>NW_027362982.1:0-600000 GCF_046119375.1 Phyllobates terribilis
CTGTGGTTTTGCCGTTCCACGGGTCAAATCTCTGTATTATCCTGCTTTTGGCATTTTTTGCTGTAAAGAAAATCAGTAATAGAGTCTCCTGATTGTTCAGACACCAATATATCTGTTTAAAAGAGTCTGGTATACACCAGTAAATGATAACTGTGGTTGTGCTGTTCCACGGTAAAAAATCTCTATCATCCTGCTTTTGGCATTTTTTTGGGGTAAAAAAAAACTGTAATAGTGTCTCCCTGATTGTTCAGACACAAATATATCTGTTTAAATTAGTCTGGTGTAGGCCAGAGAAACAGAAGTGTGGTTTTGCAGTTCCAAAATTAAAACCTCTGTATTATCCACTTTTGGGCCATTTGTACCTAAAAAAAAAACAGTTTGAGTGTGTCGCTCAATGTTCAGCCACAAATATACAGTACAGAACAAAAGTTTGGACACACCTTCTCATTTAAAGATTTTTCTGTATTTTCATGACTATGAAAATTGTACATTCACACTGAAGGCATCAAAACTATGAGTTAACACATGTGGAATTATATACTTAAGAAAAAAGTGTGAAACAATTGAAAATATGTCTTATATTCTAGGTTCTTCAAAGTAGCCACCTTTTGCTTTGATGACTGCTTTGCACACTCTTGGCATTCTCTTGATGAGCTTCAAGAGTTAGTCACCGGAAATGGTCTTCACTTCACAGGTGTGCCCTGTCAGGTTTAATAAGTGGGATTTCTTGCCTTATAAATGGGGTTGGGACCATCAGTTGTGTTGTGTAGACGTCAGGTGGACACACAGCTGATAGTCCTACTGAATAGACTGTTAGAATTTGTATTATGGCAAGAAAAAAGCAGCTAAGTAAAGAAAAACGAGTGGCCATCATTACTTTAAGAAATTAAGTCAGTCAGTCCGAAAAATTGGGAAAACTTTGAAAGTGTCCCCAAGTGCAGTTGCAAAAACCATCAAGCGCTACAAAGAAACTGGCTCACATGGCGACCGCCCCAGGAAAGGAAGACCAAGAGTCACCTCTGCTTCTGAGTATAAGTTTATCCGAGTCACCAGCCTCAGAAATGGCAGGTTAACAGCAGCTCAGATTAGAGACCAGGTCAATGCCACACAGAGTTCTAGCAGCAGACACATCTCTACAACAACTGTTAAGAGGAGACTTTGTGCAGCAGGCCTTCATGGTAAAATAGCTGCTAGGAAACCACTGCTAAGGACACTCAACAAGCAGAAGAGATTTGTTTGGGCTAAAGAACACAAGGAATGGACATTAGACCAGTGGAAATCTGTGCTTTGGTCTGATGAGTCCAAATTTGAGATCTTTGGTTCCAACCACCGTGTCTTTGTGCGATGCAGAAAAGGTGAACGGATGGACTCTACATGCCTGGTTCCCACCGTAAAGCATGGAGGAGGAGGTGTGATGGTGTGATGGTGTGATGGTGTGGGGGTGCTTTGCTGGTGACACTGTTGGGGATTTATTCAAAATTGAAGTCATACTGAACCAGCATGGCTACCACAGCATCTTGCAGCGGTATGCTATTCCATCCGGTTTGCGTTTAGTTGGATCATCATTTATTTTTCATCAGGACAATGACCCCAAACACACCTTCAAGCTGTGTAAGAGCTATTTGACCAAGAAGGAGAGTGATGGGGTGCTACGCCACATGACCTGGCCTCCACAGTCACCAGACCTGAACCCAATCGAGATGGTTTGGGGTGAGCTGGACCGCAGAATGAAGGTAAAAGGGCCAACAAGTGCTAAGCATCTCTGGGAACTCCTTCCAGATTGTTGGAAGACCATTTCCAGTGACTACCTCTTGAAGCTCATCAAGAGAATGCCAAGAGTGTGCAAAGCAGTCATCAAAGCAAAAGGTGGCTACTTTGAAGAACCTAGAATATAAGACATATTTTCAATTGTTTCACAATTTTTTGTTAAGTATATAATTCCACATGTGCTAATTCATAGTTTTGATGCCTTCAGTGTGAATGTACAATTTTCATAGACATGAAAATACAGAAAAATCTTTAAATGAGAAGCTGTGTCCAAACTTTTGGTCTGTACTGTATATGTTTAAAAAAGTCTGGTATGCACCAGTAAATTATAACTGTGGTTCTGCTGTTCCACCGTAAAAATCTCTGTATTATCCAGCTTTTGGTATTTTTTCCGTAAAGAAAAACAGTAATAGTGTCTCCTGATTGTTCAGACACCAATATATCTGTTTAAAAGAATCTGATATACACCAGTAAATTATAACTGTGGTTTTGCCGTCCCACGGTAAAAAATCTTTATTATCCAGCTTTTGGTATTTTTTCCGTAAAGAAAAACAGTAATAGTTTCTCCTGATTGTTCAGACACCAATATATCTGTTTAAAATAGTCTGGTGTAGGCCCGAGAAATAGAAGTGTGGTTTTATAGTTCCACGGTTCAAACCTCTGTATTATCCTCTTTTGGGTTATTTGTACCTAAAAAAAAAACCAGTTTGAGTGTGTCGCTCACTGTTAAGCCGCAAATATATATATTGAAAAAAGTTTGTTATACACCAGTAAATTATTACTGTGGTTGTGCTGTTCCACGGTAAAAAATCTCTATTATCCTGCTTTTGGCATTTTTTGCCGTAAAAAAAAACTGTAATAGTGTCTCCCTGATTGTTGAGACAAAAATATATCTGTTTAAAATAGTCTGGTGTAGGCCAGAGAAATAGAAGTGTGGTTTTGCAGTTCTACGGTTCAAACCTCTGTGTTATCCACTTTTGGGCCATTTTTACCTTAAAAAAAAGCAGTTTGAGTGTCTTGCTCACTGTTCAGCCGCAAATATATATATTTAAAAAAGTCTGGTATACACTAGTAAATTTTAACGGTGGCTTTGCTGTTCCAGAGTAAAAAATCTCTGTATTATCCTGCTTTTGCCATTTTTAGCCGTAAAGAAAAACAGTAATAGTGTCTCCTGATTGTTCAGACACCAATATATCTGTTTAAAAGAATCTGATATACACCAGTAAATGATAACTGTGGTTTTGCCGTCCCACGGTAAAAAATCTTTATTATCCAGCTTTTGGTATTTTTTCCGTAAAGAAAAACAGTAATAGTGTCTCCTGATTGTTCAGACACAAATATATCTGTTTAAAATAGTCTGATGTAGGCCCGAGAAATAGAAGTGTGGTTTCGCAGTTCCACGGGTCAAATCTCTATATTATCCTGCTTTTGCCATATTTTGCCATAAAGAAAAACAGTAATAGTGTCTCCTGATTGTTCAGACACAAATATATCTGTTTAAAATAGTCTGGTGTAGGCCAGAGATACAGAAGTGTGGTTTTACAGTTCCATGGTCCAAACCTCTGTATTATCCACTTTTGGGCCATTTCTACCTAAAAAAAACCAGTTTGAGTGTGTCCCTCACTGTTCAGCCGCAAATATATATATTTAAAAAAGTCTGGTATACACCAGTAAATTATAACTGTGGTTTTGCCGTTCCACGGTAAAAGATCTCTATTATCCAGCTTTTGTTATTTTTTCCATAAAGACAAAAAGTAATAGTATCTCCTGATTGTTCAGACACCAATATATCTGTTTAAAAGAGTCTGATATACACCAGGAAATTATAACTGTGGTTTTGCTGTTCCACAGTAAAAAATCTTACTATTATCCTGCTTTTGCCATCTTTTGCCGTAAAGAAAAACAGTAATAGTGTCTCCTGATTGTTCAGACACAAATATATCTGTTGAAAATAGTCTGGTGTAGGCCCGAGAAATAGAACTGTGGTTTTGCCGTTCCACGGGTCAAATCTCTGTATTA
Source organism: Phyllobates terribilis (assembly GCF_046119375.1). Taxonomy (NCBI): domain Eukaryota; kingdom Metazoa; phylum Chordata; class Amphibia; order Anura; family Dendrobatidae; genus Phyllobates; species Phyllobates terribilis. The sequence continues at coordinate 3,787 of NW_027362982.1, forward strand.
TCCTGCTTTTGGCATTGTTTGCCGTAAAGAAAAACAGTAATAGTGTCTCCTGATTGTTCAGACACAAATATATCTGTTTAAAATAGTCTGGTATACAACAGTAAATGATAACTGTGGTTTTGCCATTCCACGTTTAAAAATCTCTATTACCCAGCTTTTGGTATTTTTTCCTTAAAGAAAAACAGCAATAGTGTCTCCCTGATTGTTCAGCCACAAATATATCTGTTTAAAATAGTCTGGTGTAGGCCAGAGAAACAGAAGTGTGGTTTTGCAGTTCCACGGTTCAAACCTCTGTATTATCCTCTTTTGGGTTATTTGTACCTAAAAAAAAAAACAGTTTGAGTGTGTCGCTCACAGTTCAGCCGCAAATATATATATTGAAAAAAGTTTGTTATACACCAGTAAATTATAACTGTGGTTGTGCTGTTCCACTGTAAAAATTCTCTATTATCCTGCTTTTGGCATTTTTTGCCGTAAAAAAAACTGTAATAGTGTCTCCCTGATTGTTCAGACACAAATATATCTGTTTAAAATAGTCTGGTGTAGGCCAGAGAAACAGAAGTGTGGTTTTGCAGTTCCACGGTTCAAACCTCTGTATTATCCAATTTTGGGCCATTTTTACCTTAAAAAAAGCAGTTTGAGTGTCTCGCTCACTGTTCAGTCGCAAATATATATATTTAAAAAAGTCTTGTATACACCAGTAAATTTTAACTGTGGTTTTGCTGTTCCAGAGTAAAAAATCTCTGTATTATCCTGCTTTTGCCATTTTTAGCCGTAAAGAAAAACAGTAATAGTGTCTCCTGCTTGTTCAGACACCAATATACAGTTATATGAAAAAGTTTGGGCACCCCTATTAATCTTAAGCTTAGTATTTTATAAAATTTGGTGTTTTTGCAACAGCTATTTCAGTTTGATATATGTAATAACTGTTGCACACAGTAATGTTTCTGCCTTGAAATGAGGTTTATTGTACTAACAGAAAATGTGCAATCTGCATTCAAACAAAATTTGACAGGTGCATAAGTATGGGCACCCTTATCATTTTCTTGTTTTAAATACTCCTACCTATTTTTTACTGACTTACTAAAGCACTCTTTTTGTTTTTGTAACCTCATTGAGCTTTGAACTTCATTGCCAGGTGTATGCAATCATGAGAAAAGCTACTTAAAGTGGCCACTTGCAAGTTGTTCTCCTGTTTGAATCTCCTCTGAAGAGTGGCATCATGGGCTCCTCAAAACAACTGTCAAATGATCTGAAAACAAAGATTATTCAACATAGTTGTTCAGGGGAAGGATACAAAAAGCTGTCTCAGAGATTTAACCTGTCAGTTTCCACTGTGAGGAACATAGTAAGGAAATGGAAGAACACAGGGACAGTTCTTGCTAAGGCCAGAAGTGGCAGGCCAAGAAAAACATCAGAAAGGCAGAGAAGTAGAATGGTGAGATCAGTCAAGGACAATCCTCAGACCACCTCCAGAGAGCTGCAGCATCAACTTGCTGCAGATGGTGTCACTGTGCATCGGTCAACTATACAACGCACTTTGCACAAGGAGAAGCTGTATGGGAGAGTGATGCGAAAGAAGCCGTTTCTGCAAGCACGCCACAAACAGAGTCGGCTGAGGTATGCAAAAGCACATTTGGAGAAGCCAATTTCTTTTTGGAAGAAGGTCCTGTGGACTGATGAAACCAAGATTGAGTTGTTTGGTCATACAAAAAGGCGTTATGCATGGCGGCAAAAAAACACAGCATTCCAAGAAAAACACTTGCTACCCACAGTAAAATTTGGTGGAGGTTCCATCATGCTTTGGGGCTGTGTGGCCAATGCCGGCACCGGGAATCTTGTTAAAGTTGAGGGGCGCATGGATTCCACTCAGTATCAGCAGATTCTTGACAATAATGTTCAAGAATCAGTGATTAAGTTGATGTTAAGCAGGGGATGGATCTTTCAGCAAGACAATGATCCAAAACACCGCTCCAAATCTACTCAGGCATTCATGCAGAGGAGCGATTACAATGTTATGGAATGGCCATCCCAGTCCCCAGACCTGAATATCATTGAACATCTGTGGGATCATTTGAAGAGGGCTGTCCATGCTCGGCGACCATCAAACTTAACTGAACTGGAATTGTTTTGTAAAGAGGAATGGTCAAACATACCTTCATCCAGGATCTAGGAACTCATTAAAAGCTACAGGAAGCGACTAGAGGCTGTTATTTTTGCAAAAGGAGGATCTACTAAATATTAATGTCACTTTTCTGGTGAGGTGCCCATACTTATGCACCTGTCAAATTTTGTTTGAATGCAGATTGCACATTTTCTGTTAGTACAATAAACCTCATTTCAAGGCAGAAACATTACTGTGCCCAACAGTTATTACATATATCAAACTGAAATAGCTGTTGCAAAAACACCAATTTTTATAAAACATTAAGCTTAAGATTAATAGGGGTGCCCAAACTTTTTCATATAACTGTATCTGTTTAAAAGAGTCTGGTATACACCAGTAAATTATAACTATGGCTTTGCTGTTTCATGGTAAAAAATCTCTATTATCCAGCTTTTGGTATTTTTTCCATAAAGAAAAACATTAATAGTGTCTCCTGATTGTTCTGACACCAATATATCTGTTTAAAAGATTCTGGTATACACCAGTAAATTTTAACTGTGGTTTTGCCGTCCCACGGTAAAAAATCTTTATTATCCAGCTTTTGGTATTTTTTCCGTAAAGAAAAACAGTAATAGGGTCTCCCTGATTGTTCAGACACAAATATTTCTGTTTAAAATAGTCTGGTGTAGGCCAGAGAAACAGAAGTGTGGTTTTGCAGTTCCACTATTCAAACCTCTGTTATCCTGCTTTTGCCATTTTTTGTCGTAAAGAAAAGCAGTAATAGTGTCTCCTGATTGTTCAGACACACATATATCTGTTTAAATTAGTCTTGTGTAGGACAGAGAAAGAGAAGTGTGGTTTTACAGTTCCACGGGCCAAACCTCTGTATTATCCACTTTTGGGCAATTTATACCTAAAAAAAAAACAGTTTGAGTGTGTCGCTCACTGTTCAGCCGCAAATATATATATTGAAAAAAGTCTGGTATACACCAGTAAATTATAACTATGGTTGTGCTGTTCCACGGTAAAAAATCTCTATTATCCTGCTTTTGGCATTTTTTACCGTAAAAAAAGAACTGGAAAAGTGTCTCCTGATTGTTCAGACACAAATATATCTGTTTAAAATAGTCTGGTGTAGGCCAGAGAAACAGAAGTGTGGTTTTGCAGTTCCATGGTTCAAACCACTGTATTATCCACTTTTGGGCCATTTATACCTAAAAAAAAAACTGTTTCAGTGTGTCGCTTACTGTTCAGCCGCAAATATATATCTTAAAAAAAGTCTGGTATACACCAGTAAATTATAACTGTGGTTTTGCAGTTCCACAGTAAAAAATCTTAGTATTATCCTGCTTTTGCCATTTTTTTCCGTAAAGAAAAACAGTAATAATGTCTCCTGATTGTTCAGACACAAATATATCTGTTGAAAATAGTCTGGTGTAGGCCCGAGAAATAGAACTGTGGTTTTGCTGTTCCACGGGTCAAATCTCTGTATTATCCTGCTTTTGCCATTCGTAGCCATAAAGAAAAACAGTAATAGTGTCTCCTGATTGTTCAGACACCAATATATCTGTTTAAAAGAATCTGATATACACCAGTAAATTATAACTGTGGTTTTGCCGTCCCATGGTAAAAAATCTTTACTATCCAGCTTTTGGCATTTTTTCTGTAAAGAAAAACAGTAATAGTGTCTCCCTGATTGTTCAGACACAAATATTTCTGTTTAAAATAGTCTGGTGTAGGCCAGAGAAAGAGAAGTGTTGTTTTGGAGTTCCACTGTTCAAACCTCTGTTATCCTGCTTTTGCCATTTTTTGTCATAAGGAAAAGCAGTAATAGTGCCTCCTGATTGTTCAGACACAAATATATCTGTTTAAAATAGTCTGGTGTAGGCCAGAGAAACAGAAGTGTGGTTTTGCAGTTCCACGGGCCAAACCTCTGAATTATCCACTTTTGGGCCATTTGTACCTAAAAAAAAACAGTTTGAGTGTGTTGCTCACTGTTCAGCCGCAAATATATATGTTTAAAAAAGTCTGGTATACACCAGTAAATTATAACTGTGGTTTTGTTGTTCCACCGTAAAAAATCTCTGTATTATCTTGCTTTTACCATTTTTAGCCGTAAAGAAAAACAGTAATAGTGTCTCCTGCTTGTTCAGACACCAATATATCTGTTTAAAAGAGTCTGGTATACACCAGTAAATTATAACTGTGGTTTTGCCGTCCCACGGTAAAAAATCTTTATTATCCAGCTTTTGGTATTTTTTCCGTAAAGAAAAACAGTAATAGGGTCTCCTGATTGTTCAGACACAAAGATATCTGTTTAAAATAGTCTGGTGTAGGCCAGAGAAATAGAAGTGTGGTTTAGCAGTTCCACGGGTCAAATCTCTGTATTATCCTGCTTTTGCCATATTTTGCCATAAAGAAAAACAGTAATAGTGTCTCCTGATTGTTCAGACACAAATATATCTGTTTAAAATAGTCTTGTATAGGACAGAGAAAGAGAAGTGGGGTTTTGCAGTTCCACGGTAAAAAATCTTTACTATCCAGCTTTTGGTATTTTTTCCGTAAAGAAAAACAGTAATAGTGTCTCCCTGATTGTTCAGACACAAATATTTCTGTTTAAAATAGTCTGGTGTAGGCCAGAGAAACAGAAGTGTGGTTTTGCAGTTCCACTGTTCAAACCTCTGTTATCCTGCTTTTGCCATTTTTTGTCGTAAAGAAAAACTGTAATAGTGTCTCCTGATTGTTCAGACACCAATATATCTGTTTAAAGAGTCTGGTATACACCAGTAAATTATAACTGTGGTTTTGCCGTTCCACGGTAAAAAATCTCTATTATCCAGCTTTTGTTATTTTTTCCGTAAAGGAAAAAAACTAATAGTATCTCCTGATTGTTCAGACACTAATTCATCTGTTTAAAAGAGTCTGATATACACCAGTAAATTATAACTGTGGTTTTGCCGTCCCACGGTAAAAAATCTTTACTATCCAGCTTTTGGTATTTTTTCCGTAAAGAAAAACAGTAGTAGTGTCTCACTGATTGTTCAGACACAAATATATCTGTTTAAAATAGTCTGGTGTAGGCCAGAGAAATAGAAGTGTGGTTTAGCAGTTCCACGGGTCAAATCTCTGTTTTATCCTGCTTTTGCCATATTTTGCCATAAAGAAAAACAGTAATAGTGTCTCCTGATTGTTCAGACACAAATATATCTGTTTAAAATAGTCTTGTGTAGGATAGAGAAAGAGAAGTGTGGTTTTGCAGATCCACGGTAAAAAATCTTTACTATCCAGCTTTTGGTATTTTTTCCATACAAAAAACAGTAATAGTGTCTCCCTGATTGTTCAGACACAAATATTTCTATTTAAAGTAGTCTGGTGTAGGCCAGAGAAACAGAAGTGGGGTTTTGCAGTTCCACTGTTCAAACCTCTTTTATCCTGCTTTTGCCATTTTTTGTCATAAAGAAAAACAGTAATAGTGTCTCCTGATTATTCAGACACACATATATCTGTTTAAAATAGTCTTGTGTAGGACAGAGTAAGAGATGTGTGGTTTTGCAGTTCCACGGTTCAAACCTCTGTATTATCCACTTTTGAGCCATTTATACCTAAAAAAAAAAAGTTTGAGTGTCTCGCTCACTGTTCATCCGCAAATATATATATTGAAAAAAGTCTGGTATACACCAGTAAATTATAACTGTGGTTGTGCTGTTCCACGGTAAAAAATCTCTGTATTATCCTGCTTTTGCCGTTTGTAGCCATAAAGAAAAACAGTAATAGTGTCTCCTGATTGTTCAGACACCAATATATCTGTTTAAAATAGTCTGATATACACCAGTAAATTATAACTGTGGTTTTGCCATCCCAAGGTAAAAAATCTTTACTATCCAGCTTTTGGTATTTTTTCCGTAAAGAAAAACAGTAATAGTGTCTCCCTGATTGTTCAAACACAAATATTTCTGTTTAAAATAGTCTGGTGTAGGCCAGAGAAACAGAAGTGTGGTTTTGCAGTTCCACTATTCAAACCTCTGTTATCCTGCTTGGCCATTTTTTGTCGTAAAGAAAAGCAGTAATAGTGTCTCCTGATTGTTCAGACACACATATATCTGTTTAAATTAGTCTTGTGTAGGACAGAGAAAGAGAAGTGTGGTTTTACAGTTCCACGGGCCAAACCTCTGTATTTTCCACTTTTGGGCAATTTATACCTAAAAAAAAAACAGTTTGAGTGTGTCGCTCACTGTTCAGCCGCAAATATATATATTGAAAAAAGTCTGGTATACACCAGTAAATTATAACTATGGTTGTGCTGTTCCACGGTAAAAAATCTCTATTATCCTGCTTTTGGCATTTTTTGCCGTAAAAAAAGAACTGGAATAGTGTCTCCTGATTGTTCAGACACAAATATATCTGTTTAAAATAGTCTGGTGTAGGCCAGAGAAACAGAAGTGTGGTTTTGCAGTTCCATGGTTCAAACCTCTGTATTATCCACTTTTGGGCCATTTATACCTAAAAAAAACCCAGTTTGAGTGTGTCGCTCACTGTTCAGCCGCAAATATATATCTTAAAAAAAGTCTGGTATACACCAGTAAATTATAACTGTGGTTTTGCAGTTCCACAGTAAAAAATCTTAGTATTATCCTGCTTTTGCCATATTTTTCCGTAAAAAAAAACAGTAATAATGTCTCCTGATTGTTCAGACACAAATATATCTGTTGAAAATAGTCTGGTGTAGGCCCGAGAAATAGAACTGTGGTTTTGCTGTTCCACGGGTCAAATCTCTGTATTATCCTGCTTTTGCCATTCGTAGCCATAAAGAAAAACAGTAATAGTGTCTCCTGATTGTTCAGACACCAATATAGCTGTTTAAAAGAATCTGATATACACCAGTAAATTATAACTGTGGTTTTGCCGTCCCATGGTAAAAAATCTTTACTATCCAGCTTTTGGCATTTTTTCTGAAAAGAAAAACAGTAATAGTGTCTCCCTGATTGTTCAGACACAAATATTTCTGTTTAAAATAGTCTGGTGTAGGCCAGAGAAAGAGAAGTGTTGTTTTGGAGTTCCACTGTTCAAACCTCTGTTATCCTGCTTTTGCCATTTTTTGTCATAAAGAAAAGCAGTAATAGTGCCTCCTGATTGTTCAGACACAAATATATCTGTTTAAAATAGTCTGGTGTAGGCCAGAGAAACAGAAGTGTGGTTTTGCAGTTCCACGGTTCAAATCTCTGTATTATCCACTTTTGGGCCATTTGTACCTAAAAAAAAACAGTTTGAGTGTGTTGCTCACTGTTCAGCCGCAAATATATATGTTTAAAAAAGTCTGGTATACACCAATAAATTATAACTGTGGTTTTGTTGTTCCACCGTAAAAAATCTCTGTATTATCTTGCTTTTGCCATTTTTAGCCGTAAAGAAAAACAGTAAAAGTGTCTCCTCATTGTTCAGACACCAATATATCTGGTTGAAAGAGTCTGGTATACACCAGTAAATTATAACTGTGGTTTTGCCATCCCACAGTAAAAAATCTCTATTATCCAGCTTTTGGTATTTTTTGCGTAAAGAAAAACAGTAATAGTGTCTCCTGATTGTTCAGACACCAATATATCTGTTTAAAAGAGTCTGGTGTACACTAGTAATTTATAACTGTGGTTTTCCCATCCCAAGGTAAAAAATCTTTACTATCCAGCTTTTGGTATTTTTTCCGTAAAGAAAAACAGTAATAGTGTCTACCTGATTGTTCAGACACAAATATTTCTGTTTAAAATAGTCTGGTGTAGGCCAGAGAAACAGAAGTGTGGTTTTGCAGTTCCACTATTCAAACCTCTGTTATCCTGCTTTTGCCATTTTTTGTCGTAAAGAAAAGCAGTAGTAGTGTCTCCTGATTGTTCAGACACACATATATCTGTTTAAAATAGTCTTGTGTAGGACAGAGAAAGAGAAGTGTGGTTTTACAGTTCCATGGGCCAAACCTCTGTATTATCCACTTTTGGGCAATTTATACCTAAAAAAAAAACAGTTTGAGTGTGTCGCTCACTGTTCAGCCGCAAATATATATATTGAAAAAAGTCTGGTATACACCAGTAAATTATAACTGTGGTTGTGCTGTTCCACGGTAAAAAATCTCTATTATCCTGCTTTTGGCATTTTTTGCCGTAAAAAAAGAACTGGAATAGTGTCTCCTGATTGTTCAGACACAAATATATCTGTTTAAAATAGTCTGGTGTAGGTCAGAGAAACAGAAGTGTGGTTTTGCAGTTCCACGGTTCAAACCTCTGTATTATCCACTTTTGGGCCATTTGTACCTAAAAAAACCCAGTTTGAGTGTGTTGCTCACTGTTCAGCGGCAAATATATATGTTTAAAAAAGTCTGGTACACCAGTAAATTATAACTGTGGTTTTGTTATTCCACCGTAAAAAATCTCTGTATTATCTTGCTTTTGCCATTTTTAGCCGTAAAGAAAAACAGTAAAAGTGTCTCCTCATTGTTCAGACACCAATATATCTGCTTGAAAGAGTCTGGTATACACCAGTAAATTATAACTGTGGTTTTGCCATCCCACAGTAAAAAATCTCTATTATCCAGCTTTTGGTATTTTTTCCGTAAAGAAAAACAGTAATAGTGTCTCCTGATTGTTCAGACACCAATATATCTGTTTAAAAGAGTCTGGTATACACTAGTAATTTATAGCTGTGGTTTTGCCGTTCCACTGTAAAAAATCTCTATTATCCTGGTTTTGTCATTTTTTGCCGTAAAAAAAAACTGTAATAGTGTGTCCCTGATTGTTGAGACACAAATATATCTGTTGAAATAGTCTGGTGTATGATCGAGAAATAGAACTGTGGTTTTGCAGTTCCACTGGTCAAATTTCTGTATTATCCTGCTTTTGGTATTTTTTGCAGTAAAGAAAAACAGTAATAGTGTCTCCTGATTGTTCATACAATATATCTGTTTAAAAGAGTCTGGTATACACCAGTAAATTATAACTGTGGTTTTGCTGTCCCACCTTAAAAAATCTCTATTATCCAGCTTTTGGTATTTTTTCCGTAAAGAAAAACAGTAATAGTCTCTCCCTGATTGTTCAGACACAAATATATCTGTTTAAATGAGTCTTGTGTAGGCCAGAGAAACAGAAGTGCGATTTTGCAATTCCACGTTTCAAACCTCTGTATTATCCACTTTTGGGCCATTTGTACCTAAAAAACAGTGTGAGTGTGTCGCTCACTGTTCAGCCGCAAATATATACATTTAAAAAGGTCTGGTATACACCAGTAAATTATAACTGTGGTTTTTGCTGTCCACAGTAAAAAATCTCTGTATTATCCTAATTTTGCCATATTTTCCTGTAGAGAAAAACAGTAGTAATGTCTCCTGATTGTTCATATACAAATATATCTGTTGAAAATAGTCTGGTGTAGGCCCGAGAAATAGAAGTGTGGTTTTGCAGTTCCACGGGTCAAATCTCTGTATTATCCTGCTTTTGGCATTTTTGCCGTAAAGAATAACAGTAATAGTGTCTCCTGATTGTTCAGACACCAATATATCTGTTTAAAAGAGTCTGGTATACACCAGTAAATTATAACTGTGGTTTTGCCGTTCCACGGTAAAAAATCTCTATTATCCTGCTTTTGATATTTTTTCCATGAAGAAAAACAGTAATAGTGTCTCCTGATTGTTCAGACACCAATATATCTCTTGAAAATAGTCTGGTGTAGGCCCGAGAAATAGAAGTGTGGTTTTGCAGTTCCAGGGGTCAAATCTCAGTATTATCCTGCTTTTGCCATTTTTTGCCATAAATAAAAACAGTAATAGTGTCTCCTGATTGTTCAGACACAAATATATCTGTTTAAAATAGTCTTGTATAGGACAGAGAAAGAGAAGTGGGGTTTTGCAGTTCCACGGTAAAAAATCTTTACTATCCAGCTTTTGGTATTTTTTCCGTAAAGAAAAACAGTAATAGTGTCTCCCTGATTGTTCAGACACAAATATTTCTGTTTAAAATAGTCTGGTGTAGGCCAGAGAAACAGAAGTGTGGTTTTGCAGTTCCACTGTTCAAACCTCTGTTATCCTGCTTTTGCCATTTTTTGTCGTAAAGAAAAACTGTAATAGTGTCTCCTGATTGTTCAGACACCAATATATCTGTTTAAAGAGTCTGGTATACACCAGTAAATTATAACTGTGGTTTTGCCGTTCCACGGTAAAAAATCTCTATTATCCAGCTTTTGTTATTTTTTCCGTAAAGGAAAAAAACTAATAGTATCTCCTGATTGTTCAGACACTAATACATCTGTTTAAAAGAGTCTGATATACACCAGTAAATTATAACTGTGGTTTTGCCGTCCCACGGTAAAAAATCTTTACTATCCAGCTTTTGGTATTTTTTCCGTAAAGAAAAACAGTAGTAGTGTCTCACTGATTGTTCAGACACAAATATATCTGTTTAAAATAGTCTGGTGTAGGCCAGAGAAATAGAAGTGTGGTTTAGCAGTTCCACGGGTCAAATCTCTGTTTTATCCTGCTTTTGCCATATTTTGCCATAAAGAAAAACAGTAATAGTGTCTCCTGATTGTTCAGACACAAATATATCTGTTTAAAATAGTCTTGTGTAGGATAGAGAAAGAGAAGTGTGGTTTTGCAGATCCACGGTAAAAAATCTTTACTATCCAGCTTTTGGTATTTTTTCCATACAAAAAACAGTAATAGTGTCTCCCTGATTGTTCAGACACAAATATTTCTATTTAAAGTAGTCTGGTGTAGGCCAGAGAAACAGAAGTGGGGTTTTGCAGTTCCACTGTTCAAACCTCTTTTATCCTGCTTTTGCCATTTTTTGTCATAAAGAAAAACAGTAATAGTGTCTCCTGATTATTCAGACACACATATATCTGTTTAAAATAGTCTTGTGTAGGACAGAGTAAGAGATGTGTGGTTTTGCAGTTCCACGGTTCAAACCTCTGTATTATCCACTTTTGAGCCATTTATACCTAAAAAAAAAAAGTTTGAGTGTCTCGCTCACTGTTCATCCGCAAATATATATATTGAAAAAAGTCTGGTATACACCAGTAAATTATAACTGTGGTTGTGCTTTTCCACGGTAAAAAATCTCTGTATTATCCTGCTTTTGCCGTTTGTAGCCATAAAGAAAAACAGTAATAGTGTCTCCTGATTGTTCAGACACCAATATATCTGTTTAAAAGAGTCTGGTATACACCAGTAAATTATAACTGTGGTTTTGCCATCCCAATGTAAAAAATCTTTACTATCCAGCTTTTGGTATTTTTTCCGTAAAGAAAAAAAGTAATAGTATCTCCTGATTGTTCAGACACCAATATATCTGTTTAAAATAGTCTGATATACACCAGTAAATTATAACTGTGGTTTTGCCATCCCAAGGTAAAAAATCTTTACTATCCAGCTTTTGGTATTTTTTCCGTAAAGAAAAACAGTAATAGTGTCTCCCTGATTGTTCAGACACAAATATTTCTGTTTAAAATAGTCTGGTGTAGGCCAGAGAAACAGAAGTGTGGTTTTGCAGTTCCACTATTCAAACCTCTGTTATCCTGCTTGGCCATTTTTTGTCGTAAAGAAAAGCAGTAATAGTGTCTCCTGATTGTTCAGACACACATATATCTGTTTAAATTAGTCTTGTGTAGGACAGAGAAAGAGAAGTGTGGTTTTACAGTTCCACGGGCCAAACCTCTGTATTTTCCACTTTTGGGCAATTTATACCTAAAAAAAAAACAGTTTGAGTGTGTCGCTCACTGTTCAGCCGCAAATATATATATTGAAAAAAGTCTGGTATACACCAGTAAATTATAACTATGGTTGTGCTGTTCCACGGTAAAAAATCTCTATTATCCTGCTTTTGGCATTTTTTGCCGTAAAAAAAGAACTGGAATAGTGTCTCCTGATTGTTCAGACACAAATATATCTGTTTAAAATAGTCTGGTGTAGGCCAGAGAAACAGAAGTGTGGTTTTGCAGTTCCATGGTTCAAACCTCTGTATTATCCACTTTTGGGCCATTTATACCTAAAAAAAACCCAGTTTGAGTGTGTCGCTCACTGTTCAGCCGCAAATATATATCTTAAAAAAAGTCTGCTATACACCAGTAAATTATAACTGTGGTTTTGCAGTTCCACAGTAAAAAATCTTAGTATTATCCTGCTTTTGCCATATTTTTCCGTAAAGAAAAACAGTAATAATGTCTCCTGATTGTTCAGACACAAATATATCTGTTGAAAATAGTCTGGTGTAGGCCCGAGAAATAGAACTGTGGTTTTGCTGTTCCACGGGTCAAATCTCTGTATTATCCTGCTTTTGCCATTCGTAGCCATAAAGAAAAACAGTAATAGTGTCTCCTGATTGTTCAGACACCAATATATCTGTTTAAAAGAATCTGATATACACCAGTAAATTATAACTGTGGTTTTGCCGTCCCATGGTAAAAAATCTTTACTATCCAGCTTTTGGCATTTTTTCTGTAAAGAAAAACAGTAATAGTGTCTCCCTGATTGTTCAGACACAAATATTTCTGTTTAAAATAGTCTGGTGTAGGCCAGAGAAAGAGAAGTGTTGTTTTGGAGTTCCACTGTTCAAACCTCTGTTATCCTGCTTTTGCCATTTTTTGTCATAAAGAAAAGCAGTAATAGTGCCTCCTGATTGTTCAGACACAAATATATCTGTTTAAAATAGTCTGGTGTAGGCCAGAGAAACAGAAGTGTGGTTTTGCAGTTCCACGGTTCAAATCTCTGTATTATCCACTTTTGGGCCATTTGTACCTAAAAAAAAAACAGTTTGAGTGTGTTGCTCACTGTTCAGCCGCAAATATATATGTTTAAAAAAGTCTGGTATACACCAATAAATTATAACTGTGGTTTTGTTGTTCCACCGTAAAAAATCTCTGTATTATCTTGCTTTTGCCATTTTTAGCCGTAAAGAAAAACAGTAAAAGTGTCTCCTCATTGTTCAGACACCAATATATCTGGTTGAAAGAGTCTGGTATACACCAGTAAATTATAACTGTGGTTTTGCCATCCCACAGTAAAAAATCTCTATTATCCAGCTTTTGGTATTTTTTGCGTAAAGAAAAACAGTAATAGTGTCTCCTGATTGTTCAGACACCAATATATCTGTTTAAAAGAGTCTGGTATACACTAGTAATTTATAACTGTGGTTTTCCCATCCCAAGGTAAAAAATCTTTACTATCCAGCTTTTGGTATTTTTTCCGTAAAGAAAAACAGTAATAGTGTCTACCTGATTGTTCAGACACAAATATTTCTGTTTAAAATAGTCTGGTGTAGGCCAGAGAAACAGAAGTGTGGTTTTGCAGTTCCACTATTCAAACCTCTGTTATCCTGCTTTTGCCATTTTTTGTCGTAAAGAAAAGCAGTAATAGTGTCTCCTGATTGTTCAGACACACATATATCTGTTTAAAATAGTCTTGTGTAGGACAGAGAAAGAGAAGTGTGGTTTTACAGTTCCACGGGCCAAACCTCTGTATTATCCACTTTTGGGCAATTTATACCTAAAAAAAAAACAGTTTGAGTGTGTCGCTCACTGTTCAGCCGCAAATATATATATTGAAAAAAGTCTGGTATACACCAGTAAATTATAACTGTGGTTGTGCTGTTCCACGGTAAAAAATCTCTATTATCCTGCTTTTGGCATTTTTTGCCGTAAAAAAAGAACTGGAATAGTGTCTCCTGATTGTTCAGACACAAATATATCTGTTTAAAATAGTCTGGTGTAGGTCAGAGAAACAGAAGTGTGGTTTTGCAGTTCCACGGTTCAAACCTCTGTATTATCCACTTTTGGGCCATTTGTACCTAAAAAAACCCAGTTTGAGTGTGTTGCTCACTGTTCAGCGGCAAATGTATATGTTTAAAAAAGTCTGGTACACCAGTAAATTATAACTGTGGTTTTGTTGTTCCACCGTAAAAAATCTCTGTATTATCTTGCTTTTGCCATTTTTAGCCGTAAAGAAAAACAGTAAAAGTGTCTCCTCATTGTTCAGACACCAATATATCTGCTTGAAAGAGTCTGGTATACACCAGTAAATTATAACTGTGGTTTTGCCATCCCACAGTAAAAAATCTCTATTATCCAGCTTTTGGTATTTTTTCCGTAAAGAAAAACAGTAATAGTGTCTCCTGATTGTTCAGACACCAATATATCTGTTTAAAAGAGTCTGGTATACACTAGTAATTTATAGCTGTGGTTTTGCCGTTCCACTGTAAAAAATCTCTATTATCCTGGTTTTGTCATTTTTTGCCGTAAAAAAAAACTGTAATAGTGTGTCCCTGATTGTTGAGACACAAATATATCTGTTGAAATAGTCTGGTGTATGATCGAGAAATAGAACTGTGGTTTTGCAGTTCCACTGGTCAAATTTCTGTATTATCCTGCTTTTGGTATTTTTTGCAGTAAAGAAAAACAGTAATAGTGTCTCCTGATTGTTCATACAATATATCTGTTTAAAAGAGTCTGGTATACACCAGTAAATTATAACTGTGGTTTTGCTGTCCCACCTTAAAAAATCTCTATTATCCAGCTTTTGGTATTTTTTCCGTAAAGAAAAACAGTAATAGTCTCTCCCTGATTGTTCAGACACAAATATATCTGTTTAAATGAGTCTTGTGTAGGCCAGAGAAACAGAAGTGCGATTTTGCAATTCCACGTTTCAAACCTCTGTATTATCCACTTTTGGGCCATTTGTACCTAAAAAACAGTGTGAGTGTGTCGCTCACTGTTCAGCCGCAAATATATACATTTAAAAAGGTCTGGTATACACCAGTAAATTATAACTGTGGTTTTTGCTGTCCACAGTAAAAAATCTCTGTATTATCCTAATTTTGCCATATTTTCCTGTAGAGAAAAACAGTAGTAATGTCTCCTGATTGTTCATATACAAATATATCTGTTGAAAATAGTCTGGTGTAGGCCCGAGAAATAGAAGTGTGGTTTTGCAGTTCCACGGGTCAAATCTCTGTATTATCCTGCTTTTGGCATTTTTGCCGTAAAGAATAACAGTAATAGTGTCTCCTGATTGTTCAGACACCAATATATCTGTTTAAAAGAGTCTGGTATACACCAGTAAATTATAACTGTGGTTTTGCCGTTCCACGGTAAAAAATCTCTATTATCCTGCTTTTGATATTTTTTCCATGAAGAAAAACAGTAATAGTGTCTCCTGATTGTTCAGACACCAATATATCTCTTGAAAATAGTCTGGTGTAGGCCCGAGAAATAGAAGTGTGGTTTTGCAGTTCCAGGGGTCAAATCTCAGTATTATCCTGCTTTTGCCATTTTTTGCCATAAATAAAAACAGTAATAGTGTCTCCTGATTGTTCAGACACAAATATATCTGTTGAAAATAGTCTGGTGTAGGCCCGAGATATAGAAGTGTGGTTTTGCAGTTCCACGAGTCAAATCTCTGTATTATCCTGCTTTTGGTATTTTTTGCCGTAAAGAAAAACAGTAATAGTGTCTGCTGATTGTTCAGACACTAATATATCTGTTTAAAAGAGTCTGGTATACACCAGTACATTATAACTGTGGTTTTGCCTTCCCACGGTAAAACTCTCTATTATCCAGCTTTTGATATTTTTTCCATAAAGAAAAACAGTAATAGTGTCTCCTGATTGTTCAGACACCACGATATCTGTTGAAAATAGTCTGGTGTAGGCCCGAGAAATAGAAGTGTGGTTTTGCAGTTCCACGGGTCAAATCTCAGTATTATCCTGCTTTTGCCATTTTTTGCCATAAAGAAAATTAGTAATAGTGTCTCCCTTATTGTTCAGACACAAATATATGTATTGAAAATAGTCTGGTGTAGGCCCAAGAAATAGAAGTGTGGTTTTGCAGTACCACGGGTCAAATCTCTCTATTGTGCTGCTTTTGCCATTTTTTGCTGTAAAGAAAAGTCGTAATAGTGTCTCCTGATTGTTCAGACACAAATATATCTGTTGAAAATAGTCTGGTGCAGGCCAGAGATATAGAAGTGTGGTTTTGCAGTTCCACCAGTCAAATCTCTGTATTATCCTGCTTTTGGTATTTTTTGCCGTAAAGAAAAACAGTAATAGTGTCTACTGATTGTTCAGACACTAATATATCTGTTTAAAAGAGTCTGGTATACAACAGTACATTATAACTGTGGTTTTGCCTTCCCACGGTAAAACTCTCTATTATCCAGCTTTTGATATTTTTTCCATAAAGAAAAACAGTAATGGTGTCTCCTGATTGTTCAGACACCAATATATCTCTTTAAAATAATCTGGTGTAGGCCCGAGAAATAGAAGTGTGGTTTTGCAGTTCCACGGGTCAAATCTCAGTATTTTCCTGCTTTTGCCATTTTTTGCCTTAAAGAAAATCAGTAATAGTGTCTCCCTGATTGTTCAGACACAAATATATCTGTTGAAAAAAGTCTGGTGCAGGCCCGAGAAATAGAACTGTGGTTTTGCAGTTCCATGGGTCAAATCTCTGTATTATTCTGCTTTTGGCATTTTTTGACATAAAGAAATACAGTAATAGTGTCACCTGATTGTTCAGACACCAATATATCTGTTTAAAAGAGTCTGGTATACACCAGTAAATTATAAATGTGGTTTTGCCATCCACAGTAAAAAATCTCTATTATCTAGCTTTAGGTATTTTTTCCGTAAAGAAAAACAGTAATAGTGTCTCCTGATTGTTCAGACACCAATATATCTGTTTAAAAGAGTCTGGTATACACCAGTAAATTTTAACTGTGGTTTTGCCATTCCACTGTAAAAAATCTCTATTATCCTGCTTTTGTCATTTTTTGCCGTAAAAATAAAACTGTAATAGTGTGTCCCTGATTGTTCAGACACAAATATATCTGTTCAAAATTGCCTATTGTATGCCCGAGAAATAGAAGTGTTGTTCTGCAGTACCACGGGTCAAATCTCTGTATTATCCTGCTTTTGCCATTTTTTGCCATAAAGAAAAACAGTAATAGTGTGTCCTGATTGTTCAGATACAAATATATCTGTTGAAAATAGTCTTTTGTAGGCCCGAGATATAGAAGTGTGGTTTTGCAGTTCCATGAGTCAAATCTCTGTATTATCCTGCTTTTGGTATTTTTTGCCATAAAGAAAATCAGTAATAGTGTCTGCTGATTGTTCAGACACTAATATATCTGTTTAAAAGAGTCTGGTATACACCAGTACATTATAACTGTTGTTTTGCCTTCCCACGGTAAAACTCTCTATTATCCAGCTTTTGATATTTTTTCCATAAAGAAAAACAGTAATAGTGTCTCCTGATTGTTCAGACACCAATATATCTGTCGAAAATAGTCTGGTGTAGGCCCGAGAAATAGAACTGTGGTTTTGCAGTTCCACAGTAAAAAATCTCTATTATCCTGCTTTTGTCATTTTTTGCCGTAAAAAAAAACTGTAATAGTGTCTCCCTTATTGTTCAGACACAAATATATCTGTTGAAAATAGTCTGGTGTAGGCCCATGAAATAAAAGTGTGGTTCTGCAGTACCACGGGTCAAATCTCTGTATTATCCTGCTTTTGCCATTTTTTGCCATAAAGAAAAACAGTAATAGTTTCTCCTGATTGTTCAGACAGAAATAAATCTGTTGAACATAGTCTGTTGTAGGCCCGAGAAATAGAAGTGTGGTTTTGCAGTTCCACGGGTCAAATCTCTGTATTATCCTGCTTTTGGCATTTTTTGCCGTAAAGAAAAACAGTAATAGTGTCTCCTGATTGTTCAGACACCAATATATCTGTTTAAAAGAGTCTGGTATACACCAGTACATTATAACTGTGGTTCTGCCTTCCACGGTAAAAAATCTCTATTATCCTGCTTTTGTCATTTTTTGCTGTAAAAAAAACCTGTAATCGTGTCTCCCTGATTGTTCAGACACAAATATATCTGTTGAAAATAGTCTGGTGTAGGCCAGAGAAATAGAAGTGTTGTTTTGCAGTTGCAGTTCCACGGGTCAAATCTCTGTATTGTCCTGCTTTTGCCATTTTTTGCCGTAAATGAAAACA
This sequence comes from Phyllobates terribilis, assembly GCF_046119375.1. Classification (NCBI taxonomy): domain Eukaryota; kingdom Metazoa; phylum Chordata; class Amphibia; order Anura; family Dendrobatidae; genus Phyllobates; species Phyllobates terribilis. The sequence goes on from NW_027362982.1 coordinate 21,907, forward strand.
GTAATAGTGTCTCCTGATTGTTCAGACACAAATATATCTGTTGAAATTAGTCTGGTGTAGGCCCGAGATATAGAAGTGTGATTTTGCAGTTCCACGAGTCAAATCTCTGTATTATCCTGCTTTTGGTATTTTTTGCCGTAAAGTAAAACAGTAATAGTGTCTGCTGATTGTTCAGACACTAATATATCTGTTTAAAAGAGTCTGGTATACACCAGTACATTATAACTGTGGTTTTGCCTTCCCACGGTAAAACTCTCTATTGTCCAGCTTTTGATATTTTTTCCATAAAGAAAAACAGTAATAGTGTCTCCTGATTGTTCAGACACCAAAATATCTGTTTAAAAGAGTCTGGTATACACCAGTAAATTAAAATTGTGGTTTTGCCATGCCACTGTAAAAAATCTCTATTATCCTGCTTTTGTCATTTTTTGCCGTAAAAAAAACTGTAATAGTGTCTCCCTGATTGTTCAGACACAAATATATCTGTTGAAAATAGTCTGGTGTAGGTCCAAGAAATAGAAGTGTGGTTTTGTAGTTCCACGGCTCAAATTTCTGTATTGTTCTGCTTTTGCCATTTTTTGCCGTAAAGAAAAACCATAATAGTGTCTCCTGATTGTTCAGACACAAATATATCTGTTGAAAATAGTCTGGTGTAGGCCCGAGATATAGAAGTGTGGTTTTGCAGTTCCACGAGTCAAATCTCTGTATTATCCTGCTTTTGGTATTTTTTGCCGTAAAGAAAAACAGTAATAGTGTCTGCTGATTGTTCAGACACTAATATATCTGTTTAAAAGAGTCTGGTATACACCAGTACATTATAACTGTGGTTTTGCCTTCCCACGGTAAAACTCTCTATTATCCAGCTTTTGATATTTTTTCCATAAAGAAAAACAGTAATAGTGTCTCCTGATTGTTCAGACACCAAGATATCTGTTGAAAATAGTCTGGTGTAGGCCCGAGAAATAGAAGTGTGGTTTTGCAGTTCCACGGGTCAAATCTCAGTATTATCCTGCTTTTACCATTTTTTGCCATAAAGAAAATCAGTAATAGTGTCTCCCTTATTGTTCAAACACAAATATATGTATTGAAAATAGTCTGGTGTAGGCCCAAGAAATAGAAGTGTGGTTTTGCAGTTCCACGGGTCAAATCTCTGTATTGTGCTGCTTTTGCCATTTTTTGCTGTACAGAAAAGCCGTAATAGTGTCTCCTGATTGTTCAGACACAAATATATCTGTTGAAAATAGTCTGGTGCAGGCTAGAGATATAGAAGTGTGGTTTTGCAGTTCCACCAGTCAAATCTCTGTATTATCCTGCTTTTGGCATTTTTTGCCGTAAAGAAAAACAGTAATAGTGTCTCCTGATTGTTCAGACACCAATATATCTGTTTGAAAGAGTATGGTATACACTAGTAAATTAAAACTGTAGTTTTGCCGTTCCACATTAAAAAATCTCTATTATCCAGCTTTTAGTATTTTTTCCATAAAGAAAAACAGTAATATTGTCTCCTGATTGTTCAGACACCAATATATCTGTTTAAAAGAGTCTGGTATACACCAGTAAATTATAACTGTGGTTTTGCCGTTCCACATTAAAAAATCTCTATTATCCAGCTTTTGGTATTTTTTCCGTAAAGAAAAACAGTAATAGTGTCTCCTGATTGTTCAGACACCAATATATCTGTTTAAAAGAGTCTGGTATACACCAGTAAATTATAACTGTGTTTTTGCCTCCCACAGTAAAAAATCTCTATTATCCAGCTTTTGGTATTTTTTCCGTAAAGAAAAACAGTAATAGTGGCTCCTGATTGTTCAGACACAAATATATCTGTTTAAATTAGTCTGGTGAAGGCCAGATAAATAGAAGTGTGGTTTGGCAGTTCCACAGTTCAATCCTCTGTATTATCCACCTTTGGGCCATTTTTGCCTTAAAAAAAACAGTTTGAGTGTGTCGCTCTCACTGTTCAGCCGCAAATACATCTATTTAAAATTGTCTGTTATACCCCAGTAAACAATAACTGTGGTTTTGCCATTCCACGGTAAAAAATCTGTATTATTCAGCTTTTGGTATTTTTTTTTATAAAGAAAAACAGTAATAGTTTCTCCCTGATTGTTTAGATTGTTTAAATTAGTCGGGTGTAGGCCAGAGAAATAGAACTGTGGTTTTCCTCTTCCACGGATCTAATCTACTTTTTATTACCCTTTTTCCATTGATATTGCGAGTGTAAGATATTTTATTTCCTTTACAATGGGCAAGGCGCATGGTAAGGGACGTGGAACCGGACGTTCTGGTGATTGTGAGTGCAGAGGACGGGGCCGTGGCCAAGGTGAAAATGTGCCACAACCAACAGCCACATCTTCTCACTCCCACTTCTTGACCGATTTACCAGGGAAGCACAGAACAACACCAGTATTGTGAACTGATCAGTGTGAACAGGTTATTAATTGGATAGCAGATAATACTTCCAGTTATCTGGGCACCACCACCTCCGGTCTGTCTTCCACACGGTCAAATCTTAGTAGCCTTGAGTTTCCACCGCATACTCCTCCTCACCCTGATGCTCCTTCCTCCCACCATGCCGAGTGTCGTCAGACAGCAACTGATCCCACACTTGGACACTCTGAAGAGCTGTTCACTGGTCCATTTCCAGATTTGTGCCCCTCGCCTGCTCCGCTTGAAGTGGTGGAAGAGGAGATCCCATGTAGCGATGCCCAAATATTTGAACTGCCACAGCCACAGGAAGTCGACGCTGGCAATTTGTCACAAGAGGGGGATAATGGTGAGACACCATTGCCAGGAAGTGAGGAGGAGGATCATGGTGTGCAAGTGGAAGAGGAGGAGGTGGTGGATGATCTAGTAACTGACCCAACGTGGCAGGAGGACATGCAGAGCGAGGCCAGTGGCACACAGGGTGAGGGAGGCAGAGTACCCCAACAGGCAGGAAGAAGCAGTGTGATGGCCGCACACAGAAGGCAGGCAACAGTTCCCCGTAACACCAACACGAGGGACGTTGCAAGTACAACCTGTAGGTCTTCCGGAGTCTGGAAGTTTTTTAAAGACTCTGCTGATAACCCCCAAGAGGCCATTTGTACCACCTGCCATGCCAGAATCAGCAGGGGTGACAAAACTACCAGCCTGACCACCACCAGCATGATCAGGCACATGGCAGCAAAGCACCCGACTTTGTGGGGTGAACCCCAGGTTCCAAGACCAGTGTCAGCAGGTGTCACCACTGCTTCTACAGGTGTTGTGCATGCAATAGAACCCCCTGTTGTGTGTGCAAGGCAATCCCCTGTCCATACTGCATGCAAAGATGCCCCCTCCTCTCAGTCTTCACTTGTTATGGCAGTTTCTAAAGAAACAGCATCAACGTCCACGTCCACGTCCCACCGCAGCATTCAATTGTCCATATCCCAGACCTTTGAACGAAAGCGGAAATTCGCAGCTAACGCCCCACAGGCCACAGTCCTAAATTCGCATATTTCACGACTGCTTCCGTTGGAAATGCTGCCTTTTAGGCTGGTGGAGACGGAATCCTTCCGCAACCTTATAGCGGTGGCCGGCCCTCGGTACTCGGTCCCCAGCCGACACTATTTTGCCCGGTGTGCCATCCCCGCACTACACAAGCACGTGTCCCAAAACATCTGTCGTGCCCTCAACAATGCAGTTACTGGGAGAGTCCACCTGACAACGGACACGTGGACAAGTGCTTGTGGCCTGGGACGGTACATCTCCCTGACGGCACACTGGGTAAACATAGTGGAAACTGGGACCCAGTCGGACCTTGGGACGGAACACATCCGCCCCACACTGAGGATTGCTGGCCCAATGTCAGTCAGAGTTGCCCCCACAGTGTACAGCTCTTGCGCATCATCCTCCTCCTCCTCCTCATGTTCAGCCTCCTTCTCAGATATCACCACATCAGTTACAAGCTGGAATCACTGCAGTACTGCCTCCGCCAAGCGGCAACAGGGTGTGCTGTAACTCATAAGTAGAGATGAGCGTTGTTCGACTAGAACTGTTCGCCAATCTCAAATTCGAGCTGTTTTGGGCGGTGTTCGAGTTGTTCGACGAACCCGAACGATTTGCAAAAAATTCGGCTGTTCGAGGTTATGTTCGATAACTGTTCGTGCACCAAAAGCGTGTCCTGCATGTCTGGCGCTATTTAGAGCACCAATCATGCAGGGATTGTCTGCCACTCACTGTAATGCCACAGCCATGGTGGTTGTGGCATTACAGTGATTGCCCAAATCGATGGGAACAGTGCCAACAGTGAAACATGAAAAGCCGGCAATTCATCAGCGGCATACACCGATACCCGACAATTTAGAACCGAAAGAATAGAGCTTCACACATAGATTAGATAGATAGAAACATATCAGTCACACATATAAGAAGCACAGTGACAGTGTTGCTTACTGTACTTGTCATTTAGTGTAAAGGATTTATCAAAAAAAATAATAGTGTTTTCATGCACCGTCTCTTTAAAAAAGCCAGCCGGCAATTCAGCAGCGGTACCCGACAATTTATAACAGACAGAATAGAGCTTCACACATAGATTAGATAGATAGAAACATGTCAGTCACACATATAAGAAGCACAGTGACAGTGTTGCTTACTGTACTTGTCATTTAGTGTAAAGGATTTATCAAAAAAAATAATAGTGTTTTCATGCACCGTCTCTTTAAAAAAGCCGGCCGGCAATTCAGCAGCGGTACCTGACAATTTATAACAGACAGAATAGAGCTTCACACATAGATTAGATAGATAGAAACATGTCAGTCACATATATATGAAGTACAGTGACAGTGTTGATTACTGTACTTGTCATTTAGTGTAAAGGATTTATTAAAAAAAATAATAGTGTTTTCATGCACTGTCTCTTTAAAAAAGCCGGCCGGCAATTCAGCATCGGTACCCGACAATTTAGAATAGAAGGAATAGAGAATCACACATAGATTAGATAGATAGAAACATGTCAGTCACATATATATGAAGTACAGTGACAGTGTTGATTACTGTACTTGTCATTTAGTGTTAAAATAAAGGATTTATTTAAAAAAAAATTGGCGTGGGGTTCCCTGTAATTTTAGTCTCTAGCGGAGGTTAAGCAGACGGCTGGGGCAGATGTTTGAAGCCTGGGAAGGGGGTAATACCCATGGAGCTTCCCAGGCTACTAATATCAGCCCCCAGCGGAATACCTAGCCTTTACTAGCTATTAAAATGGGGGACCCCCCAAAAAAATGACGTGGGGTCCACCCTATTTTAATAGCTAGCAAAGGCTAGGCAGACAGCTGGGGGCTGATATTAATAGCCCAGGAAGGGTTCCATGAATATTGGCCCCCTCCCAGGCTAGAAACACCAGCCGTCAGCCGCCCCAGAAATGGCGCATCCTTAGAATGCGCCAATTCTGGCACTTAGCCTCGCTCTTCCCACTGCCCTGTAGCGGTGGCAGTGGGGTAATAGGGCTGGGGTTGATGTCAGCTTATAATGCCAGCTGACATCAAGCCCAGGTTAGTAATGGAGAGGTGTCTATAAGACACCCCCATTACTAACCCCATAGTCAAAGTTAAAAGAAAACACAAACACCCAGAATAAAGTCCTTTAATTGAAATAAAGACACATTCCTTTATTGTTCTAAATTAAACCATACTTACCATCACGCCCATTCCAGCTGAAGCCAACGATCTCCTGCAATAAAAGAAAAATAATAAAGCAACCTCATCCTTACCTTTCCATGGTTCCCACGACAGCTTCAGCTCTGCTACATCGAGATAACAGGCTGGACCGCAGCAGAACGCTGCCATCCAGCCTGTCATCCCGCAGACACTGAGAAGCGCAGGCATGCTTGCGCTCCTCAGTGTCTGGCTGTGACGGCATAAAGATGAGACGAGTTCATGTCCAATGAACTCGGCGCACCTCATGCACGTCACTGACAGCGTGGGAGAATTCTCACGCTGTAGCGCTGAGTGAAGGAGAATTTGTCAGTGTCAGTGACGTGCATGAGGTGAGCTGAGTTCATTGGACATGAGCTCACCTCATGCACGTCACTGACAGCGTGGGAAAATTCTCCTGCACTCAGCGCTACAGCGTGAGAATTCTCCCACGCTGTCAGTGACGTGCATGAGGTGCGCCGAGTTCATTGGACATGAACTCGTCTCATCTTTATGCCGTCACAGCCAGACACTGAGGAGCGCAAGCATGCCTGCGCTTCTCAGTGTCCGCGGGATGACAGGCTGGATGGCAGCTTTCTGCTGCGGTCCAGCCTGTCATCTCGATGTAGCAGAGCTGAAGCTGTCGTGGGAACCATGGAAAGGTAAGGATGAGGTTGCTTAATTATTTTACTTTTATTGCAGAAGACATTGGCTTCAGCTGGAATGGGCGTGATGGTAAGTATGGTTTAATTTAGAACAATAAAGAATTGTGTGTTTATTTCAATTAAAGGACTTTATTCTGGGTGTTGTGTTTTTCTAAATACTTTACTAGAAATTCATGGTGGTCATGTCTAATATTGGCGTGACCCCATGAATTTCGGGCTTAGGGCCAGCTGATAATGCCAAGCTGGCCTTAACCCCTTTATTACCCAGTGAGCCACCGCACCAGGGCCCTGGATGAGTTGGGTACAGCGCCAGAAGATGGCGCTTCTATGAACGCGCCATTTTCTGGGGCGGCTGCGGACTGCAATTTGCAGCGGGTGGGGCCCAGAAAGCTCCCTGCGCTGCGGATTCCAGCTCCCAGCTGCCTAGTTGTACCTGGCTGGGCACAAAAATAGGGCGAAGCCCCACGCATTTTTTTTTAAAATTATTTCATGAAATTCATGGAATAATTAAGAAAAAAAGGGCTTCCCTATATTGTTGTGTCCAACCAGGTACAAATAGGCTGCTGGTGGTTGGGGGCAGCTTCCCAGGCTACTAATATCAGCCCCCAGCGGAATACCTAGCCTTTACTAGCTATTAAAATGGGGACCCCCCAAAAAAATGACGTGGGGTCCCCCCTATTTTAATAGCTAGCAAAGGCTAGGCAGACAGCTGGGGGCTGATATTAATAGCCCAGGAAGGGTTCCATGAATATTGGCCCCCTCCCAGGCTAGAAACACCAGCCGTCAGCCGCCCCAGAAATGACGCATCCTTAGGATGCGCCAATTCTGGCACTTAGCCTCGCTCTTCCCACTGCCCTGTAGCGGTGGCAGTGGGGTAATAGGGTTGGGGTTGATGTCAGCTTATAATGCCAGCTGACATAAAGCCCAGGTTAGTAATGGAGAGGCGTCTATAAGACACCCCCATTACTAACCCCATAGTGAAAGTTAAAAAAAACCCACAAACACCCAGAATAAAGTCCTTTAATTGAAATAAAGACACATTCCTTTATTGTTCTAAATTAAACCCTACTTACCATCACACCCATTCCAGCTGAAGCCAACGATCTCCTGCAATAAAAGAAAAATAATAAAGCAACATAATCCTTACCTTTCCATGGTTCCCACGACAGCTTCAGCTCTGCTACATCGAGATAACAGGCTGGACCGCAGCAGAAAGCTGCCATCAAGCCTGTCATCCCGCAGACACTGAGAAGCGCAGGCATGCTTGCGCTCTGCAGTGTCTGGCTGTGACGGCATCCAGATGAGCCGAGGTCATGTCCAATGAACTCGGCGCCCCTCATGCAAGTCACTGACAGCGTGGGAAAATTCTCCTGCACTCAGCACTTCAGCGTGAGAATTCTCCCACGCTGTCAGTGACGTACATGAGGTCAGCTGAGTTCATTGGACATGAATGAGCTCACCTCATGCACGTCACTGACAGCGTGGGAGAATTCTCACGCTGTAGCGCTGAGTGCAGGAGAATTCTCCCACGCTGTCAGTGACGTGCATGAGGTGCGCCGAGTTCATTGGACATGAACTTGTCTCATCTTTATGCCGTCACAGCGAGACACTGAGGAGCGCAAGCATGCGTACTCTTCTCAGTGTCTGCGGGATGACAGGCTGGATGGCAGCTTTCTGCTGCGGTCCAGCCTGTCATCTCGATGTAGCAGAGCTGAAGCTGTCGTGGGAACCATGGAAAGGTAAGGATGATGTTGCTTTATTATTTTTCTTTTATTGCAGGAGATCGTTGGCTTCAGCTGGAATGGGCGTGATGGTAAGTATGGTTTAATTTAGAACAATAAAGAATTGTGTCTTTATTTCAATTAAAGGACTTTATTCTGGGTGTTGTGTTTTTTTAAATTCTTTACTAGAAATTCATGGTGGTCATGTCTAATATTGGCGTGACCCCATGAATTTCAGGCTTAGGGCCAGCTGATAATGCCAAGCTGGCCTTAACCCCTTTATTACCCAGTGAGCCACCGCACCAGGGCCCTGGATGAGTTGGGTACAGCGCCAGAAGATGGCGCTTCTATGAACGCGCCATTTTCTGGGGCGGCTGCGGACTGCAATTTGCAGCGGGTGGGGCCCAGAAAGCTTGGGCCTCCCTGCGCTGCGGATTCCAGCTCCCAGCTGCCTAGTTGTACCTGGCTGGGCACAAAAATAGGGCGAAGCCCCACGCATTTTTTTTTTTAATTATTTCATGAAATTCATGGAATAATTAAGAAAAAAAGGGCTTCCCTATATTGTTGTGTCCAACCAGGTACAAATAGGCAGCTGGTGGTTGGGGGCAGCCCGTCCCTGCCTGCTGTACCTGGCTGGACACAAATATAGTGCGAAGCCCCACGTCAATTTTTTTTTAATTATTTCATGAAATAATTTTTTTAAAAAAGGGCTTCCCTATATTGTTGTGTCTGGCCAGGTACAAATAGGCAGCTGGTGGTTGGGGGCAGCCCGTTCCTGCCTGCTGTACCTGACTGGACACAAATATAGGGCGAAGCCCCACGTCAATTTTTTTTAAATTATTTCAGGAAATTCATGAAATAATGAAAAAAAAATTGATGTGGGGCTTCGCCTTATATTTGTGTCCAGCCAGGTACAGCAGGCAGGGACGGGCTGCTCCCAACCACCAGCTGCCTATTTGTACCTAGCCGGACACAACAATATAGGGAAGCCCTTTTTTTCTTAATTATTCCATGAATTTCATGAATTAAAAAAAAAAATACGTGGAGCTTCGCCCTATTTTTGTGTCCAGCCAGGTACAACTAGGCAGCTGGGGGCTGGAATCTGCAGCGCAGGGAGGCCCAAGCTTTCTGGGCCCCACCCGCTGCAAATTGCAGTCCGCAGCCGCCCCGGAAAATGGCGCGTTCATAGAAGCGCCATCTTCTGGCGCTGTACCCAACTCATCCAGGGCCCTGGTGCGGTGGCTCACTGGGTAATAAAGGGGTTAAGGCCAGCTTGGCATTATCAGCTGGCCCTAAGCCCGAAATTCATGGGGTCACGCCAATATTAGACATGACCACCATGAATTTCTAGTAAAGTATTTAAAAAAAACACAACACCCAGGAAAAAGTCCTTTAATTGAAATAAACACACAATTCTTTATTGTTCTAAATTAAACCATACTTACCATCACGCCCATTCCAGCTGAAGCCAATGATCTCCTGCAATAAAAGTAAAATAATAAAGCAACATCATCCTTACCTTTCCATGGCTCCCACGACAGCTTCAGCTCTGCTACATCGAGATGACAGGCTGGACCGCAGCAGAACGCTGCCATCCAGCCTGTCATCCCGCAGACACTGAGAAGCGCAGGCTTGCTTGCGCTACTCAGTGTCTGGCTGTGACGGCATCCAGATGAGCCGAGGTCATGTCCAATGAACTCGGCGCACTTCATGCACGTCACTGACAGCGTGGGAAAATTCTCACGCTGAAGCGCTGAGTGCAGGAGAATTTTCCCACGCTGTCAGTGACGTACATGAGGTGAGCCGAGTTCATTGTCGGCTCATCTGGATGCCGTCACAGTCAGACACTGAGGAGCGCAAGCATGCCTGCGCTTCTCAGTGTCTGCGGGATGACAGGCTGGATGGCAGCGTTCTGCAGGTCCAGCCTGTCATCTCGATGTAGCAGAGCTGAAGCTGTCCTGGGAACCATGGAAAGGTAAGGATGAGGTTGCTTTATTATTTTTCTTTTATTGCAGGAGATCGTTGGCTTCAGCTGGAATGGGCGTGATGGTAAGTATGGTTTAATTTAGAACAATAAAGAATTGTGTCTTTATTTCAATTAAAGGACTTTATTCTGGGTGTTTGTGTTTTTTTTTTAACTTTGACTATGGGGTTAGTAATGGGGGTGTCTTATAGACGCCTCTCCATTACTAACCTGGGCTTGATGTCAGCTGGCATTATAAGCTGACATCAACCCCAACCCTATTACCCCCTGTCACCGCACCAGGGCAGCGTGGAAGAGCGAGGCTAAGTTCCAGAATTGGCGCATCCTATGGATGCGCCATTTCTGGGGCGGCTGACGGCTGGTGTTTCTAGCCTGGGAGGGGGCCAATATTCATGGCACCCTTCCTGAGCTATTAATATCAGCCCCCAGCTGTCTGCCTAGCCTTTGCTAGCTATTAAATTAGGGGGGACCCCACGTCATTTTTTTTGGGGGGGTCCTCCATTTTAATAGCCAGTAAAGGCTAGGTATTCAGCTGGGGGCTGATATTAGTAGCCTGGGAAGCTCTGTGGGTATTACCCCCTTCCCAGGCTTCAAACATCTGCTCCAGCTGTCTGCTTAACCTCCGCTAGAGACTAAAATTATGGGGAACCCCACGCCAATTTTTTTTAATAATAAATCCTTTATTTTAATACTAAATGACAAGTACAGTAACCAACACTATCACTGTATATTATATATGTGACTGACATGTTTCTATCTATCTAATCTATGTGTGAAGCTCTATTCTGTCTGTTATAAATTGTCGGGTGCAGATGCTGAATTGCCGGCCGGCTTTTTTAAAGAGACGGTGCATGAAAACACTATTATGTTTTTTGATAAATCCTTTACACTAAATGACAATTACAGTAAGCAACACTGTCACTGTACTTCATATATATGTGGCTGACATGTTTCTATCTATCTAATCTATGTGTGATTCTCTATTCCTTCTATTCTAAATTGTCGGGTACAGATGCTGAATTGCCGGCCGGCTTTTTTAAAGAGACGGTGCATGAAAACACTATTATTTTTTTTAATAAATCCTTTGCAGTAAATGACAAGTACAGTAAGCAACACTGTCACTGTACTTATTATATATGTCACTGACATGTTTCTATCTATCTAATCTATGTGTGAAGCTCTATCTTTCTGTTCTAAATTGTCGGGTACCGCTGCTGAATTGCCGGCCGGCTTTTTTAAAGAGACGGTGCATGAAAACACTATTATATTTTTTAATAAATCCTTTACACTAAATGACAAGTACAGTAAGCAACACTGTCACTGTACTTCATATATATGTGACTGACATGTTTCTATCTATCTAATCTATGTGTGATGCTCTATTCCTTCATGTCTAAATTGTCGGGTACCGGTGTATGTCGCTGCTGAATTGCCGGCCGGCTTTTTTAAAGAAAGTGTCTTCTGAGCAGTTTGTGAGCTTTTGGACACCTTTGAAGGTGTTTTCTATGTGTTCCTATGTGTTTTTGTTTGCCTGCCATTGGTTTTAACGGTGTTCTAAGGTGTTCGACGAACAGTTCGACGAACAGTTCCTCGAACATCCTGGTGTTCGACGAACCGAACCGAACCCGAACACTAAGGGGGTGGCTCAACACTACTCATAAGCTTAAGTGAGAAACCTCACACTGCTTGTGAGTTGTGGACATCTGTGAACGAGCAGGCAGATCTGTGGCTGAGACTGCTGAACCTACATCCAGGCATGGTCGTGTGTGACAATGGCCATAACCTGGTGGCGGCTCTGAGGCGAGGCAAGATCACACAAGTACCATGCCTGGCTCATGTGCTTAACCTCGTGGTTCAGCGGTTTCTTAAATCATTCCCCGAGTTGCCAGATCTGCTAGTCAAAGTAAGCCGCCTGTCAGCTCATTTTCGCAAGTTAGCTACAGCCTCCCCCGCCCTTGCTGTGTTGCAGCAGTGTTTGCAGCTTCCGTCACACCGACTGGTGTATGTTGTCCCCACACATTGGACCTCTCCTCCTCCACATGTTGCAAAGGATTTGTGAGCAGTTGTGGAGTACCAGCTGCAACAAGGCCGTCGATAATCAGGTCAGACTCCACACATAAGACTCAGGAGTGGACCTGGATGTCTGACATATGTACCATCTTGACAAACTTTGAGGAGTCCACCAAGATGGTGAGTGGCAATGATGCCATCATTAGTGTCAGCATTTCACTTGTCTGTCTTTTGCAATGCTCTCTGCAGAGAATTAAAGAGGAGGCATTGAAGCCAGAGTATGATGAGATGGATCAAGAAGCCGTAGCGGTCGTTTACACACAGCCCAGCCTCATCTCATCCCAACGTGCATTGGGGGACAATGAGGGAGAAGAGGAGGATGAGGAGGAGGAAGAACAGGAGCTTGTATTATGCGCTGTAGACGGTAGTATCTGTACAACTGTCATACCGTCGGCTCAGCGTGGGTGGCCTGAGGACAGGGAGGAGGAGGAGGAGGGGGAGGAGGAGAGCATGGTCAGTCGTCATCTTGGTGAGGACACGTAAGTCTTGCCCATTACCAGTCTAGCACGCATGGCTGACTTTATGTTACGCTGCCTTAACTGTGACCCTTGCGTTGTCAAAATGTTGGGTGACAGTCATTACTGGTTGGTGACACTTTTAGACCCCCGCTACAAGGAGAACTTTCACTCTCTTATTCCTGAGGTGGAGAGGCCTACAAAAATGGGGCAGTACCAGAAGGCCCTTGCTGCAGAACTGTTAAAAAAAATTCCCATCTGAACACGCTAGCAGCAGAGGTCACAGTTCGTTGCCCAACCAAGGCGTACGTGCGAGAGAGATGAAACTCCAATCCAGCAGAGGCAGGGGAACACTGTCAACGTTCTGGGACAGTTTTCTCAGATCCTCCCTTCGGACAGACCCTGAGGCGCGGGGTACTCTCACAAGGAGTGGAAAGTTTCAAAAGATGGTGAGGGAGTACCTTGCCGACCGTCCAGCGTCCTCCGTGATTCCTCTGTGCCTTTTAATTATTGGGTATCCAAGCTGGACACTTGGAGTGTACTCGCTCTGTACGCCTTGGAGGTCATGGCCTGCCCTGCCGCTAGCATGTTATCAGAGCATGTTTTTAGTGCTGCTGGGAAATTATAACTGATAAGCGCACTCGCTTGTCAACTGACAATGCTGACAAGCTGACCCTTATAAAAATGAACAAGGGCTGGATTAGGCCAGACTTCTCATCACCACCAAATGACAGCAGAGTAACAAAGTCAAATCTACTGTGTTATTTCGGGAGGTGTATTCACATGCACCGCTTCACACCCACACATGGGTATACGCTTCTTCATTTCGGCAGTTTTATGTTCTTCTCCTTATCCTCAGCCTATACCACTATACCACCAGGGTGACCATGGTCTGTGTTGCCATTATTGAAAGTTCTTCCATCCTTATTTTTGTCAGCTTTTGCTTTTAAGGCATAAGCAAAGACTGTGGGAGACCCATTCCCCAATAATGGAAATAATATTTTTAAGATGCTGTACTGTAGGGCTCTTGTTAGCTCCACCACTCTTCCAAGGGGCATTAAAACCATCTTGCTAAGCTACTGTGACCTCCACATCTCTTCCATGGGGCATTAATATTGTCTTCTTACTCCACTGTAACCTCCACCACATTTGCAAAGGGCATTAAAACCGTCTTGTTAAGTTACTGTGACCTCCACGTCTCTTCCAAGGGGCATTAAAACTGTCTTGTTAAACCACTCTGAACTCAACAGCTCTCCCAAGGGGCATTAAAACCGCCTTGCTAAACTACTGTGACATCCACGTATCTTCCACGGGGCATTGATATTGTTTTTTTATTCCACTGCGACCTTCACCACTCTTCCAAGGGGCGTTAAAACCGTTTTGTTAAGCTACTGTGACCTCCACGTCTCTTCCATGGTGCATTGATATTGTCTTTTTATTCCACTGTAACCTCCACCACTTTTCCAAAGGGCATTAAAACCGTCTTGTTAAGCTACTGTGACCTCCACGTCTCTTCCAAGGGACATTAAAACTGTCTTGTTAAACCACTCTGAACTCCACAGATCTTCCAATGGGCATTAAAACCGTCTTGTTAAGCTACTGTGACCTCCACGTATCTTCCACGGGGCATTGATATTGTCTTTTTATTCCACTGCGACCTCCACCACTCTTCCAAGGGGCATTGATATTGTCTTTTTATTCCACTGCGACCTCCACCACTCTTCCAAGGGGCATTAAAACCATTTTGCTTAGCTACTGGGATCTGCACGTCTTCTACAAGGGGCATTAAAACCGTCTTGTTTAACCACTCTAAACTCCACAGCTCTTCCAAGGGGCATTAAAACTGTCTTGTTAAGCTACGTCTTGTTTAACCACTCTGAACTCCACAGCTCTTCCAAGGGGCATTAAAACTGTCTTGTTAAGCTACTTTGACCTCAACATCTCTTCCACGGGGCATTGCTATTGTCTTTTTATTCCACTGCGACCTCCACCACTCTTCCAAGGGGAGTTAAAACAGTCTTGTTAAGCTACTGTGACCTCCACGGGGCATTGATATTGTCTTTTTATTCCACTGCGACCTCCACCACTCTACCAAAAGGCATTGATATTGTCTTTTTATTCCACTGCGTACTCCACCACTCTTCCAAGGGGCATTAAAACCATCTTGTTAAGCTACTGTGACCTCTATGTCTCTTACATTGGGCATTGATATTGTCTTTTTATTCCACTGTAACAACCACCACTTTTCCAAGAGGCATTATACCCTCTTGTTAAACTACTGTGACCTCCACGTCTCTTCCAAGGGGCATTAAAACAGTCTTCTTAAACCACTCTGAACTCCACAGCTTTTCCAAGGGGCATTAAAACGGTCTTGTTAAACTACTGTGACCTCCATGTCTCTTCCACGGGGCATTGATATTGTCTTTTTATTTCACTGAGACCTCCACCACGCTTCCAAGGGGAGTTAAAACCGTTTTGTTAAGCTACTGAGACCTCCACGTCTCTTCCACGGGGCATTGATATTGTCTTTTTATTCCACTGCGACCTCCACCACTGTTCCAAGGGGCATTAAAATCATTTTGTTTAGCTACTGGGATCTCCACGTCTTCTCCAAGGGGCATTAAAACCGTCTTGTTAAACCACTCTGAACTCCACAGCTCTTCCGAGGGGCATTAAACCGTCTTGTTAAGCTACTGTGACCTCAAGGTCTCTTCCCCGGGGCATTACTATTGTCTTTTTATTCCACTGCGACCTCCACCACTCTTCCAAGGGGCGTTAAAACCGTAGTGTTAAGCTACTGTGACCTACAAGGGGAATTGATATTGTCTTTTTATTCCACTGCGACCTGCACCACTCTTCCAAAAGGCATTGATATTATCTTTTTATTCCACTGTAACCTCCACCACTCTTCCAGGGGGCATTGATATTGTCTTTTTATTCCACAGCGTCCTCCACCACTCTTCCAATGGGCATTAAAACCGTCTTGTTTAGCTAATGGGATCTCCACGTCTTCTCCATGGGGCATTAAACCTGTCTTGTTAAACCACTCTGAACTCCACAGCTCTTCCAAGGGGCATTAAAACCGTCTTGTTAAGTACTGTGATATCCACGTCTCTTGCATGTGGCATTGATATTGTCTTTTTATTCCACTGCGACCTCCACCACTCTTCCAAGGGGCAATAAAACCATCTTGTTAAGCTACTGTGACCTCCACATCTCTTCCACGGGGCATTGATATTGTCTTTTTATTCCACTGCGACCTCCACCACTCTTCCAAGGGGCATTAAAACCTTCTTGTTAAGCTACTGTGACCTCCACGTCTCTTCCACGGGGCATTGATATCGTCTTTTTATTCCACTGCGACCTTCAAGACCCTTCCAAGGGGCATTGATATTGTCTTTTTATTCCTCTGCTAACTCCTCCACTCTTCCAAGGGGCGTTAAAAACGTTTTGTTTAGCTACTGGGATCTCCACGTCTCTTCCACGGGGCATTGATATCGTCTTTTTATTCCACTGCGACCTCCAAGACCCTTCCAAAGGGCATTGATATTATATTTTTATTCCACTGTGACCTCCACCACTCTTCCAAGGGGCATTGGTTTTGTCTTTTTATTCCACTGCGAACTCCACCACTCTTCCAAGGGGCATTTAAACCGTTTTGCTTAGCTACTGGGATCTCCACGTCTTCTCAAAGTGGCATTAAAACCGTCTTGTTAAACCACTCTGAACTCCATAGCTCTTCCAAGGGGCATTAAAACCGTCTTCTTAAGCTACTGTGACCTCAACGTCTCTTCCATGGGGCATTGCTATTGTCTTTTTATTCACTGCGACCTCCACCACTCTGACAAGGGGCGTTAAAACCGTCTTGTTAAACTAATGTGACCTACACGGGGCATTGATATTGTCTTTTTATTCCACTGCGACCTCCACCACTCTTCCAAAAGGCATTGATATTGTCTTTTTATTCCTCTGCGAACTCCACCACTCTTCCAAGGAGCATTAAAACCGTATTGTTAAGCTACTTTGATCTCCACGTCTCTTCCACGGGGCATTAATATTGTAATTTTATTCCACTGTAACCTCCACCACTCTTCCAGGGGGCATTGATATTGTCTTTTAATTCCACTGCGAACTCCACCACTCTTCCAAGGGAAATTAAAACCATCTTGTTTGGCTACTGGAAACACCACATCTTCTCCAAGGGGCATTAAAACTGTCTTGTTAAACCACTCTGAACTCCACAGCTCTTCCAAGGAGCATTAAAACCATCTTGTTAAGCTACTGTGATCTCCACGTCTCTTCCACGTTACATTGATATTGTCTTTTTATTCCACTGTAACCTCCACCACTCTTCCAAGGAGCATTAAAACCATCTTGTTAAAATACTTTGACCTCCACGTCTGTTCCACGGGCAATTGATATTGTTTTTTTATTCCACTGCGACCTCCACCATTCTTCCAAGAGGCATTAAAACCTTCTTGTTAAGCTACTGTGACCTCCACGTCTCTTCCACGGGGCATTGATACTGTCTTTTTTTTCCACTGTGACCTACACCACTTTTCCAAGGGGCGTTAAAACCGTCTTGTTAAGCTACTGTGACCTCCACATCTTTTCCACGGGGCATTGATATTGTCTTTTTATTCCACTGCGACCTCCACCACTCTTCCAAGGGGCATAGATATTGTCTTTTTATTCCACTGCAACCTCCATCACTCTTTCAAGGGGCATTCATATTGTCTTTTTATTCCACTGCAACCTCCACCACTCTTCCAAGGGGCATTAAAACCGTTTTGTTTAGCTACTGGGATCTCCACGTCTTCTCCAAGGGGCATTGAAATCGTCATGTTAAGCTGCTGTGACCTCCACGGGGCATTGATATTGTCTTTTTAATCCACTGCGACTTCCATCACTCTTACAAAAGGCATTGATATTGTCTTTTTATTCTACTGCGAACTCCACCACACTTCCAAGGAGCATTAAATCCGTCTTGTTAAGCTACTGTGATCTCCACGCCTCTACCACAGGGCATTGATATTGTCTTTTTATTCCAATGTAACCTCCACCACTCTTCCAAGGGGCATTGATATTGTCTTTTTATTCCACTGCGACCTCCACCACTTTTCCAAGGGGCATTAAAGCCGTCTTGTTAAACCACTCTGAACTCCACAGCTCTTCCAAGGGGCATTAAAACCATCTTGTTAAACTACTGGGTTGAACTAGATGTACTTAGTCTTCCTTCAACCTTAAAAACTATGTATGTTACTGTGACCTCCATGTCTCTACCAAGGGGCATTAAAACCGTCTTGTTTAGCTTCTGGTATCTCCACGTCTACTCCAAGGGTCATTAAAACTGTCTTGTTAAACCACTCTGAACTCCACAGCTCTTCCAAGGGGCATTAAAACCGTCTTGTTAAGCTACTATGATTTCCACGTCTCTTCCACGGGGCATTGATATTGTCTTTCTATTCCACTGTAACCTCCACCACTCTTCCAAGGGGCATTAAAACCGTCTTGTTAAGCTACTGTGACCTCCACGTCTCTTCCACGGGGCATTGATATTGTCTTTTTATTCCACTGCGACCTCCACCACTCTTCCAAGGGGCATTGATATTGCCTTTTTATTCCACTGTGACCTCCACCACTTTTCCAAGGGACATTAAAACCGTCTTGTTAAGCTTCTGTGACCTCCACGTCTCTTCCAAGGGGCATTACAACCGTCTTGTTAAACCACTCTGAACTCCACAGCTCTTCCAAGGGGCATTAAAACCATCTTGTTAAACTACTGTGACCTCCACCTCTATATCAAGGGGCATTAAAAACGTCTAGTTAAACCGCTCTGACCTCCACAGATCTTCCAAGTGGCATTAATATCGTCTTGTAAAGCTACTGTGACCTCCGCGTCTCTTTCACAGGGCATTTATATTGTCTTTTTATTCCACTGCGACCGCCACTACTCTTCCAAGGGACATTAAAAGTGGCTTGTTAAGCTTCTCTGACTTCCTCGTCTCTTCCACGGGGTAATGATATTGTATTTTTATTCCACTGCGACCTCCACCACTCTTCCAAGGGGCATTGATATTGTCTTTTTATATTACTGCGACCTCCACCAATCTTCCAAGGGTCATTAAAACCGTCTTGTTAAGCTACTGTCACCTCCACGACTCTTCCACGGGGCAATGATATTGTCTTTTTATTCCACTGCAACCTCCATCACTCTTCCAAGGGGCATTCATATTGTCTTTTTATTCCACTGCAACCTCCAACACTCTTCCAAGGGGCATTGATTTTGTCTTTTTATTCCACTGCGACCTCCACCACTACTTCAAGGAGCATTAAAACCGTCTTGTTTAGCTACTGTGATTTCCACGTCTCTTCCAAGGGGAATTAAAACCGTCTTGTTAAACCACTCTTAACTCCACAGGTCTTCCAATGGTCATTAAAACCATCTTGTTAAGCTACTGTGACCTCCACGTCTCTTCCAAGGGGCAATTTTATTGTCTTTTTATTCCACTGAGACCTCCACCACTCTACCCAGGGGCATTAAAACCGTCTTGTTAAGCTACTGTGGCCTACACGGGGCATTGATATTGTCTTTTTATTCCACTGCGACCTCCACTACTCTTCCAAAAGGCATTGATATTGTCTTTTTATTCCTCTGCGAACTCCACCACTCTTCCAAGGAGCATTAAAACCGTATTATTAATCTACTTTGATCTCCACGTCTCTTCCACGGGGCATTGATATTGTATTTTTATTCCACTGTAACCTCCACCACTCTTGCAAGGGGCATTGATATTGTCTTTTTATTCCATTGTGACCTCCACCACTCTTCCAAGGGAAATTAAAACCATCTTGTTTAGCTACTGGGAACACCACGTCTTCTCCAAGGGGCATTAACACTGTCTTGTTAAACCACTCTGAACTCCACAGCTCTTCCAAGGGGCATTAAAACCATCTTGTTAAGATACTGTGACCTCCACGTCTGTTCCATGGGCAATTGATATTGTTTGTTTATTCCACTGCGAACTCCACCATTCTTCCAAGGGGCAATAAAACCGTCTTGTTAAGCTACTGTGACCTCTACATCTCTTCCACGGGGCATTGATATTGTCTTTTTCTTCCACTGCGACCTCCACCACTCTTCCAAGGGGCATTAAAACCTTCTTGATAAGCTACTGTGACCTCCACGTCTCTTGCACGGGGCATAGATATTGTCTTTTTATTCCACTGCGACCTGCACTACTCTTCCAAGGGGCATTAACATTGTCTTTTTATACCACTGCGACCACGATCATACTTACAAGGGGCATTAAAACCATCTTGTTAAGCTACTGTGACCTCCACATCTCTTCCACGGGGCACTGATGTTGTCTTTTTATTTCACCACTCTTCCAAGGGGCATTAAAACCATCTTGTTAAGCTACTGTGATCTCCACGTCTTTTCCACGTGACCTTGATATTGTCTTTTTATTCCACTGTAACCTCCACCACTCTTCCAAGGGGCATTAAAATCATCTTGTTAACCTACTGTGACCTCCACGTCTGTTCCTCGTGCCATTGATATTGTTTTTTATTCCACTGTGAACTCCACCATTCTTCCAAGGGGCAATAAAACCATCTTGTTAAGCTACTGTGACCTCCACATCTCTTCCACGGGGCATTGATATTGCGTTTTTCTTCCACTGCGACCTCCACCACTCTTCCAAGGGGCATTAAAACCTTCTTGTTATGCTACTTTGACCTCCACGTCTCTTCCACGGGGAATTAATATTGTCTTTTTATTCCACTGCGAACTCCACCACTCTTCCAAGGGGCATTGACATTGTATTTTTATACCACTGCGACCACGATCATACTTACAAGGGGCATTAAAACCGTCTTGTTAAGCTACTGTGACCTCCACATCTCTTCCACGGGGCATTGATATTGTCTTTTTATTCCACTGTAACCTCCACCACTCTTCCAAGGGGCATTAAATCAGCTTTGTTAAGCTACTGTGACCTCCACGTCTCTTCCAAGGGGCATTAAAACTGTCTTTTTAAACCAGTCTGAACTCCACAGCTCTTCTAATGGGCATTAAAACCATCTATTTAAGCTACTGTGACCTCCACGTCTCTTCCACGTGGCATTGATATTATCTTTTTATTCCACTGTGACCTACACCACTTTTCCAAGGGGCGTTAAAGCCGTCTTGTTAAGCTACTGAGACTTCCAAGTCTTTTCCATGGCCCATTGATATTGTCTTTTTATTCCACTGCGACCTCCACCACTCTTCCAAGGGGCATTGATATTGTCTTTTTATTCCACTGCAACCTCCATCTCTCTTCCAAGGGGTATTCATAATGTCTTTTTATTACACTGCGACCTCCACCACTCTTCCAAGGGGCATTAAAACTGTTTTGTTTAGCTACTGGGATCTCCACATCTTCTCCAAGGTGCATTGAAACCGTCATGTTAAGCTACTGTGACCTCCACGGGGCATTGATATTGTCTTTTTAATCCACTGCGACCTACACCACTCTTAGAAAAGGCATTGATATTGTCTTTTTATTCCACTGCGAACTCCACCACACTTCCAAGCATCATTAAAACCGTCTTGTTAAGCTACTGTGATCTCCACGCCTCTTCCACGGGGCATTGATATTGACTTTTTATTCCACTGTAACCTCCACCACTCTTCCAAGGGGCATTGATATTGTCATTTTATTCCACTGCGACCTCCACCACTCTTCCAAGGGGCATTGATATTGTCTTTTTATACCACTGCAACCTCCACAACTCTTAGAAGGGGCAATAAAACCATCTTGTTAAGCTACTGTGACCTCCAAGTCTCTTCCACAGGGCATTGATATTGTCTTTTTATTCCACTACGACCTCCACCACTCTTCCAAGGGGCATTAAAACGTTCTAATTAAGCTACTGTGATTTCCACGTCTCCTTCACGGGGCATTGATATTGTCTTTTTATTCCACTGTAACCTCCACCACTCTTCTAAGGGCATTAAACCCGTCTTGTTAAGCTACTGTGACCTCCACCTGTATATCAAGGGGCATTAAAACCGTCAAGATAAACCGCTCTGACCTTCATAGATCTTCCAATTGGCATTAAAATTGTCTTGTAAAGCTACTGTGACCTCCGCGTCTCTTACACGGGGCATTTATATTGTCTTTATATTCCACTGCGACTGCCACCACTCTTCCAAGGGACATTAAAACCGTCTTGTTAAGCTACTATGATCTCCACGTCTCTTCCACGGGGCATTGATATTGTCTTTCTATTCCACTGTAACCTCCACCACTCTTCCAAGGGGCATTAAAACCGTCTTGTTAAGCTACTGTGACCTCCACGTCTCTTCCACGGGGCATTGATATTGTCTTTTTATTCCTCTGCGACCTCCACCACTCTTCCAAGGGGCATTGATATTGTCTTTTTATACCACTGCGACCTCCACAACTCTTAGAAGAGGCATTAAAACTGTCTTGTTAAGCTACTCTGACCTCCTCGTCTCTTCCACGGGGTAGTGATAATGTCTTTTTATTCCACTGCGACCTCCACCACTCTTCCAAGGGGCATTGATATTGTCTTTTTATTCCACTGCGACCTCCACCACTCTTCCAAGTGTCATTAAAACCGTTTGTTAAGCTACTGTCACCTACACTTCTCTTCCATGGGGCAATGATATTGTCTTTTTATTCCACTTCAACCTACACCACTTTTCCAAGGTGCATTAAAACCATCTTGTTAAGCTACTGTGACCTCCATGTCTATTCCACGGTGCATTGATATTTATTCCACTGCAACCTCCACCACTCTTCCAAGGGGCATTGATTTTGTCTTTTTATTCCACTGCGACCTCCACCACTACTCCAAGGGGCATTAAAACCGTCTTGTTTAGCAACTGTGATTTCCACGTCTCTTCCAAGGGGCATTACAACCGTCTTGTTAAACCACTCTTAACTCCACAGGTCTTCCAATGGGCATTAAAACCGTCTTGTTAAGCTACTGTGACCTCCACGTCTTTTCCAAGGGGCATTGGTATTGTCTTTTTATTCCACTGTGACCTCCACCACTCTTCCAAGGGGCATTAAAACTGTCTAGTTGAGCTACTGTGACCTCCATGTCTCCTTCACGGGGCATTGATATTGTCTTTTTAATCCACTGTGACCTCCACCACTCTTTCAAGGGGCATTAAACCCGTCTTGTTAAGCAATTGTGACCTCCATCTCTCTACCAAGGGGCTTTAAAACCGTCTTGTTAAACCGCTCTGAACTCCACAGATCTTCCAAGGGGCCTTAAAATTGTCTTGTAAAGCTACTGTGACCTCTGCGTCTCTACCACGGGGCATTTATATTGTCTTTTTATTCCACTGCAACCGCCACCACTCTTCCAAGGGGCATTAAAAGGGTATTGAAAAGCTACTGTGACCTCCACGTCTTTTCCACGGGGTAATGATATTGTATTTTCATTCCACTGCGACCTCCACCACTCTTCCAAGGGGCATTGATATTGTATTTTTATTCCACTGCGACCTCCACCATTCTTCCAAGGGGCATTAAAACCGTCTTGTTAAGCTACTGTAACCTGTTAGGAGGGCGGTTGCAGACAACTTTATTAAATGGAACGCAACCGACTCCGGGATCCGCGATGCAGCCAAGAGGACTGCTGCCGAACACTTTCCGGGTGGAAAGTAAAGTAACAAACTTAAAGATAACCCCTCCGTGTTAACTACACACCGGACAGGGTATAGCGGTATGCTCTATCTCCGTTTAATGCACGGAGGAGAGAGTGACCGGCAACGCACCTAACAAATATCTTAGCTCTTCGTGTTAACGCACACGGAAAGGTAAGACGGTACGCACAATCTCCAAGAACCGCAGGGAGACGTGCGTCTGTGGGAACAGCAGTATCCCTGTCTTTGATACAGGCGCTACGCTATGGGGATTGGCGCTAAAGCGGTTCACACAATCTCCAAGAACCGCAGGGAGACGTGTGACCGGACTATGAGCAGTAGCCCTGTCTTCGGTACAGGTGCTATGCTATAGGATACGGCGCTAGCGTGCGGGTGATTCCCGCCGGGTACTTGAGCACTCAGCCGGCGTGCCACCGGACTGAGCAAACCCGCTCTATTTAATTCACAGGCGGCCCGGGGTGTAAAGGCGAACCCCCTGGTTAGAGCCAGTCAGTGAAGCGAAGCTTCCTGCCTCTATGAAGCTAACCTGCCTCTATGGAGCTAAACCTGCCTAGCGGAAACTCCCGGTGGCCCTTAGGGAATGACATGGTGAGAGGGATCGACCGATGAGTGATTTGCATATCCAGGAGTGACCCATTGGCTCAGTAGAGATGACATGTCTCTGGGCAAATGTAGATGATAAAAAATTGCCCTCAGCACCAGAGTCCACCCACGCATTGGCAGCAACTGCAGATCTACCGAAGGACAAGATCACCTTATATGATAGCTTGGAGGAAGAGAACCGAGAATTTAATGTACCCCCACCAGTGGTGGTAAGCCCTACTCGTTTTACCAGCTGCTTGGAGCCCTTATTTACGGGGTGCTCTGAGAGAGGTGCAGAATGGGAACGAGAGGAACTAGACTTAGACCGGGGTACACCCGTAACCTTAGGCTCCGGGTCGGGTGTCTTGGGTTTGGGTCTAAAGACGCCTGGTGCCAACAGGTACTGGGGACTGCCAACCTCTAGCTCTAACCTGTGTTCTGCATGACGTAAGTCTATACGGTCAGCGAGAGATATTAACTCCTCCAGGGAGGTTGGAATCTCTCTGGTAGATTAAGCATCTTTAATATGCCCAGCCAGACCCTTCCAGAACACTGGGATAAGCGACCGCTCAGACCAATCCAGTTCAGCCGCCAAGGTTCTGAACTGGACGGCATAGTGACTGGCGGTGGCCGAACCCTGGACCAAAGCAAGGAGCTTAAGAGCCGTATCATGAATGACCTGAGGGCCCAGGAAAACAATTTTTAGGGTCTTAAGGAAGAGACCCGTATTTACTACCACTGGGTCATTACGCTCCC
This sequence comes from Phyllobates terribilis, assembly GCF_046119375.1. Lineage (NCBI taxonomy): Eukaryota > Metazoa > Chordata > Amphibia > Anura > Dendrobatidae > Phyllobates > Phyllobates terribilis. Next base: position 46,481 of record NW_027362982.1, read on the forward strand.
ATAGAGGAGTAGCCCACTCCAGAGCCCTGTGAGACAGCAATGAGATGATATATCACACTTTGGCTCTTTCGGAGGGGAACCGTGTCTCCATCATCTCCAAGTGAACGGAGCATACATTTATAAAACCCCTACAGAGTTTACTATCCCCAGAAAATTTTTCCGGGAGAGCAAACCGGGGTAATGGGGCACTTGCAGTGGTGGCAGCCGAGTTTATCATGTTGGCTGCTAGAGAAGTCGCCTGGGTAGCTACTGCAGTGGTATCAGCAACCGGGACCGCCAGTTCCAGAGACCTGAGTCTGGTCTCCAGTTGCTGTATATAACGCTGCAGCTGCTGGTTGTCGGCCATGTTCGGCAAGACCCTGGCACTCAGATACTATTAGGGGGAGCTGTTGCAGACAACTTTATTAAATGGAACGCAACTGACCCCGGGGTCCGCGATGCAGCCAAGAGGACTGCTGCCGAGCACTTTCTGGGTGGAAAGTAAAGTAACCAACTTAAAGATAACCCCTCCGTGTTAACTACACACCGGACAGGGTATAGCGGCGACGCACCTAACAAATATCTTAGCCCTTCGTGTTAACGCACACGGAAGGGTAAGACGGTACGCACAATCTCCAAGAACCGCAGGGAGACGGCGCTAGCGTGCGGGTGATTCCCGCCGGGTACTCGAGCACTCAGCCGGCATGCCACCGGACTGAGCAGACCCGCTCTATTTAATTCACAGGCGGCTCGGGGTGTAAGGGCGAACCCCCTGGTTAGAGCCAGTCAGCGAAGCGAAGCTACCTGCCTCTTTGAAGCTAACCTGCCTCTATGGAGCTAAACCTGCCTAGCGGAAACTATGGCTCTTTGAGCCCGGAGTCAGCGTGCACACCACACACAGCTAGCTCAAATGATCTGAGTGCGCCGCCATGTTTGTGGGCGGGCCTTTTAAAGATTAAGCCCTGCCCCACTGTCGCACCATTGGTGACGACACACGTGACCAATCAGGCGGTGCCAGGTCACCGGGTCAGGTGGGTGCCAACCCACCAATCATGATCCGCCAGATCACGGACATGCTCAGTGCGGCAAATCCTGGACTTAGATTCCACAAGCCCTGTCTCCCTCTGCAACCCAGGGTTAACATTGCAAGGCACAACTACCTGGAACACAAACAGTGCTCGCGGGCCAGCTAGGCGTTGGGGCTGATGGTGATGCTGAGCAGCATCAGCCCCAGCTGGACTGAAATGGGAGACCAAAGAAGGTCCTGGACCCATTCCGAACCCAGCACCAGACTGACATCTAACAGTAACTGCCACAGGATATTGATATTGTCTTTTTATTCCATTGTAACTTCCACCACTCTTCCAATGGGTATTAAAACCATCTTGTTATGCTACTGTGACCTCCAGGTCTATTCCAAGGGGCATTAAAACCGTTTTGTTAAACCCCTCTGAACTCCCCAGCTCTTCCAAGGGGCATTAAAACCGTCTTGTTAAGCTACTGTGACCTCCACGTCTCTTCCATGGGGCATTGATATTGTCTTTTTATTCCACTGGGACCATCACCACTCTTACAAGGGTCATTAAAATCGTCTTGTTAATCTACTGTGACCTCCACGTCTCTTCCACGGGGCATTGATATTGTCTTTTTAGTCCACTGCGACCTCCATCACTCTTCCAAGGGGCTTTAAAACCGTCTTGTTAAACTACTGTGACCTCAACGTCTGTTCCACGGGGTATTGAAATTGTCTTTTTATTCCACTGCGACCTCCACCACTGTTCCAAGGGGAATTGAAATTGTCCTTTTATTCCACTGCGACCTCCACCACTTTTCCAAGGGGCATTAAAACCTTATTGTTGAGCTACTGTGACCTCCACATCTCTTCCACGGGGTATTTATATTGTCTTTTTATTCCACTGTAACCTCCACCACTTTTCCAAGGGGCAATAATAATACCGTCTGGTAAAGCTACAGTGTTGTCCACGTCTCTTCCAACTGGCATTAAAAGCGTCTTGCAAAACCTCTCTGAACTCCACAGCTTTTCCAAGTGGCATTAAAACCATCTTGTTAAGCTACTGTGACTACCACGTCTTTTCTACGGGGCATTGATATTGTCTTTTTATTCCACTGCGACCTCCACCACTCTTCCAAGGGGCAATAAAACTGTCTTGTTAACTACAGTTACCTTCACGTCTCCTCCACGGGGCATTGATATTGACTTTTTATTCCACTGCGACCTCCAGCACTCTTCCAAGGGGCATTGATATTGTCTATTTATTCTACTGTAACTTCCAGCACTCTACCAATGGGTATTAAAACCATCTTGCTATGCTACTGTGACCTCCACGTCTCTTGCAATGGGTACTAAAGCCGTCTTGTTAAACCATTCTGAACTCCATAGCTCTTCCAACGGGCATTAAAACCATCTTGTTAACCTACTGTGACCTCCACATCTCTTCCACGATGCATTGATGTTGTCTTTTTATTCCACTGCGACCTCCATCACTTTTCCAAGGGGCATAAAGTTCGTCTTGTTAAGCTACTGTGACCTCCATGTCTCCTCCACGGGGCATTGATGTAGCGTCGGCGTCCCTGCCTCCTGCTAGGCAGGGACGCCGTTCCCCTCACCTCTCCGCTCTGTGCCCAGCGTCTTCCTCCCACTCTGCTGGCAGCGCCCGCTGCTTCCCGGCTACTGCGCTTAGGGAGCGCGTGCGCTCCCCTCCTCTTAAAGGGGCCGCGCGCGCCGTCCTAAGGAGTCCCCGGCCAACGGCCGGAGGACCTCACCATATATAAGGCGCCTCCTCCAAAATGGAGGTGCCCGAGCAGTGTTGTTGCAAAGCCTGTCAACTCTGCTTCAGCCCTCAGGTCCCGTTACCAGATACCTGCCAGTTACCTGCCAGATTCCTGCTTGACACCTGCCTGATACCTGTCTATCTGCTTGCATTCCTGTGGTCTGACAGTCTGCCTATCAGCACCTGCCAGTCTGTCTATGGATCAGTCTGCCTGCTCACCTGGGAGCGCTCTCCTGCTACCTGCCTGCTAGCCTACCTGGAGGCTCTGCCGTCACTTGCCGTGACCACCTGCCAGCCAGCCGTGAGACTCTTACCCGCTCACCTGGGAGCGCTCACCTGCTGCCTGCCTGCTAGCCTACCTGGAGGCTATGCCGTCACTTGCCGTGACCACCTGCCAGCCAGCCGTGAGACTCTTACCCGCTTACCTGGAAGCGCTCACCTGCTACCCGCATGCTAGCCTACCTGGAGGCTTAGCCGTCACTTGATGTGACCACCTGCCTATCCAGAGACTCTTGCCCGCTCACCTGGGAGCGCTCACCTGCTACCTGCCTGCTAGCCTACCTGGAGGCTTTGCCGTCACTTGCTCTGACCACCTGCCTGTCCAGAGACTCTTGTCCGCTCACCTGGGAGCGCTCACCTGCTACCTGCCTGCTCGCCTTCCTGGAGGCTCTGCCGTCACTTGCCGTGACCCCCTGCCTGCCTAGAGACTCTTATCCTGCTGTCACTTGCCGTGACCACCCGCCTGCCTAGAGACTCTTATCCTGCTGTCACTTGCCGTGACCACCCGCCTGTCAAGAGACTGTTCTCGTCACTCTCCGTGACCTCCTGCCCTTCTACCCAGAGACTGTCCCTGTCACTTGACGTGACTGCCTGCCCACTTTCCCTGGGAGCCACCCGCTTCCTTACAAGACTTGCCCCTTTGTATAGTAGCTCAGAGGTTCCACCTCCCAGACCCGTTACAATTGATATTGTCTTTTTATTCCACTGCGACCTCCACCACTCTTCCAAGGGGCATTAAACCATCTTGTTAAGCTACTGTGACCTCCACGTCTGATCCAAAGGGTATTGAAATTGTCTTTTTATTCCACTGTGACCTCCACCACTCTTCCATTGGTCATTAAAAGCGTCTTGGTTAGACTACTGTGACCTTGACGTCTCTTCCACGGGGCATTGATATTGTCTTTTTAATCCACTGCGACCACCCCACTCTTCCAAGGTGCATTGATATTGTCTTTTTATTCCACTGCGACCTTCACCACTCTACCAAGGGGCATTAAAACTGTCTTGTTAAGCTACTGTGACCTCCACGTCTCTTCCACGGGGCATTGATATTGTCTTTTTATTAAACTGCGACCTCCACCACTCTTCCTAGGACAATAAAACCATCTTGTTAAGCTACTGTGAACTCCACTTTTCTTCCACGGTGCATTGATATTGTCTTTTTATTCCACTGTGATCTCCACCACATTTCGAAGAGGCATTAAAACCATCTTGATAAGCTACTGTGACCTCCACGTCTCTTCCATGGCGTATTAAAACCATCTTGTTAAGACTACTGTGACCTCCAAGTCTCTTCCACGGGGCATTGATATTGTCTTTTTAATCCACTCCGACCTCCACCACTCTTCCAAGGGGCATTGATATTTTCTCTTTATTCCACTACGACCTCCACCACTCTTCCAAGGGGTATAAAAACCATCTTGTTAATCTACGGTGCATTGATATTTTCTTTTAATTCCACTGTAAACTACTCCACTCTCCCAAGGGGCATTAAAACCATCTTGTTTAGCTACTGTCACCTCCATGTCTCTTCCAAAGGTTATAACAACCGTCTTGTTAAACCACTCTGAACTCCAAAGCTCTTACAAAGGGCATTAAAACTGTCTTGCCACTGGGCATTGTCTTTTTATTCCACTGCGACCTTCACCACCCTACCAAGAGGCATTAAAACCGTCTTGTTAAGTTACTCTCACCTCCACGTCTCTTCCACGGGGCATTGATATTGTCTTTTTATTCCACTGCGACCTCCACCACTTTTCCAAGGGATAATAAAACCATCTTGTTAAACTACTGTAACCATCACGTCTCTTCCATGGCACATTGATATTGTCTTTTCATTCCATTGCGACCTCCCCCACTCTTTGAAGGGGCATTAAAACTGTCTAGTTAAGCTACTGTGACCTCCACGTCTCTTCTACGGGCAATGATATTGTTTTTTTATTCCACTGCAACCTCCACCACTCTTCCAAGGGGCAATAATACCGTCCTGTTAAGCTACTGTGACCTCCATGTGTCTTTCACGGTGCAATGATATTGGTTTTTTTTTCCACTCCGACCTCCACCACTCTTCGAAGAGGCATTGAAACCGTCTTGTTAAGATACTGTGACCTCCATCTTTCTTCCACAGGGTATTCATATAGTCTTTTTATTCCACTGTAACCTCCACAGCTTTTCCAAGGCATATTAAATCCGTCTTGTTAAGCTACTGTGACCTCCACGTCTCATCCAAGGGGCATTAAAACCGTCTTGTTAAGCTGCTGTGACCTCCACATCTCTTCCTCGGGGCATTGATATAGTCTTTTTATTCCACTGCGACATCCACCACTCTTCCAAGGTGCATTGATATTGTCTTTTTATTACACTGCGACCTCCACCACTCTTCCAAGGGCATTAAAACCATCTTATTAAGCTACTGTGACCTCCACGTCTCTTCCATGGGGGAATTGATATTGTCTTTTTATTCCACTGTATCCTCCACCACTCTTCCAAGGGGAATTAAAACCGTCTTGTTAAGCTACTGTGACCTCAACATCTCTTTCATGGGGCATAAATGCCATCTCGTTAAACCACTCTGTACTCCACCACTCTTCCAACGGGCAATAAAACCATCTTGTTAATCTACTGTGACCTCCACATCTCTTTCATGGGGCATTGATATTGTCTTTTTATTCCACTGCGACCCACACCACTCTACCAAGGGGCATTAAAACGGTATTGTTAAGCCACTGTTACCTTCACGTCTCTTCCACAGTGCATTAATATTGTCTTTTTATTCCTCTGCGACTTCCACCACTCTTCGTAGGGGCATTAAAGCCGTCTTGTTAAGCTACTGTGACCTCCACGTCTCTTCCACGGGGCATTCATATAGTCTGTTTATTCCACTGTAACCTCCACCACTTTTCCAAGGGGCATTAAATCCATCTTGCTAAGCTACTGTGACCTCCATGTTTCATCCAAGAGGCATTAAAACCTCCTTGTTAAACCACTCTGAACTCCACAGCTCTTCCAAGGGACATTAAAACCGTTTTGTTAAGCTACTGTGACATCCACGTCTCTTCCATGTGGCATTCAAATAGTCTGTTTATTCCACTGTAACCTCCACCACTTTTCCAAGGGGCATTAAATCCATCTTGTTAAGCTACTGTGACCTCCACGTCTCATCCAACAGACATTAAAACCGTCTTGTTAAACCACTCTGAACTCCACAGCTCTTCCAAGGGGCATTAAAACCGTCTTGCTAAGCTACTGTGACCTCCACGTCTCTTCCACGGGGCATTGATATAGTGTTTTTATTCCACTGCGACCTCCACCACTCTTCCAAGGGACATTAAAACCATCTTTTTAAGCTCCTGTGACCTCCACGTCTCTAACATTGGTCACTGATATTGTCTTTTTATTCTGCAGCGACCTCCACCACTCTTCCAAGAGTTAATAATCTGTCTTTTTAAGCTACTGTGACCTTCACGTCTCTTCCACGGGGCATTGATATTGTCTTTTTATTCCACTGCGACCTCCACCACTCTTCCAAGGGGCATTAAAGCTATCTTGTTAAGCTACTGTGACCTCCACGTCTCTTCCAAGGGGCATTAAAACCGTCTTGTTAAGCTACACTGACGTCCACGTCTATTCCACGGGGCATCGATATTGTCTTTTTATTCCACTGCGACCTCCACCACTCTTCCAAGGGGCAATAAAACCTTCTTGTTAAGCTACTGTGACCTCCACGTCTCTTCCACGGGGCATTGATATTGTCTCATTATTCCACTGTGAACTTTCAGAGTCTTCCAAGGGGCAATAAAACCATCTTGTTAAGCTACTGTAACCTCCACATCTCTTCTAAGGGGCATTAAAACCATCTTGTTAAACCACTCAGAACTTCACAGCTCTTCCTTGGGGCATTAAAACCATCTTATAAAGCTACTGTGACCTCCACGTCTCTTCCAAGGAACATTGATATTTCCTTTTTATTCCACTGCGACCTCTAGCACTCTTCCAAGGAGCATTAAAAACTTGTTAAGCTACTGTGACCTCCATGTCTCTTCCACGTGGTGTTGATATTGTGTCTTTATTTCACTGCAACCTCCACCACTTTTCCAAGGGGCATTGATGTTGTCTTTTTATTCCACTGCATCCTCCACCACTCTTCCAAGGGGCATAAAAACCATCTTGTTAATTTACTGTGATCTCCACATCTCTTCCACGGGGCATTGATATTTTCATTTTTTTCCACTGCAACCTCCACCACTCTTCAAAGAGGCATTAAGCCGTCTTTTTAAGCTACTATGACCTCCACGACTCTTCCACGGGGCATTGATATTGTCTTTTTATTCCACTGAGACCTTCACCACTCTTTCAATGGGCATTGATATTGAATTTTTATTGTACTGCGACCTCCACCACTCTTCCAAGGGGCATTCAAACCATATTTTTAAGCTACTGTGACCTCCTCGTCTCTTCCAAGGGGAAATGATATTGTCTTTTTACTCCACTGCTATCTCCACCAATCTTCCAACGGGCATTAAAACTGTCTTGTTAAGCTACTGTGACTTCAACCTCTCTTCCACGGGTCACTGATATTGTCTTTTTATTCTACTTTAACCTCCACCACTCTTCCAAGGGCCATTAAAACCGTCTTGTTAATCTACTGTGACCTGCACATCTCTTCCAAGGGGCATTAAAACAGTCTTGTTAAACCACTCTGAACTCTACAGCTCTTGCAAGGGGCATTAAAACAGTCTTATAAAGCTACTGTGACCTCCACGTCTCTTCCACGGGGCATTGATATTGCCTTTTTATTCCACTCCGACCTCCAGCACTCTTTCAAGGGGCATTAAAACCATCTTGTTAAGCTACTGTGACCTCCACATCTCTTCAACGGGGTATTGATATTGTGTTTTAATTTCACTTCGACCTCTACCACGCTTCCAAGGGGCATTGAAATTATCTTTTTATTAAAATGAGACCTCCACCACTCTACCAAGGGTCATTAAAACCGTCTTGTTCAGACTACTGTGACCTCAACGTCTGTTCCACGGGGCATTGATATTGACTTTTTCATCCACTGTGACCTTCCCCACTCTTCCAAGGGGCATTGATATTGTTTTTTTATTCTGCAGCGACTTCCACCACTCTTCCAAGGGTTAATAAACCGTCTTTTTAAGCTACTGTGACCTTCACGTCTCTTCCATGGGGCATTGATATTGTCTTTTATTCCACTGCGACCTCCACCACTCTTCCAAGGGGCATTGATATTGTCTTTTTATTCCACTGCGACCTCCAACACTCTTCCAAGGGGCATTAAAAGTATCTTGTTAAGCTACTGTGACCTCCACATCTCTTCCAAGGGGCATAAAAACCATCTTGTTAAACCACTCTGAATTCCACAGCTCTTCCAAGGGGCATTAATACCATCTTGCTAAGCTACACTGACGTCCACATCTCTTCTACGGGGCATCGATATTGTCTTTTTATTCCACTGCGACCTCCACCACTCTTCCAAGGGGCCATAAAACCTTCTTGTTAAGCCACTGTGACCTCCACGTCTCTTACACGGGGCATTGATATTGGCTTTTTATTATACTGCGACCTCCAAGACTTTTTCAAGGGGCAATAAAACCGTCCTGTTAAGCTACTGTAACCTCCAAGTCTCTTCCACGGGGCAGTGATATTGTCTTTAAATTCTACTGCGACCTCCACCACTCTTCCATGGGGCATTAAAACCATCTTGTTAAGCTACTGTTACTTCCACGTCTCTTCCACGGGGCATTGATATTGTCTCATTATTCCACTGTGACCTTCCAGAGTCTTCCAAGGGGCAATAAAACCATCTTGTTAAGCTACTGTAACCTCCACATCTCTTCTAAGGGGCATTAAAACCATCTTGTTAAACCACTCAGAACTTCACAGCTCTTCCATGGGGCATTAAATCCGTCTTATAAAGCTACTGTGACCCCCACGTCTCTTCCACGGGGCATTGATATTACCTTTTTATTCCACTGCGACCTCCAGCACTCTTGCAATGAGCATTAAAACCGTCTTGATAAGCTACTGTGACCTCCACGTCTCTTCCACGTGGTATTGATATTGTGTCTTTATTTCACTGCAACCTCCACCACTTTTCCAAGGGGCATTAATATTGTCTTTTTATTCCACTGCGACCTCCACCACTCTTCCAAGGGGCATAAAAACCATCTTGTTAATCTACTGTGATCTCCACATCTCTTCCACGGGGCATTGATATTTTCTTTTTTTTCCACTGCAACCTCCACCACTCTTCGAAGTGGCATTAAACCGTCTTTTTAAGCTACTATGACCTCCTCGTCTCTTCCACGGGGCATTGTTATTGTCCTTTTATTCCACTGCGACCTCCATCACTCTTCCAAGGGGCAATGATATTGTCTTTTTATTCCACTGCGACCTCCACCACTCTTCCAAGGGGCATAAAAACCATCTTGTTAATCTACTGTGATCTCCACATCTCTTCCACGGGGCATTGATATTTTCTTTTTTTTTCACTGCAACCTCCACCACTCTTCGAAGAGGCATTAAACTGTCTTTTTAAGCTACTATGACCTCCACGACTCTTCCACGGGGCAATGATATAGTCTTTTTATTGCACTGCGACCTTCACCACTCTTTCAATAGGCATTGATACTGAATTTTTATTGTACTGCGACCTCCACCACTCTTCCAAGGGGCATTAAAACCATATTTTTAAGCTACTGTGACCTCCTCGTCTCTTCCACGGGACATTGATATTGTCTTTTTTTTCAACTGCGACCTCCACCACTCTTCCAAGGGGCAGTGATATTGTCTTTTTACTCCACTGCTATATCCACCACTCTTCCAATGGGCATTAAAACTGTCTTGTTAAGCTATTGTGCCTTCAACGTCTCTTCCACGGGTCATTGATATTGTCTTTTTATTGCACTGAAACCTCCACCACTCTTACAAGTGGCATTAAAACCGTCTTTTTAATCTACTGTGACCTCCACATCTCTTCCAAGGGGCATTAAAACAGTCTTGTTAAACCACTCTGAACTCTACAGCTCTTGCAAGGGGCATTAAAACCATCTCATAAAGCTACTGTGACCTCCACGTCTCTTCCCCGGGCATTGACATTGCCTTTTTATTTCACTACGACCTCCACCACTCTTTCAAGGGGCATTAAAACCGTCTTGTTAAGCTACTGTGACCTCCACATCTCTTCCACGGGGTATTGATATTGTGTTTTTATTTCACTGCGACCTCCACCACTCTTCCAAGGGGCATTGAAATGATCAATTTATTAAAATGAGACCACCACTCTACCAAGCGTCAATAAAACCGTCTTGTTAAGACTACTTTGACCTCCACGTCTGTTCTACGGGGCATTGATATTGTCTTTTTCATCCACTGCGACCTCCACCACTCTTCCAAGGGGCATTAAAACTTTCTTGTTAATCTACTGTGACCTCCACGTCTCTTCCAAGGGGCATTGATATTGTCTTATTATTCCACTGTGACCTTCCCGAGTCTTCCAATGGGCAATTTAACCATCTTGTTAAGCTACTGTAAACTCCACATCTCTTCTAAGGGGCATTAAAACCATCTTGTTAAAGCACTCAGAACTTCACAGCTCTTCCATGGGGCATTAAAACCGTCTTATAAAGCTACTGTGACCTCCACGTCTCTTCCAAGGAACATTGATATTGCCTTTTTATTCCACTGCGACCTCCAGCACTCTTCCAATGAGCATTAAAACCATCTTGTTAAGCTACTGTGACCTCCACGTCTCTTCCACGTGGTGTTGATATTGTGTGTTTATTTCACTACAACCTCCACCACTTTTCCAAGGGGCATTGATATTGTCTTTTTATTCCACTGCGACCTCCACCACTCTTCCAAGGGGCATAAAAAACATCTTGTTAATCTACTGTGATCTCCACATCTCTTCCACCGGGCATTGATATTTTCTTTTTTTTCCACTGCAACCTCCAACACTCTTCGAAGTGGCATTAAACCGTCTTTTTAAGCTAATATGACCTCCACGACTCTTCCACGCTGCATTGATATTGTCTTTTTATTCCACTGTAACCTCCACCACTCTTCCAAGGGGCATTAAATCCTTCTCGTTAATCTACTGTGACCTCCACATCTCTTCCAAGGGGCATTAAAACCGTCTTGTAAAAACTACTCTGAACTCTACAGCTCTTTCAAGCTGCATTACAACCGTCTTGTTAAGCTACTGTGACCTCCAAATCTCTTCCACGGGGTATTGATATTGTGTTTTTATTTCACTGCGACCTCCAACACTCTTCCAAGGAGCATTGAAGTTATCTTTTTATTAAAATGAGACCTCCACCACTCTACCAAGGGTCATTAAAACCGTCTTGTTAAGACTACTGTGACCTCCACGTCTGTTACACGGGGCATTGATATTGTCTTTTTATTCCACTGCGACCTCCACCACTCTTCCAAGGGGCAATAAAACCTTCTTGTTAAGCTACTGTTACCTCCACGTCTCTTCCACGGGGCATTAATATTGTCTTTTTATTCTACTGCGACCTCTAAGACTTTTCCAAGGGGCAATAAAAGCGTCCTTTTAAGCAACTATAACCTCCACGTCTCTTCCACGGGGCAGTGATATTGTCATTAAATTCTAGTGTGACCTCCGCCACTCTTCCAAGGGGCAATAAAATCATCTTGTTAAGCTTCTGTAACCTCCACATCTCTTCTAAGGGGCATTAAAACCATCTTGTTAAACCACTCAGAATTTCACAGCTCTTCCATGGGGCATAAAAACCGTCTTATAAAGCTACTGTGACCTCCACGTCTCTTCCACAGGGCATTTATATTGCCTTTTTATTCCACTGCGACCTCCAGCACTTTTCCAAGGAGCATTAAAACCGTCTTGTTAAGCTACTGTGACCTCCACGTCTCTTCCACGTGTTGTTGATATTGTGTCTTTATTTTACTGCAACCTCCACCACTTTTCCAAGAGGCATTGATATTGTCTTTTTATTCCACTGCGACCTCCACCACTCTTCCAAGCGGCATAAAAACCATCTTGTTAATCTACTGTGATCTCCACATCTCTTCCACGGGGCATTGATATTCTCTTTTTTTACCACTGCAACCTCCACCACTCTTCGAAGAGGCATTAAACCGTCTTTTTAAGCTACTATAACCTCCACGACTCTTCCACGGGGCATTGATATAGTCTTTTTATTCCACTGCGACCTTCACCACTCTTTCAATGGGCATTGATATTGAATTTTTATTGTACTGCGACCTCCACCACTCTTCCAAGGGGCATTAAAACCATATTTTTAAGCTACTGTGACCTCCTCGTCTCTTCCACGGGACATTGATATTGTCTTTTTTTTCCACTGCGACCTCCACCACTCTTCCAAGGGGCAATGATATTGTCTTTTTACTCCACTGCTATATCCACCACTCTTCCAATGGGCATTAAAACTGTCTTGTTAAGCTACTGTGCCTTCAAAGTCTCTTCCACGGGTCATTGATATTGTCTTTTTATTCCACTGTAACCTCCACCACTCTTCCAAGTGGCATTAAAACCGTCTTGTTATTCTACTGTGACCTCCACATCTCTTCCAAGGGGCATTAAAACCGTCTTGTTAAACCACTCTGAACTCTTCAGCTCTTGCAAGGGGCATTAAAACAGTCTTATAAAGCTACTATGACCTCCACGTCTCTACCACGGGGCATTGACATTGCCTTTTTATTCCACTGCGACCTCCACCACTCTTTAAAGGGGCATTAAAACCGTCTTGTTAAGCTACTGTGACCTCCACATCTCTTCCACGGGGTATTGATATTGTGTTTTTATTTCACTGCGACCTCCACCACTTTTCCAAGGGGCATTGAAATTATCTTTTTATTAAAATAAGACCTCCACCACTCTACGAAGCGTCATTAAAACCGTCTTGTTAAGACTACTGTGACCTCCACGTCTGTTCCATGGGGCATTGATATTGTCTTTTTTATCCACTGCGACCTCCCCCACTCTTCCAAGGGGCATTGATGTTGTCTTTTTATTCTGCAGCGACCTCCACCACTTTTCCAAGGGTTAATAAACCGTCTTTTTAAGCTACTGTGACCTTCACGTCTCATTCACGGGGCATTGATATTGTCTTTTTATTCCACTGTCACCTCCACCACTCTTCCAAGGGGCATTGATATTGTATTTTTATTCCACTGCGACCTCCACCACTCTTCCAAGGGGCATTAAAACTTTCTTGTTAATCTACTGTGACCTCCACGTCTCTTCCAAGGGCATTGATATTGGCTTTTTATTCTACAGCGACCTCCAAGACTTTTTCAAGGGGCAAAAAAAACGTCCTGTTAAGCTACTGTAACCTCCACGTCTCTTCCACAGGGCAGTGATATTGTCTTAAAATTCTACTGCGACCTCCACCACTCTTTCATGGGGCATTAAAACCATCTTGTTAAGCTACTGTGACCTCCACTTCTCTTCCAAGGGGTACTGATATTGTTTTTTTATTCCACTGCGACCTCCACCACTCTTCCAAGGGGCATAAAAACTGTTTTGTTAATCTACTGTGATCTCAACGTCTCTTCCACGGGGCATTTATATTTTCTTTTTATTCCACTGTAACCTCCACCACTCTTCCAACGGGCATTAAACCCTCTTGTTAAGCTGCTGTGACCTCCACGTCTCTTCCACGGGGCATTCATATTGTCTTTTTATTCCACTATTACCTCCAACACTCTTCCAAGGGGCATTAAAACCATCTTGTTAAGCTACTGTGACCTCAACGTCTCTTTCAAGGGGCATAAAAACCATCTCGTTAAACCACTCTGTACTCCACCCTTCGTCCAAGGGGTATTAAAACCTTCTTGTTAAGCTACTGTGACTTCCACATCTCTTCCACGGGGCATTGATATTGACTTTTTATTCCACTGTAAACTCCACAACTTTTCTAAGGGGCATTAAAACCGTCTTGATAATCTGCTGTGACATCCACGTCTCTTCAAAGGGGCATTAAAACCATCTTGTTAAACCACTCAGAACTTCACAGCTCTTCCTTGGGGCATTAAAACCGTCTTATAAAGCTACTGTGACCTCCACGTCTCTTCCAAGGAACATTGATATTGCCTTTTTATTCCACTGCGACCTCTAGCACTCTTCCAAGGAGCATTAAAACCTTCTTGTTAAGCTACTGTGACCTCCACGTCTCTTCCACGTGGTATTGATATTGTGTCTTTATTTCACTGCAACCTCCACCACTTTTCCAAGGGGCATTGATAATGTCTTTTTATTCCACTGCGACCTCCACCACTCTTCCAAGGGGCATAAAAACCATCTTGTTAATCTACTGTGATCTCCACATCTCTTCCACGGGGCATTGATATTTTCTTTTTTTTCCACTGCAACCTCCAACACTCTTCAAAGTGGCATTAAACCGTCTTTTTAAGCTAATATGACCTCCACGACTCTTCCACGGGGCATTGATATTGTCTTTTTATTCCACTGCGACCTTCTCCACTATTTCAATGGGCATTGATATTGAATTTTTATTGTACTGCGACCTCCACCACTCTTCCAAGGGGCAATAAAACCATATTTTTAAGCTACTGTGACCTCCTCGTCTCTTCCACGGGGCATTGATATTGTCTTTTTATTCCACTGCGACCTCCACCACTCTTCCAAGGGGAAATTATATTGTCTTTTTATTCCACTGCGACCTCCACCACTCTTCCAAGGGGCATAAAAACCATCTTGTTAATCTACTGTGATCTCCACATCTCTTCCACGGGGCATTGATATTTTCTTTTTTTTTCACTGCAACCTCCACCACTCTTCGAAGAGGCATTAAACTGTCTTTTTAAGCTACTATGACCTCCACGACTCTTCCACGGGGCAATGATATAGTCTTTTTATTGCACTGCGACCTTCACCACTCTTTCAATAGGCATTGATACTGAATTTTTATTGTACTGCGACCTCCACCACTCTTCCAAGGGGCATTAAAACCATATTTTTAAGCTACTGTGACCTCCTCGTCTCTTCCACGGGACATTGATATTGTCTTTTTTTTCAACTGCGACCTCCACCACTCTTCCAAGGGGCAATGATATTGTCTTTTTACTCCACTGCTATATCCACCACTCTTCCAATGGGCATTAAAACTGTCTTGTTAAGCTACTGTGCCTTCAACGTCTCTACCACGGGTCATTGATATTGTCTTTTTATTGCACTGTAACCTCCACCAGTCTTACAAGTGGCATTAAAACCGTCTTTTTAATCTACTGTGACCTCCACATCTCTTCCAAGAGGCATTAAAACTGTCTTGCTTAACCACTCTGAACTCTACAGCTCTTGCAAGAGGCATTAAAACCATCTCATAAAGCTACTGTGACCTCCACGTCTCTTCCACGGGGCATTGAAATTGCCTTTTTATTCCACTGCGACCTCCACCACTCTTTCAAGGGGCATTAAAACCGTCTTGTTAAGCTACTGTGACCTCCACATCTCTTCCACGGGGTATTGATATTGTGTTTTTATTTCACTGCGACCTCCACCACTCTTCCAAGGGGCATTGAAATGATCAATTTATTAAAATGAGACCACCACTCTACCAAGCGTCAATAAAACCGTCTTGTTAAGACTACTGTGACCTCCACGTCTGTTCTACGGGGCATTGATATTGTCTTTTTCATCCACTGCGACCTCCCCCACTCTTCCAAGGGGCATTGATATTGTCTTTTTATTCCACTGCGACCTCCACCACTCTTCCAAGGGGCATTAAAACTTTCTTGTTAATCTACTGTGACCTCCACGTCTCTTCCAAGGGGCATTGATATTGTCTCATTATTCCACTGTGACCTTCCCGAGTCTTCCAATGGACAATAAAACCATCTTTTTAAGCTACTGTAAACTCCACATCTCTTCTAAGGGGCATTAAAACCATCTTGTTAAAGCACTCAGAACTTCACAGCTCTTCCATGGGGCATTAAAACCGTCTTATAAAGCTACTGTGACCTCCACGTCTCTTCCATGGGGCATTGATATTGCCTTTTTATTCCACTGCGACCTCCAGCACTCTTCTAATGAGCATTAAAACCGTCTTGTTAAGCTACTGTGACCTCCACGTCTCTTCCACGTGGTGTTGATATTGTGTGTTTATTTCACTACAACCTCCACCACTTTTCCAAGGGGCATTGATATTGTCTTTTTATTCCACTGCGACCTCCACCACTCTTCCAAGGGGCATAAAACACATCTTCTTAATCTACTGTGATCTCCACATCTCTTCCACGGGGCATTGATATTTTCTTTTTTTTCCACTAAAACCTCCACCACTCTTCAAAGTGGCATTAAACCGTCTTTTTGAGCCACTATGACCTCCACGACTCTTCCACGGGGCATTGATATTGTCTTTTTATTCCACTGCGACCTTCTCCACTGTTTCAATGGGCATTGATATTGAATTTTTATTGTACTGCGACCTCCACCACTCTTCCAAGGGGCATTAAAGCCATATTTTTAAGCAACTGTGACCTCCTCGTCTCTTCCACGGGGCATTGATATTGTCTTTTTATTCCACTGCGACCTCCACCACTCTTCCAAGGGGCAATGATATTGTCTTTTTACTCCACTGCCTTCTCCACCACTCTTCCAACGGGCATTAAAACTGTCTTGTTAAGCTACTGTTACTTCAACATCTCTTCCAAGGTGCATTAAAATCGTCTTGTAAAAAATACTCTGAAATCTACAGCTCTTGCAACGGGCATTAAAACTGTTTTATAAAGCTACTGTGACCTCCACGTCTCTTCCACGGGGCATTGATATTGACTTTTTTTTCCATTGTAACCTCCACCACTCTTCCAAGGGGCATTAAAACCGTCTTGTTAATCTACTGTGACCTCCACATCTCTTCCAAGGGGCATTAAAACCGTCTTGTAAAAACTACTCTGAACTCTACAGCTCTTTCAAGCTGCATTAAAACCGTCTTGTTAAGCTACTGTGACCTCCAAATCTCTTCCACGGGGTATTGATATTGTGTTTTTATTTCACTGCGACCTCCAACACTCTTCCAAGGAGCATTGAAGTTATCTTTTTATTAAAATGAGACCTCCACCACTCTACCAAGGGTCATTAAAACCGTCTTGTTAAGACTACTGTGACCTCCACGTCTGTTACACGGGGCACTGATACTGTCTTTTTATTCCACTGCGACCTCCACCACTCTTCCAAGGGGCAATAAAACCTTCTTGTTAAGCTACTGTTACCTCCACGTCTCTTCCACGGGGCATTGATATTGTCTTTTTATTCTACTGCGACCTCTAAGACTTTTCCAAGGGGCAATAAAACCGTCCTTTTAAGCAACTATAACCTCCACGTCTCTTCCACGGAGCAGTGATATTGTCATTAAATTCTACTGTGACCTCCACCACTCTTCCATGGGGCATTAAAACCATCTTGTTAAGCTACTGTGACCTCCACGTCTCTTCCAAGGGGCATTGATATTGTCTCATTATTCCACTGTGACCTTCCAGAGTCTTCCAAGGGGCAATAAAAACATCTTGTTAAGCTTCTGTAACCTCCACATCTCTTCTAAGGGGCATTAAAACCATCTTGTTAAACCACTCAGAACTTCACAGCTCTTCCATGGGGAATAAAAACCGTCTTATAAAGCTACTGTGACCTCCACGTCTCTTCCACGGGGCTTTTATATTACCTTTTTATTCCACTGCGACCTCCAGCACTCTTCCAAGGAGCATTAAAACCGTCTTGTTAAGATACTGTGACCTCCACGTCTCTTCCACGTGGTGGTGATATTGTGTCTTTATTTCACTGCAACCTCCACCACTTTTCCAAGGGGCATTGATATTGTCTTTTTATTCCACTGCGACCTCCACCACTCTTCCAAGCAGCATAAAAACCATCTTGTTAATCTACTATGATCTCCACATCTCTTCCACGGGGCATTGATATTTTCTTTTTTTTCCACTGCAACCTCCACCACTCTTCGAAGAGGCATTAAGCCGTCTTTTTAAGCTACTATGACCTCCATGACTCTTCCACGGCGCATTGATATAGTCTTTTTATTCCACTGCGACCTTCACCACTCTTTCAATGGGCATTGATATTGAATTTTTATTGTACTGCGACCTCCACCACTCTTCCAAGGGGCATTAAAAC
Source organism: Phyllobates terribilis (assembly GCF_046119375.1). Lineage (NCBI taxonomy): Eukaryota > Metazoa > Chordata > Amphibia > Anura > Dendrobatidae > Phyllobates > Phyllobates terribilis. The sequence goes on from NW_027362982.1 coordinate 64,706, forward strand.
CATGTTTTTAAGCTACTGTGACCTGCTCGTCTCTTCCACGGGACATTGATATTGTCTTTTTTTTCCACTGCGACCTCCACCACTCTTCCAAGGGGCAATGATATTGTCTTTTTAGTCCACTGCTATATCCACCACTCTTCCAATGGGCATTAAAACTGTCTTGTTAAGCTACTGTGCCTTCAAAGTCTCTTCCACGGGTCATTGATATTGTCTTTTTATTCCACTGTAACCTCCACCACTCTTCCAAGTGGCATTAAAACCGTCTTGTTAATCTACTGTGACCTCCACATCTCTTCCAAGGGGCATTAAAACCGTCTTGTTAAACCACTCTGAACTCTACAGCTCTTGCAAGGGGCATTAAAACCGTCTTATAAACCTACTGTGACCTCCACGTCTCTACCACGGGGCATTGACATTGCCTTTTTATTCCACTGCGACCTCCACCACTCTTTAAAGGGGCATTGAAATTATCTTTTTATTAAAATGAGACCTCCACCACTCTACCAAGCGTCATTAAAACTGTCTTGTTAAGACTACTGTGACCTCCACGTCTGTTCCATGGGGCATTGATATTGTCTTTTTTATCCACTGCGACCTCCCCCACTCTTCCAAGGGGCATTGATATTGTCTTTTTATTCTGCAGCGACCTCCACCACTTTTCCAAGGGTTAATAAACCGTCTTTTTAAGCTACTGTTACCTTCACGTCTCTTTCACGGGGCATTGATATTGTCTTTTTATTCCAATGTCACCTTTACCACTCTTCCAAGGGGCATTGATATTGTCTTTTTATTCCACTGCGACCTCCACCACTCTTCCAAGGGGCATTAAAACTTTCTTGTTAATCTATTGTGACCTCCACGTCTCTTCCAAGGGGCATTGGTATTGGCTTTTTATTCAACAGCGACCTCCAAGACTTTTTCAAGGGGCAAAAAATCCGTCCTGTTAAGCTACTGTAACCTCCACGTCTCTTCCACTGGGCAGTGATATTGTCTTTAAATTCTACTGCGACCTCCACCACTCTTCCATGGGGCATTAAAACCATTTTGTTAAGCTACTGTGACCTCCACTTCTCTTCCACGGGGTATTGATATTGTTTTTTTATTCCACTGCGACCTCCACCACTCTTCCAAAGGGCATAAAAACCGTTTTGTTAATCTACTGTGATCTCAACGTCTCTTCCACGGGGCATTTATATTTTCTTTTTATTCCACTGTAACCTCCACCACTCTTCCAACGGGCATTAAACCGTCTTGTTAAGCTGCTGTGACCTCCACGTCTCTTCCACGGGGCATTGATATTGTCTTTTTATTCCACTATTACCTCCATCACTCTTCCAAGGGACATTAAAACCATCTTGTTAAGCTACTGTGACCTCAACATCTCTTTCAAGGGGCATAAAAACCATCTCGTTAAACCACTCTGTACTCCACCGTTCGTCCAAGGGGTATTAAAACCTTCTTGTTAAGCTACTGTGACTTCCACATCTCTTCCACGGGGCATTGATATTGTCTTTTTATACCACTGCGACCTCCACCACTCTTCCATGGGGCATTAAAACCTTCTTGTTAAGCTACTGTGACCTCCATGTCTCTTCCACCGGGCATTGATATTGTCTTTTTATTCCACTGTAAACTCCACAACTTTTCTAAGGGGCATTAAAACCATCTTGATAATCTACTGTGACATCCACGTCTCTTCAAAGGGGCATTAAAACCATCTTGTTAAACCACTCTGAACTCCACAGCTCTTCCAATGGGCATTAAAACCGTCCTATAAATCTACTGTAACCTCCACGTCTCTTCCACGGGGCATTGATATTGTCTTTTTATTCCACTGCAACCTCCACCACTCTTCCAAGGGGCATAAAAACCATCTTGTTAATCTACAGTGATTTCCACGTCTCTTCCACGGGGCATTGATATTTTCTTTTTATTCCACTGTAACCTCCACAACTCTTCCAAGGGGCATTAAAACCCTCTTGTTAAACCACTCTGTTCACCACCACTCTTCCAAGTGGCAATAAAACCGTCTTGTTAAGCTACTGTGACCTCCACGTCTCTTCCACGGTGCATTGATATTGTCTTTTTATTCCACTGCGACTTCCACCACTCTACGAATGGGCATGAAAACCGTCTAGTTAAGCTACTGTGAACTCCACGTCTCTTCCACGGGGCATTCATATAGTCTTTTTAATCCACTGTGACCTCCACCACTATTCCAAGGGGCTTTGAAATTGTCTTTTTATTCCACTGCAACCTCCACAACTCTTCCAAGGGGAAATAAAAGTGTCTTGTTAATCTACGGTGATCTCCACGTCTCTTCCACGGGGCATTGATATTTTCTTTTTATTCCACTGTTACCTCCACCACTTTCCCAAGTGGCATTAAATCCATCTACGTAAGCTACTGTGACCTTCACGTCTTTTCCAAGGAGAAATAAAGCCATCTTGTTAAGCTACTGTGACCTCCACGTCTCTTCCAAGGGGCATTAAAACCATATTTTTAAACCACTCTGAACTCCACAGCTTTTCCAAGGGGCATTAAAACCGTCCTGTTAAGCTACAATGACCTCCACGTCTCTTCCACGGTCCATTGATATTGTCTTTTTATTCCACTGCGACCTCCACCACTCTTACAAGGGGAATTAAAATCATCTTGTTAAGCTACTGTAACCTCCAAGACTCTACCTTGGGGCATTGATAATGTCTTTTTATTCCACTGAGACCTCCACCACTCTTCCAAGGGGCATGAAACCCGTCTTGTTAAGCTACTGTGACCTCCACGTCTCTTCCACGGGGCATTGATAGTGTTTTTTTATTTCAGTGCGACCTCCACCACTCTTCCAAGGGACATTAAAACAGTCTTGTTAAGCTACAATGACCTCCACGTCTCTTCCAAGGGGCATTAAAACAGTGTTTTTAAACCAAACTGAACTCCATCACTCTTCCAAGGGGCATTAAAACCATATCTTTAAGCTCATGTGACCTCCATGTCACTTCCATTGGTCATTGATATTGTCTTTTTACTCCACTGCGACCTCCACCACTCTTCCAATTGGCAGTGATATTGTCTTTTTTTTCCACTGCTATCTCCACCCCTCTTTCAAGGGGCATTAAAACTGTATTGTTAAGCTACTGTGACTTCAACATCTCTTCCACGGGGCATTGATATTGTCTTTTTATTCCACTGTAACCTCCAACACTCTTCCAAGGGGCATTAAAACCGTCTTGTTAATCTACTGTGACCTCCACATCTCTTCCAAGGGGCATTAAAACCGTCTTGTTAAACCACTCTGAAATCTACAGCTCTTGCAAGAGGCAATAAAACCGTCTTATAAAGCTATTGTGACGTACACATCTCTTCCACGGGGCATTGATATTTTCTTTTAATTCCACTGCGACCTCCACCACTCTTTCAAGAGGCATTCAAACCGTCTTGTTAAGCTACTGTGACCAACACATCTCTTCCACGGGGTATTGATATTGTGTTTTTCTTTCACTGCGACCTCCGCCACTCTTCAAACGGGCATTGAAATTGTCTTTTTATTAAAATGAGAACTCCACCACTCTACCAAGGGTCATTAAAACCATCTTGTTAAGATTACTGTGACCTCCACATCTGTTCCACGGGGCAATGATATTGTCTTTTTAATCCACTGCGACCTCCCCCACTCTTCCAAGGGGCATTGATATTGTCTTTTTATTCCACTCCGACCTCTACCACTCTTCCAAGGGGCATAAAAACCATCTTGTTAAGCTACTGTGACCTCCACGTCTCTTCCAAGGGCATTGATATTGGCTTTTTATTCTACAGCGACCTCCAAGACTTTTTCAAGGGGCAAAAAAAACGTCCTGTTAAGCTACTGTAACCTCCACGTCTCTTCCACAGGGCAGTGATATTGTCTTAAAATTCTACTGCGACCTCCACCACTCTTTCATGGGGCATTAAAACCATCTTGTTAAGCTACTGTGACCTCCACTTCTCTTCCAAGTGGTACTGATATTGTTTTTTTATTCCACTGCGACCTCCACCACTCTTCCAAGGGGCATAAAAACCGTTTTGTTAATCTACTGTGATCTCAACGTCTCTTCCACGGGGCATTTATATTTTCTTTTTATTCCACTGTAACCTCCACCACTCTTCCAACGGGCATTAAACCCTCTTGTTAAGCTGCTGTGACCTCCACGTCTCTTCCACGGGGCATTCATATTGTCTTTTTATTCCACTATTACCTCCAACACTCTTCCAAGGGGCATTAAAACCATCTTGTTAAGCTACTGTGACCTCAACGTCTCTTTCAAGGGGCATAAAAACCATCTCGTTAAACCACTCTGTACTCCACCCTTCGTCCAAGGGGTATTAAAACCTTCTTGTTAAGCTACTGTGACTTCCACATCTCTTCCACGGGGCATTGATATTGTCTTTTTATTCCACTGTAAACTCCACAACTTTTCTAAGGGGCATTAAAACCGTCTTGATAATCTGCTGTGACATCCACGTCTCTTCAAAGGGGCATTAAAACCATCTTGTTAAACCACTCAGAACTTCACAGCTCTTCCTTGGGGCATTAAAACCGTCTTATAAAGCTACTGTGACCTCCACGTCTCTTCCAAGGAACATTGATATTGCCTTTTTATTCCACTGCGACCTCTAGCACTCTTCCAAGGAGCATTAAAACCTTCTTGTTAAGCTACTGTGACCTTCACGTCTCTTCCACGTGGTATTGATATTGTGTCTTTATTTCACTGCAACCTCCACCACTTTTCCAAGGGGCATTGATAATGTCTTTTTATTCCACTGCGACCTCCACCACTCTTCCAAGGGGCATAAAAACCATCTTGTTAATCTACTGTGATCTCCACATCTCTTCCACGGGGCATTGATATTTTCTTTTTTTTCCACTGCAACCTCCAACACTCTTCAAAGTGGCATTAAACCGTCTTTTTAAGCTAATATGACCTCCACGACTCTTCCACGGGGCATTGATATTGTCTTTTTATTCCACTGCGACCTTCTCCACTATTTCAATGGGCATTGATATTGAATTTTTATTGTACTGCGACCTCCACCACTCTTCCAAGGGGCAATAAAACCATATTTTTAAGCTACTGTGACCTCCTCGTCTCTTCCACGGGGCATTGATATTGTCTTTTTATTCCACTGCGACCTCCACCACTCTTCCAAGGGGAAATTATATTGTCTTTTTATTCCACTGCGACCTCCACCACTCTTCCAAGGGGCATAAAAACCATCTTGTTAATCTACTGTGATCTCCACATCTCTTCCACGGGGCATTGATATTTTCTTTTTTTTTCACTGCAACCTCCACCACTCTTCGAAGAGGCATTAAACTGTCTTTTTAAGCTACTATGACCTCCACGACTCTTCCACGGGGCAATGATATAGTCTTTTTATTGCACTGCGACCTTCACCACTCTTTCAATAGGCATTGATACTGAATTTTTATTGTACTGCGACCTCCACCACTCTTCCAAGGGGCATTAAAACCATATTTTTAAGCTACTGTGACCTCCTCGTCTCTTCCACGGGACATTGATATTGTCTTTTTTTTCAACTGCGACCTCCACCACTCTTCCAAGGGGCAATGATATTGTCTTTTTACTCCACTGCTATATCCACCACTCTTCCAATGGGCATTAAAACTGTCTTGTTAAGCTACTGTGCCTTCAACGTCTCTACCACGGGTCATTGATATTGTCTTTTTATTGCACTGTAACCTCCACCAGTCTTACAAGTGGCATTAAAACCGTCTTTTTAAACTACTGTGACCTCCACATCTCTTCCAAGAGGCATTAAAACTGTCTTGCTAAACCACTCTGAACTCTACAGCTCTTGCAAGAGGCATTAAAACCATCTCATAAAGCTACTGTGACCTCCACGTCTCTTCCACGGGGCATTGAAATTGCCTTTTTATTCCACTGCGACCTCCACCACTCTTTCAAGGGGCATTAAAACCGTCTTGTTAAGCTACTGTGACCTCCACATCTCTTCCACGGGGTATTGATATTGTGTTTTTATTTCACTGCGACCTCCACCACTCTTCCAAGGGGCATTGAAATGATCAATTTATTAAAATGAGACCACCACTCTACCAAGCGTCAATAAAACCGTCTTGTTAAGACTACTGTGACCTCCACGTCTGTTCTACGGGGCATTGATATTGTCTTTTTCATCCACTGCGACCTCCCCCACTCTTCCAAGGGGCATTGATATTGTCTTTTTATTCCACTGCGACCTCCACCACTCTTCCAAGGGGCATTAAAACTTTCTTGTTAATCTACTGTGACCTCCACGTCTCTTCCAAGGGGCATTGATATTGTCTCATTATTCCACTGTGACCTTCCCGAGTCTTCCAATGGACAATAAAACCATCTTTTTAAGCTACTGTAAACTCCACATCTCTTCTAAGGGGCATTAAAACCATCTTGTTAAAGCACTCAGAACTTCACAGCTCTTCCATTGGGCATTAAAACCGTCTTATAAAGCTACTGTGACCTCCACGTCTCTTCCATGGGGCATTGATATTGCCTTTTTATTCCACTGCGACCTCCAGCACTCTTCTAATGAGCATTAAAACCGTCTTGTTAAGCTACTGTGACCTCCACGTCTCTTCCACGTGGTGTTGATATTGTGTGTTTATTTCACTACAACCTCCACCACTTTTCCAAGGGGCATTGATATTGTCTTTTTATTCCACTGCGACCTCCACCACTCTTCCAAGGGGCATAAAACACATCTTCTTAATCTACTGTGATCTCCACATCTCTTCCACGGGGCATTGATATTTTCTTTTTTTTCCACTAAAACCTCCACCACTCTTCAAAGTGGCATTAAACCGTCTTTTTGAGCCACTATGACCTCCACGACTCTTCCACGGGGCATTGATATTGTCTTTTTATTCCACTGCGACCTTCTCCACTGTTTCAATGGGCATTGATATTGAATTTTTATTGTACTGCGACCTCCACCACTCTTCCAAGGGGCATTAAAGCCATATTTTTAAGCAACTGTGACCTCCTCGTCTCTTCCACGGGGCATTGATATTGTCTTTTTATTCCACTGCGACCTCCACCACTCTTCCAAGGGGCAATGATATTGTCTTTTTACTCCACTGCCTTCTCCACCACTCTTCCAACGGGCATTAAAACTGTCTTGTTAAGCTACTGTGACTTCAACATCTCTTCCAAGGTGCATTAAAATCGTCTTGTAAAAAATACTCTGAAATCTACAGCTCTTGCAACGGGCATTAAAACTGTTTTATAAAGCTACTGTGACCTCCACGTCTCTTCCACGGGGCATTGATATTGACTTTTTTTTCCATTGTAACCTCCACCACTCTTCCAAGGGGCATTAAAACCGTCTTGTTAATCTACTGTGACCTCCACATCTCTTCCAAGGGGCATTAAAACCGTCTTGTAAAAACTACTCTGAACTCTACAGCTCTTTCAAGCTGCATTAAAACCGTCTTGTTAAGCTACTGTGACCTCCAAATCTCTTCCACGGGGTATTGATATTGTGTTTTTATTTCACTGCGACCTCCAACACTCTTCCAAGGAGCATTGAAGTTATCTTTTTATTAAAATGAGACCTCCACCACTCTACCAAGGGTCATTAAAACCGTCTTGTTAAGACTACTGTGACCTCCACGTCTGTTACACGGGGCATTGATATTGCCTTTTTATTCTACAGCGACCTCCACCACTCTTCCAAGGGTTAATAAACCGTCTTTTTAAGCTACTGTGACCTTCACGTCTCTTTCACGGGGCACTGATACTGTCTTTTTATTCCACTGCGACCTCCACCACTCTTCCAAGGGGCAATAAAACCTTCTTGTTAAGCTACTGTTACCTCCACGTCTCTTCCACGGGGCATTGATATTGTCTTTTTATTCTACTGCGACCTCTAAGACTTTTCCAAGGGGCAATAAAACCGTCCTTTTAAGCAACTATAACCTCCACGTCTCTTCCACGGGGCAGTGATATTGTCATTAAATTCTACTGTGACCTCCACCACTCTTCCATGGGGCATTAAAACCATCTTGTTAAGCTACTGTGACCTCCACGTCTCTTCCAAGGGGCATTGATATTGTCTCATTATTCCACTGTGACCTTCCAGAGTCTTCCAAGGGGCAATAAAAACATCTTGTTAAGCTTCTGTAACCTCCACATCTCTTCTAAGGGGCATTAAAACCATCTTGTTAAACCACTCAGAACTTCACAGCTCTTCCATGGGGAATAAAAACCGTCTTATAAAGCTACTGTGACCTCCACGTCTCTTCCACGGGGCTTTTATATTACCTTTTTATTCCACTGCGACCTCCAGCACTCTTCCAAGGAGCATTAAAACCGTCTTGTTAAGATACTGTGACCTCCACGTCTCTTCCACGTGGTGGTGATATTGTGTCTTTATTTCACTGCAACCTCCACCACTTTTCCAAGGGGCATTGATATTGTCTTTTTATTCCACTGCGACCTCCACCACTCTTCCAAGCGGCATAAAAACCATCTTGTTAATCTACTGTGATCTCCACATCTCTTCCACGGGGCATTGATATTTTCTTTTTTTTCCACTGCAACCTCCACCACTCTTCGAAGAGGCATTAAGCCGTCTTTTTAAGCTACTATGACCTCCATGACTCTTCCACGGCGCATTGATATAGTCTTTTTATTCCACTGCGACCTTCACCACTCTTTCAATGGGCATTGATATTGAATTTTTATTGTACTGCGACCTCCACCACTCTTCCAAGGGGCATTAAAACCATGTTTTTAAGCTACTGTGACCTGCTCGTCTCTTCCACGGGACATTGATATTGTCTTTTTTTTCCACTGCGACCTCCACCACTCTTCCAAGGGGCAATGATATTGTCTTTTTAGTCCACTGCTATATCCACCACTCTTCCAATGGGCATTAAAACTGTCTTGTTAAGCTACTGTGCCTTCAAAGTCTCTTCCACGGGTCATTGATATTGTCTTTTTATTCCACTGTAACCTCCACCACTCTTCCAAGTGGCATTAAAACCGTCTTGTTAATCTACTGTGACCTCCACATCTCTTCCAAGGGGCATTAAAACCGTCTTGTTAAACCACTCTGAACTCTACAGCTCTTGCAAGGGGCATTAAAACCGTCTTATAAACCTACTGTGACCTCCACGTCTCTACCACGGGGCATTGACATTGCCTTTTTATTCCACTGCGACCTCCACCACTCTTTAAAGGGGCATTGAAATTATCTTTTTATTAAAATGAGACCTCCACCACTCTACCAAGCGTCATTAAAACTGTCTTGTTAAGACTACTGTGACCTCCACGTCTGTTCCATGGGGCATTGATATTGTCTTTTTTATCCACTGCGACCTCCCCCACTCTTCCAAGGGGCATTGATATTGTCTTTTTATTCTGCAGCGACCTCCACCACTTTTCCAAGGGTTAATAAACCGTCTTTTTAAGCTACTGTGACCTTCACGTCTCTTTCACGGGGCATTGATATTGTCTTTTTATTCCACTGTCACCTTTACCACTCTTCCAAGGGGCATTGATATTGTCTTTTTATTCCACTGCGACCTCCACCACTCTTCCAAGGGGCATTAAAACTTTCTTGTTAATCTATTGTGACCTCCACGTCTCTTCGAAGGGGCATTGGTATTGGCTTTTTATTCAACAGCGACCTCCAAGACTTTTTCAAGGGGCAAAAAATCCGTCCTGTTAAGCTACTGTAACCTCCACGTCTCTTCCACTGGGCAGTGATATTGTCTTTAAATTCTACTGCGACCTCCACCACTCTTCCATGGGGCATTAAAACCATTTTGTTTAGCTACTGTGACCTCCACTTCTCTTCCACGGGGTATTGATATTGTTTTTTTATTCCACTGCGACCTCCACCACTCTTCCAAGGGGCATAAAAACCGTTTTGTTAATCTACTGTGATCTCAACGTCTCTTCCACGGGGCATTTATATTTTCTTTTTATTCCACTGTAACCTCCACCACTCTTCCAACGGGCATTAAACCGTCTTGTTAAGCTGCTGTGACCTCCACGTCTCTTCCACGGGGCATTGATATTGTCTTTTTATTCCACTATTACCTCCATCACTCTTCCAAGGGACATTAAAACCATCTTGTTAAGCTACTGTGACCTCAACGTCTCTTTCAAGGGGCATAAAAACCATCTCGTTAAACCACTCTGTACTCCACCGTTCGTCCAAGGGGTATTAAAACCTTCTTGTTAAGCTACTGTGACTTCCACATCTCTTCCACGGGGCATTGATATTGTCTTTTTATACCACTGCGACCTCCACCACTCTTCCATGGGGCATTAAAACCTTCTTGTTAAGCTACTGTGACCTCCATGTCTCTTCCACCGGGCATTGATATTGTCTTTTTATTCCACTGTAAACTCCACAACTTTTCTAAGGGGCATTAAAACCATCTTGATAATCTACTGTGACATCCACGTCTCTTCAAAGGGGCATTAAAACCATCTTGTTAAACCACTCTGAACTCCACAGCTCTTCCAATGGGCATTAAAACCGTCCTATAAATCTACTGTAACCTCCACGTCTCTTCCACGGGGCATTGATATTGTCTTTTTATTCCACTGCAACCTCCACCACTCTTCCAAGGGGCATAAAAACCATCTTGTTAATCTACAGTGATTTCCACGTCTCTTCCACGGGGCATTGATATTTTCTTTTTATTCCACTGTAACCTCCACAACTCTTCCAAGGGGCATTAAAACCCTCTTGTTAAACCACTCTGTTCACCACCACTCTTCCAAGTGGCAATAAAACCGTCTTGTTAAGCTACTGTGACCTCCACGTCTCTTCCACGGTGCATTGATATTGTCTTTTTATTCCACTGCGACTTCCACCACTCTACGAATGGGCATGAAAACCGTCTAGTTAAGCTACTGTGAACTCCACGTCTCTTCCACGGGGCATTCATATAGTCTTTTTAATCCACTGTGACCTCCACCACTATTCCAAGGGGCTTTGAAATTGTCTTTTTATTCCACTGCAACCTCCACAACTCTTCCAAGGGGAAATAAAAGTGTCTTGTTAATCTACGGTGATCTCCACGTCTCTTCCACGGGGCATTGATATTTTCTTTTTATTCCACTGTTACCTCCACCACTTTCCCAAGTGGCATTAAATCCATCTACGTAAGCTACTGTGACCTTCACGTCTTTTCCAAGGAGAAATAAAGCCATCTTGTTAAGCTACTGTGACCTCCACGTCTCTTCCAAGGGGCATTAAAACCATATTTTTAAACCACTCTGAACTCCACAGCTTTTCCAAGGGGCATTAAAACCGTCCTGTTAAGCTACAATGACCTCCACGTCTCTTCCACGGTCCATTGATATTGTCTTTTTATTCCACTGCGACCTCCACCACTCTTACAAGGGGAATTAAAATCATCTTGTTAAGCTACTGTAACCTCCAAGACTCTACCTCGGGGCATTGATAATGTCTTTTTATTCCACTGCGACCTCCACCACTCTTCCAAGGGGCATGAAACCCGTCTTGTTAAGCTACTGTGACCTCCACGTCTCTTCCAAGGGGCATTAAAACAGTGTTGTTAAACCAAACTGAACTCCATCACTCTTCCAAGGGGCATTAAAACCATATCTTTAAGCTCATGTGACCTCCATGTCACTTCCATTGGTCATTGATATTGTCTTTTTACTCCACTGCGACCTCCACCACTCTTCCAATTGGCAGTGATATTGTCTTTTTTTTCCACCGCTATCTCCACCCCTCTTTCAAGGGGCATTAAAACTGTATTGTTAAGCTACTGTGACTTCAACATCTCTTCCACGGGGCATTGATATTGTCTTTTTATTCCACTGTAACCTCCAACACTCTTCCAAGGGGCATTAAAACCGTCTTGTTAATCTACTGTGACCTCCACATCTCTTCCAAGGGGCATTAAAACCGTCTTGTTAAACCACTCTGAAATCTACAGCTCTTGCAAGAGGCAATAAAACCGTCTTATAAAGCTATTGTGACGTACACATCTCTTCCACGGGGCATTGATATTTTCTTTTAATTCCACTGCGACCTCCACCACTCTTTCAAGAGGCATTAAAACCGTCTTGTTAAGCTACTGTGACCTACACATCTCTTCCACGGGGTATTGATATTGTGTTTTTCTTTCACTGCGACCTCCGCCACTCTTCAAACGGGCATTGAAATTGTCTTTTTATTAAAATGAGAACTCCACCACTCTACCAAGGGTCATTAAAACCATCTTGTTAAGACTACTGTGACCTCCACATCTGTTCCACGGGGCAATGATATTGTCTTTTTAATCCACTGCGACCTCCCCCACTCTTCCAAGGGGCATTGATATTGTCTTTTTATTCCACTCCGACCTCTACCACTCTTCCAAGGGGCATAAAAACCATCTTGTTAAGCTACTGTGACCTCCACGTCTCTTCCACCGGGCATTAATATTGTCTTTTTATTCCACTGTAAATTCCACCACTTTTCGAAGGGGCATTAAAACCGTCTTGTTAATCTACTGTGACCTCCACGTCTCTTCCAAGGGGCATTTAAACCATCTTGTTAAACCACTCTGAACTCCACAGCTCTTCCAAGGGGCATTAAAACCGTCTTATAAAGCTACTGTGACCTCCATGTCTCTTTCTCGGGGCCTTGATATTGCCTTTTTATTCCACTGCGACCTCCATCACTCTTCCTAGGGGCAATAAAACCGTCTTGTTAAGATCCTGTGACCTTAACATATCCTCCATTGGTCATTGATATTGTCTTTTTATTCCTCTACGACCTCCACCACTCTTCCAAGGGACATTAAAACTGTCTTGTTAAGCTTCTGTGACCTCCACGTCTCTTCCACGGGGCATTGATATTGTCTTTTTTTTCCACTGCGAACTACAACACTCTTACTTGGGGCATTGATATTGCCTTTTTATTCCACTGCGACCTCCACCACTATTCCAAGGGGCATTAAAACCATCTAATTAAGCTACTGTGACCTCCACGTCTCTTCCAAGGGGCATTAAAACCATCTTGTTAAGCTACTGTGACCTCCACGTCTCTTCCAAGGGGTATTAAAACCGTTTTGTTATATCACTCTGAACTCGACAGCTCTTCCAAGGGACATTAAATCCATCTTCTTAACCTACTGTAACCTCCACCACTTTTCCAAGGGGCATTAAAACCGTCTTGCTAAGACTTCTGTGATCTCCACGTCTCTTCCACAGGGCATTGATTTTGTCTTTTTAATACACTGCGACCTCCACCACTCTTCCAAGGGGCATTGATATTGTCTTTTTATTCCACTGTGACCTCCACATCTCTTCCAAGGGGAAATAAAACTGTCTTGTTAATATACTGTGATCTCCACGTCTCTTCCACGGGACATTGATATTTTCTTTTTATTCCACTGTAACCTCCACCACTCTTCCAAGGGGCATTAAAACCATTTTGTTAAGCTACTGTGACCTCTATGTCTTTAACAAGGGGCATTAAAACCGTTTTGTTAAACCACTCTGAACTCCAAAGCTCTTCCAAGGGGCATTAAAACCGTATTGTTAAGCTACTGTGACCTCCACATCTCTTCCACGGGGCATTGATATATTTTTTTATTCTACTGCGACCTTCACCACCCTACCAAGGGGCATTAAATCAGTCTTGTTAAGATACAGTGACCTCCACGTCTCTTCCATGGGGCATTGATATTGTCTTTTTAATCCATTGTAACCTCCACCACTCTTCCAAGGGGCATTAAAACCATCTCGTTAAACCACTCTGTACTCCACCATTCGTCCAAGGGGCAATAAAACCTTCTTGTTAAGCTACTGTGACCTCCACATCTCTTCCACGGGGCATTGATATTGCCTTTTTATTCCCTGCGACCTCCATGACTTTTCCAAGGGACAAAAAAAACGTTTTGTTAAGCTACTGTGACCTCCACGTTTCTTCAAAGGGGCATTAAAAGGGGCATTAAAACCATCTTCGTTAAGCTACTGTGACCTCTACGTCTCTTCCACGGTGCATTGATATTTTCTTTTTATTCCACTGAGACCTCCACCACTCTTCCAAGGGGCATAAAAACCATCTTGTTATTCTACAGTGATCTCCACGTCTCTTCCACTGTGCATTGATATTTTCTTTTTATTCCACTGTAGCCTCCACCACTCGTCCAAGGGGCATTAAAGCGTCTTGTTAAGCCACTGTGACCTCCACGTCTCTTCCACGGGGCATTGATATTGTCTTTTTATTCCACTGCGACCTCCACCACTCTTCCAATTGGCAATAAAACCTTCTTGTTAAGCTACTGTGACGTCCACATCTCTTGCACGGGGCATTCATATAGTCTTTTATTCCACTGTAACCTTCACCACTTTTCCAAAGGGCATTAAATCCGTCTTGTTAAGCTATTGTGACCTCCACGTCTCATCCAAGTGGCATTGAAACGGTCTTGTTAGACCACTCTGAACTCCACAGCTCTTCCAAAGGGCATTTAAACCGTCTTGTTAAGCTACTGTGACCTCCACATCTCTTCCACGGGGCATTGATATAGTGTTTTTATTCCACTGCGACCTAGACCACTCTTCCAAGGTGCATTAAAACCATCTTGCTTAACTACTATGACCTCCAGGTCTCTTCTTGTTCCATTTATATTGTCTTTTTATTCCACTGCGATCTCCACCACTCTTCCAAGGGGAATTAAAACCATCTTTTTAAGGTAATGTGACCCCAACGTCTCTTCCTCGGGACATTGATATTGTCTTTTTATTCCACTTCAACCTCCACCACTCTTACAAGGGGCGTTAAAACCGTCTTGTTAAGCTCCTGTGACCTCCACTTCTCTTCCATTCGTCATTGATATTGTCTTTTTATTCCACTGCAACCTCCACCACTCTTCCAAGGGGCATTAAAACCATCTTGTTAAGCTACTGTGACCTCCACGTCCCTTCCTCGGGGCATTGATATTGTCTTTTTATTCCACTGCGACCTCCACCACTCTTCCGAGGGGCATTAAAACTGTCTTGTTAAGCTTCTGTGACCTCCACGTCTCTTCCACGGGGCATTGATATTGCCTTTTTATTCCACTACGACCTCCACCACTCTTCCTAGTGTCATGAAGCTACTGTGACCTCCATGTCTCTTACAAGGGGCATTAAAACCATCTTGTTAAGCTACAGTGACCTCCACATCTCTTCCATGGGGCATTGATATTGTCTTTTTATTCCACTGCGACCTCCACCACTATTCCGAAGGGCCATAAAACTGTCTTGATAAGCTACTGTGACCATCACGTCTCTTGCACAGTGCATTGATATTGTCTTTTTATTACACTGCGACCTCCACCACTCTTCGAAGGGGCATTAAAACCATCTTGTTAAGCTACTGTGACCTCCACATCTCTTCCACAGGGCATTCATATAGTCCTTTTATTCCACTGTAACCTCCACCACTTTTCCAAGGGGTACTAAATCCGTCTTGTTAAGCTACTGTGACCTCCACGTCTCTTCCACGGTCCATTGAAATTGACTTTTTATTCCACTGCGACCTCCACCACTCTTCCAAGGGGAATTAAAACCATCTTGTTAAGCTTCTGTGACCTCCACGTCCCTTCCTTGGGGCATTGATACTGTCTTTTTATTCCACTGCCACCTCCACCACTCTTGCAAGTGCATTAAAACTCTCTTGTTAAGCTACTGTGACCTCCACGTTACTTCCATGGGGCATTAAAACAGTCTTGTTAAACCACTCTGAACTCCAGCACTTTTCTAATCATCATTAAAACCGTCTTTTTAAGCTCCACTTCTCTTCCAATGGTCATTGATATTGTCTTTTTATTCCACTGCAACCTCCACCACTCTTTCAAGGGGCATGATATTGTCTTTTTATTCCACTGCGACCTCCAGCACTCTTCCAAGGGGCATTAAAACTGTCTTGTTAAGCTATTGTGACCTCCAAGTCTCTTACATGGGGCATTGATTTTGTCTTTTTATTCCACTGTAACCTCCACCACTCTTCCAAGGGGCATTAAAACAATCTTGTTAAGCTACTGTGACCTCCACATCTCTTCCAAGGGGCATGTAGATTGTCTTTTAATTCCACTGCAACCTCCAACACCCTTCCAAGGGGCAATAAAACCATCTTGTTAAGCTACTGTGTCCTCCACGTCTCTTCCACGGGGCAGTGATATGGTATTTTTATTCCACTGCGACGTCCACCACTCTACCAAGGGGCATTGATATTGATTTTTATTTCACTGCGACCTCCACCACTCTTCCAAGGGGAATAAAAACCGTCTTGTAAATCTACTCTGATTTCCACATCTCTTCCACGGGGCAATGATATTTTCTATTTATTCCACAGTAACCTCCACCACTCTTCCAAGGGGCATTAAAACATCTTGTTAAGATACTGTGACCTCCACGTCTCTTCCACGGGGCATTGACATTGTCTTTTTATTCCACTGTAACCTCCACCACTCTTCCAAGGGGCATTAAAACCATCTTGTTAAGCTACTGTGACCTCCACATCTCTTCCATGGGGCATTGATATTGTCTTTTTATTCCACTGCGGCCTACACCACTCTTCCAAGGGCCAATAAAACTGTCTTGTTAAGCTACTGTGACCATCACGTCTTTTGCACTTTGCATTCTTATTATCTTATTATTACTCTGCGACCTCGACCATTCTTCGAAGGGGCATTAAAACCGTCTTGTTAAGCTACTGTGACCTCCACGTCTCTTACTCAGGGCATTCATATTGTCTTTTTATTCGACTGTAACCTCCACCACTTTTCGAAGGGGCATTGAATCCGTCTTGTTAAGCTACTGTGACCTCTACGTCTCATCCAAGGGGCATTAAAATCATCTTATTAAACCACTCTGAACTCCACAGCTCTTCCAAGGGGCATTAAAACCGTCTTGTTAAGCTACTGTGACCTCCACGTCTCTTCCACCGGGCATTGATATTGTCTTTTATTTCCACTGCAACCTCCACCACTATTCCAAGGGGCATTGATATTGTCTTTTTATTCCACTGCGACCTCCACCACTCTTCCAAGGGGCATTAAAACTGTCTTGATAAAACTACTGTGACCTCCATGTCACTTCCATGGGGCATTGATATTGTCTTTTTATTCCACTGCGACTTCCACTACTCTGCCACGGGGCATTAAAACCATCTTGTTAAGCTACTGTAACCTCCACGTCTCTTCTATGGGGCATTGATATTCTCTTTTTGTTCAACTGTTACCTCCACCACTCTTCCAATGGGCATTAAAACCATCTAGTTAAGCTACTGTGACCTCCACGTCTCTTCCAAGGGGCATTAAAACCGTCTTGTTAATCTACTGTGAATTCCACATTTCTTAAAAGGGGCATTAATACCGTCTTGTTAAACAACTCTGAACTCCACAGCTCTTCCAAGGTGCATTAAAACGTATTGTTAAGCTACACTAACCTTCACATCTCTTCCATAGAGCATGGATATTGTCTTTTTATTCCACTCTAACCTCCACCAATCTTCCAAGGGGCATTAAAACCGTCTTGTTAAGCTACTGTGACCTCCACGTCTCTTCCAAGGGGCATAAAAACCATCTTGTTAAACCACTCTGAACTCCACAGCTCTTCCAAGGGGCATAAAAACCATCTTGTTAAGCTACTGTGACCTCCACAACTCTTCCAAGGGGCATTAAAACTGTCTTGATAAAACTACTGTGACCTCCCCGTCTATTCCACGGGGCATTCATATTGTCTTTTTATTTCACACAGAACTCCACCACTCTACCAAGAGGCAATAAAACTGTCTTGTTAAGCTACTGTGACCTCCAAGTCTCTTCCACGGGGGCATTGATATTGTCTTTTTAATCCACTGTATCCTTCACCACTTTTCCAAGTGGCATTAAAATGTCTTGTTAAGCTACTGTGACCTTCACGTCTCTTCCACGGGGCATTGATATTGTCTTTTTATTCCACTGTATCCTCCACCACTTTTCCAAGTGGCATTAAAACGTCTTGTTAAGCTACTGTGACCTCCACATCTCTTCCACGGGGCATTGATATTGTCTTTATATTCCACTGCGACATCCACCACTTTTCCAAGGGGCATTGATATTGTCTTTTTATTCCACCACAACCTCCACCACCCTACCAAGGGGCATTAAAACCGTCTTGTTAAGCTTCTGTGAACTCCACGTCTCTTTCACGGTGCATTGATATTGTCTCTTAATTCCACTGTAATCTCCATCACTCTTCCAAGAGGCATTGAAATCATCTTGTTAAGCTACTGTGACCTCCACGTCTATTCAAAGGGGCATTAAAACATCTTGTTTACCCACTCTGAACTCCACAGCTCTTCTTATAAAGCTACTGTGACCTCAACTTCTCTTCCACGGGGCATTGATATTGTCTTTTTATTCCAGTGCTACCTCCATTACTCTTCCAAGGGGCATTAAAACCATCTTGATAAGCTACTGTGAACTCCACTTCTCTTCCACGGGGTATTGATATTGTCTTTTTATTTCACTGCGACCTCCACAACTCATCCAAGGGTCATTGATATTGTCTTTTTAATCCAATGAGAACACCACCACTCTTCCAAGGGGCATTGATATTTTTTTTTTATTCCACTGTAACCTCCACCACTCTTCCAAGGGGCATTAAACCGTCTTGTTAAGCTACTCTGACCTCCACGTCTCTTCCACGGGGCATTAAAACCGTCTTGTTAAGCTACAGTGACCTCCTCGTCTTTTCCACAGGGCAATGATATTGTCTTTTTATTCCAATAAGACCTTCACCACTCTTCCAAGGGGCATTAAAACCGTCTTGTTAATCTACTGTGACCTCCACGTCTCTTCCAAGGGGCAGTGATATTTTCTTTTTATTCCACTGCGACCTCCAACACTCTTCCATGGGGAATTAAAACCGTCTTGTTAAGCTACACTGACCTCCATGACTCTTCCACGGGGCAGTGATATTGTCTATTTATTCCACTGCGACCTCCACCACTCTTCCAAGGGGCATTAAAAACGTCTTGTTAAGCTACACTTACCTCCACGTCTCTTCAACGGGGCATTGATATTGTCTTTTTATTTCACTGCGACCTCCAACACACTTCCAAGAGGCATTAAAACCATCTTGTTAAACCACTCTGAGCTCCTCAGCTCTTCCAAGGGGCTTTAAAACCGTCTTGTTAAGCTGCAGTGACCTCCACGTCTCTTCCACGTGGCATTGATATTGTCTTTTTATTCCACAGCGACATCCACCACTCTTCCAAGGGGCATTAAAACCATCTTGTTAAGCTTCTGTGACATCCATGTCTCTTCCACAGGGCATTGATATTGTCATTTTATTCCAATGCGAAACCAACCATTCTTGCAAGTGGCATTAAAACTGACTTGTCAAGCTACTGTGACCTACACGTCTCTTCCCCGGGGCATTGATATTGTCAATATATTCCACAGCGACATCCACCACTACTCCAAGGGGCATTAAAACTGTCTTGTTAAGCAACTGTGACCACCACGTCTCTTTCATGGGGCATTGATATTGTCTTTTTATTCCAATGCGACCCCAACCATTCTTCCAAGTGGCATTAAAACCGTCTTGTTAAGCTACTGTGACCTCCATGTATCTTCCACGGGGCATTGATATTGTCTATTTATTCCACAGCGACATCCACCACTCTTCGAAGAGGCATTAAAACCACCTTGTTAGACTACTGTGACCTCCACGTCTCTTCCTCGGGGCATTGTTATTGTTTTTTTATTTCACTGTAACCTCCACCACTCTTCCAAGGGGCATTAAAACTGTCTTGTTAAGCTACTGTTACCTCCACGTCTCTTCCACGGTGCATTGATATTGTCTTTTTATTCCATTGCGACCTCCACCACTCTCCCAAGGGGTATTGATATTGTCTTTTTATTCCTCTGCGACCTCCATTATTCTTACAAGGGGCATTAAAACCATCTTTTTAAGCTTCGATCTCCACGTCTCTTCCAAGGGCCATAGATATTGTCTTTTTATTCCACTGTAACCTCCACCACTCTTCCAAGGGGCATTAAAACCGGATTGTTAAGCTACTGTGACCTCCACGTCTCTTCCAATGGGCATTAATATTGTCCTTATATTCCATTGCGACCTCCACCACTCTTCCAAGGGTCATTGATATTGTCTTTTTATTCCATTGCGACCTTCACTAATCTTCGAAGGGGCATTAAAACCATCTTGTTAAGCTACTGTGATCTCCACGTCTCTTCCACGGGGCATTGATATTGTATTTTTATTCCACTGTAGCCTCCATCACTCTTCCAATTGGCATTAATACCGTCTTGTTAAGCTACTGTAAACAATGGTGCAGCGGTCTCAGGGAGCGCCAAAGGAATACTGGACAATTTAAGAGATGGCAACCGACTTTTATTCTTCCTCCAATGCCACTGCCACAACGCGTTTCAACGGTCTAAGCCATCTTCATCAGGTGGAGATGGCTTAGACCGTTGAAACACGTTGTGGCAGTGGTATTGGAGGAAGAATAAAAGTTGGTTGCCATCTATTAAATTGTCCAGTATTCATTTGGCGCTCCCTGAGACCGCTGCACCATTGTTTACTTGTTAAATATCTCCATACGGAGCTAAAGCGGCAGGAGCAGCCGGGCATATTTGGATGTTTGAGGACCTGCGGTTATCCAGCCACCGGGTTAAACTACTGAGGACCTGCGGTGATGTGGTATCTGGTCCAGCAGGATCGTGTGACCACTTGAGGAGCACGGAGTTGCGAGGCAAACACCGACAGGCTGGTACTACAAATAGAGGTGACCCGGAGCCTCATTAATCACACGCTTAATCTTGGTTGTGTAGACGTACACAACCATTACAGGTGAGTGCAGTGGCACTTTTTAAATTATATAAATAGCCCTGTGAGTCTACACATGCGCCCTTTCTTTTCTTTTCACTTGTTAAGCTACTGTGACCTACATATCTCTTCCATGGGGCATTAAAACCATCTTGTTAAACTACTTTGAAATCCACAGCTCTTCCAACGGGCATTAAAGCGTATTGGAAAGCTATGGTGAACTCCCCGTCTCTTCCACGGGGCATTGGTATTGTATTTTTATTCAACAGACCTCCACCACTCTTCAAGTTGCATTAAAACTGTCTTGTTAAGCTACTGTGACCTCCACGTCTCTTACACGGACCATTGATATTGTCTTTTATTTCCACTCCGACCTCCACCACTCTTCGAGGGGCATTAAAACCGTCTCGTTAAACCACTCTGTACACCACAGCTATTCCAAGGGGCATTAAAACCGTCTTATAAAGCTTCTGTGACCTCCACGTCTCTTACTCGGGGCATTGATATTGTCTTTTTTTTCCACTGCAACCTCCACCACTATTCAAAGGGGCATTGATATTGTCTTTTTATTCTACAGCGACCTCCATCACTCTTCCAAGGGGCATTAAAACTGTCTTGATAAGACACTGTGACCTCCACGTCTCATCCACGGGGCATTCATATAGTCTTTTTATTCCACTGTAACATCCACCACTTTTCCAAGGGGCATTAAATACATCATGTAAGCTAATGTGACCTCCACGTCTCATCCAAAGGGCATTAAAACAGTCTTGTTAAGCTGCTGTGACCTCCACATCTCTTCCACAGGGCATTGATATTGTCTTTTTACTCCACTGCCACCTCCACCACTCTTCCAAGGGGCACTTAAACAGTCTTGTTAAGCTACTGTGACCTCCATATCTCTTACATGGGGCATTGATATTGTTTTTTTATTCCACTGCCCCTACCACCACTCTTCCAAGGGGTAAAAAAACCGTCTTGTTAACCTACTGTGACCTCCACGTCTCTTCCACGGGGCATTGATATTGTCATTTTATTCCACTGCGACCTCCACCACACTTCCACGGGGCACTAAAACCGAAATGTGAAGATACTGTGACCTCCACGTCTCTTAAACGGGGCATTGATATTGTCTTGTTATTCCACTGCGACCTCTATCACTCTTCCAAGGGTCAATGATATTGTCTTTTTATTCCATTGCGACCTTCACCAATCTTCCAAGGGGCATTAAAACCACATTGTTAAGCTACTGTGATCTCCACGTCTCTTCCACGGGGCATTGATATTGTACTTTTATTCCACTGTAACCTCCACCACTCTTCCAATTGGCATTAATACCGTCTTGTTAAGCTACTGTGACCTACATGTCTCTTCCAAGGGGCATTAAAACCATCTTGTTAAACTACTTTGAAATCCACAGCTCTTCCAAGGGGCATTACAAGCGTCTTGGTAAGCTATGGTGACCTCCCCGTCTCTTCCACGGGGCATTGGTATTGTATTTTTATTCAACAGACCTCCACCACTCTTCAAGTTGCATTAAAACTGTCTTGTTAAGCTCCTGTGACCTACACGTCTCTTCCACGGAGCATTGATATTGTCTTTTATTTCCACTCCGACCTCCACCACTCTTCGAGGGGCATTAAAACCGTCTTGTTAAACCACTCTGTACACCACAGCTATTCCAAAGGGCATTAAAACCGTCTTATAAAGCTTCAGTGACCTCCACGTATCTTACTCGGGGCATTGATATTGTCTTTTTTTCCACTGCAACCTCCACCACTATTCAAAGGAGCATTGATATTGTCTTTTTATTCTACTGCGACCTCCATCACTCTTCTAAGGGGCATTAAAACTGTCTTGATAAAACTACTGTGACCTCCACGTCTCTTCCATGGGGCATTGATATTGTCTTTTTATTCCACTACGACCTCCACTACCCTTCCAAGGGGCATTGATATTGTCTTTTTACTCCACTGCAACCTCCACCACTATTCCAAGGGGCATTGATATTGTCTTTTTATTCCACTGCGACTTCCACTACTCTGCCAAGGGCATTAAAACCATCTTGTTAAGCTACTGTAACCTCCACGTCTCTTCCATTGGGCATTGATATTCTCTTTTTGTTCAACTGTTACCTCCACCACTCTTCTAAGAGTCATTAAAACCATATAGTTAAGCTACTGTGACCTCCACGTCTCTTCCAGGGGCATTAAAACCATCTTGTTAATCTACTGTGACTTCCACATCTCTTAAAAGGGGCATTAAAACCGTCTTGTTAAACAACTCTAAACTCCACAGCTTTTCCAAGGGGCGTTAAAACGTCTTGTTAAGCTACACTTACCTCCACATCTCTTCCTCGGAGCATGGATATTGTCTTTTTTTTCCACTGTAAGCTCCACCACTCTTCCAAGGGGCATTAAAACCATCTTGTTAAGCTACTGTGACCTCCACGTCTCTTCCAAGGGGCATAAAAACCATCTTGTTAAACCACTCTGAACTCCACAGCTCTTCCAAGGGGCATTAAAACCGTCTTGTTAAGCTACTGTGACCTCCATAACTCTTCCACGGGGCATTGATATTGTCTTTTTATTCCACTGCGTCCTCCACCCCTCTTCGAAGGGGAATTAAAACCATATCGATAAGACACTGTGACCTCCACGTCTCATCCACGGGGCATTCATATAGTCTTTTTATTCCATTGTAACATCCACCACTTTTCCAAGGGGCATTAAATACGTCATGTAAGCTAATGTGACCTCCACGTCTCATCCAACGGGCATTAAAACAGTCTTGTTAAGCTGCTGTGACCTCCACATCTCTTCCACGGGGCATTGATATTGTTTTTTTATTCCACTGCCCCTACCACCACTATTCCAAGGGGCAAAAAAAACATCTTGTTAAGCTACTGTGACCTCCACGTCTCTTCCACGGGGCATTGATATTGTCATTTTATACCACTGCGACCTCCACCACACTTCCACGGGGCACTAAAACCGAAATGTGAAGATACTGTGACCTCCATGTCTCTTAAACGGGTCATTGATATTGTCTTGTTATTCCACTGCGACCTCCATCACTCTTCCAAGAGTCATTGATATTGTCTTTTTATTCCACTGCGACCTCCACCACTCTTCTAAGAGCATTAAAACTGTCTTGTTAAGCTACTGTGAACTCCACGTCTCTTCCACGGGGGCATTGATATTGTCTTTTTATTCCACTGTATCCTCCACCATTTTTCCAAGTGGCATTAAAACGTCTTGTTAAGCTACTGTGACCTCCACGTCTCTTCCACGGGGCATTGATATTGTCTTTATATTCCACTGCGAACTCCACCACTCTTCCAAGGGGCATTGATATTGTCTTTTCATTCCAGCGCAACCTCCACCACTCTACCAAGGGGCATTAAAACCGTCTTGTTAAGCTACTGTGAACTCCACGTCTCTTTCACAGGGCATTGATATTGTCTCTTAATTCCACTGTAATCTCCATCACTCTTCCAAGAGGCATTGAAATCATCTTGTTAAGCTACTGTGACCTCCACGTCTATTCACAGGGGCATTAAAACCATCTTGTTAAACCACTCTGCACTCCACAGCTCTTCCCAGGGGCATTAAAACCGTCTTATAAAGCTACTGTGACCTCCACATCTCTACCAAGGGGCATAAAAACCGTCTTGTTAAACCACTCTGAACTCCACAGCTCTTCCAAGGGGCATTAAAGCCATCTTGTTAAGCTACTGTGACCTCCACAACTCTTCCACGGGGCATTAATATTGTCTTTTTATTCCACTGCGACCTCCACTACTCTTCCAAGGGGCATTAAAACCATCTTGATAAGCTACTGTGACCTCCACTTCTCTTCCACGGGGTATTAATATTGTCTTTTTATTTCACTGCGACATCCACAACTCATCCAAGGGGCATTGATATTGTCTTTTTAATCCACTGTGACCTCCACCACTCTTCCAAGGGGCATTAAAACCGTCTTGTTAAAACTACTGTGACCTCAACGTCTCTTCCACGGGGCATTGATATTTTCTTTTTTATTCCAATGTAACCTCCACCACTCTTCCAAGTAGCATTAAACCGTCTTATTAAGCTACTCTGACCTCCACGTCTCTTCCACGGGGCATTAAAACCGTCGTGTTAAGCTACAGTGACCTCCACGTCTTTTCCACGGGGCAATGATATTGTCTTTTTATTCCACTAAGATCTCCACCACTCTTCCAAGGGGCATTAAAACCGTCTTGTTAATCTACTGTGACCTCCACGTCTCTTCCACGGGGCAGTGATATTTTCTTTTTATTCCACTGCGACCTCCAACACTCTTCCATGGGGAATTAAAACCGTCTTGTTAAGCTACTGTGACCTCCACGTCTCTTCCACGGGTCAGTGATATTGTCTATTTTTTCCACTGCGTCCTCCGCCACTCTTCCAATGGGCATTAAAACCGTCTTGTTAAGCTACACTGACCTCCACGTCTCTTCAACGGGGCATTGATATTGTCTTTTTATTCAACTGCGACCTCCAACACACTTCCAAGGGGTATTAAAACCATCTTGTTAAACCACTCTGAACTCCTCAGCTCTTCCAATGGGCATTAAAACCGTCTTGTTAAGCTTCTGTGACCTCCACGTCTCTTCCACGTGGCATTGATATTGTCTTTTTATTCCACATCAACATCCACTACTCTTCCAAGGGGCATTAAAACCATCTTGTTAAGCTTTTGTGACATCCATGTCTCTTCCACGGGGCATTGATATAGTCTTTTTATTCCAATGCGACCCCAACCTTTCTTCCAAGTGGCATTAAAACCGCCTTGTTAAGCTACTGTGACCTCCACGTCTCTTCCCCGGGGCATTGATATTGTCAATATATTCCACAGCGACATCCACCACTCCTCCAAGGGGCATTAAAACCATCTTGTTAAGCAACTGTGACCTCCATGTCTCTTACATGGGGCATTGATATTGTCTTTTTATACCAATGCGACCCCAACCATTCTTCCAAGTGGCATTAAAACCGTCTTGTTAAGCTACTGTGACCTCCACGTATCTTCCATGGGGCATTGATATTGTCTATTTATTCCACAACGACAACCACCACTCTTCCAAGGGGCATTAAAACCGTCTTGTTAAGCAACTGTGACCTTTACGTCTCTTACACGGGGCATTGATATTGTCTTTTTATTCCACTACGACCTCCACCACTCTTCGAAGGGGAATTAAAACCAACTTGTTAAGCTACTGTGACCTCCACGTCTCTTCCACGGGGCATTAAAACCATCTTGTTAAACCACTCTGAACTCCACAGCTCTTCAAAGGGGAATTAAAACTGTCTTGTTAAGCTACTGTGACCTCCACGTCTCTTTCATGGGGCAATGATATTGTCTTTTTATTCCACATCGACCTCCACCACTCTTCCAAGTGGCATTAAAACCGTCTTGTTAAGCTACTGTTACCTCCACGTCTCTTCCACGGGTCATTGATATTGTCTTTTTATTCCATTGCGACCTCCACCACTCTCCCAAGGGGAATTGAAATTGTCTTTTTATTCCTCTGCGACCTCCACCACTCTTCCAAGGGGCATTAAAACCGTCTTTTTAAACTTCTATCTCCACGTCTCTTCCAAGAATCATTGATATTGTCTTTATTCCACTGTAACCTCCACCACTCCTCCAAGGGGCATTAAAACCCTCTTTTTAAGCTACTATCTCTATGTCTCTTCCACGTGGCATTGATATTGTCTTTTTATTCCACTGTAACCTCCACCACTCTTCCAAGGCGCATTGAAACCAGCTTGTTAAGCTACTGTGACCTCCACGTCTCTTCCACGGGGCACTGATATTGTCCTTTTTTTCCACAGCGACCTCCACCACTCTTCCAAGGGGCATTGATATTGTCTTTTTATTCCACAGAGACCTCCACCACTCTTCCAAGGGGCATTAAAACCATCTTGTTAAGCTACGGTGACCTCCAGTTGTCTTTCACGGGGCATTGATATTGTCTTTTTATTCCACTGCGACCTCCAGCACTCTTCCAATGGCCATTAAAACCATCTTGTTAGGCTACTGTGACCTCCACGTCTCTTCCACAGGGCATTGATATTGTCTTTTTATTCCACTGTGACCTCCACCACTCTTTCAAGGGACCAAGCAATGTGAACTGAGATTGTTATATTGTTATATATTGTTATTGTTATATTACTTCTTAGCTTGTGCAATAAAAACATGTATCTAGAGAGTAAGTTTCTTCAAAATGATCTGGTTCTTTAACACTGGCCCATCGCTGTTGTTTAATAGTCTGTTTCGACAGGCCGACCACGCTTCCCTAGCTCACAGAACAATCATTAATATGTTATTCTGTGAGCATATAATACCATTGTTGTTGGCCGCACATGTTCTATTTACTTAGGACAATGTGTTGCCAAGAATGATGTTTTTTTTTAAGTAAGCCGCAAAATCATTTCACCTTACAAATGAGCGTTTTGGTTATTCACTGGGCGACTGGCAGCCTGTTGAGACAGGCTAATTATGCTAAAACAAGCGTTCTAGGAACCACCCTTGCAGATAATTAACCTGCTTAAACAAGCTGCCAATCACTGAACGAATGGCCAAAACAATCGGCCAGTGTAAATGTGCTCTAAGATTATGTTCACAGTATTTACCAAATGTATCCATCGCCTGTAATGGGTTTGATGTATTTTTAACGTTTGTGGTATTCTTTACCATTTGTCATTGTATTGGAAAGTAAAATACAGTTTTTGTGTGGTAAACTATTTGCTTTCATCAGTGAGCTACGTATGCAATTCTATGGCATATAGTTGCATACATTGAGACCTTACGTGTTTCCATATAATTTGAAGAAAGCCTTAAGCTGCTCATACACTTTATGCTACATTCAGACATCCATGTCTACATTTACAGTGGGTACGGAAACAGCTCAACAAGGGGGATGCCACACCCCTAATTTGCACAGAATGCAAACAAGACAAAAAACCAAGCAATGTGAACTGAGGTCTAAGATGGTACACATGCAAGAAATAGGAGCATGTTCACACTAGCAAAAAGATGCAAAACCTACAAAAGACAAAAAATATATCTCATACCCTACCATCATTATATATAAAGGTAAAACAAAGTTGCATATGAAATATAGGGTACTTAGTGAACTATTTTTGATCAAAAAAGTATACAAGCCGTCCCAACAGCGACAAGGTGACCCTAAATTGGGACGGTCCTACACTGTCTATATTAAAAATCTTACTGTATATCAAAGTTGAAGTAATGCATATAAAAGGGTAGACAAATAGAACCAGGTCCCAATATCAGACCACCTAAGCCCGTGGTAAGCTACATATATACTAACCAGCTCAACAAGAGGGATGCCACACCCCTAATTTGCACAGAATTCAAACAAGACAAAAAACCAAGCAATGTGAACTGAGGTCTAAAATGGTACACATGCAAGAAATAGGAGCATGTTCACACTAGCAAAAAGATGCAAAACCTACAAAAAATATATCTCATACCCTACCATCATTATATATAAATGTAAAGCAAAGTTGCATATGAAATATAGGGTACTTGGTGAACTATTTTTGATCAAAAAAAGTATACAAGCCGTCCCACCAGCGACAAGGTGACCCTAAATTGGGACGGTCCTACACTGTCTATATTAAAAATCTTACTGTATATCAAAGTTGAAGTAATGCATATAAAAGAGTAGACAAATAGAACCAGGTCCCAATATCAGACCACATAAGCACGTGGTAAGCTACATATATACTAACCAGCTCAACAAGGGGGATGCCACACCCCTAATTTGCACAGAATGCAAACAAGACTAAAAACCAAGCAATGTGAACTGAGGTCTAAGATGGTACACATGCAAGAAATAGGAGCATGTTCACACTAGCAAAAAGATGCAAAACCTACAAAAGACAAAAATCTATCTCATACCCTACCATCATTATATATAAATGTAAAGTAAAGTTGCAGATGAAATATAGGGTACTTAGTGAACTATTTTTGATAAAAAAAAAAAGTATAAAAGCCGCCCCACCAGTGACAAGGTGACCCTAAATTGGGACGGTCCTACACTGTCTATATTAAAAACCTTACTGTATATCAAAGTTGAAGTAATGCATATAAAAGGGTAGACAAATAGTACCAGGTCCCAATATCAGACCACCTAAGCCCGTGGTAAGCTACATATATACTAACCAGCTCAACAAGGGGGATGCCACACCCCTAATTTGCACAGAATGCAAACAAGACAAAAAACCAAGCAATGTGAACTGATGTCTAAGATGGTACACATGCAAGAAATAGGAGCATGTTCACACTAGCAAAAAGATGCAAAACCAACAAAAAATATATCTCATACCCTACCATCATTATATATAAATGTAAAGCAAAGTTGCATATGAAATATAGGGTGTAACATACCTGGCGGCGTCCTTGCATAGTGGTCCATCTCCCACTGTGCAAGAGCGCGCACTTGATCTCCAATCCAGAATGTCTCTCTGGCTTCCCTCCATGCTGTCTGTTTGCTTCTGTGTGCTGCTGCTTAAGGGCGGCGCCCGATCACTTCCTGCTTCTTGTACCTGCTGTGGGCACACCCCTTGTGCGTCCTCAGCCTATTGCTGTCTGTCACCTGGTATTTAAACCAGCTGCTCCAATTAACCCATGCCTGAGCATTGTGTTTCATTCAGTGTGTGCTTTCACTCTGAAGGTGCCAGGTCCCGTTCTGTGTTCTCTTGTCTGCCTATCCTGGAGGCTGTATTTCCAGGCCTGTCTGAACACGCTCCTAGTCTGTTCCTCCCGCCTTCTAGGGGCCGATTACCTAGACCCGCTCCTGTATCTTGTCTGTCCTGTCTGAACACGCTCCTTGCCTGTTCGTCCCGCCTCTCTGGAGGCCGTATTCCCAGACACGCTCCTGTATTCCGCTGCAGTGTCGGTCTCCTCCGTACACTCAGTTCCAGTCTGAACTCTCTCCTATCTTTTACCTGTTTTTTCTCTATGTCCGTTCCTTTCCTTTTTCTGCAGAGTCTGAACTCGTACCTAACTCCTGCTTGTTGTCTCTGTACACCCGTTTGTGAGTTTGTGGTCCACTCGCTACTTCACTGCAAGTACCCTGTGGGTATCTGGCTCTGCCTTTCCCTTCCTGTCTGTTCCGTGTGAACAGAGCCCTGTCCCCCCTGCTCTGCCTTGCTCACTGCTCCGGCGGTTCTAGCCTGCTCTGCCTTGCTCACTGCTCCGGCAGCCTTGCTCCGCTCTGACCCTTTTGCTCGCTGCTCCGGCAGCCTTGCTCCGCTCTGACCCATTTGCTCGCTGCTCCGGCAGCCTTGCTCCGCTCTGACCCTTTTGCTCACTGCTCCGGCAGTCTCGCTCTACTCTTGCTCACCGCTCCAGGCGGCCTAGTCCTGCTCTACTCTTGCTCACCGCTCCAGGCGGCCTCGTCCTGCTCTACTTTTGCTCACCGCTCCAGGCGGCCTCGTCCTGCTCTACTCTTGCTCACCGCTCCAGGTGGTCTCGTCCTGCTCTGCCCTTGCTCACCGCTCCAGGCGGTCTCGTCCTGCTCTGCTCTTGCTCACCGCTCCAGGCGGTCTCGTCCTGCTCTGCTCTTGCTCACCGCTCCAGGCGGTCTCGTCCTGCTCTGCTCTTGCTCACCGCTCCAGGCGGTCTCGTCCTGCTCTGCTCTTGCTCACCGCTCCAGGCGGTCTCGTCCTGCTCTGCTCTTGCTCACCGCTCCAGGCGGTCTCGTCCTGCTCTGCTCTTGCTCACCGCTCCAGGCGGTCTCGTCCTGCTCTGCTCTTGCTCACCGCTCCAGGCGGTCTCGTCCTGCTCTGCTCTTGCTCACCGCTCCAGGCGGTCTCATCCTGCTCTGCTCTTGCTCACTGCTCCAGGCGGTCTCGTCCTGCTCTGCTCTTGCTCACTGCTCCAGGCGGTCTCGTCCTGCTCTGCTCTTGCTCACCGCTCCAGGCGGTCTCGTCCTGCTCTGCTCTTGCTCACCGCTCCAGGCGGTCTCGTCCTGCTCTGCTCTTGCTCACCGCTCCAGGTGGTCTCGTCCTGCTCTGCTCTTGCTCCAGGTGGTCTCGTCCTGCTCTGCTCTTGCTCACCGCTCCAGGCGGTCTCGTCCTGCCCTGCTCTTGCTCACCGCTCCGGGCGGTCTCATCCTGCCCTGCTCTCGCTCACCTCTCTGGGCGGCCTCACTCTGCTGTGTTTGTCCGCCACATCTGTGGTTCTGTTCCAAAGTCCCAGTGTGTACTGGGTCCTATCCCGCCTGTGTTCCTACCTGCTAGTGCCTTCCTGTCTGCACTCTAGCCGTGCTTGCCTGTACCCCCCTGCCTGCATACCCGCCTGCCTGCATACCAGTCGTGCCTGCCTATTCCCACCAGTCTGTGTGCCAGCCTAACCAGTCTGTTCCTGTATTCCCCTGTGTGGGTCAACAGCCATGTCCGGGGTCTGTCCTGGAGTAGCACCTGGTCCCTCTGCTCGGTTCCTCCTTGGTGCACTGGCGTTGTATGCCGTCGTGTGACCCTGGTCGGATCGGGTGAATACCTAGTTACGCCCCTCCAGGCATTCACTCTCCGGCACGGTCCAGTGGAATCACACGCACACGCCGCTCAGCCCGGGCGTGTGCATTACATAGGGTACTTAGTGAACTATTTTTGATCAAAAAAAGTATACAAGCCGTCCCACCAGCGACAAGGTGACCCTAAATTGGGATGGTCCTACACTGTCTATATTAAAAACCTTACTGTATATCAAAGTTGAAGTAATGCATATAAAAGGGTAGACAAATAGAACCAGGTCCCAATATCAGACCACCTAAGCCCGTGGTAAGCTACATATATACTAACCAGCTCAACAAGGGGGATGCCACACCCTTAATTTGCACAGAATGCAAACAAGACAAAAAACCAAGCAATGTGGACTGAGGTCTAAGATGGTACACATGCAAGAAATAGGAGCATGTTCACACTAGCAAAAAGATGCAAAACCTACAAAAGACAAAAAATATATCTCATACCCTACCATCATTATATATAAATGTAAAGCAAAGTTGCATTTGAAATATAGGGTACTTAGTGAACTATTGAGCTGGTTGAGCTGGTTAGTATATATGTAGCTTACCACGGGCTTAGGTGGGCTGATATTGGGACCTGGTTCTATTTGTCTACCCTTTTATATGCATACTTCAACTTTGATATACAGTAAGGTTTTTAATATAGATAGTGTAGGACCGTCCCAATTTAGGGTCACCTTGTCACTGGTGGGACGGCTTGTATACTTTTTTTGATCAAAAATAGTTCACTAAGTGCCCTATATTTCATATGGAACTTTGCTTTACATTTATATATAATGATGGTAGGGTATGAGATATAATTTTTGTCTTTTGTAGGTTTTGCATCTTTTTGCTAGTGTGAACATGCTCCTATTTCTTGCATGTGTACCATCTTAGACCTCAGTTCACATTGCTTGGTTTTTTGTCTTGTTTGCATTCTGTGCAAATTAGGGGTGTGGCATCCCCCTTGTTGAGCTGGTTAGTATATATGCAGCTTACCACAGGCTTAGGTGGTCTGATATTGGGACCTGGTTCTATTTGTCTACCCTTTTATATGCATTACTTCAACTTTGATATACAGTAAGGTTTTTAATATAGACAGTGTAAGACCGTCCCAATTTAGGGTCACCTTGTCGCTGGTGGGACAGCTTGTATACTATTTTTGATCAAAAATAGTTCACTAAGTACCCTATATTTCATATGCAACTTTGTTTTACATTTATATATAATGATGGTAGGGTATGAGATATATTTTTTGTCTTTTGTAGGTTTGCACTCTTTCAAGGGGCATTGATATTGTCTTTTTATTCGAATGCGACCTCCACCACTCTCCCAAGGGGCATTAAAACGGTCTTGCTAAGCTACTGTGACCTCCACGTCTCTTCCAAGGGGCATTAATATTGTATTTTTATTACACTGCGACCTCCACCACTCTTCCAAGGGGTCATTGATATTGTCTTTTTATTCCACTGTGAACTCCACCACTCCATCAAGGGGCATTAAAACCATCTTGTTAAGCTACTGTGACCTCCACGTCTTTTCCACAGGGCATTGATATTGTCTTTTTATACCACAGCGACCTCCAGTACTCTTCCAAGGGGCATTAAAAACCGTCTTGTTAAGCTACTGTGACTACTACGTCTCTTCCACAGGGCATTGATATTGTATTTTTATTCCACTGCGACCTCCACCACTCTACCAAGGGACATTAAAATCGTCTTGTCAAGCTACTGTGACCTTCATGTCTCTTCCAAGGGGCATTAAAACCATCTTGTTAAACCACTCTGAACTCCACAGCTCTTCCAAGGGGCATTAAAACCGTCTTGTTAAGCCACTGTGACCTCCACATCTTTTCCACGGGGCATTGACATTGTCTTTTTATTCCACTGCAACCTCCACCACTCTTCCAAGGGGCATTAAAACCACCATGTTGTTAGAACTCTCCTGTTAGGTTTTTTTTAGTTTGCTGGTCACATGACCATTTTTGCCTATTTAATCCGGCTCCGCCCTCCTGGCCTTGCTGGACTTCATTGTATTTACTACTCTTGATCTAGCTTGGTGCTCTGTTACCGTTCTCTGTTAGTTTTGCTAGGTCTTCTGACCTCTATGCTTTTTGTTGTGTGTTTGTCTTTGACTGCTACTATTTCTGCTAGGAGGTGTCCAACTTATCCCAGTCCCTAGTTCTTGTAGGGATCCCTCCCTCACATCTATAGGTCTTCGTACAGACTAGCCGAGGACTTTAGCGGGTCTGATCGCAGGATCAGGTTCCCCTTACATCGTAGGGATCTAGTTTAGTTATATTGTAGGGACAGATCTCCTGTCTTTCCTTAGTTCCTGTAGCAGATCATAACAGTAAGTCCAGCCTAAAAAAAAAAAATAATTTTTTCTAAGGAAAGACCTCCAGTTTTCTATCATGGTCTCGGTTCAAGATTTGGCTCAACGCTTGCAGGGACTCTCTCTGGAGGTGGACAAGCTCCAACAACACGTGAGTAGCTGTTCTGGAGCACATTTTGTGGAACCAAAGGTACGTCTGCCTGATCTAATTTTTGGCGAACAACAAGATTTTTTTTCTTTTAAAAATGCTTGTTTATTGTATTTTCGTTTGAGACCCGGATCCTCTGGTGATGAATCACAGCGCATAGGGTTCATAATGTCACTTTTGCGCAAAGATCCTCAGGGATGGGCCTTCTCTCTCCAACCTAGTGATCTGTGCTTTAGATCAGTGGATAGTTTTTTTTCTGCTTTGGGTTTGTTGTACGATGATCCTGATCGTGTCTCATCTGCTGAGTCTGAATTGAGACATCTGAGGCAGGGATCAGGTAATGTGGAAAAATATTGTTCTCACTTCCGTCGGTGGTCTTCCCAGGTGGGGTGGAACGATTCAGCTTTGAAAAGCTTGTTTCTTGCAGGGCTTGGTGAAAGGGTTAATGATTTACTGATTGCTTATCCCACACCTGGAAACTTGCAGGAGGCAATGCAATTAGCTATACGGGTGGACAGGAGACTGCGTGCAAGGGTTAATGAGAGCAAATCCTCTGCTATGTCAGCTCCGAGTCCTGAGAGGGTCTGTGCTGACAAAGGAGAGCCGATGGAGATTGGGGCGATGGCAGCCCGCTCTCAGGAAAAAGACCGCAGGCTTTCTGAAGGTTTGTGCTTCTATTGCGGAAATTCTGGTCATTTTATTAAGAACTGTGTGCTTCGTATGAAGAAAGAAAAAAAAATGGTCAGTCATGCACGAATAGCCTGTTTAAATTCTAAGGGAGTATTCCTATCTGCTACTACTGCTGCTCAGGATGAATTAATTGAATTTCGGGTTTTTGTGGATTGCGGTTCTACTCTGAATGTGATTGCTGGGGGATTCTTAGAAAAACTTAAATTAAAACCTAAAACTTTGTCATCCCCTATTACTGTGGTTTCTGTTGATGGCTCTCCCTTGAAGAGTGTTACTCATAAGGTCTGTGAATTTCCCCTCACTATTAATGGTATTCATCAAGAGAATTTGGATTTGGTAGTATTAAATAATTTGCCTTCTCCAGTAATATTGGGGTTGCCCTGGTTAAAATTGCACAATCCTGTACTGGATTGGTCTACCAATGAAATTAAGTCCTGAAGCCCTAAGTGTTATGACAAGTGTTGTAACGGGCGCATTGCTGCTGTGGATAAAGGGGAATTACCTGTACCTATTCAGGATTTTTGGAGAGTTTTTTCTGAGGAGGAGTCACAAATTTTACCTCCCCATAGAGACTATGATTGTACCATTGAATTTGTCCCTGGAGCGACTCTTCCTAAAAGTTGTTTATTTAATCTTACTATTCCTGAGAGAAAGGCTTTGGAGGAATACATACAGACAAGCTTGGCCGCCGGTCACATTAGGCCTTCCAAGTCTCCTGTGGCTGTTGGATTTTTTTTTGTTAAAAAAAAAGATGGCGGGTTACGTCCTTGTCTGGACTTTCGTGAGATTAATAAAATTACTGTACGCAATCCTTACCCACTGCCATTGATTCCTGATTTATTTAACCAGTTAGTGGTGGCCAAGTGGTTCTCTAAAATTGATCTCCGGGGGGCATACAATTTGTTGCGCATGAAGGAGGGTGATGAATGGAAGACTGCTTTTAACACTTCTGTGGGTCATTTTGAGAATCTGGTTATGCCTTTTGGTCTTACCAATGCTCCAGCATTTTTTCAGAATCTTATTAATGACATCCTTAGACCTTGAATCGGCAAAAATGTGGTTGTGTATTTGGATGACATTCTGATTTATTCGCCTGATCTGGAGTCTCATTGGCAGAGCGTACGTGAGGTTTTACAGTTATTAATGGACAATTCGCTTTTTGCTAAGCTAGAGAAATGTGAGTTCGCTGTACAGAGAATTAGTTTTTTGGGTTACATTATCTCCAGTGAAGGTTTTGAGATGGATCCGGTTAAAGTTCAAGCTGTGCAGGAATGGCCTAGGCCTATTGGTTTGAAATCAATACAGAGGTTTTTGGGTTTCGCCAATTATTACAGAAAATTCATTAAAAAAATTCTATTATTGTCAAACCGCTGACCGATCTCACCAGGAAAGGTGCTAATGCGGTTCAGTGGACTTCTGAGGCCATTGAGGCTTTTGTGCTTCTTAAGGAGAGGTTCACCTCTGCTCCCATCCTTATTCAGCCTGATGTGACTAAGCCGTTTTTGGTTGAGGTTGATGCTTCCTCTGTGGGGGTCGGTGCGGTGTTGTCTCAGGAAAATAAGGATGAAATACATCCCTGTGCCTTTTTTTCAAAAAAATTTTCTGAGACTGAACTTAATTACGATATTGGTAATCAGGAATTGCTGGCTATTAAACTCGCATTTGAACACTGGCGTCACCTCTTGGAAGGTGCTGAATTTCCCATTCAAATTTTCACTGATCATAAAAATCTGATCTATCTTGATGCTGCCAAGCGCTTGAATGCCCGTCAGGCTAGGTGGGCACTTTTTTTCTCGCGGTTTAATTTTTCCATTACTTACATCCCGGGTACCAAGAATGTTAAAGCGGATGCTTTGTCTCGCAGCTTTTCTCCCATGGTCGGTGCTGAGGAGGAAGAGGAGAGCATTTTACAAGAAGGTGTTGTGATTGCTGCTTTGGACTCCGTTTTGGAGGATGAGATTCTTAAAGCTCAGGAGAATGCCCCATCTAACACTCCCCATGGGAGGTTGTTTGTGCCTAGGACCTTTAGGAGAGATTTGTTTGTTGAGTGTCATGAGTCTCGGTTGGCAGGTCATCCAGGAATTTCTGAGACCAAGAGACTTGTGGGTCGCAGTTTTTGGTGGCCTGGATGGCAGAAGGAAGTCATTAAGTGGGTGCGTCAATGTACTGTGTGTGCTAGATCCAAGTCTTCGCATGCTCCTGCTGCGGGGTTGCTTTGCCCTCTGGAGGTTCCTAGTGCACCTTGGACACATCTGGCTATGGACTTTATTACTGACCTTCCCCCCTCTGAAGGTTTCACGGTCATCTGGGTGGTCGTGGACCGTTTTAGCAAGATGTGTCACTTGGTTCCCTTCATCAAACTGCCTTGCGCTAAGACACTCGCTAAGGCCTTTGTCAAGGAAATTGTCAGACTACATGGTGTTCCTACTGACATTGTTTCTGATAGGGGACCTCAGTTCGTGGCTCGTTTTTGGCGTGCCTTTTGTGACTGGTTGGGAGTTCATTTGTCGTTTTCATCCGGATATCATCCTGAGTCTAATGGCCAGACAGAAAGGAAGAACCAGGATGTTGAGCAGTTCTTGCGTTGTTTTGTGGCAGACAATCAAGAGGGGTGGTCTGAGTTTCTGCCACTTGCTGAATTTGCTCTTAACAACCATACATCCTCTTCTGCTGGGTGTTCGCCTTTTTTTTGTTGTTCTGGGAGACATCCGTCTTTTGGGTCATTCTCCAAATTGGTATCGGCTGTGCCTGAGGAGGAGAGTTTTTCCGGTGATTTGGAGAGAGTTTGGACGGATGTACGTGGTAATCTTCAGGAGGCTAACAAAAAATCTAAGAGGTACTTTGATAGGAAACGGCAAGAGGTTTTGTTTGCTGTTGGTGACATGGTTTGGTTGTCCTCTAAGAATCTGCGATTGAGGATTCCTTCTAAAAAATTGGGTCCCAAGTTCGTAGGGCCCTTTAAGGTGCTTCAGATAGTTAACCAATCTGCTGTTAGGCTGGAGGTTCCTACCTCCTGGAAGATTAACCCGGTGTTTCATGTTTCTCTGTTGAAAAGAGCTGACGTGTCGGATGATGACGCCTCTGCCACTGTTCCTCCGGTGGTGGAGGACGGGGAATATGAAATTTCCCGCATCCTAAATTCTAGACGGTATAGAGGGAGTTTGCAGTATCTCGTCGCTTGGAAGGGTTTCGGACCTGAGGATAACTCATGGGTGAGGGCGGATGATGTTTCTGCTTCCAGACTTCTCAGAGCGTTTCACAGGAGGTTTCCTGATAAGCCTGGGCCTAGGGGATCCGGAGGATCCTCTTAGAAGAGGGGGTACTGTTAGAACTCTCCTGTTAGTTTTTTTTTAGTTTGCTAGGCACATGACCATTTTTGCCTATTTAATCCGGCTCCACCCTCCTGACCTTGCTGGACTTCATTGTATTTACTACTTTTGAGCTAGCTTGGTGCTCTGTTACCGTTCTCTGTTAGTTTTGCTAGGTCTTCTGACCTCTATGCTTTTTGTTGTGTGTTTGTCTTTGACTGCTACTATTTCTGCTAGGAGGTGTCCAACTTATCCCAGTCCCTAGTTCTTGTAGGGATCCCTCCCTCACATCTATAGGTCTTCGTACAGACTAGCCGAGGACTTTAGCGGGTCTGATCGCAGGATCAGGTTCCCCGTTACATCGTAGGGATCTAGTTTAGTTATATTGTAGGGACAGATCTCCTGTCTTTCCTTAGTTCCTGTAGCAGATCATAACACATGTTAAGCTACTGTGATCTCCACGTCTCTTCTATGGGGCATTGATATTGTCTTTTTATTTCACTGCGCCCTCCACCACTCTTCGAAATGGGCATTAAAACCACCTTGTTAAGCTATTTTGACCTCCTCGTCTCTTCCACGGGGCATTGATATTGTCTTTTTATTCCACTGTAACCTCCACCACTTTTCCAAGGGGCATTAAAAACGTCTTGTTAAGGTACAGTGACCTCCACGTCTCTTCCACGGGGCATTGATATTGTCTTTTTATTCCACTGGGATCTACACCACTTTTCCAAGCGGCATTGATATTGTCTTTTTATTCCCCTTTGACCTCCACCACTCTACCAAGGGGCATTGATATTGTATCTTTATTCCACTGCGACCTCCACCACTCTTCCAAGGGGAATTAAAACCGTTTTAATAAGTTACTGTGACCTCCACGTCTCTTTCAAGGGGCATTAAACCCGTCTTGTTAAAATACTCTGAACTCCACAACTCTTCCACGGGGCATTAAATTTGTCTAGTTAAGCTACTGTGACCTCCACGTCTATTCCACGGGGCATTGATATTGTCTTTTTATTCCACTGCGACCTCCACCACTCTAACAAGGGGCATTAAAACCATCTTGTTAAGCTACTGTGACCTCCACGTCTGTACTAAGGTGCATTAAAACCATCTTGTTAAACCACTCTGAGCTCCACAGCTCTTCCAAGGGGCATTAAAACCGCCTTGTTAAGCTACTATTACCTCCACGTCTCTTCCGCGGGGTATTGATATTGTCTTTTTATTCCACAGCGACCTCTAGTATTCTCCCAAAGGGCATTAAAACTGTCTTGTTAAGCTGCTGTGACCTCTACGTCGCTTCCACAGGGCATTGATATTGTCTTTTCATTCCACTGAGACTTCCACCACTCTTCCAAGGGGCATTAAAACCATATTGTTTAGCTATTGTGACCTCCACGTCTCTTCCAAGGGGCATTAATATTGTCCTAATATTCCATTGAGACCTCCACCACTCTTCCAAGGGGCATTGATATTGTCTTTTTATTCCACTGCGACTTCCACCACTCTTCCAACAGGCATTAAAACCATCTTTTTAAGCTACTGTGATCTCCACGTCTCTTCCACGGGGCATTGATATTGTATTTTTATTCCACTATAACCTCCACCACTCTTCCAAGTGGCATTAATACCGTCTTGTTAAGCTACTGTGACCTACATGTCTCTTCCAAGGGGCATTAAAACCATCTTGTTAAACTACTCTGAACTCCACAGCTTTTCCAAGGGGCATTAAAAGCGTCTTGGTAAGCTATGGCGACCTCCCCGTCTCTTCCACGGGGCATTGGTATTTTATTTTTATTTAACATACCTCCATCACTATTCAAGTTGCATTTAAACTGTCTTGTTAAACTACTGTGACCTCCACTTCTCTTCCACGGGGCATTGATATTGTCTTTTTATTCCATAGCGATCTCCACCACTCTTCCAAGGGGCATTAAAACCATCTTGTTAAACTACTGTGACCTCCACGTCTCTTCCACGGGGCATTGATATTGTCTTTTTATACCACTGTGACCTCCCCCACTCTTCCAAGGGACATTAAAACCATCTTGTTAAGCTACTGTGACCTCCACGTCTGTACCACGGGGCATTGATATTGTCTTTTTATTCCACTGCAACTTCCAACACTCTTCCAAGTGGCATTCATATTGTCTTTTTATTCCACTGTGACCTCCACCACTCTTCCAAAGGGCATTAAAACCGTCTTGTTAAGGTCCTGTGAGCTCCACGTCTCTTCCATGGGACATTAAAACCATCTTGTTAGACCACTCTGAACTCCACAGCACTTCAAAGGGGCATTAAAGCCATCTTGTTAAGCTACTGTGACCTCCACGTCTCTTCCCCGGGGCAATGATATTGTCTTTTTATTCCACAGTGACCTCCACCACACTTCCAAGGGGCATTAAAACCATCTTGCTAAGCTACTGTGACCTCCAAATCTCTTCCAAGGGGCATTGATATTGTCTTTTCATTCCACTGCGACCTCCACCACTCTTCCAATGGGCATTAAAACCACCTTGTTAAGCTATTTTGACCTCCTCATCTCTTCC
The DNA here is from genome assembly GCF_046119375.1 of Phyllobates terribilis. Lineage (NCBI taxonomy): Eukaryota > Metazoa > Chordata > Amphibia > Anura > Dendrobatidae > Phyllobates > Phyllobates terribilis. Next base: position 105,163 of record NW_027362982.1, read on the forward strand.
TTGGGGCATTGATATTGTCTTTTTATTTCACTGTAACCTCCGCCACTTTTCCAAGGGGCATTAAAAATGTCTTGTTAAGGTACTGTGACCTCCACGTCTCTTCCACGGGGCATTGATATTGTCTTTTTATTCCACTGGGATCTCCACCACTCTTCCAAGCGGCATTGATATTATCTTTTTATTCCCCTTTGACCTCCACCACTCTACCAAGGGGCATTGATATTGTCTCTTTATTCCACTGCTACCTCCACCACTCTTCCAAGGGGCATTAAAACCGTCTTGTTAAAATACTCTGAACTCCACAACTCTTCCAAGGGGCATAACATTTTTCTAGATAAGCTACTGTGACCTCCACGTTTATTCCACGGGGCATTGATATTGTCTTTTTATTCCACAGCGACCTCCATCACTCTTCCAAGGGGCAGTAAAACCGTTTTGTTAAGCTACTGTGACCTCCACGTCTCTTCCACGGGGCATTGATATTGTCTTTTTATTCCACTGCGACCTCCACCACTCTTCCAAGGGGCATTAAAACCACAATGTTAAGTTACTGTGATCTTCTTGTCTCTTCCACGGGGCATTAATATTCTCTTTATATTCCATTGCGACCTCCACCACTCTTCCAAGGGGCATTGATTTTGTCTTTTTATTCCACTGTAACCTCCACCACTCTCCCAAGGGGCATTAAAACCGTCTTGTTAAACCACTCTGAACTCCACCGCTCTTCCAAGGGGCATTAAAACCGTCTTGTTAAGCTACGGTGACCTCCACGTATCTTCCATGGTGCATTGATATTGTCTTTTTATTCCACAGCGACTTCCGCCACTCTTCAAGGGGCATTAAAACCGTCTTGTTACGCTACTGTGAACGCCACGTCTCTTCCACGGGGCATTGATATTGTCTTTTAATTCCACTGCGACCTCCACCACTCTTCCAAGGGGCATTGATATTGTCTTTTTATTCCACTGTGTCCTCCACCACTCTTCCTAGCGGCAGTGATATTGTCTTTTTATTACACTTTGACCTCCACCTCTTTTCCAACGGGCATTGATATTGTCTCTTCATTTCACTGTGAACTCCACCACTCCGTCAAGGGGCATTAAAACCGTCTTGTTAAGCTACTGTGACCACCACGTCTCTTCCACAGGGCATTGATATTGTCTTTTTATACCACAGCTACCTCCAGTACTCTACGAAGGGGCATTAAAAACCATCTTGTTAAGCTACTGTGACCACCACGTCTCTTCCACAGGGCATTGATATTGTCTTTTTATTCCACTGCGACCTCCACCACTCTACCAAGGGGCATTAAAATCGTCTTTTTAAGCTACTGTGACCTTCACGTCTCTTCTAAGGGGCATTAAAACCATCTTGTTAAACCACTGTGAACTCCACAGCTCTTCCAAGGGGCATTAAAACCGTCTTGTTAAGCCACTGTGACCTCCACGTCTTTTCCACGGGGCAATGATATTGTCTATTTATTCCACAAAGACATCCACCCCTCTTCCAAGGGGCATTAACACCGTGTTTTTAAGCTACTGTGACATCCATGTCTCTTTCACGGGGCATTGATATTGTCTATTTATACCAATGCGACCTCAACCATTCTTCCAAGTGGCATTAAAACCATCTTTTTAAGCTACTGTAAACTCCACGTCTCTTCCCCGGGGCATTGATATTGTCAATTTATTCCACAGCGACATTCTCCACTCTTCCAAGGGGCATTAAACCGTCTTGTTAAGCAACTTTGACCTCCACGTCTCTTCCAAGGGGCATTGATATTGTCTTTTTATTCCACTGTGACCTCCACCACCCTTCAAAGGGGCATCAAAACCGTCTTGTTAAGTTACTGTGACCACCACGTCTCTTCCACGGGGCATTGTTATTGTATTTTTATTCCACTGTAACCTCCACCACTCTTCCAAGAGGCATTAAAACCAACTTGTTAAGCTATTGTGACCTCCACTTCTCTTCCACGGGACATTAAAACCATCTTGTTAAACCACTCTTAACTCCACACCTCTTCCAAAGGGCAGTAAAACTGTCTTGTTAAGCTATTGTGACCTCCACGTCTCTTCCATGGGGCATTGATATTGTCTTTTTATTCCACATCGACCTCCACCACTCCTCCAAGGGCATTAAAACCATCTTGTTAAGCTACTATCTCCACGTCTTATCCACGGGGCATTGATATTGTCTTTTTATTCCACTGTAACCTCCACCATTCTTCCAAGGGGCATTAAAACCGGCTTTTTAAGCTACTGTGAACTCCACGTCTCTTCCACGGGGCATTGATATTGTCTTTTTTTTCCACAGCGACCTCAACCACTCTTCCAAGGGGCATTGATATTGTCTTTTTATTCCACAGAGACCTCCACCATTTTCCAATGGGCATTAAAACAATGTTGTTAAGCTACTGAGACCTCCAATTCTCTTCTACGGGGCATTGATATTGTCTTTTTATTCCACTGCGACCTCCACCTCTCTTCCACAGGGCATTGATATTGTCTTTTTATTCCACTGCGACCTCCACCACTCTTCCAAGGGGCATTAAAACCATTTTGACAAACTACTGTGACCTCCAAGTCTCTTCCACGGGGCATTGATATTGTCTTTTTATTCAACTGTATCCTCCATCACTCTTCCAAGGGGCATTAAAACCGTCTTGTTAAGCTACTGTGACCTCCACGTCTCTACCAAGGGGCATTAAAACCATCTTTTTAAACCAATCTTTACTCCACAGCTCTTCCAAAGGGCATTAAAACCGTCTTGTTAAGCTACTATGACCTCCACGTCTCTTCCACGGGTAATTGTTATTGTCTTTTTATTCCACAGCGACCTCCACCACTTTTCCAAGAGGCATGAAAACCGTCTCGTTAAGCTACTGTGACCTCCACGTCTCTTCCACGGGGCATTGATATTGTCTTTTTATTCCATTGCGACGTCCACCACTCTCCCAAAGGGAATTGATATTTACTGTTGAGCCACTCCCGTAGTGTTCGGGTTCGGTTCGGTTCGTCGAACACCGGGATGTTCGAGGAACTGTTCGTCGAATACCGTCGAACACCGTTAAAACTAATGGCAGGCAAACAAAAACACATAGAAACACATACAAAACACCTTCAAAGGTGTCCGAAAGCTTACAAACTGCTCAGAAGAAACTCTCTTTAAAAAAGCCGGCCGGCAATTCAGCAGTGGCATACACTGGTACCAGACAATTTAAACAAGAAGGAATAGAGCATCACACATAGATTAGATAGATAGAAACATGTCAGTCACATATATAAGAAGTACAGTGACAGTGTTGGTTACTGTACTTGTCATTTAGTGTTAAAAGATTTATTAAAAAAAATATTAGTGTTTTCATGCACCGTCTCTTTAAAAAAGCCGGCCGGCAATTTAGCATCGGTACCCGACAATTTATAACAGAAAGAATAGAGCATCACACATAGATTAGATAGATAGAAACATGTCAGTCACATATATAAGAAGTACAGTGATAGTGTTGATTACTGTACTTGTCATTTAGTGTTAAAATAAAGGACTTATTAAAAAAAAAATTGGCGTGGGGTTCCCCGTAATTTTAGTCTCTAGTGGAGGTTAAGCAGACGGCTGGGGCAGATGTTTGAAGCCTGGGAAGGGGGTAATACCCATGGAGCTTCCCAGGCTACTAATATCAGCCCCCAGCTGAATACCTAGCCTTTACTAGCTATTAAAATGGGGGACCCCAAAAAAAATTATGTGGGGTCCCCCCTATTTTAATAGCTAGCAAAGACTAGGCAGACTGCTGGGGATGATATTAATAGCCCAGGAAGGGTGCCATGAATATTGGCCCCCTCCCAGTCTAGAAACACCAGCCGTCAGCCGCCCCAGAAATGGCGCATCCATAGAATGCGCCAATTCTGGCACTTAGCCTCGCTCTTCCCACTGCCCTGTAGCGGTGGCAGTGGGGTAATAGGGTTGGGGTTGATGTCAGCTTATAATGCCAGCTGACATCAAGCCCAGGTTAGTAATGGAGAGGCGTCTATAAGACACCCCCATTACTAACCCCATAGTCAAAGATACAAAAAAACACAAACACCCAGAATAAAGTCCTTTAATCGAAATAAACACACAATTCTTTATTGTTCTAAATTAAACCATACTTACCATTACGCCCATTCCAGCTGAAGCCAAACATCTCCTGCAATAAAAGTAAAATAATAAAGCAACATCATCCTTACCTTTCCATGGTTCCCACGACAGCTTCAGCTCTGCTACATTCACATGACAGGCTGGACCGCAGCAGAATGCTGCCATCCAGCTTGCCATGCGGCATACACTGAGAAGTGCAGGCATGCTTGCGCTCTGCAGTGTCTGGCTGTGACGGCATCCAGATGAGCCGGGTATTACCCCCTTCCCAGGCTTCAAACATCTGCCCCAGCCGTCTGCTTAACCTCCGCTAGAGACTAAAATTACGCGGAACCCCACGCCAATTTTTTTTTTAATAAATCTTAATAAATCCTTTATTTTAACACTAAATGACAAGTACAGTAATCAACATTATCACTGTACTTCTTATATATGTGACTGACATGTTTCTATCTATCTAATCTATGTGTAATGCTCTATTCTTTCTGTTATAAATTGTCGGGTACCAAAGCTGAATTGCCGGCCGGCTTTTTTAAAGAGACGGTGCATGAAAACACTAATATTTTTTTTAATAAATCCTTTACACTAAATGACAAGTACAGTAACCAACACTGTCACTGTACTTCTTATATATTTGACTGATATGTTTCTATCTATCTAATCTATGTGTGATACTCTATTCTTTCGGTTCTAAATTGTCTGGTACCGGTGTATGCCGCTGCTGAATTGCCGGCTTTTCGTGTTTCACTGTGATCACTGTTCCCATCGATTTGGGCAACCACTGTAATGCCACAACCACCATGGCTGTGGCATTACAGTGAGTGGCAGACAATCCCTGCATGATTGGTGCTCTAAATAGCGCCATACATTCAGGACACGCTTTCGGTGCACAAACAGTTATCGAACATAACCTCGAACAGCCGAATTTTTTGCAAATCGTTCGCGTTCGTCGAACGACTCGAACACCGCCCAAAACAGCTCGAATTTGAGATTGGCGAACATTTCTAGTCGAACACCGGTCATCTCTATTGATATTGTCTTTTTATTCCTCTGAGACCTCCACCACTTCTCCAAGGGGCATTAAAACCGTCTTGTTAAGCTACTGTCTCCACATCTCTTCCACGGGGCATTGATATTTTCTTTTTAATCCACTGCAACCTCCACCACTCTTCCAAGGGGCATTATAACCGCCTTGTTAAGCTACTATCTCCACGTCTCTTCCACGGGGCAATGACATTGTCTTTTTATTCTACTGTAACATCCACCACTCTTCCAAGGGGCATTAAAACCGGCTTGTTAAGCTACTGTGACTTTCACGTCTCTTCCACGGGGCATTGATATTGTCTTTTTTTTCCACAGCGACCTTCACCACTCTTCCAAGGGGCATTGATATTCTCTTTTTATTCCACAGAGACCTCCACCACTCTTCCAATGGGCACTAAAACCATCTTGTTAGGCAACTGTGACCTCCACGTCTCTTCCACGGGGCATTGATATTGTCTTCTTATTTGTCTGCGACCTCCACCACTCTTCCAAGGGGCATTAAAACGGTCTTGCTAATCTACTGTGAACTCCAAGTCTCTTCCAAGGGGCATTATTATTGTATTTTTATTCCACTGTGACTTCCAACACTCTTCCATAGGGCATTGATGTTGTATTTTTATTCCACTGCGACCGCCACCATTCTTCCAAGGGGTCATTGATATTGCCTTTTTATTGCACTGCGACCTCCACCACTCTTACAAGGGGCATTAAAACCATCGTGTTAAGCTACTGTGACCTCCAAGTCACTTCCAAGGGGCATTAAAGCCGTCTTCTTAAGCTACTGTGACCTCCACTTATTTTCCACAGGGCATTGATATTGTCTTTTTATTGCACTGCAACCTCAACCACTCTTCCAAGGGGCATTAAAACCATCTTGTTAGGCTACTGTGATCTCCACTTCTCTTCCACGGGGCATTAATATTGTCTTTTTATTCCACTGTGACCTCCATCACTCTTTCAAGGGGCATTGATAGTGTCTTTTTATTCAACTGCGACCTCCACAAACTCTTCCAAGGGGCATTAAAACGGTGTTATTAAGCCACTGAGACCTCCAATTCTCTTCTACAGGACATCGATATTGTCTTTTTATTCCACTGCGACCTCCACCACTCTTCCATAGGGCATTGATATTATCTTTTTATGCGACTGCGACCTTCACCACTCTTCCAAGGGGCATTGAAACCATTTTCTTAAGCTACTGGGACCTCCGCTTCTCTTCCACGGGGCATTGATATTGTCTTTTTATTCCACTGCGACCTTCACCACCCTTCCAAGGGGCATTAAAAACATCTTGTTAAGCTACTGTGACCTCCACGTCTCTTCCGCTGGGCATTAATATTGTCTTTATATTTTTTTGCGACCTCCATCACTCTTCCAAGGGGCATTGATATTGGCTTTTTATTCCACTGCGACATCCACCACTCTTCCAAGGGGCATTAAAACCATCTTGTTAAGCTACTGTGATCTCCACCTCTTCCAAGGGGCATTGATATGGTATTTTTATTCCACTGTAACCTCCACCACTATTCCAAGGGGCACTAAAACCATCTTGTTAAGCTACTGTGACCTACACGTCTCTTCCAAGGGGCATTAAAATTATGTTGATAAACCACTCTGAACTCCACAGCGCTTCCAAGGGGCATTAAAACTGTCTTGTTAAACTACGGTGACCTCCATGTCTCTTCCAAGGGGCATTGATATTGTCTTTTTATTCCACTGCGACCTCCACCACTCTTCCAAGGGGCATTAATATTGTCTTTTAATTCCACTGCAACCTCCACCACTTTTCCATGGGTCATTGATATTGTCTTTTTATTCCACTGCGACCTCCACCACTCTCCCAAGGGGCATTAGAACCGTGTTGTTAAGCTTCTGTGACCTCCACGTCTTTTCTTATGGGCATTAAACCTGTCATGCTAAATCACTCTGAACTACACAGCTCTTCCAAGGGGCATTAAATTCATCTTGTATAGCTCCTGTGACCTCCACGTCTCTTCCACAGGGCATTGATATTGTCTTTTTATTCCACTGCGACCTCCACTACTCTTCCAAGGGACAATAAAACCGTCTTGTTAAGCTACTGTAACCTCCATATCTCTTCAACAGGGCATTCATATTGTCTTTTTTTTCCACTCCGACCTCCACCACTCTTCCAAAGGGCATTAAAACCATCTTGTTAAGCTTCTGTGACCTCCACGTCTTTACCAAGGGGCAAAAAAACCATCTTGTTAAACCACGCTGAACTCCACAGCTTTTCCAAGGGGCATTAAAACCGTCTTGTTAAGCTACTGTGACCTCCACATCTCTTCCACGGGGCATTGTTATTGTCTTTTTATTCCACAGCGACCTCCACCACTCTTCCAAGGAGTATTTAAACCGTCTTGCTAGGCTACTGTCACCTCCATGTCTCTTCCACGAGGCATTGATATTGTATTTTAAATACACTGCTACCTCCACCACTCTTCCAAGGGGCATCGATATTCTTTTTTTATTCCACTGCGACCTCCACCACTCTTCCAAGGGGCATTGATAAAGTCTTTTTATTCCACTGCGACCTCCACCACTCTTCCAAGGGACATTAAAACCGTGTTGTTAAGCTACTGTGACCTTCACGTCTCTTCCACGGGGCATTGAAACCATCTTGTTAAACCACTCTGAATTCCACAGCTCTTCCAAGGGGCCTTAAAACTGTCTTGTTAAGCTACTGTGACCTCCGTGTCTCTTACACGGGGCAATGATATTGTCTTTTTATTCCACAGCAGCTTCCACCACTCTTCCAAGGGGCATTAAAACTGTCTTGTTAAGCTACTGAGACCTCCACGTCTCTTCCACGGGGCATTGATATTGTCTTTTTAATTCCATTGCGACCTCCATCACTCTAACAAGGGGCATTAATATTGTCTTTTTATTCCACTGCGACCTCTACCACACTTCCAAGGGGCATTAAAACCGTCTTGTTAAGCTACTGTGATCTGCACGTCTCTACCACTGGGCATTGATTTTGTCTTTTTATTCCACAGCGACCTCCACCACTCTTCCAAGGGTCATTGGTATTGTCTTTTTATTCCACAGCGACCTCCACCACTCTTCCAAGGGGCATTGCACCGTCTCGTTAAGGTACTGTGACCTCCAGGTCTCTACCACTGGTCATTGATTTTGTCTTTTTATTCCACTGCGACCTCCACCACTCTTCCAAGGGGCATTAAAACGATCTTGTTAAGCTTCTGTGACCTGCACGTCTCTGCCACGGGGCATTGATATTGTCTTTTTATTCAACTGCGACCTCCACCACTCTTCCATGGGGCATTGATATTGTCTTTTTATTCAACTCCGACCTCCACTACTTTTCCAAGGGGCATTGATATTGTCTTTTTATTCCACTGCGACCTCCACCACTGTACCAAGGGGCATTAAAACGATCTTGTTAAGCAACTGTGACCTTCACGTCTCTTCCACGGGGCATTGATATTGCCTTTTTATTCCACTGCGACCTCCACCACTCTTCCATGGGGCATTAAAACCATCTTGTGAAGCTACTGTGACCTCCACATCTCTTCCACGGGGCATTGATATTGCCTTTTTTTTCCACAGCTACCTCAACCACTCTTTAAACGGGCATTGATATTGTCTTTTTATTCCACAGAGACCTCCACCAGTTTTCCAATGGGCAGTAAAACCATCTTGTTAAGCTACTGTGACCTCCAGGTCTCTTCCACGTGGCATTGATATTGTCTTTATATTCCACTGTGACCTCCACCACTCTTCCAATGGACATTAAAACCATCTTGTTAGGCTGCTGTGACCTCCACGTCTCTTCCACGGGGCATTGATATTGTCTTTTTATTACACTGCGACCTCCACCACTCTTCCAAGGGGCATTAAAACAGTGTCGTTAAGCTACTGAGACGTCCAATTCTCTTCCACAGGGCATTGATATTCTCTTTTTATTCAACTGCGACCTCCACCACTCTTCCAAGGGGGCATTGATATTGTCTTTTTATTCCACTGCGACCTCCACCACTCTTCCAAAGGGCATTAAAACCATTTTCTGAAGCTACTCTGACCTCCAAGTCTCTTCCACGGGGCTTTGATATTGTCTTTTTAATCAATTGTAACCTCCAGCACTATTAGAAGTGGCATTAAAACCGTCTTGTTAAGCTACTGTGACCTCCACGTCTCTTCCAAGGAGCATTAAAACCATCTAGTTAAACCAATTTGTACTCCACAGCTCTTCCAAGGGGCATTAAAACTGTCTTGTTAAGCTACTGTGACCTCCGCTTCTCTTCCACGGGGCCTTGATATTGCCTTTTTATTCCACTGCGACTTTCACCATCCTTCCAAGGGGCATTAAAAACATCTTGTTAAGCTACTGTGACCTCCACGTCTCTTCCACTGGGCATTAATATTGTCTTTATATTTTATTGCGATCTCCACCACTTTTCCAAAGGGCATTGATATTGTCTTTTTATTCCACTGCGACCTCCACCACTCTTCCAAGGGGCATTAAAACCATCTTGTTAAGCTACTATGATCTCCACGTCTTTTACATGGGGCACTGATATTGTATTTTTATTCCACTGTAAACTCTACCACTCTTCCAAGGAGCACTAATACTGTCTTCTTAAACCACTCTGAACTCCACAGCTCTTCCAAGGAACATTAAATCTGTCTTGTTAAGCTACGGTGACCTCCACTTCTCTTCCACGGGGCATTGATATTGTCTTTTTATTCCACTGCGACCTCCACCACTTTTCCATGGGGCATTGATATTGTTTTTATATTCCACTGCGACCTCCACCACTCCCCCAAGGGGCATTAAAACCATCTTGTTAAGTTACTGTGACCTCCACGTCTCTTCTTAGGGTCATTAAACCTGTCTTGTTAAATCACTCTGAACTCCACACCTCTTCCAAGGGGCATTAAATTCGTCTTGTATAGCTACTGTGACCTCCATGTCTCTTCCACATGGCATTGATATTGTCTTTTAATTCCACTGCGACCTCCACCACTCTTCCAAGTGGCATTAAAACCATCTTGTTAAGCTTCTGTGACCTCCATATCTTTACCAAGAGGCATTAAAACCATCTTTTTAAACCACGCTGAACTCCATAGATCTTCCAAGGGGCATGAAAACCGTCTTGTTAAGCTACAGTGACCTCCACATCTCTTCCACGTGGCATTGATATTGACTTTTTATTCCACAGCGACCTCCACCACTCTTCCAAGGGGCATTAAAAATGTCTTGTTAAGCTACTGTGACCTCCACGTCTCTTCCACGGGGCATTGATATTGTCTTTTTATTCCACTCTAACCTCCACCACTCTTCCAAGGGGCATTAAAACCGTCTTATTTAGTTACTGTGACCTCCACGTCTCTTCTTAGGGGCATTAAACCTGTCTTGTTAAATCACTCTGAACTCCACAGCTCTTCCAAGGGGCATTAAATTCGTCTTGTTAAGCTACTGTAACCTCCATGTCTCTTCAACAGGGCATTCATATTGTCTTTTTTTTCCACTGCGACCTCCACCACTCTTCCAAAGGGCATTAAAACCATCTTGTTAAGCTTCTGTGACCTCCACGTCTTTACCAAGGGGCAAAAAAACCATCTTGTTAAACCACGCTGAACTCCACAGCTTTTCCAAGGGGCATTAAAACCATCTTGTTAAGCTACTGTGACCTCCACGTCTCTTCCACGGGGCATTGTTATTGTCTTTTTATTCCACAGCGACCTCCACCACTCTTCCAAGGAGTATTAAAACCGTCTTGTTAGGCTACTGTCACCTCCATGTCTCTTCGACGAGGCATTGATATTGTATTTTTAATACACTGCTACCTCCACCACTCTAACAAGGGGCATCGATATTCTTTTTTAATTCCACTGCGACCTCCACCACTCTTCCAAGGGGCATTGATAAAGTCTTTTTATTCCACTGCGACCTTCACCACTCTTCCAAGGGGCATTAAAACCGTCTTGTTAAGCTACTGTGACCTTCACGTCTCTTCCACGGGGCATTGAAACCATCTTGTTAAACCACTCTGAACTCCACAGCTCTTCCAAGGGGCCTTAAAACTGTCTTGTTAAGCTACTGTGACCTCCATGTCTCTTCCACGAGGCAATGATATTGTCTTTTTATTCCACAGCAGCTTCCACCACTCTTCCAAGGGGCATTAAAACTGCCCTGTTAAGCTACTGAGACCTCCACGTCTCTTCCACGGGGCATTGATATTGTCTTTTTAATTCCATTGCGACCTCCACCACTCTACCAAGGGGCATTAATATTGTTTTTTTATTCCACTGCGACCTCTACCACACTTCCAAGGGGCATTAAAACCGTCTTGTTAAGCTACTGTGATCTGCACATCTCTACCACTGGGCATTGATTTTGTCTTTTTATTCCACAGCGACCTCCACCACTCTTCCAAGGGTCATTGATATTGTCTTTTTATTCCACAGCGACCTCCACCACTCTTCCAAGGGGCATTGCACCGTCTCGTTAAGGTACTGTGACCTCCAGGTCTCTATCACTGGTCATTGATTTTCTCTTTTTATTCCACTGCGACCTCCACCACTCTTCCAAGGGGCATTAAAATGATCTTGTTAAGCTTCTGTGACCTGCACGTCTCTGCCACGGGGCATTGATATTGTCTTTTTATTAAACTGCGACCTCCACCACTCTTCCATGGGGCATTGATATTGTCTTTTTATTCAACTCCGACCTCCACTACTTTTCCAAGGGGCATTGATATTGTCTTTTTATTCCACTGCGACCTCCACCACTGTACCAAGGGGCATTAAAACGATCTTGTTAAGCAACTGTGACCTTCACGTCTCTTCCACGGGGCATTGATATTGCCTTTTTATTCCACTGCGACCTCCACCACTCTTCCATGGGGCATTAAAACCATCTTGTGAAGCTACTGTGACCTCCACATCTCTTCCACGGGGCATTGATATTGCCTTTTTTTTCCACAGCTACCTCAACCACTCTTTAAACGGGCATTGATATTGTCTTTTTATTCCACAGAGACCTCCACCAGTTTTCCAATGGGCAGTAAAACCATATTGTTAAGCTACTGTGACCTCCAGGTCTCTTCCACGTGGCATTGATATTGTCTTTATATTCCACTGTGACCTCCACCACTCTTCCAATGGACATTAAAACCATCTTGTTAGGCTACTGTGACCTCCACGTCTCTTCCACGGGGCATTGATATTGTCTTTTTATTACACTGCGACCTCCACCACTCTTCCAAGGGGCATTAAAACAGTGTCGTTAAGCTACTGAGACGTCCAATTCTCTTCCACAGGGCATTGATATTCTCTTTTTTTTCAACTGCGACCTCCACCACTCTTCCAAGGGGGCATTGATATTGTCTTTTTATTCCAATGCGGCCTCCACCACTCTTCCAAAGGGCATTAAAACCATTTTCTGAAGCTACTCTGACCTCCAAGTCTCTTCCACGGGGCTTTGATATTGTCTTTTTAATCAATTGTAACCTCCAGCACTATTCCAAGTGGCATTAAAACCGTCTTGTTAAGCTACTGTGACCTCCACGTCTCTTCCAAGGAGCATTAAAACCATCTAGTTAAACCAATTTGTACTCCACAGCTCTTCCAAGGGGCATTAAAACCGTTTTGTTAAGCTACTGTGACCTCCGCTTCTCTTCCACGGGGCCTTGATATTGCCTTTTTATTTCACTGCGACCTTCACCATCCTTCCAAGGGGCATTAAAAACATCTTGTTAAGCTACTGTGACCTCCACGTCCCTTCCACTGGGCATTAATATTGTCTTTATATTTTATTGCGATCTCCACCACTTTTCCAAAGGGCATTGATATTGTCTTTTTATTCCACTGTGACCTCCACCACTCTTCCAAGGGGCATTAAAACCATCTTGTTAAGCTACTATGATCTCCACATCTTTTCCATGGGGCACTGATATTGTATTTTTATTCCACTGTAAACTCTACCACTCTTCCAAGGAGCACTAATACTGTCTTCTTAAACCACTCTGAACTCCACAGCTCTTCCAAGGAACATTAAATCTGTCTTATTAAGCTACGGTGACCTCCACTTCTCTTCCACGGGGCATTGATATTGTCTTTTTATTCCACTGCGACCTCCACCACTTTTCCATGGGGCACTGATATTGTTTTTTTATTCCACTGCGACCTCCACCACTCCCCCAAGGGGCATTAAAACCATCTTGTTAAGTTACTGTGACCTCCACGTCTCTTCTTAGGATCATTAAACCTGTCTTGTTAAATCACTCTGAACTCCACACCTCTTCCAAGGGGCATTAAATTCGTCTTGTATAGCTACTGTTACCTCCATGTCTCTTCCACAGGGCATTGATATTGTCTTTTTATTCCACTGCGACCTCCACCACTCTTCCAAGTGGCATTAAAACCATCTTGTTAAGCTTCTGTGACCTCCTTATCTTTACCAAGAGGCATTAAAACCATCTTTTTAAACCACGCTGAACTCCATAGATCTTCCAAGGGGCATTAAAACCGTCTTGTTAAGCTACAGTGACCTCCACATCTCTTCCACGTGGCATTGATATTGACTTTTTATTCCACAGCGACCTCCACCACTCTTCCAAGGGGCATTAAAAATGTCTTGTTAAGCTACTGTGACCTCCACGTCTCTTCCACGGGGCATTGATATTGTCTTTTTATTCCACTCTAACCACCACCACTCTTCCAAGGGGCATTAAAACCGTCTTATTAAGTTACTGTGACCTCCACGTCTCTTCTTAGGGGCATTAAACCTGTCTTGTTAAATCACTCTGAACTCCACAGCTCTTCCAAGGGGCATTAAATTCGTCTTGTATAGCTACTGTCAAATCCACGTCTCTTCCACAGGGCATTGATATTGTCTTTTTATTCCACTGCGACCTCCACCACTCTTCCAAGGGGCATTAAAACCATCTTGTTAAGCTTCTGTGACCTCCATATCTTTAAAAAGAGGCATTAAAACCATCTTGTTAAACCACGCTGAACTCCACAGCTCTTCCAAGGGGCATTTAAACCGTCTTGTTAAGCTACAGTGAACTCCACATCTCTTCCACGTGGCATTGATATTGACTTTCTAATTGCATTGCGACCTCCACCACTCTACCAAGGGGCATTGATATTGTCTTTTTATTCCAATGTATCCTCCACCACTCTTCCAAGAGGCATTAAAACCGTCTTGTTTAGCTACTGTGATCTTCACGTCTCTACCACGGGGCATTGATTTTGTCTTTTTTTTCCACAGTGACCTCCACCACTCTTCCAAGGGGCATTGATATTGTCTTTTTATTCCACAGCGACATCCACGACTCTTCCAAGGGGCATTAAAACCGTCTTGTTAATCTACTGTGACCTCCAGGTCTCTTCCATGGGGCATTGATTTTGTCTTTTTATTCCACTGCGACCTCCACCACTCTTCCAATGGGCATTGAAACCATCTTGTTAGGCTTCTGTGACCTCCACGTCTCTTCCATGGGGCATTGATATTGTCTTTTTATTTCACTGCGACCTCCACCATTCTTCCAAGGGGCATTGATATTGTTTGTTTATTCCACTGCGACCTCCACCACTCTCCCATAGGACATTGATATTGTCTTTTTTTTCAACTCCTACCTCCACTACTCTTCCAAGGGGCATTGATATTGTCTTTTTATTCCACTGCGACCTCCACCACTGTTCCAAGGGGCATTAAAACCATCTTGTGAAGCTACTGTGACCTCCACATCTCTTCCACGGCGCATTGATATTGTCTTTTTATTCCATTGCGACCTCCACCACTCTTCCAAGGGCCACTGATATTGTCTTTTTATTCCACAGCGACCTCCACCACTCTTCTAAGGGGCATTGATATTGTCTTTTTATTCCACTGCAACCTCCACCACTCTTCCAAGGGGCATTAAAACCGTCTTGTTAAGTTACTGTGACCTCCACGTCTCTTCTTAGGGGCATTATACCTGTCTTGTTAAATCACTCTGAACTCCACAGCTCTTTCAAGGGGCATTAAATTCGTCTTGTATAGCTACTGTGACCTCCACTTTTCTTCCACAGGGCATTGATATTGTCTTTTTATTCCACTGCGACCTCCACCACTCTTCCAATGGGCATTAAAACCATCTTGTTAGGCTTCTGTGACCTCCACGTCTCTTCCACGGGGCATTGATATTGTCTTTTTATTCCACTGCGACCTCCACCACTGTACAAAGGGGCATTAAAACGAACTTGTTAAGCTACTGTGACCTTCACGTCTCTTCCACGGGGCATTGATATTGTCTTTTTATTCCACTTTGACCTCCACCACTTTTCCACGAGGCATTGATATTGTCTTTTTATTTCACTGCGAACTCCACCACTCCTTCAAGGGGCATTAAAAGCGTCTTTTTAAGTTACTGTGATCTCCACGTCTCTTCTAAGGGGCATTAAACCTGTCTTGTTAAACCTCTCTGAACACAGCTCTTCCAAGGGGCATTAAATTCGTCTCTGTTAAGCTACTGTGACCTCCACATCTCTTCCACAGGGCATTGATTTTGTCTTTTTATACCACAGCGTCCTCCACTACTCTTCCAAGGGACATTAAAAACGTCTTGTTAAGCTACTGTGACCTCCACGTCTCATCCAAGAGGCATTAAAACCATCTTCTTAAACCAATTTGAATTCCACACCTCTTCCAAGGGGCATTAAAATCGTCTTGTTAAGCTACTGTGACCACCACAACTCTTTCACAGGGCATTGATATTGTCTTTTTATTTCACTGCGACCTCCACCACACTACTAAGGGGAATTAAAAGAGTCTTGTTAAGCTACTGTGACCTCCACGTCTCTTCCAAGAGGCATTAAAACCATCTTATTAAACCACTCTGACCTCCACAGTTCTTCCAAGGGGCATTAAAATCGTCTTGTTAAGCTACTGTGACCTCCAAGTCTCTTCCACGGGGCATTGATATTGTCTTTTTATTCCACTGTGACCTCCATCACTCTTTCAAGGGGCATTGATATTGTCTTTTTATTCAACTGCGACGTCCACCACTCTTCCAAGGGGCATTAAAACGATGTTATTAAGCTACTGAGACCTCCAATTCTCTTCTACGGGGCATTGATATAGTCTTTTTATTCCACTGCGACCTCCACCACTCTTCCATAGGGCATTGATATTATCTTTTTATGCGACTGCGACCTCCACCACTCTTCCAAGGGGTCATTGATATTGTCTTTTTATTCCACTGCAACTTCCACCACTCTTCCAAGCGGCATTAAAACCATTTTGTTAAGCTACTGGGACCTCCGCTTCTCTTCCACGGGGCATTGATATTGTCTTTTTATTCCACTGCGACCTTCACCACCCTTCCAAGGGGCATTAAAAACATCTTGTTAAGCTACTTTGACCTCCACGTCTCTTCCACCGGGCATTAATATTGTCTTTATATTTTTTTGCAACCTCCATCACTCTTCCAAGGGGCATTGATATTGGCAATTTATTCCACTGCGACATCCACCACTCTTCCAAGGGGCATTAAAACCATCTTGTTAAGCTACTGTGATCTCCCCCTCTCTTCCACGTGGCATTGATATGGTATTTTTATTCCACTGTAACCTCCACCACTATTCCAAGGGGCATTAAAACCATCTAGTTAAGCTACTGTGACCTACACGTCTCTTCCAAGGGGCATTAAAATTATGTTGATAAACCACTCTGAACTCCACAGCGCTTCCAAGGGGCATTAAAACTGTCTTGTTAAGCTACGGTGACCTCCATGTCTCTTCCAAGGGGCATTGATATTGTCTTTTTATTCCATTGCGACCTCCACCACTCTTCCAAGGGGCATTGATATTGTCTTTTTATTCCACTGCAACCTCCACCACTTTTCCATGGGTCATTGATATTGTCTTTTTATTCCACTGTGACCTCCACCACTCTCCCAAGGGGCATTAGAACCGTGTTGTTAAGCTTCTGTGACCTCCACGTCTCTTCTTATGGGCATTAAACCTGTCATGCTAAATCACTCTGAACTCCACAGCTCTTCCAAGGGGCATTAAATTCGTCTTGTATAGCTCCTGTGACCTCCACGTCTCTTCCACAGGGCATTGATATTGTCTTTTTATTCCACTGCGACCTCCACTACTCTTCCAAGGGACATTAAAACCGTCTTGTTAAGCTACTGTAACCTCCATGTCTCTTCAACAGGGCATTCATATTGTCTTTTTTTTCCACTGCGACCTCCACCACTCTTCCAAAGGGCTTTAAAACCATCTTGTTAAGCTTCTGTGACCTCCACGTCTTTACCAAGGGGCAAAAAAACCATCTTGTTAAACCACGCTGAACTCCACAGCTTTTCCAAGGGGCATTAAAACCGTCTTGTTAAGCTACTGTGACCTCCACGTCTCTTCCACGGGGCATTGTTATTGTCTTTTTATTCCACAGCGACCTCCACCACTCTTCCAAAGAGTATTAAAACCGTCTTGTTAGGCTACTGTCACCTCCATGTCTCTTCGACGAGGCATTGATATTGTATTTTTAATACACTGCTACCTCCACCACTCTAACAAGGGGCATCGATATTCTTTTTTAATTCCACTGCGACCTCCACCACTCTTCCAAGGGGCATTGATAAAGTCTTTTTATTCCACTGCGACCTTCACCACTCTTCCAAGGGGCATTAAAACCGTCTTGTTAAGCTACTGTGACCTTCACGTCTCTTCCACGGGGCATTGAAACCATCTTGTTAAACCACTCTGAACTCCACAGCTCTTCCAAGGGGCCTTAAAACTGTCTTGTTAAGCTACTGTGACCTCCATGTCTCTTCCACGAGGCAATGATATTGTCTTTTTATTCCACAGCAGCTTCCACCACTCTTCCAAGGGGCATTAAAACTGCCCTGTTAAGCTACTGAGACCTCCACGTCTCTTCCACGGGGCATTGATATTGTCTTTTTAATTCCATTGCGACCTCCACCACTCTACCAAGGGGCATTAATATTGTTTTTTTATTCCACTGCGACCTCTACCACACTTCCAAGGGGCATTAAAACCGTCTTGTTAAGCTACTGTGATCTGCACGTCTCTACCACTGGGCATTGATTTTGTCTTTTTATTCCACAGCGACCTCCACCACTCTTCCAAGGGTCATTGATATTGTCTTTTTATTCCACAGCGACCTCCACCACTCTTCCAAGGGGCATTGCACCGTCTCGTTAAGGTACTGTGACCTCCAGGTCTCTACCACTGGTCATTGATTTTGTCTTTTTATTCCACTGCGACCTCCACCACTCTTCCAAGGGGCATTAAAACGATCTTGTTAAGCTTCTGTGACCTGCACGTCTCTGCCACGGGGCATTGATATTGTCTTTTTATTCAACTGCGACCTCCACTACTTTTCCAAGGGGCATTGATATTGTCTTTTTATTTCACTGCGACCTCCACCACTGTACCAAGGGGCATTAAAACGATCTTGTTAAGCAACTGTGACCTTCACGTCTCTTCCACGGGGCATTGATATTGCCTTTTTATTCCACTGCGACCTCCACCACTCTTCCATGGGGCATTAAAACCATCTTGTGAAGCTACTGTGACCTCCACATCTCTTCCACGGGGCATTGATATTGCCTTTTTTTTCCACAGCTACCTCAACCACTCTTTAAACGGGCATTGATATTGTCTTTTTATTCCACAGAGACCTCCACCAGTTTTCCAATGGGCAGTAAAACCATCTTGTTAAGCTACTGTGACCTCCAGGTCTCTTCCACGTGGCAATGATATTGTCTTTATATTCCACTGTGACCTCCACCACTCTTCCAATGGACATTAAAACCATCTTGTTAGGCTACTGTGACCTCCACGTCTCTTCCACGGGGCATTGATATTGTCTTTTTATTACACTGCGACCTCCACCACTCTTCCAAGGGGCATTAAAACAGTGTCGTTAAGCTACTGAGACGTCCAATTCTCTTCCACAGGGCATTGATATTTTCTTTTTATTCAACTGCGACCTCCACCACTCTTCCAAGGGGGCATTGACATTGTCTTTTTATTCCACTGCGACCTCCACCACTCTTCCAAAGGGCATTAAAACCATTTTCTGAAGCTACTCTGACCTCCAAGTCTCTTCCACGGGGCTTTGATATTGTCTTTTTAATCAATTGTAACCTCCAGCACTATTCCAAGTGGCATTAAAACCGTCTTGTTAAGCTACTGTGACCTCCACGTCTCTTCCAAGGAGCATTAAAACCATCTAGTTAAACCAATTTGTACTCCACAGCTCTTCCAAGGGGCATTAAAACCGTCTTGTTAAGCTACTGTGACCTCCGCTTCTCTTCCACGGGGCCTTGATATTGCCTTTTTATTCCACTGCGACCTTCACCATCCTTCCAAGGGGCATTAAAAACATCTTGTTAAGCTACTGTGACCTCCACGTCTCTTCCACTGGGCATTAATATTGTCTTTATATTTTATTGCGATCTCCACCACTTTTCCAAAGGGCATTGATATTGTCTTTTTATTCCACTGCGACCTCCACCACTCTTCCAAGTGGCATTAAAACCATCTTGTTAAGCTTCTGTGACCTCCATATCTTTACCAAGAGGCATTAAAACCATCTTTTTAAACCACGCTGAACTCCATAGATCTTCCAAGGGGCATTAAAACCGTCTTGTTAAGCTACAGTGACCTCCACATCTCTTCCACGGGGCATTGATATTGTCTTTTTATTCCACTCTAACCTCCACCACTCTTCCAAGGGGCATTAAAACCGTCTTATTAAGTTACTGTGACCTCCACGTCTCTTCTTAGGGGCATTAAACCTGTCTTGTTAAATCACTCTGAACTCCACAGCTCTTCCAAGGGGCATTAAATTCGTCTTGTATAGCTACTGTCAAATCCACGACTCTTCCACAGGGCATTGATATTGTCTTTTTATTCCACTGCGACCTCCACCACTCTTCCAAGGGGCATTAAAACCATCTTGTTAAGCTTCTGTGACCTCCATATCTTTAAAAAGAGGCATTAAAACCATCTTGTTAAACCACGCTGAACTGCACAGCTCTTCCAAGGGGCATTAAAACCGTCTTGTTAAGCTACAGTGAACTCCACATCTCTTCCACGTGGCATTGATATTGACTTTCTAATTGCATTGCGACCTCCACCACTCTACCAAGGGGCATTGATATTGTCTTTTTACTCCAATGTAACCTCCACCACTCTTCCAAGAGGCATTAAAACCGTCTTGTTTAGCTACTGTGATCTTCACGTCTCTACCACGGGGCATTGATTTTGTCCCTTTTTTCCACAGTGACCTCCACCACTCTTGCAAGGGGCATTGATATTGTCTTTTTATTCCACAGCGACATCCACGACTCTTCCAAGGGGCATTAAAACCGTCTTGTTAAGCTACTGTGACCTCCAGGTCTCTTCCATGGGGCATTGATTTTGTCTTTTTATTCCGCTGCGACCTCCACCACTCTTCCAATGGGCATTAAAACCATCTTGTTAGGCTTCTGTGACCTCCACGTCTCTTCCACGGGGCATTGATATTGTCTTTTTATTTCACTGCGACCTCCACCATTCTTCCAAGGGGCATTGATATTGTTTGTTTATTCCACTGCGACCTCCACCACTCTCCCATAGGACATTGATATTGTCTTTTTATTCAACTCCTACCTCCACCACTCTTCCAAGGGCCACTGATATTGTCTTTTTATTCCACAGCGACCTCCACCACTCTTCTAAGGGGCATTGATATTGTCTTTTTATTCCACTGCAACCTCCACCACTCTTCCAAGGGGCATTAAAACCGTCTTGTTAAGTTACTGTGACCTCCACGTCTCTTCTTAGGGGCATTAAACCTGTCTTGTTAAATCACTCTGAACTCCACAGCTCTTTCAAGGGGCATTAAATTCGTCTTGTATAGCGACTGTGACCTCCACTTTTCTTCCACAGGGCATTGATATTGTCTTTTTATTCCACTGCGACCTCCACCACTCTTCCAAGGTGCAGTAAAACCATCTTGTTAAGCTTCTGTGACCTCCATGTCTTTTCCAAGAGGCATCAAAACCATCTTGTTAAACCACGCTGAACTCCACAGCTCTTCCAAGAGGCATTAAAACCGTCTTGTTAAGATACTGTGACCTCCACATCTCTTCCGCGGGGCATTGATATTGTCTTTTATTCCACAGCGACCTCCACCACTCTTCCAAGGGTCATTAAAAACGTCTTGTTAAGCTACTGTGACGTCCACGTCTCTTCCACGGGGCATTGATATTGTCTTTTTATTCCACTGTGTAGCGTCGACGTCCCTGCCCTCTGCTAGGCAGGGACGCTGTTCCCCTCACCTCTCCGCTCCGAGCCCGGCCTCCTCCTTCCGCTCTGCTGGCAGCGCGTGCTCCTTCCTGGCCACGGTGTTTAGGGCGCGCGCGTGCGCGCTCCCCCCCTCTTAAAGGGGCCGCGCGCGCCGTCCTAAGGAGTCCTCGGCCAATGGCCGGAGGAGTTCACCATATATAAGGCACCTCCTCGAAAATGGAGGTGCCCGAGCAATGTTGTTGCACTGTTCACTACTCTGCTTCAGCCCTCAGGTCCCGTCTCCAGTTACCTGCCAGTTACCTGCCAGTTTCCTGCCAGTTTGCTGTCTGATTCCTGCCTGATAATCCGCTTACCTGCTTGCTAGCCTGAGGTCCGACGGTCTGCCTTCCGACACCTGTCAGTCTGTCTATGGATCAGCTTGCCCGCTCACCTGGGAGCGCACATCTGCTACCTGCCTGCTAGCCTACCTTGAGGCTCCGCCGTCACGTGCTGTGACCACCTGCCTGTCCAGAGACTCTTGCCCGCTCACCTGGGAGCGCTCACCTGCTACCTGCCTGCTAGCCTACCTGGAGGCTCCGCCGTCACGTGCTGTGACCACCTGCCTGTCCAGAGACTCTTGCCCGCTCACCTGGGAGCGCTCACCTGCTACCTGTCTGTTGGCCTACCTGGAGGCTCCGCCGTCACGTGCTGTGACCACCTGCCAGTCCAGAGACTCTTGCCCGCTCACCTGGGAGCGCTCATCTGCTACCTGCCTGTTAGCCTACCTGGAGGCTCCGCCGTCACATGCTGTGACCACCTGCTTATCCAGAGACTCTCGCCTGCTCACCTGGGAGCACACATCTGCCATCTGCCTGCTAGCCTACCTGGAGGCTCAGCCGTCACAGGTCGTACCTACCCTTTACCCAGAGACTGTCCCGGTCACTTGCCGTGACCTCCTGCCCGTTCACCCAGAGACTGCCCCGGTCACTTGCTGTGACCCCCTGCCCGTTCACCCAGAGACTGTCCCGGTCACTTGCCGTGACCTCCTGCCCGTTTACCCAGAGACTGTCCCGGTCACCTGCCCGTCTTCCCTGGTCGCCACCCGCTTCCTTACAAGGACCGCCCCCTTGTGTAGTTGCTCAGAGGTTCCGCCTCCCAGACCCATTACAGTTTGCTCGGGCCATGGAACCCGGTGGCACCCAAGCTCCCTCGCTCTCGGACCTTTGTCATAAACTGTCCCGTCAGAGGTCCCAACAGGAGTCCATCCTGAGTCACCTGCGGAATGTCAATTCTCGCCTGGACACTCTGACTGCTCCACCAGCAACCACTGCTAGTGTCATGACTCGCAACCCGGCAGCTCCGCTGCCCACCAATACCATGGTATCCTGCTCCGGACCCCGGCTTTCTGCACCTCCTCGCTTCGGAGGCGACTCCGCTCAGGCTCGGGGCTTCATAAACCAGTGCACCCTGCACTTTGAACTCCTGTCCCACCAGTTTAACTCCGACCGGGCCAAAGTAGCCTTCATCATGTCCCATCTCACGGGGGAGGCTCTGGCTTGGCTAAATCCTCTATGGGAGAGAGGAGACCCCCTGGTGTCTGACTTGCCTGCCTTTCTCATGGCTTTCCGGAAAGTCTTCGACGAACCCGGACGGAAGACCTCATCCGCATCGTCTCTGCTACGCCTCCGTCAGGGAAGTCTCACCGTGGGCCAATATGCCATACGGTTCCGTACCCTTGCCTCGGAGCTGGCCTGGGATAACGACGCTCTGGTATCTGTCTTCTGGGAGGGTCTGTCCGGCCGTATTAAAGATGAACTCGCCGGTCGGGACATTCCTACCACTCTCGACGACTTAATAACTCTTGCCACCCGGATTGACCTACGGTTCCAGGAGCGTGCCAAAGAGGTCACCCGTGAGAGGAGGTTTCCACGTCTAGCTCCTACCTTCCAGAAACCCGTCACTCCCTCCGTTTCTCCCCAGGTACACTCTCCTGAGCCTATGCAGGTCGACCAGACCAAGATGGTCAAAACCCGTCAGGACTTACGCCGTGCCGAGGGGAGCTGCTTCTACTGTGGCAGTAAGGAGCACCGGATCCGTACCTGCCCGGAGAGGTCGGGAAACGCCTGTGTCTAGGTTCGCTCAGAGAGGTCGACCTAGACAAGAATAAATCCTCTCCATCTCTGCTGCTGTCAGTCTCAATTATCTGCGGGGAGAACCGTTATTTCGAACTAGCCCAACTTGACTCTGGAGCAGCCGGGAATCTTATTTCACAGTCCCTGGTAGAAAAATACCGCATTCCCACCAAACCTCTGGCTGTACCCTTGTCTGTCGCTGCCGTGGATGGGGGCCTCTTACCACGTCCCATCCAACTCATCACCGAATCCATTACTCTGCAGGTGGGAATGCTGCATTCTGAGAGCATCTCTTTTCATGTTCTGCCTGGACTCTCTCACGCCCTCTTACTAGGCCTACCTTGGCTCCAGAAACATGCACCCGTGCTTGACTGGCAGACCGGAGAAGTCCTTCGCTGGGGACAGGACTGCCATAAGACTTGTTCGGTTCCCGTTCATCCCGTCCGTCCTTCTCCTACCCCAACTAATCTACCTGGACTTCCGATTCCTTATTGGTCATTTGCTGATGTCTTTAATAAAAAGGAGGCAGAGACATTACCCCCTCATAGACCATACGACTGTCCTATCGACCTGTTACCCGGTACTACGCCTCCCCGTGGGCGTATTTACCCATTGTCCGCTGCTGAGACCCGGTCGATGTCCGAATATATTGAGGAGAATCTGGCCCGGGGATTCATCTGGAAATCTACCTCCCCGGCGGGAGCAGGCTTCTTTTTTGTTAAAAAGAAGGACGGCTCTCTCCGTCCCTGTATAGACTATAGAGGCCTTAACCAGATCACGGTGAAGAATAAGTACCCCCTTCCGCTCATTCCAGAATTATTTGATCGTCTGAGGGGGGCTAGAATCTTCACCAAACTGGACCTCCGTGGGGCGTACAACCTGGTCCGTATCCGTCAGGGGGATGAATGGAAGACTGCATTTAACACCCGGGACGGCCACTATGAATATCTGGTAATGCCCTTTGGTCTCTGTAACGCTCCTGCCGTCTTTCAAGAGTTGGTCAATGACATCTTCCGGGACCTTCTCTACTCCTGCGTAGTGGTGTACCTGGACGACATCTTGGTCTTCTCTCCGGAACTCCAGACTCACCGGAGGGATGTTCGTCAGGTCCTGCTCAGGCTCAGGCAGAATCACTTCTTCGCTAAATATGAGAAGTGCCTCTTTGAGCAGACCTCGCTTCCGTTTTTGGGCTACATTATTTCTCAGACCGGCCTACGAATGGATCCAGAGAAACTGTCTGCCATCGAGAAATGGCCTCGACCGGAGGGGTTGAAGGTTATTCAGCGGTTCCTGGGCTTCGCCAACTACTACCGCCTCTTCATACCGCACTTCTCTTCCCGGACTGCCCCAATTTCCACGCTCACCCGTAAGGGCACTAATCCCAGAAAGTGGCCGCCCGAAGCAGAGGAGGCCTTTCTTTCCTTAAAACAGGCCTTCTCTTCCGCCCCGGTGCTGCATCGCCCGGACGGCAACAAGCAGTTCTTCCTGGAAGTTGACGCCTCCTCCTCTGGAGCCGGAGCGGTACTTACCCAAAAATCGTCTTCCGGGAGAATGGTAACTTGCGGCTTCTTCTCCAAACTCTTCTCCTCTTCTGAGCGCAACTATTCCATAGGAGACCGAGAGTTATTGGCCATCAAGCTGGCATTGGAGGAGTGGCGTTACCTACTCGAGGGGGCTCTTCACCCGGTAATAATTTACACTGACCACAAGAACTTGGCTTACCTCCAGCATGCCCAGAGACTTAACCCGCGCCAAGCCCGGTAGTCCTTGTTTTTTGCTCGCTTTGATTTTGTTCTTCATTTTCGCCCGGCTGACAAAAACATCAAAGCGGACGCCTTGTCCCGATCCTTTCTGGTGTCTGATCTCGAGGAAGAACCTAAACATATCATCTATCACGCCAGAGTAATGCAGGTGGCTCCCGTGAGTCTAAATCGTTTCCCTCCCGGTAAGACTTTCGTATCGGTACCTGATCGGGAGAAGATCCTACACTGGGGTCATTCGTCTAAACTAGCTGGCCACGCCGGTCAGAAAAAGACCCTCCAGCTTATTACCCGGCACTACTGGTGGCCTACCCTGCACAAGGACGTAATAGACTTTGTTTCTGCCTGTGTGTCCTGCGCCCGCAACAAAGTTCCGAGACACCTGCCAGCCGGTCGCCTCCTTCCGCTTCCTGTACCTGCTGTCCCCTGGCAGCATATAGCTATGGACTTCATAACTGATCTCCCCGTCTCTGCCGGTTGTACGGTCATTTGGGTGGTCGCTGACCGCTTTTCCAAGATGGCTCACTTCATTCCCCTGCCAGGCCTCCCGTCTGCACCCGAGCTGGCTAAAGACTTTATCCGCCACATCTTCCGTCTTCATGGCCTGCCCCTCCACATCGTGTCGGATCGTGGGGTACAGTTCACCTCACGTTTCTGGAGAGCCACTTGTAAGTTGCTAGACGTCACCCTGGACTTCTCCTCCGCTTACCACCCACAGTCTAATGGTCAAGTGGAGCGGATCAATCAGATCCTGACCAGTTACCTCCGGCACTTCGTTAATGCCCACCATTCTGACTGGGTGGATCTCCTGCCATGGGCCGAATTCTCTTACAACAATCACGAGAGCGAATCTTCCTCCAAATCCCCGTTTTTTGTAGTCTTCGGTCAGCATCCTCGGATCCCATTTCCCGTCTCCACCTCAGTGGATAATCCGGCTGCGGAATCTCTTGTTAACAAATTTTCCTCCATATGGGAGAGTACCCAGTCCGCACTCCTTCAGTCGTCCGAGCGTATGAAAAGACATGCTGACAAAAAACGTCTGGATCCTCCTCAATTCTGTCCAGGGGATAAGGTCTGGCTCTCGTCCAAGTATGTCCGGCTCAAGATTCCTTCCTATAAGTTAGGGCCTCGGTTCATCGGTCCTCTGGAGGTCATCAGTCAGATCAACCCGGTGGCCTATAAATTGAAACTCCCGGCCAACTTGCGGAACCCTAACTCCTTCCATGTATCTCTCCTCAAACCCGTGGTACTTAACTCTTTTTCCAAGTCTACAGGTACGCCTCCTGCTCCGGTTTCCGCTGAAAACGAGTTTGAGGTAGAGAACATTCTGGACACCAAAATGGTAAGAGGAAAGACCTTTTTTCTAGTAGATTAGAAGGGGTTTGGTCCTGAAGAGAGAACGTGGGAGCCCCGGGAGAACATCCATGCCCCTCTCATCCTTGCTAAATTTCTGTCTGGCCTAAAAAAGGGGGGCCTAAAGGGGGGGGTACTGTAGCGTCGGCGTCCCTGCCCTCTGCTAGGCAGGGACGCTGTTCCCCTCACCTCTCCGCTCCGAGCCCGGCGTCCTCCTCCCGCTCTGCTGGCAGCGCGCGCTCCTTCCCGGCCACGGTGCTTAGAGCGTGCGCACTCCCCCCCCCTCATAAAGGGGCCGCGCGCGCCGTCCTAAGGAGTCCCCGGCCAATGGCCGGAGGACTTCACCATATATAAGGCACCTCCTCCAAAATGGAGGTGCCCGAGCAATGTTGTTGCACTGTTCACTACTCTGCTTCAGCCCTCAGGTCCCGTCTCCAGTTACCTGCCAGTTACTTGCCAGTTTCCTGCCAGTTTGCTGTCTGATTCCTGCCTGATAATCCGCTTACCTGCTTGCTAGCCTGAGGTCCGACGGTCTGCCTTCTGACACCTGTCAGTCTGTCTATGGACCAGCTTGCCCGCTCACCTGGGAGCGCACATCTGCTACCTGCCTGCTAGCCTACCTGGAGGCTCCGCCGTCACGTGCTGTGACCACCTGCCTGTCCAGAGACTCTTGCCCGCTTACCTGGGAGCGCTCACCTGCTACCTGCCTGCTAGCCTACCTGGAGGCTCCGCCGTCACGTGCTGTGACCACCTGCCTGTCCAGAGACTCTTGCCCGCTCACCTGGGAGCGCTCACCTGCTACCTGTCTGTTGGCCTACCTGGAGGCTCCGCCGTCATGTGCTGTGACCACCTGCCAGTCCAGAGACTCTTGCCCGCTCACCTGGGAGCGCTCATCTGCTACCTGCCTGTTAGCCTACCTGGAGGCTCCGCCGTCACATGCTGTTACCACCTGCTTATCCAGAGACTCTCGCCTGCTCACCTGGGAGCACACATCTGCCATCTGCCTGCTAGCCTACCTGGAGGCTCAGCCGTCACAGGTCGTACCTACCCTTTACCCAGAGACTGTCCCGGTCACTTGCCGTGACCTCCTGCCCGTTCACCCAGAGACTGCCCCGGTCACTTGCTGTGACCCCCTGCCCGTTCACCCAGAGACTGTCCCGGTCACTTGCCGTGACCTCCTGCCCGTTTACCCAGAGACTGTCCCGGTCACCTGCTGTGACTACCTGCCCATCTTCCCTGGTCGCCACCCGCTTCCTTACAAGGACCGCCCCCTTGTATAGTTGCTCAGAGGTTCCGCCTCCCAGACCCACACACTGCGCCCTCCACCACTCTTTCAAGGGGCATTAAAACCATCTTGTTAGGCTACTGTGACCTCCATTTCTCTAACACGAGGCATTGATATTGTCTTTTTTAATCCACTGTCACCTCCACCACTCTTCCAAGGGGCATTGATATTGTTTTTTTATTCCACTGCGACCTCCACCATTCTTCCAAGGGGCATTGATATTGTCTTTTTATTCCACTACGACCTCCACCACTCTTCCAAGGGGCATTAAAACCATCTCGTTAAGCTACTGTGACCTCCACGTCTCTTCCACGGGGCATTAAAACCATCTTGTTAAACCACTCTGAACTCCACAGCTCTTCCAAGGGGCATTAAAACTGTGTTGTTAAGCTACTGTGACCTCCATGTCTCTTCCACGGGGCATTGATATTGTCTTTTTATTCCACAGGGACTACCACCACTCTTCCAAGGGGCGCTAAAACTGTCTTGTTAAGCAACTGTGATCTGCACGTCTCTTCCACAGGGCATTGATATTGTGTTTTTATTCCAATGTAACCTCCACCACTCTTCCAAGGGGCATTAAAACCGTCTTGTTTAGCTACTGTGACCTTTACGTCTCAACCACGGGGCATTGATTTTGTCCTTTTTTATTCAAAGCGACCTCCACCACTCTTCCAAAGGGCATTAAAACCGTCTTTTTAAGCTACTGGGACCTCCAGGTCTCTTCCTTGGGGCATTGATTTTGTCTTTTTATTCCACTGCGACCTCCACCACTCTTCCAATGGGCATTAAAACCATCTTGTTATGCTTCTGTGACCTCCACGTCTCTTCCACGGGGTATTGATATTGTCTTTTTATTTCACTGCATCCTCCACCACTCTTCCAAGGGGCATTGATATTGTCTTTTTATTCCACTGCGATCTCCACCACTCTTCGTATGGGCATTAAAACCATCTTGTTAGGCTACTGTGACCTCCACGTCTCTTCCACGGGGCATTGATATTGTCTTTTTATTTCACTGCGACCTCCACCACTCTTCCACGGGGCATTGATATTGTCTTTTTAATTCCATTGCGACATCCAAAACTCTACCAAGGGGCATTAAAACTGTCTTGTTAAGCTACTGTGACCTCCACGTCTCTTCCACGGGGCATTAAAACCATCTTGTTAAACCACTCTGAACTCCACAGCTCTTCCAAGGGGCATTAAAATTGTGTTGTTAAGCTGCTATGACTTCGATGTCTCTTCCACGGGACATTGATATTGTCTTTTTATTCCACAGCGACTTCCACCACTCTTCCAAAGGGTATTAAAACTGTCTTCTTAATCTACTGTGACCTCCACGTCTCTTCCACGGGGCAATGATAGTGTCTTTCTAATTCCATTGCGACCTCCACCACTCTACCAAGGGGCATTTATATTGTCTTTTTATTCCACTGCGACCTCCACCACTCTTCCAAGGGGCATTAAAACTGTCTTGTTAAGCTACTGTGATCTGCACGTCTTTTCCACGGGGCATTGATATTGTCTTTTTATTCCAATGTAACCTCCACCACTCTTCCAAGGGGCATTAAAACCGTCTTGTTTAGCTACTGTGACCTTTACGTCTCTAACACGGGGCATTGATTTTGTCCTTTTTTTTTCACAGAGACCTCCACCACTCTTCCTAGGGGCATTGCGTTTGTCCTTTTATTCCACTGCGACCTCCACCACTCTTCCTATGGGCATTAAAACCATCTTGTTAGGCTACTGTGACCTCCACGTCTTTTCCTCGGGATATTGATATTGTCTTTTTATTTCACTGCATCCTCCACCACTCTTCCAAGGGGCATTGATATTGTCTTTTTATTCCACTGCGACCTCCACCACTCTTCGAATGGGCATTAAAACCATCTTGTTAGGCTACTGTGACCTCCACGTCTCTTCACGGGGCATTGATATTGCCTTTTTATTTCACTGCGACCTCTACCACTCTTCCACGGGGCTTTATATCCATCTTGTTAAGCTACTGTGATCTGCACGTCTCTTCCACGGGGCATTTATATTGTCTTTTTATTCCAATGTCAACTCCACCACTCTTCCAAGGGGCATTAAAACCGTCTTGTTTAGCTACTGTGACATTCACGTCTCTACCACGGGGAATTGATTTTGTCCTTTTTTTCCACAGCGACCACCACCACTCTTCCAAGGGGCATTGATATTGTCTTTTTATTCCACAGCGACCTCCACCACTGTTCCAAGGGGCATTAAAACCATCTTGTTCAGCTACTGAGACCTCCACATCTCTATCACGGCGCATTGATATTGTTTTTTATTCCACTGCGACCTCTACCACTCTTCCAAGGGTTATTAAAACTGTCTTGTTAAGCTGCTGTGATCTGCATGTCTCTTCCACGGGGCATTGATTTTGTGTTTTTATTCCAATGTAACCTCCACCACTCTTCCAAGGGGCATTAAAACCGACTTGTTTTGCTAATGTGACTTTCACGTCTCTACCACGGGGCATTGATTTTGTCCTTTTTTTTCAAAGCGATCTCCACCACTCTTCCAAGGGGCATTGATATTGCCTTTTTATTCCACAGCGACCTCCACCACTCTTCCAATGGGCATTAAAACCATCTTGTTAGGCTACTGTGACCTCCACGTCTCTTCCACGGGGTATTGATATTGTCTTTTAATTTCACTGCATCCTCCACCACTCTTCCAAGGGGCATTGATATTGTCTTTTTATTCCACTGCGACCTCCACCACTCTTCGAATGGGCATTAAAACCATCTTGTTAGGCTACTGTGACCTCCACGTCTCTTCACGGGGCATTGATATTGCCTTTTTATTTCACTGCGAACTCTACCACTCTTCCACGGGGCATTGATATTGTCTTTTTAATTCTATTGCGACCTCCACCACTCTACCAAGGGGCATTAATATTGTCTTTTTATTCCAGTGCGACCTCCACCACTCTTCCAAGGGGTATTAAAACTGTCTTGTTAAGCTGCTGTGATCTGCATGTCTCTTCCACGGGGCATTGATTTTGTGTTTTTATTCCAATGTAACCTCCACCACTCTTCCAAGGGGCATTAAAACCGACTTGTTTAGCTAATGTGACTTTCACGTCTCTACCACGGGGCATTGATTTTGTCCTTTTTTTTCAAAGTGATCTCCACCACTCTTCCAAGGGGCATTGATATTGTCTTTTTATTCCACAGCGACCTCCACCACTCTTCCAAGTGGCATTAAAACCGTCTTTTTAAGCTACTGTGACCTCCAGGTCTCTTCCATGGGGCATTGATTTTGTGTTTTTTTTCCACTGCGACCTCCACCACTCTTCCATCTTGTTAGGCTACCGTGACCTCCACTTCTCTTCCACGGGGCATTGATTTTGTCCTTTTTTTCCACAGCTACCTCCACCACTCTTTCAAGGGGCATTAAAACCATCTTGGCAAGCTACTCTGACCTCCAGGTCTCTTCCATGGGGCATTGATTTTGTCTTTTTATTCCGCTGCGACCTCCACCACTCTTCCAATGGACATTAAAACCAACTTGTTAGGCCACTGTGACCTCCACGTCTCTTCCACGGGGCACTGATATTGTCTTTTTATTTCACTGCGACCTCCACCATTCTTCCAAGGGGCTTTATATCCGTCTTGTTAAGCTACTGTGATCTGCATGTCTCTTCCACGGGGCATTGATATTGTCTTTTTATTCCAATGTCACCTCCACCACTCTTCCAAGGGGCATTAAAACCGTGTTGTTTAGCTACTGTGACATTAACGTCTCTACCACGGGGCATTGATTTTGTCCTTATTTTCCACAGCGACCACCACCACTCTTCCAAGGGGCATTGATATTGTCTTTTTATTCCACAGCGACCTCCACCAGTCTTCCAAGGGGCATTAAAACCATCTTGTTAAGCTACTGTGACCTCCAGGTCTCTTCCATGAGGCATTGAGTTTGTCTTTTTATTCCGCTGCGACCTCCACCACTCTTTCAATGGGCATTAAAACCATGATGTTAGGCTACTGTGACCACCACGTCTTTTCCACGGGGCAATGATATTGTCTTTTTATTTCACTGCGACCTCCACCACTCTTCCAAGGGGCATTGATATTGTCTTTTTATTCCACTGCGACCTCCACCACTCTTCCATAGGGCATTGATAGTGTCTTTTTATTCAACTCCGACCTCCACTACTCTTCCAAGGGGCATTGATATTGTCTTTTTATTCCACTGCGACCTCCACCACTGTTCCAAGGGGCATTAAAACCATCTTGTTAAGCTACTGAGACCTCCACATCTCTATCACGGCGCATTGATATTGTTTTTTATTAAACTGCGACCTCCACCACTCTTCCAAGGGGTATTAAAACTGTCTTGTTAAGCTGCTGTGATCTGCATGTCTCTTCCACGGGGCATTGATTTTGTGTTTTTATTCCTATGTAACCTCCACCACTCTTCCAAGGGGCATTAAAACCGACTTGTTTAGCTACTGTGACTTTCACGTCTCTACCACGGGGCATTGATTTTATCCTTTTTTTTCAAAGCGACCTCCACCACTCTTCCAAGGGGCATTGATATTGTCTTTTTATTCCACAGCGACCTCCACCACTCTTCCAAGTGGCATTAAAA
The DNA here is from genome assembly GCF_046119375.1 of Phyllobates terribilis. Lineage (NCBI taxonomy): Eukaryota > Metazoa > Chordata > Amphibia > Anura > Dendrobatidae > Phyllobates > Phyllobates terribilis. The sequence goes on from NW_027362982.1 coordinate 137,775, forward strand.
CCGTCTTTTTAAGCTACTGTGACCTCCAGGTCTCTTCCATGGGGCATTGGTTCTTGTCTTTTTTTTCCACTGCGACCTCCACCACTCTTCCATCTTGTTAGGCTACTGTGACCTCCACTTCTCTTCCACGGGGTATTGATATTGTCTTTTTATTTCACTGCATCCTCCACCACTCTTCAAAGGGGTATTGATATTGTCTTTTTATTCTACTGCGACCTCCACCACTCTTCCAATGGGCATTAAAACTATCTTGTTAGGCTACTGTGATCTGCACGTCTCTTCCATGGGGCATTGATATTGTCTTTTTATTTCACTGCGACTTCCACCACTCTTCCACGCGGCATGGATATTGTCTTTCTAATTCCATTGCGAACTCCACCACTCTACCAAGGGGCATTAATATTGTCTTTTTATTCCACTGCGACCTCCACCACTCTTCCAAGGGGCATTAAAACCGTCTTATTAAGCTACTGTGATCGGCACGTCTCTTCCTCGGGGCATTGATATTGTCTTTTTATTCCAATGTAACCTCCACCACTCTTCCAAGAGGCATTAAAACCATCTTGCTAAACCACGCTGAACTCCACAGCTCTTCCAAGGGGCATTAAAACCGTCTTGTTAAGCTACTGTGACCTCCAAATCTCTTCCACGGGGCATTGATATTGTCTTTTTATTCCACAGCAACCTCCACCACTCTTCCAAGGGGCATTAAAAACGTCTTGTTAAGCTACTGTGACCTCCACGTCTCTTCCACTGGGCATTGATATTGTCTTTTTATTCCACTGCGCCCTCCACCACTCTTTCAAGGGGCATTAAAACCATCTTGTTAGGCTACTGTGACCTCCATGTCTCTTCCACGAGACATTGATATTGTCTTTTTAATCCACTGCCACCTCCACCACTCTTCCAAGGGGCATTGATTTTTTTTTTTTATTCCACTGCGACCTCCACCACTCTTCCAAGGGGCATTGATATTGTCTTTTTATTCCACTGCGACCTCCACGACTCTTACAAGGGGCATTAAAACTGTCTTGTTAAGCTACTGTGACCTCCAAGTCACTACCACGGGGCATTAAAACCATCTTGTTAAACGACTCTGAACTCCACAGCTCTTCCAAGGGGCAGTAAAACTGTGTTGTTAAGCTACTGTGACCTCCATGTCTTTTGCACGGGGCACTGATATTGTCTTTTTAATTACATTGCAACCTCCACCACTCTACCAAGGGGCATTAATATTGTATTTTTATTCCACTGCGACCTCCACCACTCTTCGAATGGGCATTGAAACCATCTTGTTAGGCTACTGTGACCTCCACGTCTCTTCCACGGGGCATTGATATTGTCTTTTTATTTCACTGCGACCTCCACCACTCTTCCACGGGGCATTGATATTGTCTTTTTAATTCCATTGCGACCTCCACCACTCTACCAATGGGCATTGATATTGTCTTTTTATTCAACTCCGACCTCCACGTCTCTTCCACGGGGCATTGATATTGTCTTTTTATTTCACTGCAACCTCCACCACTCTGCCACGGGGCATTGATATTGTCTTTTTAATTCCATTGCGACCTCCACCGCTCTACCAAGGGGCATTAATATTGTCTTTTTATTCCACTGCGACCTCCACCACTCTTCTAAGGGGCATTAAAACCGTCTTGTTAAGCCACTTTGATCTGCCCGTCTCTTCAACGGGGCATTGATATTGTCTTTTTATTCCAATGTAACCTCCACCACTCTTCCAAGGGGCATTAAAACCGTTTTGTTTAGCTACTGTGACCTCCACATCTCTATCACGGCGCATTGATATTGTCTTTTTATTCCACTGCGACCTCCACCACTCTTCCAGGGGGTATTAAAACTGTCTTGTTAAGCTGCTGTGATCTGCACGTCTCTTCCACGGGGCATTGATATTGTGTTTTTATTCCAATGTAACCTCCACCACTCTTCCAAGGGGCATTAAAATCTTCTTGTTTAGCTACTGTGACCTTCACGTCTCTACCACGGGGCATTGATTTTGTCGTTTTTTTTCACAGCGACCTCCACCACTCTTCCAAGGGGCATTGATATTGTCTTTTTATTCCACAGCGACCTCCACCACTCTTCCAAGGGGCATGAAAACCATCTTTTTAAGCTACCGTGACCTCAAGGTCTCTTCCATGGGGCATTGATTTTGTCTTTTTATTCTACTGCGACCTCCACCACTCTTCCATCTTGTTAGGCTACTGTGACCTCCACGTCTCTTCCACAGGGTATAGATATTGTCTTTTTATTTCACTGCATCCTTCCACCACTCTTCCAATGGGCATTAAAACCATCTTGTTAAGCTACTGTGGCCTCCACTTCTCTTCCACTGGGCATTGATATTGTCCTTTTATTTCACTGCGACCTCCACCACTCTTCCAAGGGGAATTGATATTGTCTTTTTATTCCACTGCGACCTCCACCACTCTTCCAATGGGCATTAAAACCATTTTGTTAGGCTTCTGTGACCTCCACGTCTCTTCCACGGGGCATTGATATTGTCTTTTTATTTCACTGCGACCTCCACCACTCTTCCACGGGGCATTGATATTGTCTTTTTAATTCCATTGCGACCTCCACCGCTCTACCAAGGGGCATTAATATTGTCTTTTTATTCCACTGCGACCTCCACCACTCTTCTAAGGGGCATTAAAACCGTCTTGTTAAGCCACTTTGATCTGCCCGTCTCTTCCACGGGGCATTGATATTGTCTTTTTATTCCAATGTAACCAAAACCACTCTTCCAAGGGGCATTAAAACCGTTTTGTTTAGCTACTGTGACCTTCACGTCTCTACCATGGTGCATTGATTTAGTCCTTTTTTTCCACAGCAACCTCCAACACTCTTCCAAGGGGCATTGATATTGTCTTTTTATTCCACAGCGACCTCCACCACTCTTCCAAGGGGCATTAAAACCGTCTTGTTAAGCTACTGTGACCTCCAGGTCTCTTCCATGGGGCATTGATTTTGTATTTTTATTCCGCTGCGACCTCCTCCACTCTTCCAATGGGCATTAAAACCATCTTGTTAGGCTACTGTGACCTCCACGTCTCTTCCAAGGGGCATTGATATTGTCTTTTTATTTCACTGCGACCTCCACCACTCTTCCATGGGGCATTGATATTGTCTTTTTATTCCACTGTGACCTCCACCACTCTTCCATAGGGCATTAATATTGTCTTTTTATTCAACTCCGACCTCCACTACTCTTCCAAGGGGCATTGATATTGTCTTTTTTTTCCACTGCGACCTCCACCCCTGTTCCAAGGGGCATTAAAACCATCTTGTTAAGCTACTGTGACCTCCACATCTCTTCCACGGCGCATTGATATTGTCTTTTTATTCCACTGCGACCTCCACCACTCTTCCATGGGGCATTAAAACCATCTTGTTAAGCTACTGTGACCTTCACGTCTCTTCCATGGGGCATTGGTATTGTCTTTTTATTCCATTGCGACCTCCACAACTCTTCCAAGGGGCACTGATATTGTATTTTGATTCCACTGCGATCTCCACCACTCTTTCAAGGGCATTAAAATTGTCTTGTTAAGCTACTATCTCCACGTCTCTTCCACGTGGCATTGATATTGTGTTTTATTCCACTATGAGCTCCACCACTCTTTCAATGGGCATTAAAAGCATCTTGTTAGGCTACTGTGACCTCCACGTCTCTTCCACAGGGCATTGATATTGTCTTTTTATTCCACTGTGACCTCAACCACTCTTACAATGGGCATTGATATTGTCTTTTTATTCGTCTGCCACCTCCACCACTCTTACAAGGGGCATTAAAATGGTGCCGTTAAGCTACTGTGACCTCCAAGTCTCTTCCACGGGGCATTGATATTGTCTTTTTAATCCACTGCGAACTCCACCACTCTTCCATAGGGCACTGATACTGTCTTTTTATTCAATTGCGACTTTCACCACTCTTCCAAGAGGTCATTGATATTTTCTTTTTATTCCACTGCGGTCTCCACCACTCTCCCAAGGGGCATTAAAACCATCTTGTTAAGCTACTGTGAACTCCAAGTCTCTTCAACTGATCATTGATATGTTCTTTTATTCAACTGTAACCTCCACCACTCTTCCAAGGGGCATTAAAACCGTCTTGTTATGCTACTGTGACCTTCACGTCTCTTCCAAGTGGCATTAAAACCATCTTGTTAAACCAATCTGAATTCCACAGCTCTTCCAAGGGGCATTAAAACCGTCTTGTTAAACAACTGTGATCTCCACTTCTCTTCCACGGAGCATTGATATTGTCTTTTTATTCCACTGCGAAGACCACCACTCTTCCAAGGGGCATTAAAACCATCTTGGTAAGCTTCTGTGATCTCCACGTCTCTTCCACGGGGCATTGATATTGTATTTTTATTCCACTGTAACCTCCACCACTCTTCCAAGTGGCAGTAATATCGACTTGTTAAGCTACTGTGACCTCTACGTCTCTTCCTCGGGGCATTGATATTGTCCTTTTATTCCTTTGCGACCTCCACCACTCTACCACGGGGCATTGATATTGTCTTTTTATTCCACTGCGACCTCAACCACTCTTCCAAGGGGCATTAAAAGCATCTTGTTAAGCTACTGTGACCTCCACGTCTCTACCACGGGGAATTGATATTGTCTTTTTTTTCCAGAGCGACCTCCACCACTCTTCCAAGGGGCATTAAAACGGTTTTGTTAAGCTACTGTGACCTCTACATCTCTTCCACGGGGCATTGACATTGTCTTTTTTTTCCACTGCGACCTCCACCACTCTACCAAGGGGCATTAAAAGCATCTTGTTAAGCTACTGTGACCTCCACGTCTCTACCACGGGGAATTGATATTGTCTTTTTTTTCCAGAGCGACCTCCACCACTCTTCCAAGGGGCATTAAAACGGTTTTGTTAAGCTACTGTAACCTCTACATCTCTTCCACGGGGCATTGACATTGTCTTTTTTTTCCACTGCGACCTCCACCACTCTTCCAAGGGGTCAATGATATTGTCTTTTTATTCCACTGTGACCTCCAGCAGTGTTCCAAGGGGCATTAAAACCATCTTGTTAAGCTATTGTGACCTACAAGTCTCTTCCACAGCGCATTGATATTGTCTTTTTATTCGACTGCGAACTCCACCATTCTTCCATGGGGCATTAAAACCATCTTGTTAAGCTACTGTGACCTTCACGTCTCTTCCACGGGGCATTGATATTGTCTTTTTATTCCACTGCGGCCTCCACCTTTCTTCCATGGGGCATTAAAACCATCTTGTTAAGCTACTGTGACCTTCACGTCTCTTCCACGGGACATTGATATTGTCTTTTTATTCCATTGCGACCTCCACCACTCTTCCAAGGGGCATTGATATTGTCTTTTTATACCAATGCGACCTCCACCATTCTTCCAAGGGGCATTAAAACCATCTTGTTAAGCTCCTATCTCCACGTCTCTGCCACGAGGCATTGATTTTGTCTTTTTATTCCACTGTAACCTCCACCACTTTTCCAATGGGGATTAAAACCATCTTGTTAAGCTACAATCTCCACTGCTCTTCCAAGGGGTCATTGATATTGTCTTTTTTTTCCACTGTGACCTCCACCAGTGTTACAAGGGGCATTGAAACCATCTTGCTAACCTACGGTGACCTTCACGTCTCTTCCAAGGGGCATTGATATTATCTTTTTACTGCAATGCGACCTCCACCACTCTTCCAAGGGGCATTAAAACAGTCTTGTTAAGCTGCTATCTCCACGTCTCTATGACGGGGCATTGATTTTGTCTTTTTATTCCACTGTAACCTCCACCACTCTTCCAAGGGGCATTAAAAACATTTTTTTAAGCTACTATCTCCACTACTCTTCCAATGGGTCATTGATATTGTCTTTTTTTCCACTGTGACCTCCACCAGTGTTACAAGGAGCATTAAAACCATCTTGCTAATCTACTTGACCTCCAAGTCTCTTCCACGGCGCATTGATATTGTTTTTTATTCCACTGCGACCTCCACCACTCTTCCAAGGGGCATTAAAACCGTCTTGTTAAGCTACTATCTCCATGTCTCTACCACGGGGCATTGATTTTGTCTTTTTATTCCACTGTAACCTCCACCACTCTTCCAAGTGGCATTAAAAACGTTTTTGTAAGCTACTATCTCCACGTCTCTTCCACGGGGCATTGATATTGACTTTTTATTCCACTGTAACCTCCACCACTCTTCCAAGGGGCAATAAAACTGTCTTGTTAAGCTACTGTGACCTCCAGGTCTCTTCCACGGGGCATTGATATTGTCTTTTTATTCCACTGCGACCTCCACTACTCTTCTAATGGGCATTAAAACCAACTTGTTAGGCTACTGTGATCTCCACATCTCTACCACAGGGCATTGATATTGTCTTTTTATTCCACTGCAACCTCAACCACTCTTTCAAGGGGCATTGATACTGTCTTTTTATTCCATCGCGACCTCCACCACTCTTCTAAGGGGCATTAAAACGGTGTTGTTAAGCTACTGTGACCTCCAAGTCTCTTCCACGGCTCATTGATATTGTCTTTTTATTCCACTGTGACCTCCACCACTCTTGCATAGGGCATTGATGTTGTCTTTTTATTCCACTGCGACCTCCACCACTCTTCCAAGGGGCATTAAAAGAATCTTGTTAAGCTCCTGTGACCTCGAAGTCTCTTCCACTGGGCATTGATATTGTCTTTTTATTCATCTGTAACCTCCACCACTCTTCCAAGGGGAATTAAAATCGTCTTGCTAAGCTACTGTGACCTCTACTTCTCTACCAAGGGGCATTAAAACCATCTTGTTAAACCAATCTGTACTCCACAGCTCTTCCAAGGGGCATTAAAACCATCTTTTTAAGCTACTGTGACCTCCACATCTCTTCCACGGGGCATTGATATTGTCTTTTTATTCCACAGAGACCTCCACCACTCTTCCAAGGGTCATTAAAACCATGTTGTTAGGCTACTGTGACCTTTAGGTCTCTTCCACGTGGCATTGATATTGTCTTTTTATTCCACTACGAGCTCCACCACTCTTTCAATGGGCATTAAAACCATCTTGTTAGGCTACTGTGACCTCCACGTCTCTTCCACAGGTCATTGATATTGTCTTTTTATTCCACTGTGACCTCCACCACTCTTACAAGGGGCATTGATATTGTCTTTTTATTTGACTGCCACCTCCACCACTCTTACAAGGGGCATTAAAACGGTGCCGTTAAGCTACTGTGACCTCCAAGTCTTTTCCACGGGGCATTGATACTGTCTTTTTATTCAATTGCGACCTCCACCACTCTTCCAAGAGGTCATTGATATTGTCTTTTTATTCCACTGCGGCCTCCACCACTTTCCCGAGGGGCATTAAAACCATCTTGTTAAGCTACTGTAAACTCCAAGTCTCTTCAACTGGGCATTGATATGTTCTTTTTTTCAACTGTAACCTCCACCACTCTACCAAGGAGCATTAAAACCGTTTTGTTATGCTACTGTGACCTTCACGTCTCTTCCAAGGGTCATTAAAACCATCTTGTTAAACCAATCTGAACTCCACAGCTCTTCCAAGGGGCATTAAAACCGTCTTGTTAAACTAATGTGATCTCCACTTCTCTTCCACGGGGCATTGATACTGTCTTTTTATTCCACTTCGAAGACCACCACTCTTCCAAGGGGCATTAAAACCATCTTGTTAAGCTACTGTGATCTCCACGTCTCTTCCACGGGGCATTGATATTGTATTTTTATTCCACTGTAACCTCCACCACTCTTCCAAGTGGCATTAATATCGACTTGTTAAGCTACTGTGACCTCCACGTCTCTTCCTCGGGGCATTGATATTGTCCTTTTATTCCTTTGCGACCTCCACCACTCTACCAAGGGGCATTGATATTGTCTTTTTATTCCACAGCGACCTCAACCACTCTTCCAAGGGGCATTAAAACCGTCTTGTTAAGCTACTGTGATCTGAACGTCTCTTCCACGGGGCATTGATATTGTCTTTTTATTCTAATGTAAACTCCACCACTCTACCAAGGGGCATTAAAACCATCTTGTTAAGCTACTCTGACCTCCACGTCTCTACCAGGGGGAATTGATATTGTCTTTTTTTTTCCAGAGCGCCCTCCACCATTCTTCCAAGAGCCATTAAAATCATCTTCTTAAGCTCCTGTGACCTCCAGGTCTCTTCCACGGGACATTGATATTGTCTTTTTTTTCCACTGCGACCTCCACCACTCTTCCAATGGGCATTAAAATCATCTTGTTAGGCTACTGCGACCTCCACGTCTCTTCCACGGGGCATTGATATTGTCTCTTTTTGTCTTTTTATTCCACTGCGACCTCCACCACTCTTCCAAGGGGCATTGATATTGTCTTTTTATTCCACTGCGACCTCCACCACTCTTCCAAGGGGCATTGATATTGTCTTTTTATTCCACTGTGACCTCCACTACTCTTCCAAGGGACATTAAAACGGTCTTGTTAAGCTACTGTGACCTCTACATCTCTTCCACGGGGCATTGACATTGTCTTTTTTTTCCACTGCAACCTCCACCACTCTTCCATAGGGAATTGATATTGTCTTTTTATTCAACTGCGACCTCCACTTCTCTTCCAAGGGGTCAATGATATTGTCTTTTTATTCCACTGTGACCTCCACCAGTGTTCCAAGGGGCATTAAAACCATCTTGTTAAGCTATTGTGACCCCAAGTCTCTTCCACTGCGCATTGATTTTGTCCTTTTCTTCTACTGCGACCTCCACCATTCTTCCATGGGCCATTAAAACCATCTTGTTAAGCTACTGTGAGCTTCACGTCTCTTCCACGGGGCATTGATATTGTCTTTTTATTCCACTGCGGCCTCCACCTTTCTTCCATGGGGCATTAAAACCATCTTGTTAAGCTACTGTGACCGTCACGTCTCTTCCACGGGACATTGATATTGTCTTTTTATTCCATTGCGACCTCCACTACTCTTCCAAGGGGCATTGATATTGTCTTTTTATTCCAATGCGACCTCCACCACTCTTCCAAGGGGCATTAAAACCGTCTTGTGAAGCTACTATCTCCACGTCTATACCACGGGGCATTGGTTTTGTCTTTTTATTCCACTGTAACCTTCACCACTCTTCCAAGGGGCATTAAAAACGTTTTTTTAAGCTACTATCTCCACGTCTCTTCCACGGGCATTGATATTGACTTTTTATTCCACTGTAACCTCCACCACTCTTCCAAGAGGCATTGATATTGTCTTTTTATACCACAGAGATCTCCACCACTCTTCCAAGGGGCATAAAAACCGTCTTGTTAAGCTCCTGTGACCTCAAGGTCTCTTCCACGGGGCATTGATATTGTCTTTTTATTCCACTGCGACCTCCACCATTCTTCCAATGGGCATTAAAACCATCTTGTTAGGCTACTGTGACCTCCACATCTCTACCACAGGGCATTGATATTGTCTATTTATTCCACTGCAACCTCAACCACTCTTTCAAGGGGCATTGATACTGTCTTTTTATTCCATCGCGACCTCCACCACTCTTCCAAGGGGCATTAAAACGGTGTTGTTAAGCTACTGTGACCTCCAAGTCTCTTCCATGGGGCATTGATATTGTCTTTTTATTACACTGTGACCTCCACCACTCTTGCATTCGGCATTGATATTGTCTTTTTATTCAACTGCTTCCTCCATCACTTTTCCAAGGGATCATTGATATTGTCTTTTTATTCCACTGCGACCTCCACCACTCTTCCAAGGGGCATTAAAACCATCTTGTTAAGCTCCTGTGACCTCCAAGTCTCTTCCACTTGGCATTGATATTGTCTTTTTATTCAACTGTAACCTCCACCACTCTTCCAAGGGGCATTAAAACCGTCTTGCTAAGCTACTGTGACCTCCACGTCTCTTCCACGGGGCATTAATATTGTCTTTTTATTCCACTGCGACCTCCACCACTCTTCCAAGGGGCAATGATATTGTCTTTTTATTCCACTGCGACATCCACCACTCTTCCAAGGGGCAATAAAACCATCTTGTTAAGCTACTGTGATCTCCACGTCTCTTCCACGGGGCATTGATATTGTCTTTTTTTTCCACTGCGACCTCCACCACTCTTCCAAGGGGCATTAAAAACGTCTTGTTAAGCTACTTTGACCTCCACATCTCTTCCATGGGGCATTGATATTGTCTTTTTATGCCACTGCGACCTTCTCCACTCTTCCAAGGGGCATTAAATCCGTATTGTTAAGCTACTGTGACCTCAACGTCTCTTCCACGGGGCATTGATATTTTATTTTTATTCCACTGTTACCTCCACCACTCTTCCAAGGGGCATTAATACCGTCTTGGTAAGCTACTGTGACCTACACCTGTCTTCCAAGGGGCATTAAAATTATGTTGTTAACCCACTCTGAACTCCTCAGCTCTTCCAAGGGGCATTAAAACTGTCTTGTTGGGCTACTGTGACCTCCACCTCTCTTCCAAGGGGCATTGATATTGTCTTTTTATTCCACTGCGACCTTCACCACTCTTCCAAGTGGCATTGGTATTGTCTTTTTATTCCACTGCGACCTCCAACACTTTTACATGGGGCATTGATATTGTCTTTTTATTCCACTGCGACCTCCACCACTCTTCCAAGAGGCATTAAAACTGTCTTGTTAAGTTACTGTGATCTGCACGTCTCTTCCACGGGGCATTGATATTGTCTTTTTATTCCACTGCGACCTCCACCACTCTTCCAATGGGCATTAAAACCATCTTGTTAGGCTACTGTGACGTCCATGTCTCTTCCACGGGGCATTGAAATTGTTTTTTTATTCCACTGCATTCTCCACCACTCTTCCATAGGGCATTGATATTGTCTTTTTATTCAACTGCGACCTCCACTTCTCTTCCAAGGGGTCAATGATATTGTCTTTTTATTCCACTGTGACCTCCACCAGTGTTCCAAGGGGCATTAAAACCATCTTGTTAAGCTATTGTGACCCCAAGTCTCTTCCACTGCGCATTGATTTTGCCCTTTTCTTCTACTGCGACCTCCACCATTCTTCCATGGGCCATTAAAACCATCTTGTTAAGCTACTGTGACCGTCACGTCTCTTCCAAGGGGCATTGATATTGTCTTTTTATTCCAATGCGACCTCCACCACTCTTCCAAGGGGCATTAAAACCGTCTTGTGAAGCTACTATCTCCACGTCTATACCACGGGGCATTGGTTTTGTCTTTTTATTCCACTGTAACCTTCACCACTCTTCCAAGGGGCATTAAAAACGTTTTTTTAAGCTACTATCTCCACGTCTCTTCCACGGGGCATTGATATTGACTTTTTATTCCACTGTAACCTCCACCACTCTTCCAAGAGGCATTGATATTGTCTATTTATACCACAGAGATCTCCACCACTCTTCCAAGGGGCATAAAAACCGTCTTGTTAAGCTCCTGTGACCTCCAGGTCTCTTCCACGGGGCATTGATATTGCCTTTTTATTCCACTGCGACCTCCACCATTCTTCCAATGGGCATTAAAACCATCTTGTTAGGCTACTGTGACCTCCACATCTCTACCACAGGGCATTGATATTGTCTATTTATTCCACTGCAATCTCAACCATTCTTTCAAGGGGCATTGATACTGTCTTTTTATTCCATCGCGACCTCCACCACTCTTCCAAGGGGCATTAAAATGGTGTTGTTAAGCTACTGTGACCTCCAAGTCTCTTCCACGGGGCATTGATATTGTCTTTTTATTACACTGCGACCTCCACCACTCTTGCATTCGGCATTGATATTGTCTTTTTATTCAACTGCTTCCTCCATCACTTTTCCAAGGGATCATTGATATTGTCTTTTTATTCCACTGCGACCTCCACCACTCTTCCAAGGGGCATTAAAACCATCTTGTTAAGCTCCTGTGACCTCCAAGTCTCTTCCACTTGGCATTGATATTGTCTTTTTATTCAACTGTAACCTCCACCACTCTTCCAAGGGGCATTAAAACCGTCTTGCTAAGCTACTGTGACCTCCACGTCTCTTCCACGGGGCATTAATATTGTCTTTTTATTCCACTGCGACCTCCACCACTCTTCCAAGGGGCAATGATATTGTCTTTTTATTCCACTGCGACATCCACCACTCTTCCAAGGGGCAATAAAACCATCTTGTTAAGCTACTGTGATCTCCACGTCTCTTCCACGGGGCATTGATATTGTCTTTTTTTTCCACTGCAACCTCCACCACTCTTCCAAGGGGCATTAAAAACGTCTTGTTAAGCTACTTTGACCTCCACATCTCTTCCATGGGGCATTGATATTGTTTTTTTATGCCACTGCGACCTTCTCCACTCTTCCAAGGGGCATTAAATCCGTATTGTTAAGCTACTGTGACCTCAACGTCTCTTCCACGGGGCATTGATATTTTATTTTTATTCCACTGTTACCTCCACCACTCTTCCAAGGGGTATTAATACCGTCTTGTTAAGCTACTGTGACCTACACCTATCTTCCAAGGGGCATTAAAATTATGTTGTTAACCCACTCTGAATTCCTCAGCTCTTCCAAGGGGTATTAAAACTGTCTTGTTGGGCTACTGTGACCTCCACCTCTCTTCCAAGGGGCATTGATATTGTCTTTTTATTCCACTGCGACCTTCACCACTCTTCCAAGTGGCATTGGTATTGTCTTTTTATTCCACTGCGACCTCCACCACTTTTACATGGGGCATTGATATTGTCTTTTTATTCCACTGCGACCTCCACCACTCTTCCAAGAGGCATTAAAACTGTCTTGTTAAGTTACTGTGATCTGCACGTCTCTTCCACGGGGCATTGATATTGTCTTTTTATTCCACTGCGACCTCCACCACTCTTCCAATGGGCATTAAAACCATCTTGTTAGGCAACTGTGACGTCCATGTCTCTTCCACGGGGCATTGAAATTGTTTTTTTATTCCACTGCGACCTCCACCACTCATCCAAGGGGCATTGATATTGTCTTTTTATTCCACTGTGACCTCCACCACTCTTCCAACAGGCATTCAAACGGACTTGTTAAGCTACTGTGACCTTCACGTCACTTCCACGGGGCATTGATATTGTCTTTTTATTCCACTGCGATCTCCACCACTCTTTCATAGGGCATTGATATTGTCTTTTTATACTACTGCGACCTCCACTACTCTTCCAAGGGGTCATTGATATTGTCTTTTTATTCCACTGTGACCTCCAGCACTGTTACAAGGGGCATTAAACCTGTCTTATTAAGCTACTGTGACCTCCAAGTCTCTTCCACGGGGCATTGATATTGTCTTTTTATTCAACTGTAACCTCCACCACTCTTCCAAGGGGCATTAAAACCGTCTTGTTAAGCTACTGTGACCTTCACGTCTCTACCAAGGGGCATTAAAACCATCTTCTTTAACCAATCTGTACTCCACAGCTCTTCCAAGGATCATTAAAACCATCTTGTTAAGCTACTGTGATCTCCACCTCTCTTCCACGGCACACTGATATTGTCTTTTTTTTCCACTGCGACCTCCACCTCTCTTCCATGGGGCATTAAAACTTCTTGTTAAGCTAATGTGACCTCCACGTCTCTACTAGGGGGAATTAATATTGTCTTTATATTCCATTGCAACCTCCACGACTCTTCCACGGGGCATTGATATTGTATTTTCTTTCTACTGTAACCTCCAAAACTCTTCCAAGGGGCATTAATACCTTCTTGTAAAGCTACTGTGACCTACACCTCTCTTCCAAGGGGCATTAAAACCATCTTGTTAAACCACTCTTAACTCCACAGCTCTTTCAAGGGGCATTAAAACCGTCTTGTTAAGCTACGGTGACCTCCACTTCTCTTCCACGGGGCATTGATATTGTCTTTTTATTCCACTGCGACCTCCACCACTCTTCCAAGGTGCATTAAAACCGTCTTTTTAAGCTACTGTGACCTCCACGCCTCTTCCACGGGGCATTGATGTTGTCTTTTTATTCCACTGCGACCTCCACCACACTTCCAAGGGGCATTAAAAACGTCTTGTTATGCTACTTTGACCTCCACGTCTCTTCCACTGTGCATTGATATTGTCTTTTTTATGCCACTGCGACCTCCACCACTCTTCCAAGGGGCATTAAATCCGCATTGTTAAGCTACTGTGACCTCAACGTTTCTTCCAAGGGGCATTAAAACTATCTTGTTAAACCACTTCGAACTCCAAAGCTCTTCCAAGAGGCATTAAAACCGTCTTGTCAAGCTACTGTGACCTCCACGCGATCACCACCACTCTTCCAAGGGGAAAAAAAAGCGTCTTGTTATGCTGCTGTGACCTCCACGTCTCTTCCAAGTGGCATTGATATTGTCTTTTTTTTCCACTGCGACCTCCACCACTCTTCCAAGGGGCATTAAAATGGTCTTGTTAAGCTACTGTGACCTCCATGTCTCTTCCACGGCACATTGATATCGTCTTTTTTTTCCACTGCTACCTCCACCTCTCTTCCATGGGGCATTAAAACTTCTTGTTAAGCTAATGTAACCTCCATGTCTCTTCCAGGGGGCATTAATATTGTCTTTATATTCCATTGCGACCTCCACCACTCTTCCACTGGGCATTGATATTGTATTTTTTTTCCACTGTAACCTCCACCACTCTTCCAAGGGGCATTAATACCTTCTTGTAAAGCTTCTGTGACCTACACCTCTCTTCCAAGGGGCATTAAAACCATCTTGTTAAACCACTCTGAACTCCACAGCTCTTCCAAGGGGCATTAAAACCGCTTGTTAAGCTACGGTGACCTCCACATCTCTTCCACGGAGCATTGATATTGTCTTTTTATTCCACAGCGACCTCCACCACTCTTCAAGTTGCACTAATTCCGTCTTCTTAAGCTACTGTGACCTCCACGTCTCTTCCACGGAGCGTTGATATTGTCTTTTTATTCCACTGCGACCTCCACCACTCTTCCAAGGGGCATTAAAACCATCTTTTTAGGCTACTGTGACCTCCACGTCTCTTCCACGGAGCGTTGATATTGTCTTTTTATTCCACTGCGACCTCCACCACTCTTCCAAGGGGCATTAAAACCATCTTTTTAGGCTACTGTGACCTCCACGTCTCTTCCACGGCGCACTGATATTGTCTTTTTATTCCACTGCGACCTCCACCACTCTTCCAAGGAGCATTAAAACCGTCTTTTTAAGCTACTGTGACCTCCACGTCTCTTCCACGGGGCATTGATATTGTCTTTTTATTCCTCTGCGACCTCCACCACACTTCCAAGGGGCATTAAATCCGTATTGTTAAGCTACTGTGACCTCAACGTTGTTACGGGTCCGTGTGGTGAAACCTCTGTGCCGAGGTGCAAGGAGGGACCCAGAGAGGCGTGACTAAGTATCAACCCGAACCGACCCTGGTCGGACAGCAGCTAACGACACCGTGACCAGGGAGGATCCGGTCTGAGGGACCAGGTGCTACTCTGGGGACGACCTTGTAAGAGAGCAGGTGGCTCCCACGGGTCAGATGGTTGGGACTGACCGGTATGGCGGATGAACATGGCAAGCAGGCAGAAATCTCTGGTGGCTGACAGGTGGTCACGTTACGTGACGGCAGAGCAGGTAGTAGTCTCTAGTTTTACCAGGAAGGTGGTCACAGCAAGTGACGGCAGAGCCTCCAGACAGGCTGGTAGGAAACAGGCGGGCACTCCCAGGTGAGCGGGCAGATCGACATGGCAGGAAACAGGCAGGTAACAGGTTAGCGCTCCCAGGTGAGCGGGCTGACGGACTCTGCAGGTAATAGACGGATGCTCCCAGGTGAGCGGACTGGCAGACAGGGCAGGTTACAGGCGGATGCTCCCAGGTGAGCGGACTGGCAGACAGGGCAGGTAACAGGCAGATGCTCCCAGGTGAGCGGACTGGCAGACAGCGCAGGTAACAGGCAGGTAACAGGTGAGCGCTCCAGGTGAGCAGGCTGGCAGGCTCGGCAGGTAACGGGCAGATAACAGGCTGGCAGACAGGACGAGGAGTCAGGCTAGCAGCGGGACCTGAGGGCTGAAGCAGAGATAAGTAACTGTGCAACAACTTGCTCGGGCACCTCCATTTTGCAGGAGGTGCCTTATATACGGGAGGTCCTCCGGCAATCGGCCGGAGACTCCTTAAGACGACGTGTGTGGTCCCTTTAAGAGAGGGGAAGCGCGCGTGCGAGCCCCCTAAGCACATTGCCGGGGAAGGAGCGCGTGCCGGCAGCAGCGGGGGGAGAAGCGCTGGAGGACACCGCGCCAGGAGCGGGCAGGTGAGAGGGATGGCATCTCTGCCTAGCAAGGGGCAGAGATGCCGATGCTACAGTACCCCCCCCCTTTAGGCCCCCTCTTTTTTTGGCCTGTAAGAAATTTTTCAAGGAGAAGCGGGGCGTGGATGTTCTCCCTGGGTTCCCAAGTTCTCTCCTCAGGACCAAACCCCTTCCAATCCACCAGAAAAAAGGTCTTTCCTCTTACCCTCTTGGTGGACAGAATACTCTCTACCTCAAAGACGTCCTCAGCGAAAACCGGAGCAGGGGGAGTACCTGGATTGTTGGAAAAAGAGTTTAAGACAACGGGTTTGAGGAGAGATACGTGGAAGGAGTTGGGAATCCGTAAGGTGGCCGGGATTTTTAACTTGTAGGCCATTGGATTAATTTGCTTGAGGATTTCGAAAGTGCCGATGAAGCGAGGACCTAACTTGTAGGAGGGTATCTTGAGCCGCACATGTTTGGAGGAGAGCCAAACCTTGTCTCCCGGATGGAATTGAGGCGGATCCAGACGTCTCTTATCAGCATATCTCTTCATCCGCTCGAAGGAGTGAAGAAGTGCGGACCTAGTACTCTCCCAAACGGTAGAAAACTCGCTGACAAGAGACTCCGCGGCAGGGTTGTCCACAGAAGCGGAGACGGGAAACGGAATCCGGGGATGTTGGCCATAGACAAAAAAGAACAGGGACTTGGAAGAGGATTCGCTCTCGTGGTTATTATAAGAGAATTCGGCCCAAGGAAGTAGGTCCACCCAATCAGAATGATGGGCATTAACAAAGTGCCGGAGGTAGCTGGTAAGGATCTGATTGATCCGCTTCACTTGACCATTGGACTGAGGGTGGTAAGCGGAGGAGAAATCCAGGGTTACATCCAGCAGTTTACATGTGGCTCTCCAGAAGCGTGAGGTGAACTGAACCCCTCGATCCGACACGATGTGGAGGGGTAGGCCATGGAGACGGAAGATATGGCGGATAAAGTCCTTAGCCAGCTCAGGTGCAGACGGGAGACCAGGCAGGGGAATGAAGTGGGCCATTTTAGAAAAGCGGTCCACGACCACCCAAATGACAGTACACCCGGCAGAAACAGGGAGATCGGTAATGAAGTCCATAGCGATGTGTTGCCATGGGGCAACAGTTATGGGAAGCGGCAGGAGATGACCGGCTTGTAAGTGTCTGGGAACTTTGTTGCGGCCACAAGATGAACAGGCAGAGACGAAGTCTACCACATCCTTACGCAGGTAGACCACCTGTAATGCCGGGAAATGAGCAGGAAGGTCTTCTTTTGGCCGGCATGGCCAGCTAGTTTAGAAGAATGACCCCAGGGAAAAACCTTCTCACGGTCAGGAACCGCCACGAACGTCTTGCCGGGTGGAAGACGAGTCAAATCCAAGGGGGCCACATTCATCACCTTGGAGGGGTCGATAATTTGCATAGGCTCCTCCTCTTGGTCGGAGGACAGGAAGGATCGGGACAAGGCATCAGCTTTGACATTCTTGTCCACCGGGAGGAAATGAAGGATGAAATCGAAGCGGGCAAAAAACAAAGACCACCGGGCCTGACGTGGATTAAGTCTCTGGGCATTTTGGAGATATGCCAGAGTTTTGTGATCCGTGTAGATGATCACCGGGTATAGAGCCCCTTCAAGCAGATAGCGCCACTCTTCCAGTGCCAATTTGACGGCTAGCAATTCTTGGTCTCCTATGGAGTAATTGCGCTCAGAGGAGGAGAAGATTTTGGAGAAAAAGCCGCAGGCTACCATTCTCCCGGATGAAGACTTTTGGGTGAGCACCGCTCCGGCTCCAGAGGAGGAAGCATCAACCTCCAGGTAGAACTGTTTGTTGCAGTCCGGACGGTGCAGCATAGGGGCAGAGGAGAAGGCTTGCTTCACGGAAAGGAAGGCCTCCTCAGCTTCGGGTGGCCATACCTTGGGATTTGCTCCCTTACAGGTGAGCGCAGATATAGGAGCAGTCCGAGACGAGAAGTGTGGAATGAAGAGACGATAGTAATTAGCGAAGCCCAGGAATCGCTGTATCGCCTTCAACCCCTCCGGACGGGGCCACTTTAGGACAGCAGAGAGCTTCTCGGGATCCATTCGCAAGCCTGTCTGGGAGATAACATAGCCCAGGAATAGAAGAGAGGTCTGCTCAAAAAGGCACTTCTCGTATTTAGCATAGAGGTGGTTCTGCCTGAGCCTAAGCAGGACCTGATGAACATCCCTCCGGTGTGTGGGAAGATCCGGAGAGAAGATCAAGATGTCGTCCAGGTATACCACCACGCAGGAGTAAAGAAGATCACGGAAGATGTTATTGACCAGTACTTGGAAGAGCATTGCAGAGGCCGAAGGGCATCACATGGTACTCGTAGTGTCCATTCCGGGTATTAAATGCCGTTTTCCACTCTTCTCCTTGACGGATACGGACCAGGTTATACGCTCCACGTAGATCTAGCTTGGAAAAGATTCTGGCACCTTTAAGGTGATCAAATAACTCGGAGATGAGCGTTAGGGGGTATTTATTTTTAACCGTGATCTGATTGAGTCCTCTATAGTCAATACAGGGGCGTAGCGAGCCATCCTTTTTTTTGACAAAGAAGAATCCGGCTCCAACCTGGGAAGTAGACTTCCGGATGAATCCCCTAGCCAGATTTTCCTCTATGTACTCAGACATGGCCCGGGTTTCAGCTGCAGACAACGGATAAATATGCCCATGGGGTGGAGTGGCGCCAGGTACCAGGTCGATCGGGCAATCATATGGCCTATGAGGTGGCAATGTCTCCGCTTCCTTTTTACCGAAGATGTCAGCATAGGGACAGTAAGGAGCCGGAAGACCAGGTAAATTAGCTGGGGTAGGTGGTGGACGAACCGGACGAACCGGAACCAGTCAGCTCTTATGGCAGGGCGGCCCCCACCGGAGTACTTCACCGGAATGCCCGTTCAACACGGGTTCATGTGTCTGGAGCCAAGGTAGGCCTAGCAATAGGGAGTGGGAGAGTCCGGGTAGCACATGGAAGGAGATTACCTCAGAGTGCAGCATTCCCACCTGCAGGGTTATGGGTTCCGTGACGAGCAGGATGGTCACCGGAAGGAGTCTTCCATCCACGGAGGCGCCTGACAATGGTTCTGCCAGAGACTTGGTGGGAATATGGTATTTCTCAACCAGGGACTGGGAGATGAGTTTTCCAGCGGATCCAGAATCCAGGTGGGCGAGTTCAAAGTGACTGTCCTCTCCCCAGGAGATAGAAACAGACTAAGTCAGGGATGGAGAGGGCTTACTTTTGTCTAGGGCGACCTCTCCGAGTGGTCCTAGACACTGGAGTTTCCCGGCCTCTCCGGGCAGGAACGGATCAGGTGCTCCTTACTGCCACAATAGAAGCAGCTCCCCTCGGCTCGGCGTGACTCTTGGCGAGATTTGACCATCATGGTCTGGTCGATCTGCATGGGCTCGGGTGAGTGCACCCGGGGAGTGACAGAAGAGGAGACAGGTCTCTGGAAAGTAGGAGCGAGGCGGGGAAACCTTCTCTCACGGGTGGTCTCCTTGGTGCGTTCTTGAAACCGGATGTCAATCCGGGTAGCCAGCGACACCAGGTCATCGAGGGTGGTAGGAATGTCCCGACCGGCGAGCTCATCTTTAATCAGAGCGGAAAGACCCTCCCAGAAGATGGACACCAGGGCTTTGTTATCCCAGGCAAGCTCAGAAGCGAGGGTGCGGAACCATATGGCATATTGGCCCACGGTGAGAGTCCCTTGCGGAGACATAGCAGAGAGGAGGCTGATGAGGTCTTACGCCCTGGTTCATCGAAGACTCTCCGGAAATCAGTGAGGAAAGACGACAGGTCGGAAACCAGGGGGTCCCCTCTCTCCCACAGGGGGTTAAGCCATGCCAGTGCCTTCCCATTGAGATGGGACATGATGAATGCCACTTTGGCCCGGTCGGAGATAAACTGATGAGCCAAGAGTTCAAAGCGCAGGGTGCACTGGTTTATGAAGCCCCGAGTTTGAGCGGGGTCAACTCCGAAACGAGGAGGTGCAGAAAGCCGTGGTCCGGGGCAAGATGCCATGGTATTGAGGCAGAGACGTTGATGCTACAAACGTCTCTTCCAAGGGGCATTAAAACCATCTTGTTAAACCACTTCGAACTCCAAAGCTCTTCCAAGAGGCATTAAAACCGTCTTGTTAAGCTACTGTGACCTCTACGTCTCTTCCACGGGGCATTGATATTGTCTTTTTATTCCACAGCGATCTCCACCACTCCTCCAAGGGGCAAAAAAAACATCTTGTTAAGCTACTGTGACCTCCACATCTCTTCCAAGGGGCATTGATATTGTCTTTTTATTCCACTGTAACCTCCACCACTCTTAAAAGGGGCATTAAAACTGTCTTGTTAAGCTACTGTGACCTCCACATGTCTTCCAAGGGTCATTAAAACCATCTTGTTAAACCTCTCTGAACTCCACAGCTCTTCCAAGGGGCATTAAAACTGTATTGTTAAGCTACTGTGACCTCCACATCTATTCCAAGGGGCATTGATATTGTCTTTTTATTCCACGGCGACCTCCACCACTTCTCCAAGGGTCATTAAAACCATCTTGTTAAGCTACTATGACCTCCACGTCTCTTCTACGGGGCATTCATATTGTCTTTTTATTCCATTGTGACCTCCAAAAATCTTCCAAATTGCATTGATATTGTCTTTATATTCCACTGAAACCTTCACATCATTTCCAAGGGGCATTATAATCATTTGTTAAGCTACTGTGACCTCAACGTCTCTTCCACTTAGCATTGATATTGTCTTTTTTTTCCACAGCGACCTCCAACACTCTTCCAAGGCGCATCAATGTTGTCTTTTTATTCCAATGTGACCTCCACCACTCTTCCAAGGTGCATTAAAACCATCTTTTTAAGTTACTGTGACCTCCAAGTCTCTTCCACTGGGCATTGATATTGTCAAGATGGTTTTAATGCCTTTTGTAGAGTGGTGGAGGTCGCAATGGAATAAAAAGACAATATCAATGCCTCGTGGAAGAGACGTGGAGATCACAGTAGCTTAACAAGACGGTTCTAATGCCCCTTGGAAAATCTGTGGAGTTCAGAGTGGTTTAACAAGACAGTTTTAATGACCCGTGGAAGAGACGTAGAGGTCATTGTAGATTAATAAGATGGTTTTAATGCCCGTTGGAAGAGAGGTGGAGGTCGCAGTGGAATAAAAAGACAATATCAATGCCCCTTGGAATAGTGGTGGAGGTCGCAGTGGAACAAAATGACAATCTCAGTGACCGGTGGAAGAGATGTGGAGGTCACAGTAGCTTAACAAGACGGTTTTAATGCCCCTTGGAAGAGCTGTGGTGTTTAGAGTGGTTTAAAAGGATGGCTTTAATGGCCCTTGGAAGAGACGTGGAGGTCACAGTAGCTTTGCAAGGCGGTTTTAATGCCCTTGGAAGAGTGGTGGAGTTCGCAGCGGAATAAAATGACAATATCAATTCCCCGTGGAAGAGACGTGGAGGTGACAGTAGCTTAACAAGACGGTTTTAATGCCCCGTGGAAGAGCTGTGGTGATTAGAGTGGTTTAACAAGACGGTTATAATGCCCCTTGGAAGAAACTTGGAGGTCACAGTAGCTTTACAGTTTTAATACCCCTTGGAAGAGTGGTGGAGGTCGCAGTCGATTAAAAAGACAATTTCAATGTCCAGTGAAAGAGACGTGGAGGTGACCTCGACCACATTAAAGTGTGGTCGAGGTCAAAGTGGAATAAAAAGACAATATCAATGCCCCTTGGAAAAGTGGTGGAGGTAGCAGAGGAATAAAAAGACAATATCAATGTCCAGTGGAAGAGACGTGGAGGTCACAGTAGCTTGACAAGACTGTTTTAATGCCCCTTGGAATAGCTGTGGAGTTCAGAGTGGTTTAACAGGATGGTTTTAATGCCCCTTGTTAGAGACTTGGAGGTCACAGAGGAATAAAAAGACAAGATCAATAACCCGTGGAGGAGACATTGAGGTCACAGTAGCTTATCAAGACGGATTTAATGCCCCTTGGAAGAGTGGTGGAGGTCACAATGGAATAAAAAGACAATATCAATGCCCTGTGGAAGAGAAGTGGAGGTCTCAGTAGCTTAACAAGAAGGTTTTAATGCCCCTTGGGAGAGCTGTATAGTTCAGAGTGGTTTAACAAGATGGTTTAAATGCCAATTGGAAGAGATCTGGAGGTCACAGTAGCTTAATAAGGCGATTTTAATGCCCCTTGGAAGAGTGGTGGAGGTTACAGTGGAATAAATAGACAATATCAATGCCCCGTGGAAGAGACGTGGAGGTCAGAGTAGCTTTACAAGACTGTCTTAATGCCCCTTGGAAGAGTGATGGAGGTCGCAGTGGAATAAAAAGACAATATCAATGCCCCGTGGAAGAAAAGTGGAGGTCACAGTAGCTTAGCAAGACGGTTTTAATGCCCCTTGGAATAGCTGTGAAGTTCAGAGTGGTTTAACAAGATGGTTTTAAAGCCCTTTGGAAGAGACTTGGAGGACACAGTACCTTAACAAGACGGTTTTAATGCTCCTTGGAAGAGTGGTGGAGGTTACAGTGGAATAAATAGACAATATAAATACCCCATGAAGGAGAGAGGGAGGTCACAGTAGCTTAAAAAGACGGTATTAATGCCCCTTGGAAGAGAGGTGGAGGTCACAGTGGAATAAAAGCACAATATCAATGACCTTTGGAAGAGTGGTGGAGGTCACAGTGGAATAAAAAGGCAATATCAATGAACCTTGGAGGAGACGTGGAGGTCATAGTAGCTTAACAAGACCGATTTAATGCCCCTTGGAAGAGTGGTGGTGGTCGCAGTGGAATAAAAAGACAATATCAATGCCCCGTGGAAGAGACGTGGAGGTCACAGTAGCTTAACAAGACGGTTTTAATACAACTTGGAAGAGTGATGGAGGTCACAGTGGAATAAAAAGACAATATCAATGCCCCGTGGAAGAGACGTGGAGGTCACAGTAGCTTAACAAGACGGGTTTAATGCCCCTTGGAAGAGTGGTGGATGTCGCAGTGGAATGAAGAGACAATATCAATGCCCCGTGGAAGAGATGTGGAGGTCACAGTAGCTTAACAAGGCAGTTATAATGCCCCTTAAAAGTGTGTTGGAGGTCGCAGTGGAATAAAAAGACAATATCAATGCCCCTTGGAAAAGTGGTGGAGCTCGCAGTGGAATAAAAAGACAATATCAATGCCCCGTGGAAGAGACTTGGAGGTCACAGTAGCTTAACAAGAAGGTTTTAATGCCCTTGTAAGAGTGGCGGAGGTCGCAGTGGAATAAAAAATCAATATCACTGCCCCGTGGAAGAGACATGGAGGTCACAGTAGCTTAACAAGGCAGTTATAATGCCCCTTGGAAGAGCTGTAGTGTTCAGAGTGGGTTAACAAGACGGATTTAATGCCCCTTGAAAGAGAAGTGGAGGTCACAGTAGCTTTCCAAGATGGTTTTAATGATGCTTGGAAGAGTGGTAGAGGTCGCTGTGGAATAAAAAGACAATATCAATGCCCCGTGGAAGAGATGTGGAGGTCACAGTAGCTTAGCAATACAGATTAAATGCATCTTGGAAGAGATGTGGAGTTCAGAGTCATTTTACAATATGGTTTTAATGCCCCTTGGAAGAGACGTGGAGGTCATATTATCTTTACAAGATGGTTTTATTGCCCCTTGGAAGAGTGGTGGAGGTTACAGTGGAATAAAAAGAAAATATCAATGCCCCGTGGAAGAGACGTGGAGTTCACAGTAGCTTAACAAGACAGTTGTAATGCCCCTTAAAAGTGTGTTGGAGGTCGCAGTGGAATAAAAAGATAACATCAATGCCCCGTGGAAGAGACTTGGAGGTCACAGTAGCTTAACAAGACGGTTTTAATGCCCTTGGAAGAGTGGTGGAGGTCGCAGTGAAATAAAAAAACAATATCACTGCCCTGTGGAAGAGACATGGAAGTCACAGTAGCTTAACAAGACAGTTGTAATGCCCCTTGGAAGAGCTGTAGTGTTCAGAGTGGGTTAACAAGACGGATTTAATGCCCCTTGAAAGATAAGTGGAGGTCACAGTAGCTTTACAAGACGGCTTTAGTGCTCCTTGGAAGAGTGGTGGAGGTTACAGTGGAATAAAAAGACAATATCAATGCCCCGTGGAAAAGAAGTGGAGTTCACCATAGCTTAACAAGACGGTTTTAAAGCCCCTTGAAATAGAGGTGGAGGTCGCAGTGGAATAAAAAGACAATACCAATGCGCATTGTAAGAGTGGTGGAGATCGTAGTTGAATAAAAAAATAATATCAATGCACCGTGGAGGAGACGTGGAGGTCACAGTAGCTTAAATAATATGGTTTTAATGCCCATTGTAAGAGTGGTGGAGGTCACAGTGGAATAAAAAGACAATATCAATTCACCGTCGAAGAGACGTGAAGGTCACAGTAGCTTAAAAAAGACGAATTTAATGCCCTTTGGAAGAGTGGAGGAGGTCTCAGTGGAATAAAAATACAATATCAATGCCCCGTGAAAGAGACGTGGAGGTCACAGTATCTTAACAAGATGGTTTTAATGCCCCTTGGAAGAGCTGTAGAGTTATGAGTGGTTTAAATGCCCTTAGGAAGAGACGTGGAGATCACATTAGCTTAAGAAAACTATTTTACTGCCCCTTGGAAGAGTGTTTGAGGTTACAGTGGAATAAAAAGACAATATCAATGCCCTGGGGAAGAGATGTGGAGATCACATTAGCTTTACAAGACAGTTTTAATGCCCCTTGTAAGAGAGGTGGAGGTTACAGTGGAATGAAAAGACAATATCAATGCCCTGGGGAAGAGATGTGGAGATCACAATAGCTTAACAAGATGGTTGTAATGCTGATTGGAAGAGTGGAGGAGGTCACAGTGGAATTGAAAGACAATATCAATGCCCCTTGGAAAAGTGGTGGAGGTCGCAGTGGAATAAAAAGACAATATCAATGCCCCGTGGAAGAGATGTGGAGGTCACAGTAGCTTAACAAGACGACTTTAATGCCCATGGAAGAGTAGTGGAGGTCTCAGTGGAATTAAAAGACAATAACAAAGCCCCTTGGAAGAATGGTGGAGGTCGAAATGGAATAAAAAGAAAATATCAATGTACAGTGAAAGGGACGTGGAGGTCACAGTAGCCTAACTAGACGATTTTAATGCCAATTGGAAGAGTGGTGGAGGTTATAGTGGTATAAAAAGACAATATCAATGCCCCGTGGAAGAGACGTGGAGTTCAGAGTGGTTTAACAAGATGGTTTTAATGCCCCTTGATAGAGATGTGGAGGTCTCAGTAGCTTAACAAGATGGTTTTAATGATCCTTGGAACAGTGGAGGAGGTTACAGTGGAATAAAAAGACAATATCAATGCCCCTTGGAAGAGTGGTGGAGGTCGCAGTGGAATAAAAAGACAATGTCAATGCCCCGTGAAAGAGACGTGGAGGACACAGTAGCTTAACAAGATGGTTTTAATGCCCCTTGGAAGAGTGGTGGAGGTCTCAGTGGAATAAAAAGACAATAACAATGCCCTGTAAGAGACGTGGAGGTCACAGTAGCTTAACAAGATGGTTTAAATGCCCCTTGGAAGAGCTGTGGAGTTCAGAGTGGTTTAACAAGACGGTTTTAATGCCCCTTGATAGAGATGTGGAGGTCTCAGTAGCTTAACAAGATGGTTTTAATGCTCCTTGGAACAGTGGAGGAGGTTACAGTGGAATAAAAAGACAATATCAATGCCCCTTGGAAGAGTGGTGGAGGTCGTAGTGGAATAAAAAGACAATATCAATGCCCCGTGGAATAGACGTGGAGGTCACAGTAGCTTAACATGACGGTTTTAATGCTACTAGGTAGCGTGGTGGAGGTCGCTGTGGAATAAAACGACAACATCAATGCCCCGTGGAAGAGACATGGTGGTCACATTAGCTTAACAATACGATTTTATTGCCCCTTGGAAGAGCTGTGGAGTTTAGAGTGGTTTTACAAGATGGTTTTAATGCCCCTTGGAAGAGACGTGGAGGTCACATTAGCTTTACAAGACTTTTTTTAATGCCCCTTGGAAGAGTGCTGGAGGTTACAGAGGAATAAAAAGACAAAATCACTGCCCCGTGGAAGAGACGTTGAGGTCACAGTAGCTTATTAAGACGGTTTTAATGCTACTTGGAAGAGTGGTGGAGATCACTGTGGAATAAAAAGACAATATCAATGCCCCTTGGAAGAGTGGTGGAGGTCGTAGTGGAATAAAAAGACAATATCAGTGCCCTAGTGGAATAGACGTGGAGGTCACAGTAGCAAAACAAGACGGTTTTAATGCTACTAGTAAGAGTGGTGGAGGTCGCTGTGTAATAAAAAGACAACATCAATGCCCCGTGGAAGAGACATGGTGGTCATATTAGCTTAACAATACGGTTTTATTGCCCCTTGGAATAGCTGTGAAGTTTAGAGTGGTTTTACAAGATGGTTTTAATGCCCCTTAGAAAAGACGTGGAGGTCACATTAGCTTTACATGACTGTTTTAATGCCCCTTGGAAGAGTGCTGGAGGTTACAGAGGAATAAAAAGACAAAATCACTGCTACGTGGAAGATACGTTGAGGTCACAGTAGCTTATCAAGACAGTTTTAATGCCCTTTGGAAGAGTGGTGGAGATCACTGTGCAATGAAAAGACAATATCAATGCCCCGTGGAAGAGACGTGGAGGTGACAGCAGCTTAACAATACGGTATTAATGCCCTTTGGAAGAGCTGTGGAGTTCAGAGTGGTTTTTCAAGTTGGTTTTAAAGTCCCTTGGAAGAGACATAGTGGTCACATTAGCTTTACAAGACGGTTTTAATGCCCTTTGGAAGAGTGGTGGAGGTCGCATTGGAATAAAAAGACAGTATCAATGCCCCGTGGAATAGACGTGGAGGTCACAGTAGCTTAACAAGACGGTTCTAATGCCCCATGGAAGAGCTGTGAAGATCACAGTGGTTTAACAAGACGGATTTAATGCCCCTTGGATGAGACTTGGAGTCCACAGTAGCTTAACAATTTAGTTCTAATGCCCCTTGGAAAGGTGGTGAAGGTTACATTGGAATAAAAAGACAATATCAATGCCCCGTGGAAGAGACGTGGAGGTCACAGTAGCTTAACAAGACAGTTTAATGCCCCTTGGAAGAGTGTTGGAGGTTACAGTGGAATAAAAAGACAATATCAATGCCTTTTGGAAGAGTGGTGGATGTCGCAGTGGAATAAAAAGACAATATCATTGCCACGTGGAAGAAACGTGGAGGTCACATTAGCTTAAAAAGATGGTTTTATTGCCCCTTAGAAGAGTGGTGGAGGTCGAAGGCAATAAAAAGACAATATCAATGCCCCTTGGAAGAGTGGTGGAGGTCGCAGTGGAATAAGAAGACAATATCAATGCCCCGTAAAAGAGACGTGGAGGTCACAGTAGCTTAACAAGACGGTTTTAATGCCCCTTGGAAGAGCTGTGGAGTTCAGAGTGGTTTAACAAGACGCTTTTAATGCCTCTTGATAGAGATGTGAAGGTCTCAGTAGCTTAACAAGATGGTTTTAATGCCCCTTGGAACAGTGGAGGAGGTTACAGTGGAATAAAAACACAATATTAATGCCCCTTGGAAGAGTGGTGGAGGTCGCAGTGGAATAAAAAGACAATGTCAATGCCCCGTGAAAGAGACTTGGAGGACACAGTAGCTTAAAAAGATGGTTTCAATGCCCCTTGGAAGAGTGGTGGAGGTCTCAGTGGAATAAAAAGACAATAACAATGCCCTGTAAGTGACGTGGAGGTCACAGTAGCTTAACAAGACGGTTTAAATGCCCCTTGGAAGAGCTGTGGAGTTCAGAGTGGTTTAACAAGACGGTTTTAATGCCCCTTGATAGAGATGTGGAGGTCTCAGTAGCTTAACAAGATGGTTTTAATGCCCCTTGGAACAGTGGAGGAGGTTACAGTGGAATAAAAAGACAATATCAATGCCCCTTGGAATAGTGGTGGAGGTTGCAGTGGAATAAAAAGACAATATCAATGCCCCGTGAAAGAGACGTGGAGGTCACAGTAGCTTAACAAGACGGTTTTAATGCCCCTTGGAAGAGCTGTGGAGTTCAGAGTGGTTTAAAAAGACGGTTTTAATGCCCCTTGATAGAGATATGGAGGTCTCAGTAGCTTAACAAGATGGTTTTAATGCTCATTGGAACAGTGGAGGAGGTTACAGTGGAATAAAAAGACAATATCAATGCCCCTTGGAAGAGTGGTGGAGGTCGTAGTGGAATAAAAAGACAATATCAGTGCCCCAGTGGAATAGACGTGGAGGTCACAGTAGCAAAACAAGATGGTTTTAATGCTACTAGGAAGAGTGGTGGAGGTCGCTGTGGAATAAAAAGACAACATCAATGCCCCGTGGAAGAGACATGGTGGTCACATTAGCTTAACAATACGGTTTTATTGCCCCTTGGAAGAGCTGTGGAGGTCACATTAGCTTTACAAGATGGTTTTAATGCCCCTTGGAAGAGTGCTGGAGGTTACAGAGGAATAACAAGACAAAATCACTGCCCCGTGGAAGAGACGTTGAGGTCACAGTAGCTTATCAAGATGGTTTTAATGCTACTTGGAAGAGTGGTGGAGATCACTGTGGAATAAAAAGACAATATCAGTGCCCCGTGGAAGAGACGTGGAGGTGACAGTAGCTTAACAATACGGTATTAAAGTCCCTTGGAAGAGCTGTGGAGTTCAGAATGGTTTTTCAAGATGGTTTTAATGCCCCTTGGAAGAGACATGGTGGTCACATTAGCTTTACAAGACTGTTTTAATGCCCTTTGGAGGAGTGGTGGAGGTCGCATTGGAATAAAAAGACAGTATCAATGCCCCGTGGAATAGACGTGGAGGTCACAGTAGCTTAACAAGACGGTTCTAATGCCCCTTGGAAGAGCTGTGCAGATCACAGTGGTTTAACAAGACGGATTTAATGCCCCTTGGATGAGACGTAGAGGCCACAATAGCTTAACAATTTAGTTCTAATGCCCCTTGGAAAGGTGATGAAGGTTACATTGGAATAAAAAGACAATATCAATGCCCTGTGGAAGAGACGTGGAGGTAACAGTAGCTTAACAAGACAGTTTAATGCCCCTTGGAAGAGTGTTGGAGGTTACAGAGAAATAAAAAGACAATATCAATGCCTTTTGGAAGAGTGGTGGATGTCACAGTGGAATAAAAAGACAATATCATTGCCACGTGGAAGAAACGTGGAGGTCACATTAGCTTAAAAAGATGGTTTCATTGCCCCTTGGAAGACTGGTGGAGGTCGCAGGCAATAAAAAGACAATATCAATGCCCCTTGGATGAACCGTGGAGGTCAAAGTAGCTTAACAATACGGTTTTATTTCCCCTTGGAAGAGTGGTGGAGGTTACAGTGGAATTTAAAGACAATAACAATGCCCCGTGGTAGAGAAGTGGAGGTTACAGTAACTTAACAAGATGGTTTCAATGCCGCTTGGTAGAGTGGTGGAGTTTGGAGTGGAATAAAAATACAACATCAATGCCCCTTGAAAGAGTCGTGGAGGTCGCAGTGGAATAAATAGACAATATCAATGCCCCTTGGAGGTGTGGTGGAGGTCGCAGTGGAATAAAAAGACGATATAAATGCCACTTGGAAGAAATGTGGAGGTCACAGTAGCTTAACAAGACGGTTTAAATGCCCCTTGGAAGAGTGGTGGATTTCGCAGTGGAATAAAAAGACAATATTAATGCCCCGTAGAAGAGACGTGGAGGTCACAGTAGCTTAACAAGACAGTTTTAATGCCTCTTCGAAGAGCTGTGGACTTCAGAGTGGTTTAACAAGACGGTTTGAATGCCCCTTGGAAGAGACGTGGATCTCAAAGAAGCTGAAAAAGACGGTATTAATGCCCCTTGGAAGAGTGGGCGTGATTACAGTGAAATAAAAAGACAATATCATTGCCCCGTGGAAGAGACGTGGAGGTCACAGTAGCTTAACAAAATGGTTTTAAAGCCTCTTGGAAGAGTGGTGAAGGTTGCAGTGGAATAAAAAGACAATATCAATGCCTCTTGGAAGAGTGGTGGAGGTCGTAGTGGAATAAAAAGACAATATCAATGCCCTGTGAAAGAGACGTGGAGGTCACAGTAGCATAACAAGATGGTTTTAATGCCCCTTGTAAGAGTGGTGGAGGTTGCTGTGGAATAAAAAGACAATATTAATGCCCCGCTGAAGAGACTTGGAGGTCACAGTAGCTTTACAAGACGGTTTTAATGCCCTTTGGAAGAGTGGTGGAGGTTACAGTGGAATAAAAAGACAATATCAATGCCCCAAGAAAGAGACGTGGAGATCACAGTAGCTTAACAAGATGGTTTCAATGCCCCTTGGAAGAGTGGTGGAGGTGACAGTGGAATAAAAAGACAATATCAATGCCCCTTGGTAGAGTGGTGGAGGTCGCAGTGGAATAAAAAGCCAATATCAATGCACCGTGGAAGAGACCTGGAGGTCACAGTAGCTTAACAAGATAGTTTTAATGCCCCTTGGAAGAGTGTTGGAGGTCGCAGGGAAGAAATAGACAAAATCAATGCCCCGTCGAAGAGACGTGGAGGTCAAATTAGCTTAACAATACGGTTGTGGTGGAGGTTACAGTGGAAAAAAAAGACACTCTCAATGCTCCGTGGAAGAGACGTGGAGGTCACAGTAGCTTAACAAGACGGTTTTAATGCCCCTTGGAAGAGTGGTGGAGGTCGCATTGGAATAAGAAGACGATATCAATGGCTCTTGTAAGAGACGTGGAGGACACAGTAGCTTAACAAGACGGTTTTAATGCCCCTTGGAAGAGTGGTGGAGATCGCAGTGGAATAAAAAGACAATATCAATCCCCCTTGGAAGAGTGGTGGAGGTCGCAGTGGAATAAAAAGACAATATCAATGCCCCGTGGAATAGACGTGGATGTCACAGTAGCTTAACAAGACGGTTTTAATGCCCCTTGGAAGAACTGTGGAGTTGAGAGTGGTTTAACAAGACGGTTTTAATGACCCTTGGATGAGACGTGGCGAACACAGTATCTTAACAACGAGGTTCTAATGCCCCTTGGAAAGGTGGTGAAGGTTAAAGTGGAATAAAAAGACAATATCAATGCCCCGTGGTAGAGACGTGGAAGTCAAATTAGCATAACAATACGGTTTTATTGCCCCTTGGAAGAGTGGTGGAGGTTACAGTGGAATAAAAAGACAATATCAATGCCCCGTGGTAGAGACGTGGAGGTCAAATTAGCATAACAATACGGTTTTATTGCCCCTTGGAAGAGTGGTGGAGCTTACAGTGGAAAAAAAAGACACTCTCAATGCTCCGTGGAAGAGACGTGGAGGTCACAGTAGCTTAACAAGACTGTTTTAATGCCCTTTGGAAGAGTGTTGGAGGTCGCAGTGGAATAAAAAGACGATATCAATGGCTCTTGGAAGAGATGTGGAGGACACAGTAGCTTAATTAGACAGTTTTAATGCCCCTTGGAAGAGTGGTGGATATCGCAATGGAATAAAAAGACAATATCAATGCCCCTTGGAAGAGTGGTGGAGGTCGCAGTGGAAAAAAAAGACAATATCAATACCCCGTGAAATAGACGTGGAGGTCACAGTAGCTTAAC
Source organism: Phyllobates terribilis (assembly GCF_046119375.1). Classification (NCBI taxonomy): domain Eukaryota; kingdom Metazoa; phylum Chordata; class Amphibia; order Anura; family Dendrobatidae; genus Phyllobates; species Phyllobates terribilis. Next base: position 169,710 of record NW_027362982.1, read on the forward strand.
AAGACGTTTTTAATGCCCCTTGGATGAGCTGTGGAGTAAAGAGTGGTTTAACAAGACGGTTTTAATGCCCCTTGGATGAGACATGGAGGCCACAGTAGCTTAACAAGGTGGTTCTAATGCCCCTTGGAAAGGTGGTGAAGGTTAAATTGGAATAGAAAGACAATATCAATGCCCCGTGGAAGAGACATGGAGGTCACAGTAGCTTAACAAGACAGTTTTAATGCCCCTTGGAAGAGTGGTGGATGTCGCAGTGGAATTTAAAGACAATATCAATGCCCCTTGGAAGAAACGTGGAGGTCACAGTACCTTAAAAAGACGGTTTTATTGCCCCTTGGAAGAGTGGTGGAGGTCGCAGGGAATAAAACAACAATATCAATGCCCCTTGGAAGAGACGTGGAGATCAAAGTAGCTTAACAATATGGTTATATTGCCCTTTGGAAGAGTGGTAAAGGTTACAGTGGAATTTAAAGACAATATCAATGCCGCGTGGAAGAGACGTGGAGGTCACAGTAGCTTAACAAGACGGTTTTAATGCTTTTGGAAGAGTTGTGGAGTTCGCAGTGGAATAAAAAGACAATATCAAGGCCCCTTGGAAGAGTGGTGGAGGTCGCAGTGGAAAAAAAAGACAATATCAATGCCCCTTGGAACAGTGGTGGAGCTCACAATGGAATAAAATGATGATATCAATGCCACTTGCAAGAGACGTGGAGGCCACAGTAGCTTAACAAGACAGTTTAAATGCTTGGAAGAGTGGTGGAGTACACAGTGGTTTACCAAGACGGTTTGAATTCCCCTTGGAAGAGATGTGGAGGTCACAGTATCTTAAAACGAAGGTTTTAATGCCCCTTGGAAGAGTGGTAGAGGTCGCAGTGGAATAAAAAGACAATATCAATGCCCCTTGGAAGAGTGGTGGAGGTCGCAGTGGAATAAAAGACAATATCAATGCCCCGGGGAAGAGACGTGGAGGTCACAGAAGCATAACAAGATGGTTTTAATGCCCCTTGTAAGAGTGGTGGAGCTCGCAGTGGATTAAAAAGACATCAATTCCCTGTGGAAGAGACGTGGAGGTCATTTTAGCTTTACAAGACGGTTTTAATGCCCCTTGGAAGAATGATGGAGTTCGCAGTGTAATAAAAAGACAATATCACGGCCCCTTAGAAGAGTGGTGGAGGTCGCAATGGAATAAAATGACAATATCAATGCCCATTGGAAGAGTTGTGGAGGTCACAGTGGAATAAAAAAAAATAAATGAATGCCCCTTCCATGAGACGTGGAGGTCACAGTAGCTTAACAAGACGGTTTAAATGCCCCTTGTAAGAGTTTTGGAGTTCGAAGTGGAATAAAAAGACAATATTAATGCCCTGTAGAAGAAACGTGGAGGTCACAGTAGCTTAACAAGTCAGTTTTACTCCCCCTTGGAAGAGCTGAGGAGTTCAGAGTGTTTTATCAAGACGGTTTGAAAGACCCTTGGAAGAGACGTGGAGGTCACAGTAGCTTAAAAAAATGGTATTAATGCCCCTTGTAAGAGTAGTGGAGGTTACAGTGAAATAAAAAGACAATATCAATGTCCCGTCGAAGAGAAGTGGAGGTCACAGTAGCTTAACAAAATGGTTTTATTGCCTCTTGGAAGAGTGCTGGAGGTTGCAGTGGAATAATAAGAAAATATCAATGCCTTTTGGAAGAGACGTGGAGGTCACAGTAACTTAACAAGACGGTTTTAATGCCCGTTGAAGGAGTGGTGGAGTTCGCAGTTTAATAAAACTACAATATCAAGGCCCCTTGGAAGAGTGGTGGAGGTTGCAGTGGAATAAAAAGACAATATCAATACCCCTTGAAAGATTGCTGGAGGTCGCAGTGGAATAAAAATACAATATCAATGCCCCTTGGAAGAGGCGTGGAGGTCACAGTAGCTTAACAAGACGGTTTAAATGCCCCTTGGAAAAGTGGTGGAGTTCAGAGTGGTTTTACAAGATGGTTTTATTGACCCTTGGAAGAGACGTGGAGGTCACATTACCTTTACAAGATGGTTTTAATGCCCCTTGGAAGAGTGATGGAGGTTACAGTGGAATAAAAAGACAAAATCAATGCCCCGTGGAAGAGACGTGGAGGTCAGAGTAGCTTAACAAGACGGTTTTAATGCCCATTGGAAGAGTAGTGGGGGTCGCTGTGGAATAAAAAGACAATATCAATGCCCCGTGGAAGAGACGTGGAGGTCACAGTAGCTTAACAAGATGGTTTTAATGCCCCTTGGAAGAGCTGTGGAGTACAGAGTGGTTTAACCAGATGGTTTTAATGCCCCTTGGAAGAGACGTGGAGGTAGCAGTAGCTTAACAAGACAGTTTTAATGCCTCTTGGAAGAGTGGTGGAGGTTACAGTGAAAAAAAAGACAATATCAATGCCCTGTGGAAGAGACGTGGAGGCCACAGTAGCTTAACAAGACACTTTTTAATGCCCCTTGGCAGACCTGTGGCATTCAGAGTGGTTTAACAAGAAGGATTTAATGCCCTTGGAAGAGACGTGAAGATGACAGTAGCTTAAAAAGACAGTTTTAATGCCCCTTGGAAGAGTGGTGGAGGTTACAGTGGAATAAAAATACAATATGAATGCCCCGTGGAAGAGACTTGGAGGTCACAGTAGCTTAAAAAGATGGCTTTACTGCCCCTTGGTGGAAGTCGCAGAGTAAGAAAAAGACAATATCAAAGTCACTTGGAAGAGTAGTGAAGGTCGCAGTGGAATAAAAAGACAATAACAATGCCCCTTGGAAGAGTGGTGGAGGTTGCAGTGGAATAAAAAGACAATATCAATGCCCCGTAGAAGGAACGTGGAGGTCACAGTAGCTTAACAAGACTATTTTAATGCCCCTTGGAAGAGTGGTGGAGGTCGCAGTGGTATAAAAAGACAATATCAATACCCCGTGGAACAGACGTGAAGGTCACAGTAGCATAACACGACTGTTTAAATGCCCTTGGAAGAACTGTGGAGTTCAGAGAGGTTTAACAAGACAGTTTCAATGCCCCTTGGAAGAGACGTGGAGGTCACAGTAGCTTAACAAGACGGTTTTAGTGGCAATTGGAAACGTGGTGTAGGTTACAGTGGGATAAAAAGACAATATCAATGCCCAGTGGAAGAAACGTGGAGGTCACAGTAGCATAACAAGACGTTTTAATGCCCCTTGGAAGAGCTGTGGAGTTCAGAGAGGTTTAGCAAGACGGTTTTAATGACCCTTGGAAGAGACGTGGAAGTCACAGTAGCTTAACAAGACGGTTTTAATGCCCGTTGGAAGAGTTGTGGGGGTCGCAGTGGAATAAAAAGACAATATCAATGTTCCTTGGAAGAGTGATGTTGGTCGCAGTGGAATAAAAAGACAATATCAATGCCCCGTGGAAGAAACGTGGAGGTAATAGTAGCTTAACAAGACAGTTTTAATGCCGCTTGGAAGATTGGTGGAGGTCGCAGTGGAATAAAAAGACAATATCAATGCACTGTGGAAGAGACGTTGTGGTCACAGTAGATTAACAATACAGGTTTAGTGCCCCTTAGAAGAGTGGTGGAGGTCGCAGTGGAGTAAAAAGACAATATCAATGCCCCGTGGAAGAGACGTGGACGTAGAAGTAGCTTAACAAGATGCTTTTAATGCCCCTTGGAAGAGTGGTGGAGGTCGCAGTGGAATAAAAAGCCAATATCAATGCCCCGTGGAAGAGACGTGGAGGTCAAAGTAGCTTAACAAGACGGTTTTAATGCCCCTTGGAAGAGCTGTGGAGTTCAGAGTGGTTTAACAAGACGTTTTTAATGCCCCTTGAATGAGACGGGGAGGCCACAGTAACTTAACAAGGTCGTTGTAATGCACGTTGGAAAGGTGGTGAGGGTTACAGTGGAAGAAAAAGACAATATCAATTCCCCGTGGAAGAGATGTGGAGGTCACAGTAGCTTATCAAGACAGTTTTAATGCCTCTTGGAAGAGTGTTGGAGGTTGCAGTGGAATAAAAAGTCAATATCAATGCACCTTGGAAGAGTGGTGGATGTCGCAGTGGAATAAAAAGAAAATATCTCTGCCCCGTGGAAGAAACGTGGAGGTCACAGTTGCTTAAAAAGAAGATTTTATTGCCCCTTGGAAGAGTGGTGTAGGTCGCAGGGAATAAAAAGAAAATATCAATGCCCCGTAGAAGAGACGTGGAGGTCACAGTAGCTTAAGAAGATGGTTTTAATGCCTCTTGGAAGAGTGATGGAGGTTACTGTGGGATAAAAATACAATATCAATGCCCCATGAAAATGGCATGGAGGTTACAGTAGCTTAACAAGATGGTTTTATTGCCCCTTGGAAGAGTGGTGAAGATCGCAGTGGAATAAAAAGACAATATCAATGTCCCTTGGAAGAGTGGTGGAGTTCGCAGTGGAATAAAAAGACAATATCAATGCCCCTCGGTAGAGTGGTGGAGGTCACAGTAGCTTATCAAGACGCTGTTAATGCCCCTTGGGAGAGTGGTGGAGGTCGCAGTGGAATAAAAGACAATATCAATGCCCCGTGGACCAGACATGGAGGTTAGAGTACCATAACAAGACTTTTATAATGCCCCTTGGAAGAGCTGTGGAGTTCAGAGAAGTTTAACAAGACGGTTTTAATGCCCCTTGGAAGAGACGTGGAGGTCACAGTAGCTTAACTAGACCATTTAAGTGCCCCTTGGAAACGTGGTGTGGGTTACAGTGGAATAAAAAGACAATATCAATGCCCCGTGGAACAGACGTGGAGGTCACAGTAGCATAACAAGACGGTTTTAATGCCCCTTGGAAGAGCTGTGGAGTTCAGAGAGGTTTAACAAGACGGTTTTAATGCCCTTGGAAGAGACATGGTGTTCACAGTCGCTTAACAAGATGTTCTTAGTGCCCCTTGGAAGAGTGGTGGAGTTCGCAGCGGAATAAAAAGACAATATTATTGCCCCACAGAAGAGACGTGGATGTCACAGTAGCTTAACAAGACAGCTTTAATGCCCCTTGGAAGAGCTGTGGAGTTCAGAGTGGTTTAACAAGATGGTTTGAATGCCCCTTGGATGAGTCGTGGAGCTCACAGTAGCTTAAAAAGACGGTATTAATACCCCTTGGAAGAGACGTGGAGGTCACAGTAGCTTAACAAGACAGTTTTAATGCCCCTTGGAAGAGTGGTGGAGTTTTTAGTGGTATAAAAAGACAATACTAATGCCCCGTAGACGAGACGTAGAGGTCACAGTAGCATAACAAGACAGTTTTAATGCCCCTTGGAAGAGCTGTGGAGTTCAGAGTGGTTTAACAAGACATTTTGAGTGCCCCTAGGAAGAGACGTGGAAGTCATTGTAGCTTAAAAAGACGGTTTTAATGCCCCTTGGAAGAGTGCTGGAGGTTACAGTGACATAAAAAGACAATATCAATGCCCCATGGAAGAGACGTGGAGGTCACAGTAGCTTAACAAAGTGGTTTTAATGCCCTTTGGAAGAGTGGTGGAAGTCGCAGTGGAATAAAATGACAATATCAATGCCCCGTGCAAGAGACGTGGAGGTCACAGTAGCTTAACAAGATGGTTTTAATGGCCCTTAGAAAAGTGGTGGAGGTTGCAGTGGAATAAAAAGACAATATTAATGCCCCTTGGAAGAGTGGTGGAGGTCGTATTGGACTAAAAATACAATATCAATTCCCCGTGGAAGAGACATGGAGGTCACAGAAGCTTAACAAAATGGTTTTCATGCCCCTTGGAAGAGTGGTGGAGGTAGCAGTGGAATAAAAAGACAAAATCAATGCCCTGTGGAAGAAACGTTTAGGTCAGGGTAGCTTAACAAGATGGTTTTAATGTCCATTGGAAGAGTAGTGGGGGTCGCTGTGGAATAAAAAGAAAATATCAATGCCCCGTGGAAGAGACGTGGAGGTCACAGTAGCTAAACAAGATGGTTTTAATGCCCCTTGGAAGAGACGTGGAGGTCACAGTAGCTTAACAAGACGGTTTTAATGCCCTTGGAAGAGTGGTGGAGGTCTCAGTGGAATAAAAAGACAATATCAATGGCCTGTGGAAGAGACGTGGAAGTCACATTAGCTTAACAAGACGGTTTTAATGCCCCTTGGAAGAGCTGTGGTTTTCAGAGTGGTTTAACAAGACGGTTTTAATGCCCCTTGGATGAGACGTGGAGGTCACAGTGGATTTGCAAGACGGTTTTATTGCCCCTTGGAAGAGTGGTGGAGGTTGCAGTGGAATAAAAAGACAATGTCATTGCCCCGTGGTAGAGACATGGAGGTCACAGTAGCTTAACAAGGCAGATTTAGTGCACCTTGGAAGAGTGGTGGAGGTCGCAGTGGCATAAAAAGACAATATCAATGCCCCATGGAAGAGACATGGAGGTCACAGTAGCTTAACAAGACGGTTTTAATGCCCCATGGAAGAGCTGTGAAGGTCACAGTAGCTTAACGAGACTGTTTTAATGGCGCTTGGAAGAGTGGTGGAGGGAACAGTGGAAAAAAATAACAACATCAATGCCCCGTGGATGAGACGTGGAGGACACAGTAGCTTAAGTTGACGCTTTTTGTACCCCTTGGAAGAGCTGTGCAGTTCAGAGTGGTTTAAGAAAATGGTTTTAATGCCCCTCAGAAGAGACATGGAGGTCACAGTAGCTTTACAAGACGGTTTTAATGCCCCTTGGAAGAGTGGTGGAGGTTACAGTGGAGTAAATAGACAATATCAATGAACCATGAAAGAGACGTGGCATTCACAGTAGCTTAGCAAGACGGTTTTAAAGCCCCTTGGAAGAGTGGTGGAAGTCGAAGTGGAATAAAAAAACAATATCAATGCCCCTTGGAAGAGTGGTGGAGGTCGCAGTGGAATAAAAAGACAATATCAATGCCCCATAAAAGAGACTTGGAGGTCACAGTAGCTTAACAAGACGGTTTTAATGCCCCTTGGAAGAGCTGTGAAGTTCAGAGTGGTTTAACAAGTTTTAATGCCCCTTGAAAGAGATGTGGAGGTCTCAGTAGCTTAACAAGACGGTTTTAATGCCCCTTGGAACAGTGGAGGAGGTTACAGTGGAATAAAAAGATAATATCAATGCCCATTGGAAGAGTGGTGGAGGTCGCAGTGGAATAAAAAGACAATGTCAATGCCCCGTGCAAGAGACGTAGAGGACACAGTAGCTTAACAAGATGGTTTTAAAGCCCCTTGGAAGAGTGGTGGAGGTCTCAGTGGAATAAAAAGACAATAACAATGCCCTGTAAGAGACGTGGAGGTCACAGTAGCTTAACAAGACGGTTTAAATGCCCCTTGGATGAGCTGTGGAGTTCAGAGTGGTTTATCAAGACGGTTTTAATGCCCCTTGATAGAGATGTGGAGGTCTCAGTAGCTTAACAAGATGGTTTTAATGCTTCTTGGAACAGTGGAGGAGGTAACAGTGGAATAAAAAGACAATATCAATGGCCCTTGGAAGAGTGGTGGAGGTCGTAGTGGAATAAAAAGACAATATCAATGCCCCGTGGAATAGACGTGGAAGTCATAGTAGCTTCACAAGATGGTTTTAATGCTACTAGGAAGAGTGGTGGAGGTCGCTGTGGAATAAAACGACAACATCAATGCCCCGTGGAAGAGACATGGTGGTCACATTAGCTTAACAATACGATTTTATTGCCCCTTGGAAGAACTGTGGAGTTTAGAGTGGTTTTACAAGATGGTTTTAATGCCCCTTGGAAGAGACGTGAAGTTCACATTAGCTTTACAAGACGGTTTTAATGCCCCTTGGAAGACTGCTGGAGTTTACAGAGGAATAAAAAGAAAAAATCACTGCCCCGTGGAAGAGACTATGACGTCACAGTAGCTTATTAAGACGGTTTTAATGCTACTTGGAAGAGTGGTGGAGATCACTGTGGAATAAAAAGACAATATCAATGCCCCGTGGAAGAGATGTGGAGGTGACAGTAGCTTAACATTACGATATTAATGCCCCTTGGAAGAACTGTGGCGTTCAGAGTGGTTTTTCAAGATGGTTTTAATGCCCCTTGGAAGAGACGTGGTGGTCACATTAGCTTTACAAGACGGTTTTAATGCCCCTTGGAAGAGTGGTGGAGGTCGCATTGGAATAAAAAGACAGTATCAATGCCAAGTGGAATAGACGTGGAGGTCACAGTAGCTTAACAAGACGGTTCTAATGCCCCTTGGAAGAGCTGTTGAGATGAGACTTGGAGGCAACAGTAGCTTAACAATTCAGTTCTATTGCCCCTTGGAAAGGTGGTGAAGGTTACATTGGAATAAAAAGACAATATCAATGCCCCGTGGAAGAGACGTGGAGGTCACAGTAGCTTAACAAGACAGTTTAATGCCCCTTGGAAGAGTGTTGGAGGTTACAGTGGAATAAAAAGACAATATCAATGCCTTTTGGAAGAGTGGTGGATGTCGCAGTGGAATAAAAAGACAATATCATTGCCATGTGGAAGAAACGTGGAGGTCACATTAGCTTAAAAAGATGGTTTTATTGCCCCTTGGAAGAGTGCTGGAGGTCGCAGGCAATAAAAAGACAATATCAATGCCCCTTGGATGAACCGTGGAGGTCAAAGTAGCTTAACAATACGGTTTTATTTCCCCTTGGAAGAGTGGTGGAGGTTACAGTGGAAATTAAAGACAATATCAATGCCCCGTGGTGGAGACGTGGAGATCACAGTAGCTTAACAAGATGGTTTTAATGCCGCTTGGTTGAGTGGTGGAGTTTGGAGTGGAATAAAAATACAACATCAATGCCCCTTGGAAGAGTCGTGGAGGTCGCAGTGGAATAAAAAGACAATATCAATGCCCCTTGGAGGAGTGGTGGAGGTCGCAGTGGAATAAAAAGACGATATCAATGCCACTTGGAAGAGACGTGGAGGTCACATTAGCTTAACAAGATGGTTTAAATGCCCCTTGGAAGAGTGGTGGATTTCGCAGTGGAATAAAAAGACAATGTTAATGCCCCGTAGAAGAGACGTGGAAGTCACAGTAGCTTAACAAGAAAGTTTTAATGCCCCTTCGAAGAGCTGTGGAGTTCAGAGTGGTTTAACAAGAAGGTTTGAATGCCCCTTTGAAGAAACATGGAGGTCACAGTAGCTGAAAAAGACGGTATTAATGCCACTTGGAGGAGTGGGCGAGATTACAGTGAAATAAAAAGACAATATCATTGCCCCGTGGAAGAGACGTGGAGGTCACAGTAGCTTAACAAAATGGTTTTAAAGCCTCTTGGAAGAGTGGTGAAGGTTGCAGTGGAATAAAAAGACAATATCAATAGAGATGAGCGGTGTTCGACTAGAACTGTTCGCCAATCTCAAATTCGAGCTGTTTTGGGCGGTGTTCGAGTTGTTCGACGAACCCGAACGATTTGCAAAAAATTCGGCTGTTCGAGGTTATGTTCGATAACTGTTCGTGCACTAAAAGCGTGTCCTGCATGTCTGGCGCTATTTAGAGCACCAATCATGCAGGGATTGTCTGCCACTCACTGTAATGCCACAGCTATGGTGGTTGTGGCATTACAGTGATTGCCCAAATCGATGGGAACAGTGCTCACAGTGAAACATGAAAAGCCGGCAATTCATCAGCGGCATACACCGGTACCCGACAATTTAGAACCGAAAGAATAGAGCTTCACACATAGATTAGATAGATAGAAACATGTCAGTCACACATATAAGAAGCACAGTGACAGTGTTGCTTACTGTACTTGTCATTTAGTGTAAAGGATTTATTAAAAAAAATAATAGTGTTTTCATGCACTGTCTCTTTAAAAAAGCCGGCCGGCAATTCAGCATCTGTACCCGACAATTTATAACAGACAGAATAGAGCTTCACACATAGATTAGATAGATAGAAACATGTCAGTCACATATATATGAAGTACAGTGACAGTGTTGATTACTGTACTTGTCATTTAGTGTAAAGGATTTATTAAAAAAAATAATAGTGTTTTCATGCACCGTCTCTTTAAAAAAGCCAGCCGGCAATTCAGCATCTGTACCCAACAATTTAGAATAGAAGGAATAGAGAATCACACATAGATTAGGTAGATAGAAACATGTCAGTCACATATATATGAAGTACAGTGACAGTGTTGCTTGCTGTACTTGTCATTTAGTGTAAAGGATTTATTAAAAAAAAATAATAGTGTTTTCATGCACTGTCTCTTTAAAAAAGCCGGCCGGCAATTCAGCATCTGTACCCGACAATTTAGAATAGAAGGAATAGAGAATCACACATAGATTAGATAGATAGAAACATGTCAGTCACATATATATGAAGTACAGTGACAGTGTTGCTTACTGTACTTGTCATTTAGTGTAAAGGATTTATTTAAAAAAATATTAGTGTTTTCGTGCACCGTCTCTTTAAAAAAGCCGGCCGGCAATTCAGCATCTGTACCCGACAATTTAGAATAGAAGGAATAGAGAATCACACATAGATTAGATAGATAGAAACATGTCAGTCACATATATATGAAGTACAGTGACAGTGTTGATTACTGTACTTGTCATTTAGTGTTAAAATAAAGGATTTATTTAAAAAAAAATTGGCGTGGGGATCCCCATAATTATAGGCTCTAGCGGAGGTTAAGCAGACGGCTGGGGCAGATGTTTGAAGCCTGGGAAGGGGGTAATACCCACGGAGCTTCCCAGGCTACTAATATCAGCCCCCAGCGGAATACCTAGCCTTTACTAGCTATTAAAATGGGGACCCCCCCAAAAAATGACGTGGGGTCCCCCCTATTTTAATAGCTAGCAAAGGCTAGGCAGACAGCTGGGGGCTGATATTAATAGCCCAGGAAGGGTTCCATGAATATTGGCCCCCTCCCAGGCTAGAAACACCAGCCGTCAGCCGCCCCAGAAATGGCGCATCCTTAGGATGCGCCAATTCTGGCACTTAGCCTCGCTCTTCCCACTGCCCTGTAGCGGTGGCAGTGGGGTAATAGGGTTGGGGTTGATGTCAGCTTATAATGCCAGCTGACATAAAGCCCAGGTTAGTAATGGAGAGGCGTCTATAAGACACCCCCATTACTAACCCCATAGTGAAAGTTAAAAAAAAAACACAAACACCCAGAATAAAGTCCTTTAATTGAAATAAAGACACATTCCTTTATTGTTCTAAATTAAACCATACTTACCATCACACCCATTCCAGCTGAAGCCAACGATCTCCTGCAATAAAAGAAAAATAATAAAGCAACATAATCCTTACCTTTCCATGGTTCCCACGACAGCTTCAGCTCTGCTACATCGAGATAACAGGCTGGACCGCAGCAGAAAGCTGCCATCAAGCCTGTCATCCCGCAGACACTGAGAAGCGCAGGCATGCTTGCGCTCTGCAGTGTCTGGCTGTGACGGCATCCAGATGAGCTGAGGTCATGTCCAATGAACTCGGCGCCCCTCATGCAAGTCACTGACAGCGTGGGAAAATTCTCCTGCACTCAGCACTTCAGCGTGAGAATTCTCCCACGCTGTCAGTGACGTACATGAGGTCAGCTGAGTTCATTGGACATGAATGAGCTCACCTCATGCACGTCACTGACAGCGTGGGAGAATTCTCACGCTGTAGCGCTGAGTGCAGGAGAATTCTCCCACGCTGTCAGTGACGTGCATGAGGTGAGCTCATTCATGTCCAATGAACTCAGCTGACCTCATGTACGTCACTGACAGCGTGGGAGAATTCTCACGCTGAAGTGCTGAGTGCAGGAGAATTCTCCCACGCTGTCAGTGACGTGCATGAGGTGCGCCGAGTTCATTGGACATGAACTTGTCTCATCTTTATGCCGTCACAGCGAGACACTGAGGAGCGCAAGCATGCGTACTCTTCTCAGTGTCTGCGGGATGACAGGCTGGATGGCAGCTTTCTGCTGCGGTCCAGCCTGTCATCTCGATGTAGCAGAGCTGAAGCTGTCGTGGGAACCATGGAAAGGTAAGGATGATGTTGCTTTATTATTTTTCTTTTATTGCAGGAGATCGTTGGCTTCAGCTGGAATGGGCGTGATGGTAAGTATGGTTTAATTTAGAACAATAAAGAATTGTGTGTTTATTTCAATTAAAGGACTTTATTCTGGGTGTTTGTGTTTTTTTTTTAACTTTGACTATGGGGTTAGTAATGGGGGTGTCTTATAGACGCCTCTCCATTACTAACCTGGGCTTGATGTCAGCTGGCATTATAAGCTGACATCATCCCCAGCCCTATTACCCCACTGCCACCGCACCAGGGCAGCGTGGAAGAGCGAGGCTAAGTGCCAGAATTGGCGCATCCTATGGATGCGCCATTTCTGGGGCGGCTGACGGCTGGTGTTTCTAGCCTGGGAGGGGGCCAATATTCATGGCTCCCTTCCTGGGCTATTAATATCAGCCCCCAGCTGTCTGCCTAGCCTTTGCTAGCTATTAAATTAGGGGGGACCCCACGTCATTTTTTTTGGGGGGGTCCTCCATTTTAATAGCCAGTAAAGGCTAGGTATTCAGCTGGGGGCTGATATTAGTAGCCTGGGAAGCTCCGTGGGTATTACCCCCTTCCCAGGCTTCAAACATCTGCCCCAGCTGTCTGCTTAACCTCCGCTAGAGACTAAAATTATGGGGAACCCCACGCCAATTTTTTTTAATAATAAATCCTTTATTTTAATACTAAATGACAAGTACAGTAACCAACACTATCACTGTACTTATTATATATGTGACTGACATGTTTCTATCTATCTAATCTATGTGTGAAGCTCTATTCTGTCTGTTATAAATTGTCGGGTACAGATGCTGAATTGCCGGCCGGCTTTTTTAAAGAGACGGTGCATGAAAACACTATTATTTTTTTTGATAAATCCTTTACACTAAATGACAATTACAGTAAGCAACACTGTCACTGTACTTCATAAATATGTGGCTGACATGTTTCTATCTATCTAATCTATGTGTGATTCTCTATTCCTTCTATTCTAAATTGTCGGGTACAGATGCTGAATTGCCGGCCGGCTTTTTTAAAGAGACGGTGCATGAAAACACTATTATTTTTTTTAATAAATCCTTTGCAGTAAATGACAAGTACAGTAAGCAACACTGTCACTGTACTTATTATATATGTCACTGACATGTTTCTATCTATCTAATCAGGGCCGGCGTCAGCACCCGGCGCACCCGGGCAAATGCCGGGGCCCTGAGCAGGCAGAGGGGCCCACTGGCGGTCGCGCACCCCGCTGGGCTATGGGCGGAGGAGAGCGGTGTCTGCGCCCGCCCTTCTCCGCCGCTTGCTCAGGGCCCCGGCAGCCCGATACTTACCTCTCCCCGTGCCTCCGCAGATCAGCTGTCTTCCTGCTCTGCGCTCCCTGTGACGTCTCAGGTCAGAGGGCGCGGTGACGTCTTTACACCGCGCCCTCCCCTGAGCCGTCACAGGGAGCGCTGAGTGGGACAACGCCGACAACGCTGGAGTTCGGAGCCAGGCAGCGGGCAGCAGGCAGCGGGCAGCAGGCAGCAGGCAGCGGGCAGCAGGTAGCAGGTGAGGAGAAGGGAGGTGAGTATTTGATTTTTTTTTTTTTTTAATGTATGGAGGCATGGGGCAGTATAAAGAGGGGAGGGGGGGGGCATCCTGCATGGGGCATCCTGCATGGGGCATTATAAGGTGGGGAACAGCCTGCATGGGGCATTATAAAGAGGGGGGGATTCCTGCTTGGGGCATTATAATGAGGAGGGGTGACAGCCTGCATGGGGCAGTATAAAGAGGAGGGGTGACAGCCTGCATGGAGCATTATAAAGAGGAGGGGTGACAGCCTGCATGGGGCATTATAAAGAGGAGGGGTGACAGCCTGCATGGGGCAGTATAAAGAGGAGGGGTGACAGCCTGCATGGGGCATTATGTGGGGGGTAACAGCCTGCATGGAGCATTAAAAGGGGGGGGGCCTGTATGGGGCATTATGTGGGGGGGAACAGCCTGCATGGAGCATTATAAGGGGGGGGGGGGCAGCCTGTATGGGGCATTATGTGGGGGGTAACAGCCTGCATGGAGCATTAAAAGGGGGGGCCTGTATGGGGCATTATGTGGGGGGTAACAGCCTGCATGGAGCATTATAAGGGGGGGGCAGCCTGTATGGGGCATTATGTGGGGGGTAACAGCCTGCATGGAGCATTAAAAGGGAGGGGCCTGTATGGGGCATTATGTGGGGGGTAACAGCCTGCATGGAGCATTATAAGGGGGGGACAGCCTGTATGGGGCATTATGTGGGGGGTAACAGCCTGCATGCAGCATTATATGGGGACCGGTATCCTGTATGGAGCGTTATATGGGGGCCAGTATCCTGTATGGAGCGTTATATGGGGGCCAGTATTCTGTATGGAGCCTTATATGGCGGCCAGTATTCCGTATGGAGCCTTATATGGAAGCCAGTATTCCGTATGGAGCCTTATATGAGGGCCAGTATTCCATATGGGGCCAGTATTCCGTATGGAGCCTTATATGGGGGCCAGTATTCCGTATGGAGCCTTATATGGGGGCCAGTATTCCGTATGGAGCCTTATATGGGGGCCAGTATTCCGTATGGAGCCTTATATGGGGGCCAGTATTCCGTATGGAGCCTTATATGGGGGCCAGTATTCCGTATGGGGCCTTATATGGGGGCCAGTATTCCGCATGGAGCCTTATATGGGGGCCAGTATTCCGCATGGAGCCTTATATGGGGGCCAGTATTCCGCATGGAGCCTTATATGGGGGTCAGTATTCCGCATGGAGCCTTATATGGGGGTCAGTATTCCGCATGGAGCCTTATATGGGGGTCAGTATTCCGCATGGAGCCTTATATGGGGGCCAGTATTCCGTATGGGGCCTTATATGGGGGCCAGTATTCCGTATGGGGCCTTATATGGGGGCCAGTATTCCGTATGGGGTCTTATATGGGGGCCAGTATTCCGTATGGGGTCTTATATGGGGGCCAGTATTCCGTATGGGGTCTTATATGGGGCCAGTATTCCGTATGGGGTCTTATATGGGGGCCAGTATTCCATATGGGGGCCAGTATTCCGTATGGGGCCTTATATGGGGGCCAGTATTCCATATGGGGGCCAGTATTCCATATGGGGCCTTATATGGGGGCCAGTATTCCGTATGGGGTCTTATATGGGGGCCAGTATTCCGTATGGGGTCTTATATGGGGCCAGTATTCCGTATGGGGCCTTATATGGGGGCCAGTATTCCGTATGGGGCCTTATATGGGGGCAAGTATTCCGTATGGGGCCTTATATGGGGACCAGTATTCCGTATGAAGCGTTATATGGGGGCCAGTATTCCGTATGGGCGTTATATGGGGACCAGTATTCCGTATGGAGCCTTATATGGGGGCCACTATTCTGTGTGGAGCGATTCACCGGTTTCTGAGCTATTGTGGAATTTACAATAGATATCACTCATGAAGTGAAATCTTTGCATTGTACTATATATATATATTTCTCCGCCGTATCTCTGCATCATGAATCGTGGTATGTGTTAAAGGGGCCCACTGAGACTCTTTCGCCCGGGGCCCAGAAAAACCTGGAGCCGGCCCTGTATCTAATCTATGTGTGAAGCTCTATCTTTCTGTTCTAAATTGTCGGGTACCGCTGCTGAATTGCCGGCCGGCTTTTTTAAAGAGACGGTGCATGAAAACACTATTATATTTTTTAATAAATCCTTTACACTAAATGACATGTACAGTAAGCAACACTGTCACTGTACTTCATATATATGTGACTGACATGTTTCTATCTATCTAATCTATGTGTGATGCTCTATTCCTTCATGTCTAAATTGTCGGGTACCGGTGTATGCCGCTGCTGAATTGCCGGCCGGCTTTTTTAAAGAAAGCGTCTTCTGAGCAGTTTGTGAGCTTTTGGACACCTTTGAAGGTGTTTTCTATGTGTTCCTATGTGTTTTTGTTTGCCTGCCATTGGTTTTAACGGTGTTCGACGGTGTTCTAAGGTGTTCGACGAACAGTCCGACGAACAGTTCCTCGAACATCCCGGTGTTCGACGAACCGAACCGAACCCGAACACTAAGGGGGTGGCTCAACACTAAATATCAATGCCCCTTGGAAGAGTGTTGGGGGTCGCAGGGAAGAAATAGACAAAATCAATGCCCCGTGGAAGAGACGTGGAGGTCAAATTAGCTTAACAATACGGTTTTATTGCCCCTTGGAAGAGTGGTGGAGGTTACAGTGGAAAAAATAGACACTATCAATGATCCGTGGAGAGACGTGGAGGTCACAGTAGCTTAACAAGACAGTTTTAATGCCCCTTGGAAGAGTGGTGGAGGTCGCAGTGGAATAAAAAGACGATATCAATGGTTCTTGGAAGAGACGTGGAGGACACAGTAGCTTAACAAGATAGTTTTAATGCCCCTTGGAAGAGCGGTGGAGATCGAAGTGGAATAAAAAGACAATATCAATCCCCCTTGGAAGAGTGGTGGAGGTCGCAGTGGAATAAAAATACAATATCAATGCCCCGTGGAATAGACGTGGATGTCACAGCAGCTTAACAAGACGGTTTTAATGCCCCTTGGAAGAACTGTGGAGTTGAGAGTGGTTTAACAAGACGGTTTTAATGCCCCTTGGATGAGACGTGGAGACCACAGTAGCTTAACAACGAGGTTCTAATGCCCCTTGTAAAGGTGGTGAAGGTTAAAGTGGAATAAAAAGACAATATCAATGCCCGGTGGAAGAGACGTGGAGGTCACAGTAGCTTAACAAGACGGTTTTAATGCCCCTTGGAAGAGTGTTGGAGGTTGCAATGGAATAAAAAGACGATATCAATGGCTCTTGGAAGAGACGTGGAGGACACAGTAGCTTAATTAGACAGTTTTAATGCCCCTTGGAAGAGTGGTAGATATCGTACTTGAATAAAAAGACAATATCAATGCCCCTTGGAAGAGTGGTGGAGGTCGCAGTGGAATAAAAAGACAATATCAATGCCCCGTGGAATAGACGTGGAGGTCACAGTAGCTTAACAAGACGTTTTTAATGTCCCTTGGATGAGCTGTGGAGTTCAGAGTGGTTTAACAAGACGGTTTTTATGCCCCTTGGATGAGACATGGAGGCCACAGTAGCTTAACAAGGTGGTTCTAATGCCCCTTGGAAAGGTGGTGAAGGTTAAAGTGGAATAGAAAGACAATATCAATGCCCCGTGGAAGAGACGTGGAGGTCACAGTAGCTTAACAAGACAGTTTTAATGCCCCTTGGAAGAGTGGTGGAGGTCGCAGGGAATAAAACGACAATATCAATGCCCCTTGGAAGAGACGTGGAGCTCAAAGTAGCTTAACAATATGGTTATATTTCCCTTTGGAAGAGTGGTAAAGGTTACAATGGAATTTAAAGACAATATTAATGCCGCGTGGAAGAGACATGGAGGTCACAGTAGCATAACAAGATGGTTTTAATGCCTTTTGGAAGAGTTGTGGTGTTCGCAGTGGAATAAAAACACAATATCAAGGCCCTTTGGAAGAGTGGTGGAGGTCGCAGTGGAAAAAAAAGACAATATCAATGCCCCTTGGAAGAGTGGTGGAGCTCACAGTGGAATAAAATGACGATATCAATGCCCCTTGCAAGAGACGTGGAGGTCACAGTAGCTTAACAAGACAGATTAAATTCCCCTTGGAAGAGTGGTGGAGTTCACAGTGGTTTACCAAGACGGTTTGAATGCCCCTTGGAAGAGACGTGGAGGTCACACTATCTTAAAACTACGGTTTTAATGCCCCTTGGAAGAGGTAGAGGTCGCAGTGGAATAAAAAGACAATATCAATGCCGCTTGGAAGAATGGTGGAGTTCGCAGTGGAATAAAAGACAATATCAATGCCTCGGGGAAGAGACGTGGAGGTCAAAGAAGCATAACAAGATGGTTTTAATGCCCCTTGCAAGAGTGGTGGAAGTCGCAGTGGATTAAAAAGACATCAATTCCCCGTGGAAGAGACGTGGAGGTCATTTTAGCTTTACAAGATGGTTTTAATGCCCCTTGGAAGAATGGTGGAGTTCGCAGTGTAATAAAAAGACAATATCACGGGGCCTTGGAAGAGTGGTGGAGGTCGCAATGGAATAAAATGACAATATCAATGCCCATTGGAAGAGTTGTGGAGGTCGCAGAGGAATAAAAAAAAATAAATGAATGCCCCTTGGATGAGACGTGGAGGTCACAGTAGCTTAACAAGACGGTTTAAATGCCACTTGGAAGAGTGTTGGAGTTCGAAACAAGACGGTTTAAATGCCCCTTGGAAGAGTGTTGGAGTTCGAAGTGGAATAAAAAGACAAAATTCATGCCCCGTAGAAGAAACGTGGAGGTGACAGTAGCTTAATAAGTCAGTTTTACTCCCCCTTGTAAGAGCTGAGGAGTTCAGAGTGGTTTAACAAGACGGTTTGAAAGCCCCTTGGAAGAGACGTGGAGGTCACAGTAGCTTAAAAAAACGGTATTAATGCCCCTTGGAAGAGTGGTGGAGGTTACAGTGAAATAAAAAGACAATATCAATGCCCCGTCGAAGAGAAGTGGAGGTCACAGTAGCTTAACGAAATGTTTTTTTTGCCCCTTGGAAGAGTGCTTGAGGTTGCAGTGGAATAAAAAGAAAATATCAATGCCCTTTGGAAGAGTGGTGGAGGTTGCAGTGGAATAAAAAGACGATATCAATGCCCTGTGGAAGAGACGTGGAGGTCACAGTAACTTAACAAGACGGTTTTAATGCCCGTTGAAGGAGTGGTGGAGTTCGCAGTTTAATAAAACGACAATATCAAGGCCCCTTGGAGGAGTGGTGGAGGTTGCAGTGGAATAAAAAGACAATATCAATACCCCTTGGAAGATTGCTGGAGGTCGCAGTGGAATAAAAAGACAATATCAATGCCCCTTGGAAGAGACGTGGAGGTCACAGTAGCTTAACAAGACGGCTTAAATGCCCCTTGGAAAAGTGGTGGAGTTCAGAGTGGTTTTACAAGATGGTTTTATTGACCCTTGGAAGAGACGTGGAGGTCACATTAGCTTTACAAGATGGTTTTAATGCCCCCTGGAGAGTGATGGAGGTTACAGTGGAATAAAAAGACAAAATCAATGCCCCGGGGAAGAGACGTGGAGATCTAAATAGCTTAAAAAGACAGTTGTAATGCCGCTTAAAAGAGTGGTGGAGTTCGCAGTGGATTAAAAAGACATCAATTCCCAGTGGAAGAGACGTGGAGGTCATTTTAGCTTTACAACATGGTTTTAATGCCCCTTGGAAGAATGGTGGATTTCGCAGTGGAATGAAAAGACAATATCAATGCCCCTTGGAAGAATGGTGGATTTCGAAGTGGAATGAAAAGACAATATCACGGCCCCTTGGAAGAGTGGTGGAGGTCGCAATGGAATAAAATGACAATATCAATGCCCATTGGAAGTGTTTTGGAGGTCGCAGTGGAATAAAAAAAAATAAATGAATGCCCCTTGGATGAGACGTGGAGGTCACAGTAGCTAAACAAGACGGTTTAAATGCCCTTTGGAAGAGTGTTGGAGTTCGAAGTGGAATAAAAAGACAATATTAATGCCCAGTAGAAGAAACGTGGAGGTCACAGTAGCTTAACAAGTCAGTTTTACTCCCCCTTGGAAGAGCTGTGGAGTTCAGAGTGGTTTAACAAGACGGTTTGAAAGCCCCTTGGAAGAGACGTGGAGGTTACAGTAGCTTAAAAAAACGGTATTAATGCCCTTGGAAGAGTGGTGGAGGTTACAGTGAAATAAAAAGACAATATCAATGCCCCGTGGAAGAGACGTTGAGGTCACAGTAACTTAACAAGACGGTTTTAATGCCCGTTGGAGGAGTGGTGGAGTTCGCAGTTTAATAAAGCAACAATATCAAGGCCCCTTGGAAGAGTGGTGGAGGTTGCAGTGGAATAAAAAGACAATATCAATACCCCTTGGAAGATTGCTGGAGGTCGCAGTGGAATAAAAAGACAATATCAATGCCCTTTCGAAGAGACGTGGAGGTCACAGTAGCTTAACAAGATGGTTTAAATGTCTCTTGGAAAAGTGGTAGAGTTCAGAATGGTTTTACAAGATGGTTTTATTGACCCTTGGAAGAGACGTGGAGGTAACATTAGCTTTACAAGATGGTTTTAATGCCCCTTGGAAGAGTGATGGAGGTTACAGTGGAATAAAAAGACAAAATCAATGCCCCGTGGAAGAGACATGGATTTCACAGCAGCTTAACAGGACGATTTTAATACTACTTGGAAGAGTGATGGAGGTCGCTGTGGAATAAAAAGACAATTTCAATGCCCCTTGGAAGAGACGTGGAGGTCACACTAGCTTAACAATACAGTTTTAATGCCCCTTGGAAGAGCTGTGGAGTTCAGATTGGTTTTACAAGATGGTTTTAATGCCTTTTGGAAGAGACGTGGTGGTCACATTAGCATTACAAGACGGTTTTACTGCTTCTTATGGGAGTGGTGGAGGTTATAGTGGAATAAAAAGACAATATCAATGCCCCGGGGAAGAGACGTGGAGATCTAAATAGCTTAAAAAGACAGTTGTAATGCCCCTTAAAAGAGTGGTGGAGTTTGCAGTGGAATAAAAATACAATATCAATGCCCGGTGCAAGAGACGTGGAGGTCACAGTAGCTTAACAAGTTGGTTTTAATGGCCCTTAGAAAAGGGGTGGAGGTCGCAGTGGAATAAAAAGACAATATCAATGTTCCTTGGAAGAGTGGTGGAGGTCGCATTGGACTAAAAAGACAATATCAATGCCCCGTGGAAGAGATATGGAGGTCGCAGAAACTTAACAAAATGGTTTTCATGCCCCGTGGAAGAGTGGTGGAGGTAGCGGTGGAATAAAAAGACAAAATCAATGCCCCTTGGAAAAGACGTGGAGGTCACAGTAGCTTAACAAGACGGTTTTAATGCCCCTTGGAAGAGTAGTGGAGGTCGCTGTGGAATAAAAATACAATATCAATGCCCCGTGGAAAAGACGTGTAGGTCACAGTAGTTTAACAAAGCGGTTTTAATGCCCCTTGGAAGAATGGTGGAGGTCGCAGTGGAATAAAAAAACAATGTCAATGCCCCGTGTAAGAGACGTGGAGGTCACAGTAGCTTAACAAGATGGTTTTAATGGCCCTTAGAAAAGTTGTGGCGGTTGCAGTGGAATAAAAAGACAATATCAATGCCCCTTGGAAGAGTGGTGGAGGTCGTATTGGACTAAAAAGACAATATTAATTCCCCGTATCCCCGTAGAAGAGACATGGAGGTCACAGAAACTTAACAAAATGGTTTTCATGCCCCGTGGAAGAGTGGTGGAGGTAGCAGTGGAATAAAAAGACAAAATCAATGCCCCGTGGAAGAGACGTGGAGGTCACAGTAGCTTAACAAGATGGTTTTAATGCCCCTTGGAAGAGCTGTGGAGTACAGAGCGGTTTAACAAGATGGTTTTAATGCCCCTTGGAAGAGACGTGGAGGTAGCAGTAGCTTAACAAGACAGTTTTAATGCCTCTTGGAAGAGTGGTGGAGGTTACAGTGAAAAAAAAAGACAATATCAATGCCCTGTGGAAAAGACGTGGAGGCCACAGTAGCTTAACAAGACACTTTTTAATGCCCCTTGGCAGAGCTGTGGCATTCAGAGTAGTTTAACAAGAAGGATTTAATGCCCCTTGGAAGAGACGTGAAGATGACAGTAGCTTAACAAGACAGTTTTAATGCCCATTGGAAGAGTGGTGGAGGTTACAGTGGAATAAAAAGACAATATGAATGCCCCGTGGAAGAGACTTAGAGGTCACAGTAGCTTAAAAAGATGGCTTTATTGCCCCTTGGTGGAGGTCGCAGAGTAATAAAAAGACAATATCAAAGTCCCTTGGAAGATTAGTGGAGGTCGCAGTGGAATAAAAAGACAATAACAATGCCCCTTGGAAGAGTGGTGGAGGTTGCAGTGGAATAAAAAGACAATATCAATGCCCCATAGAATGGACGTGGAGGTCACAGTAGCGTAACAAGACTATTTTAATGCCCCTTGGAAGAGTGGTGGAGGTCGCAGTGGTATAAGAAGACAATATCAATACCCAGTGGAACAGACGTGAAGGTCACAGTAGCATAACAAGACTGTCTTAATGCCCCTTGGAAGAACTGTGGAGTTCAGAGAGGTTTAACAAGACAGTTTTAATGCCCCTTGGAAGAGACGTGGAGGTCACAGTAGCTTAACAAGACGGTTTTAGTGCCAATTGGAATCGTGGTGTAGGTTACATTGGAATAAAAAGACAATATCAATGTTCCTTGGAAGAGTGATGTTGGTCGCAGTGGAATAAAAAGACAATATCAATGCCCCGTGGAAGAGACGTGGAGGTAATAGTAGCTTAACAAGACAGTTTTATTGCCGCTTGGAAGATTGGTGGAGGTCGCAGTGGAATAAAAAGACAATATCAATGCCCCTTGGAAAAGACGTGGAAGTCACAGTAGCTTAACAAGACGGTTTTAATGCCCCTTGGAAGAGTCGTGGAGGTCGCTGTGGAATAAAAATACAATACCAATGCCCTGTGGAAGAGACGTGGAGGTCACAGTAGTTTAACAAAGCGGTTTTAATGCCCCTTGGAAGAGTGGTGGAGGTCGCAGTGGAATAAAAAAACAATATCAATGCCCCGTGGAAGAGACGTGGAGGTCACAGTAGCTTAACAAGATGGTTTTAATGGCCCTTAGAAAAGTTGTGGCGGTTGCAGTGGAATAAAAAGACAATATCAATGCCCCTTGGAAGAGTGGTGGAGGTCGTATTGGACTAAAAAGACAATATCAATTCCCCGTAGAAGAGACATGGAGGTCACAGAAATTTAACAAAATGGTTTTCATGCCCCGTGGAAGAGTGGTGGAGGTAGCAGTGGAATAAAAAGACAAAATCAATGCCCCGTGGAAGAGACGTGGAGGTCAGAGTAGCTTAACAAGACGGTTTTAATGCCCATTGGAAGAGTAGTGAGGGTCGCTGTGGAATAAAAAGACAATATCAATGCCCCGTGGAAGAGACGTGGAGGTCACAGTAGCTTAACAAGATGGTTTTAATGCCCCTTGGAAGAGCTGTGGAGCACAGAGTGGTTTAACAAGATGGTTTTAATGCCCCTTGGAAGAGACGTGGAGGTAGCAGTAGCTTAACAAGACAGTTTTAATGCCTCTTGGAAGAGTGGTGGAGGTTACAATGAAAAAAAAAAGACAATATCAATGCCCTGTGGAAAAGACGTGGAGGCCACAGTAGCTTAAGAAGTCACTTTTTAATGCCCCTTGGCAGAGCTGTGGCATTCAGAGTGGTTTAACAAGAAGGATTTAATGCCCCTTGGAAGAGACGTGAAGATGACAGTAGCTTAACAAGACAGTTTTAATGCCCCTTGGAAGAGTGGTGGAGGATACAGTGGAATAAAAAGACAATATCAATGCCCCGTAGAAGGGACGTGGAGGTCACAGTATCTTAACAAGACTATTTTAAAGCCCCTTGGAAGAGTGGTGGAGGTCGCAGTGGTATAAGAAGACAATATCAATACCCAGTGGAACAGACATGAAGGTCACAGTAGCATAACAAGACTGTTTTAAGGCCCCTTGGAAGAACTGTGTAGTTCAGAGAGGTTTAACAAGACAGTTTTAATGCCCCTTGGAAGAGACATTGTGGTCACAGTAGCTTAACAATACAGTTTTAGTGCTCCTTAGAAGAGTGGTGGAGGTCGCAGTGGAGTAAAAAGAGAATATCAATGCCCCGTGCAAGAGACGTGGACGTAGAAGTAGCTTAACACAATGGTTTTAATGCCCCTTGGAAGAGTGGTGTAGGTCGCAGTGGAATAAAAAGCCAATATTAATGCCCCGTGGAAGAGACGTGGAGGTCAAAGTAGCTTAACAAGACGGTTTTAATACACCTTGGAAGAGCTGTGAAGTTCAGAGTGGTTTATAAAGACGGTATTAATGATCCTTGGATGAGACGTGGCGGTCACAGTAGCTTAAAAAGAGAGTTTTAATGCCCATTGGAAAAGTGGTGGAGGTTACAGTGGAATAAAAAGACAATTTCAATGCCCCGTGGAAGAGATGTCGAGGTCACAGTAGCTTAACAACACAGTTTTAATGCCCCTTGGAAGAGTGGTGGAGATCGCATTGGATTAAAAAGTCAATATAAATGCCCCGTGGAATATACGTGGAGGTCACAGTAGCTTAACAAGACGGTTTTAATGCCCCTTGGAAGAGCTGTGGAGTTCAGAGTGGTTTAACAAGATGGTTTTAATTCCCCTTGGATGAGACGGGGAGGCCACAGTAACTTAACAAGGCAGTTCTAATGCACGTTGGAAAGGTGGTGAAGGTTACAGTGGAATAAAAAGACAATATCAACGCCCCGTGGAAGAGATGTGGAGGTCACAGTAGCTTATCAAGACAGTTTTACTGCCCCTTGGAAGAGTGTTGGAGGTTGCAGTGGAATAAAAAGACAATATCAATGCACCTTGGAAGAGTGGTGGATGTCGCAGTGGAATAAAAAGAAAATATCTCTGCCCCGTGGAAGAAACGTGGAGGTCACAGTTGCTTAAAAAGAAAATTTTATTGCCCCTTGGAAGAGTGGTGTAGGTCGCAGGGAATAAAAAGACAATATCAATGCCCCGTAGAAGAGACATGGAGGTCACAGTAGCTTAACAAGATGGTTTTAATGCCCCTTGGAAGAGTGGTGGAGGTCGCAGTTGAATAAAAAGACAATATCAATGCCTCGTGGAAGAGACGTGGAGGTCACAGTAGCTTAACAAGTCGGTTTTAATGCCCCTTCGAAGAGTGGTGGTGGTCGCAGTGGAATAAAAAGACAATATCAATGCCCCTTGAAATAGTGGTGGAGGTCGCAGTGGAATAAAAAGACAATATCAATGCCCCGTGGAAGAGATGTAGAAGTCACAGTAGCTTAAGAAGATGGTTTTAATGCCCCTTGGAAGAGTGGTGGAGGTTACTGTGGGATAAAAAGACAATATCAATGCCCCGTGGAAATGGCGTGGAGGTCACAGTAGCTTAACAAGATGGTTTTATTGCCCCTTGGAAGAGTGTCACGGGTGTGTCGCCACAAAGATCGTCACGATTACACAGCCTGACTTCTCGCAGCTGAGTTTTTGGTGCTTTGTGTTTTTCGGCAGTGAGGGAGTTAACTCTCTCTCTCTCTGTGCTAGACGAGGTCCAGCCTCGCCCAGCTGCAATCAATGCTGCTGTAGTGGGACTCCTTCAAATGCCTGCCGGTCTGTTAGGGAAGTGTCGGTGAAAGCATTTCATGCAGACTAACAGAGCGGATCGTGGTATTTGGAGTTTCAGAGCTAAGTGTATTTGGAGTGTTTTTTTCCCTTCCTCACTTTATCATTTATCTCCTTTCCCGTTGGTGTTCCCTCTGTTGTAGTTGTGTAGTTTTTGTATGCAAGGTGGTTTTGGTTTTACCCTTGTACTGTCTCGTTCGTCTAAGTACTGAGTGTGGGCATATTAATACCTGTCCCCTTTTGTTGTGATCAGGGGTCCTTCTCAGGACTAGATTACTTAGGTGCAGGGATCCTCAGGAGGTAGGGGTTACGCTGGCGGCCTGGACCTCTGTACCTTTAACAGTACCTCCAGGTAGAGGGATTAGTCAGGGCCCCAGCTTAGGGTCAGCTTAGGCCCCCTACCTCCAGTACACAGAGACAGCGTGACATTTTCACCGACCACTTAGATTTTCTCCAGCTACCATGGATCCAGTAGCCGGTCTAGCTCGGCAGTTGCAGAGTTTGTCCATGGAGCTGGCGGACGTTAGGTCCAAGGTTTTGTATCCTCAGGAGCAAGCCGGTCCAGAACCTAAAGTAGCTCTCCCTGACAGGTTCACTGGGGGGCGGGACAAGTTTTTTGTTTTCCGGGAGGCATGCAAGTTGTACTTTCGGCTGCGGCCTCGGTCATCGGGGAGTGAAGAACAAAGGGTGGGAATTGTCATCTCGCTCCTACAAGGGGACCCACAATCTTGGGCGTTCTCTCTTCCCCCGGGCTCCCCGGCTCTCCAGTCAGTGGATAGGTTTTTTGCTGCTCTGGGTCTTGTGTATGATGACCCGGATCGGATCTCCCTTGCTGAATCTAAGTTACGTAGGATCCAGCTGGAAGATCGTCCGGCGGAGGAATTCTGTTCGGAGTTCCGTAGGTGGGCCACTGACACCCAATGGAATGACCCGGCTCTTAGGAGCCAGTTTTGTCAAGGTTTATCCGACAAATTACAGGATGTGTTGGCACAGTATGACTCTCCCGCGTCACTGGAAGCCGCTATGGCCCTTGCTATTCGCATTGACAGATGGCTTCGGGAGAGGTGCGGGATAACTCCACCCCCTGTGATGACTTCACCTCCTACAAGGTCCCCTCATATGGTGGTTCCCCTGGTCAGTCCAGAGGAGCCTATGCAATTAGGAGGGACATCATTTCGGGGGAGGGGACTGGTGGTGTGCCATAAGACAGGAAGGTGTTTCTTCTGCGGGAGAAAGGGACATTTTATTGGGGGGTGTCCATCCCGTCCCTTGCAGAGTGAAGAGTCGTCAGAAAACTGTTGATCCCAGGTTGTGTGGTGGACGGCAATCTGGGAGTAGGTATTTCGTCCCTAGGTTCGTCTCAGTTTCTCGTTCCGGCGGAGGTGGTGGTGGGTACGAGAACTGAGAGGATATCTGTTCTTCTGGATAGTGGGGCCGGGGCTAATCTGGTGGACGCTCGGTTTGCCCGGGTTCAAGGTATGCGATTGAGTGAGTTGGCTAAACCCATCCCCATATTCTCGATCGATGCCAGGCCTCTCGGTTAGGGAAGTTTTTTGCAAGCTGTGCATAACGTAAAACTTCAAGTGGGGGCGATACATAAAGAACTGTTGTCTTGCTACGTGTTGGAGGGTCTTCCCACTCCTATAGTGTTGGGCCTTCCTTGGTTAACTAAGCATAACTCGGTTATTAATTGGCAATCCGGAGAGATAAGCCAATGGAGTAAATTCTGTAATAAAAACTGCATGAATACGGTCATCGGTGCGGTTACTCCTAGGGTCTTACCTCCATTTCTGGCGGACTTTGAGGATGTATTCTCGGAGAAAGGGTGTCAGGAACTACCTCCTCATCGCGAGTATGACTGTTCTGTAAAACTGCTCCCTGAGGCCAAGTTACCTAAAGCTAGGTTGTATAACCTTTCTGGTCCTGAGAGGCAGGCCATGAAGGATTATATTTCAGAAAGTCTGGCTAAGGGGCATATTAGACCTTCATCTTCACCGGTGGCCGCGGGGTTCTTCTTTGTTAAGAAGAAAGATGGAGGCCTACGCCCTTGCCTGGATTTCCGTGAACTTAATCGGATTATGGTCCGAGATCCGTATCCGCTCCCACTTATTCCCGATCTCTTTAATCAGATCGTGGGCGCCAAATGGTTCTCTAAGTTGGATCTCAGGGGGGCGTACAATCTGCTTAGGATGAAGGAGGGGGATGAGTGGAAGACGGCGTTTAACACTCCGGAGGGGCATTATGAGAACCTTGTCATGCCATTCGGTCTGACTAATGCCCCGGCGGTGTTCCAACACTTTGTTAATGACATTTTTCGCCGCCTGGTGGGACAGTTTGTTGTCATATATCTGGATGATATCTTAATTTACTCGCCGGATCTGGTGTCTCATCAGGAGCACGTTAGGCAGGTGTTACAGATCTTGCGGGATAATAAACTGTATGCCAAATGGGAAAAGTGTGTGTTCGCCGTACAGGAACTCCAGTTTTTAGGCTTCCTGGTTTCAGCGTCCGGTTTTCGTATGGACCCTGGGAAAGTGCGGGCAGTTCTTGAGTGGGATCGGCCAGAGAATCTTAAGGCACTACAACGTTTCCTGGGGTTTGCTAATTATTACCGGAAGTTCATGCGTAATTTCTCGTCCATGGTTTAGCCTCTCACAGACATGACTAAAAAGGGGACGGATTTTTCTAGGTGGTCTGACAAGGCTTGTCAAGCATTCTCCTCCTTGAAAAAATGTTTTTCCTCAGCACCCATACTCATTCAACCTGATGCGTCACAGCCATTCATTGTAGAGGTAGACGCTTCCGAGGTAGGGGTGGGAGCAGTATTGTCACAAGGTTCGTCCCCTGGTAAGTGGCATCCGTGCGCCTTTTTCTCTAAAAAATTGTCGTCCGCTGAGAGGAATTACGATGTCGGCAATAGGGAACTCTTGGCCATTAAGTTAGCTTTTGAGGAGTGGCGCCATTTTTTAGAGGGGGCAGTCCATCCGGTCACCGTCATCACCGATCACAAGAACCTGCTTTATCTGGAGTCCGCGAAACGTCTGAATCCCAGACAAGCTAGGTGGTCATTGTTTTTTACCAGGTTTAATTTTGTCGTTACATATCGTCCTGGGTCAAAAAATGTAAAGGCGGATGCCTTATCTCGTAGTTTCCCTGGGGCCGGGAATACGGACGACCCGATTCCTATCCTTCAGGAGGGGGTGGTGGTTTCGGCAGTATGCTCTGAGCTTGAGGAGGAGGTATTGGAGGCTCAGGGGGACGCCCCTGTTGGACCTCCGGGGAGACTGTTTGTTCCAGATCAGTTGCGACAAAAGGTGATCGAGGCACACCATAACTCAGCTTTAGCAGGACACCCAGGGAGTAAAGCAACTGTGGATCTCCTCTCGCGTCGGTTTTGGTGGCCTAACTTACATAAGGAGGTGGTAACTTTTGTCGCGTCCTGTGGGGTTTGTGCGCGCTCTAAGACCTCACATACCCGTCCGTCTGGGGCCCTCTTACCTTTGAAGATCCCGGAGCGTCCTTGGACTCATCTGTCTATGGACTTTATTACGGACCTCCCTCCGTCTTCAGGTAAAACGGTCATACTCGCTGTAGTGGACAGGTTCAGCAAGATGGCACATTTTATCGCTCTTCCTGCTCTTCCTAATGCTAAAACTCTTGCGCAGGTGTTCATTGGGGAGATTGTGAGGCTTCACGGGGTACCCTCCGAGGTGGTGTCAGATCGGGGGTCTCAGTTTGTGTCCAAATTCTGGAAGGCGTTTTGTACATGGCGGGGGATGCATTTATCGTTCTCATCGGCTTTTCATCCTCAGACCAATGGTCAGACGGAACGTATGAACCAGAGCTTGGAGACATATCTCCGGTGTTTTGTGTCAGAGAACCAGGAGGACTGGGCTTCTTTCTTACCTCTGGCAGAGTTTGCTCTTAATAATAGGCGGAGCGAGTCCACTGGTAAGTCCCCGTTTTTTGGGGCATATGGTTTTCACCCCCAGTTTTGTACTTTCAGTAGGGGGTCTTTTCGGGGGTTCCTGAGGAGGAACGATTTTCTTCATCACTCGCTTCAGTATGGAGAGGGGTGCTGAAGAATCTGAATACTATGGGGAACCGATACAAACGTATGGCTGATAGGAGGAGAGTGTCTGGTCCGGACCTAAGTGTGAACGATCGGGTATGGTTGTCTACCAGGAATATAAAACTTAAGGTTCCCTCCTGGAAACTGGGTCCCAGGTTCATCGGGCCGTACAGGATCAGTTCTATAATTAATCCGGTGGCATTCCGTCTTGACCTCCCCCCTACGTTTAAAATTCACAACGTGTTCCACAGATCATTGCTTAAGAGGTATGTGGCGCCGGTGGTACCGTCACCTTTACCTC
This sequence comes from Phyllobates terribilis, assembly GCF_046119375.1. Taxonomy (NCBI): domain Eukaryota; kingdom Metazoa; phylum Chordata; class Amphibia; order Anura; family Dendrobatidae; genus Phyllobates; species Phyllobates terribilis. The sequence continues at coordinate 199,246 of NW_027362982.1, forward strand.
CCCCTCCAGTGGTGGTCAATGGTAACTTGGAGTTCCAGGTATCGAGGGTCATCGATTCACGCTTTAATCGCCAGTCCCTTCAGTACCTGGTTCATTGGAAGGGGTATGGTCCTGAGGAGAGGATGTGGGTTCCTGCGTCGGATATTAACGCAGACCGATTAGTTCGGGCCTTCCACACGACTCACCCGGATAAACCTGGCCCTGAGGGTCCGGAGGCCCCTAGTAGAAGGAGGGGTACTGTCACGGGTGTGTCGCCACGAAGATCCTCACGATTACACAGCCTGACTTCTCGCAGCTGAGTTTTTGGTGCTTTGTGTTTTTCGGCAGTGAGGGAGTTAACTCTCTCTCTGTGCTAGACAAGGTCCAGCCTCGCCCAGCTGCAATCAATGCTGCTGTAGTGGGACTCCTTCAAATGCCTGCCGGTCTGTTAGGGAAGTGTCGGTGAAAGCATTTCATGCAGACTAACAGAGCGGATCGTGGTATTTGGAGTTTCAGAGCTAAGTGTATTTGGAGTGTTTTTTTCCCTTCCTCACTTTAACATTTATCTCCTTTCCCGTTGGTGTTCCCTCTGTTGTAGTTGTGTAGTTTTTGTATGCAAGGTGGTTTTGGTTTTACCGTTGTACTGTCTCGTTCGTCTAAGTACTGAGTGTGGGCATATTATTACCTGTCCCCTTTTGTTGTGATCAGGGGTCCTTCTCAGGACTAGATTACTTAGGTGCAGGGATCCTCAGGAGGTAGGGGTTACGCTGGCGGCCTGGACCTCTGTACCTTTAACAGTACCTCCAGGTAGAGGGATTAGTCAGGGCCCCAGCTTAGGGTCAGCTTAGGCCCCCTACCTCCAGTACACAGAGACAGCGTGACAAAGAAAGGTGAAGGTCGCAGTGGAATAAAAAGACAATATCAATGTCCCTTGGAAGAGTGGTGGAGTTCGCAGTGGAATAAAAAGACAATATCAATGCCCCTTGGTAGAGTGGTGGAGGTCGCAGTGGAATAAAAAGACAATATTAATGCCCCGTGGAAGGGACGTGGAGGTCACAGTAGCTTATCAAGACGCTTTTAATGCCCCTTGGGAGAGTGGTGGAGGTCGCAGTGGAATAAAAAGACAATATCAATGCCCCGTAAAAGAGACGTGGAGGTTACAATAGGTTAACAAGACGGTTTTAATGCCCCTTGGAAGGGCTGCGGAGTTCAGAGTGGTTTAACAAGATGGTTTTAATGCCCCTTGATAGAGATGTGAAGGTCTCAGTAGCTTAACAAGATGGTTTTAATGCCCCTTGGAACAGTGGAGGAGGTTACAGTGGAATAAAAAGACAATATCAATGCCCCTTGGAAGAGTGGTGGAGGTCGCAGTGGAATAAAAAGACAATGTCAATGCCCCGTGAAAGAGACGTGGAGGACACAGTAGCTTAACAAGATGGTTTTAATGCCCCTTGGAAGAGTGGTGGAGGTCTAAGTGGAATAAAAAGACAATAACAATGCCCTGTAAGAGACATGGAGGTCACAGTAGCTTAACAAGACGGTTTAAATGCCCATTGGAAGAGCTGTGGAGTTCAGAGTGGTTTAACAAGACAGTTTTAATGCCCCTTGATAGAGATGTGGAGGTCTCAGTAGCTTAACAAGATGGTTTTAATGCTCCTTGGAACAGTGGAGGAGGTTACAGTGGAATAAAAAGACAATATCAATGCCCTTTGGAAGAGTGGTGGAGGTCGTAGTGGAATAAAAAGACAATATCAGTTCCCCCTGTGGAATAGACGTGGAGGTCACAATAGCAAAACAAGACAGTTTTAATGCTACTAGTAAGAGTGGTGGAGGTCGCTGTGGAATAAAAAGACAACATCAATGCCCCGTGGAAGAGACATGGAGGTCACATTAGCTTTACAAGACTGTTTTAATGCCCCTTGGAAGAGTGCTGGAGGTTACAGAGGAATAAAAAGACAAAATCACTGCCCCGTGGAAGAGACGTTGAGGTCACAGTAGCTTATCAAGACGGTTTTAATGCTACATGGAAGAGTGGTGGAGATCACTGTGGAATAAAAAGACAATATCAATGCCCCGTGGAAGAGACGTGGAGGTGACAGTAGCTTAACAATACGGTATTAATGCCCCTTGGAAGAGCTGTGGAGTTCAGAGTGGTTTTTCAAGATGGTTTTAATGCCCCTTGGAAGAGACACGGTGGTCACATTAGCTTTACAAGACGGTTTTAATGCCCCTTGGAAGAGTGGAGGAGGTCGCATTGGAATAAAAAGACAGTATCAATGCCCCATTGAATAGACGTGGAGGTCACAGTAGCTTAACAAGACGGTTCTAATGCCCCTTGGAAGAGCTGTGGAGATCACAGTGGTTTAACAAGACGGATTTAATGCCCCTTGGATGAGACTTGGAGGCCACAGTAGCTTAACAATTTAGTTCTAATGCCCTTTGGAAAGGTGGTGAAGGTTACATTGGAATAAAAAGACAATATCAATGCCCCGTGGAAGAGACGTGGAGGTCACAGTAGCTTAGCAAGACAGTTTAATGCCCCTTGGAAGAGTGTTGGAGGTTAAAGTGGAATAAAAAGACAATATCAATGCCTTTTGGAAGAGTGGTGGATGTCGCAGTGGAATAAAAAGACAATATCATTGCCATGTGGAAGAAACGTGGAAGTCACATTAGCTTAAAAAGATGGTTTTATTGCCCCTTGGAAGAGTGCTGGAGGTCGCAGGCAATAAAAAGACAATATCAATGCCCCTTGGATGAACCGTGGAGGTCAAAGTAGCTTAACAATACGGTTTTATTTCCCCTTGGAAGAGTGGTGGAGGTTACAGTGGAAATTAAAGACAATATCAATGCCCCGTGGTAGAGATGTGGAGATCACAGTAGCTTAACAAGATGGTTTTAATGCCGCTTGCTAGAGTGGTGGAGTTTGGAGTGGAATAAAAATACAACATCAATGCCCCTTGGAAGAGTCGTGGAGGTCGCAGTGGAATAAAAAGACAATATCAATGCCCCTTGGAGGAGTGGTGGAGGTCGCAGTGGAATAAAAAGACGATATCAATGCCACTTGGAAGAGACGTGGAGGTCACATTAGCTTAACAAGATGGTTTAAATGCCCCTTGTAAGAGTGGTGGATTTTGCAGTGGAATAAAAAGACAATGTTAATGCCCTGTAGAAGAGACGTGGAAGTCACAGTAGCTTAACAAGAAAGTTTTAATGCCCCTTCGAAGAGCTGTGGAGTTCAGAGTGGTTTAACAAGAAGGTTTGAATGCCCCTTTGAAGAGACATGGAGGTCACAGTAGCTGAAAAACACGGTATTAATGCCACTTGGAGGAGTGGGCGAGATTACAGTGAAATAAAAAGACAATATCATTGCCCCGTGGAAGAGACGTGGAGGTCACAGTAGCTTAACAAAATGGTTTTAAAGCCTCTTGGAAGAGTGGTGAAGGTTGCAGTGGAATAAAAAGACAATATCAATAGCCCTTGGAAGAGTGTTGGGGGTCGCAGGGAAGAAATAGACAAAATCAATGCCCCATGGAAGAGACGTGGAGGTCAAATTAGCTTAACAATACGGTTCTATTGCCCCTTGGAAGAGTGGTGGAGGTTACAGTGGAAAAAATAGACACTATCAATGATCCGTGGAGAGACGTGGAGGTCACAGTAGCTTAACAAGACAGTTTTAATGCCCCTTGGAAGAGTGGTGGAGGTCGCAGTGGAATAAAAAGATGATATCAATGGTTCTTGGAAGAGACGTGGAGGACACAGTAGCTTAACAAGATAGTTTTAATGCCCCTTGAAAGAGTGGTGGAGATCGCAGTGGAATAAAAAGACAATATCAATCCCCCTTGGAAGAGTGGTGGAGGTCGCAGTGGAATAAAAATACAATATCAATGCTCCGTGGAATAGACGTGGATGTCACAGTAGCTTAACAAGACGGTTTTAATGCCCCTTGGAAGAACTGTGGAGTTGAGAGTGGTTTAACAAGATGGTTTTAATGCCCCTTGGATGAGACGTGGAGACCACAGTAGCTTAACAACGAGGTTCTCATGCCCCTTGGAAAGGTGATGAAGGTTAAAGTGGAATAAAAAGACAATATCAATGCCCTGTGGAAGAGACGTGGAGGTCACTGTAGCTTAACAAGACGGTTTTAATGCCCCTTGGAAGAGTGTTGGAGGTCGCAGTGGAATAAAAAGACGATATCAATGGCTCTTGGAAGAGACGTGGAGGACACAGTAGCTTAATTAGACAGTTTTAATGCCCCTTGGAAGAGTGGTAGATATCGCACTTGAATAAAAAGACAATATCAATGCCCCTTGGAAGAGTGGTGGAGGTCGCAGTGGAATAAAAAGACAATATCAATGCCCCATGGAATAGACGTGGAGGTCACAGTACCTTAACAAGACGTTTTTAATGCCCCTTGGATGAGCTGTGGAGTTCAGAGTGGTTTAACAAGATGGTTTTTATGCCCCTTGGATGAGACATGGAGGCCACAGTAGCTTAACAAGGTGGTTCTAATGCCCCTTGGAAAGGTGGTGAAGGTTAAAGTGGAATAGAAAGACAATATCAATGCCCCGTGGAAGAGACGTGGAGGTCACAGTAGCTTAACAAGACAGTTTTAATGCCCCTTGGAAGAGTGGTGGATGTCGCAGTGGAATATAAAGACAATATCAATGCCCCGAGGAACAAACGTGGAGGTCACAATACCTTAAAAAGACGGTTTTATTGCCCCTTGGAAGAGTGGTGGAGGTCGCAGGGAATAAAACGACAATATCAATGCCCCTTGGAAGAGACGTGGAGCTCAAAGTAGCTTAACAATATGGTTATATTGCCCTTTGGAAGAGTGGTAAAGGTTACAATGGAATTTAAAGACAATATTAATGCCGCGTGGAAGAGACATGGAGGTCACAGTAGCATAACAAGATGGTTTTAATGCCTTTTGGAAGAGTTGTGGAGTTTGCAGTGGAATAAAAACACATTATCAAGGCCCTTTGGAAGAGTGGTGGAGGTCGCAGTGGAAAAAAAAGACAATATAAATGCCCCTTGGTAGAGTGGTGGAGCTCACAGTGGAATAAAATGACGATATCAATGCCCCTTGCAAGAGACGTGGAGGTCACAGTAGCTTAACAAGACAGTTTAAATTCCCCTTGGAAGAGTGGTGGAGTTCACAGTGGTTTACCAAGACGGTTTGAATGCCCCTTGGAAGAGACGTGGAGGTCACAGTATCTTAAAATGACGGTTTTAATGCCCCTTGGAAGAGTGGTAGAGGTCGCAGTGGAATAAAAAGACAATATCAATGCCCCTTGGAAGAGACGTGGAGGTCACAATAGCTTAACAAGATGGTTTAAATGCTCCTTGGAAATGTGGTGGAGTTCAGAGTGGTTTTACAAGATGGTTTTATTGACCCTTGGAAAAGACGTGGAGGTTACATTAGCTTTACAAGATGGTTTTAAAGCCCCCTGGAAGAGTGATGGAGGTTACAGTGGAATAAAAAGACAAAATCAATGCCCCGGGGAAGAGACGTGGAGATCTAAATAGCTTAAAAAGACAATTGTAATGCCGCTTAAAAGAGTGGTGGATTTCGCAGTGGAATGAAAAGACAATATCAATGCCCCTTGGAAGAATGGTGGATTTCGAAGTGGAATGAAAAGACAATATCACGGCCCCTTGGAAGAGTGGTGGAGGTCGCAATGGAATAAAATGACAATATCAATGTCCATTGTAAGTGTTGTGGAGGTCGCAGTGGAATAAAAAAAAATAAATGAATGCACCTTGGATGAGACGTGGAGGTCACAGTAGCTAAACAAGACGGTTTAAATGCCCTTTGGAAGAGTGTTGGAGTTCGAAGTGGAATAAAAAGACAATATTAATGCCCCGTAGAAGAAACGTGGAGGTCACAGTAGCTTAACAAGTCAGATTTACTCCCCCTTGGAAGAGCTGTGGAGTTCAGAGTGGTTTAACAAGACGGTTTGAAAGCCCCTTGGAAGAGACGTGGAGGTTACAGTAGCTTAAAAAAACGGTATTAATGCCCCTTGGAAGAGTGGTGGAGGTTACAGTGAAATAAAAAGACAATATCAATGCCCCGTGGAAGAGACGTTGAGGTCACAGTAACTTAACAAGACGGTTTTAATGCCCGTTGGAGGAGTGGTGGAGTTCGCAGTTTAATAAAACAACAATATCAAGGCCCCTTGGAAGAGTGCTAGAGGTTGCAGTGGAATAAAAAGACAATATCAATACCCCTTGGAAGATTGCTGGAGGTCGCAGTGGAATAAAAAGACAATATCAATGCCCCTTCGAAGAGACGTGGAGGTCACAGTAGCTTAACAAGACGGTTTAAATGTCTCTTGGAAAAGTGGTGGAGTTCAGAGTGGTTTTACAAGATGGTTTTATTGACCCTTGGAAGAGACGTGGAGGCCACATTAGCTTTACAAGATGGTTTTAATGCCCCTTGGAAAAGTGATGGAGGTTACAGTGGAATAAAAAGACAAAATCAATGCCCCGTGGAAGAGACGTGGATTTCACAGCAGCTTAACAGGACGATTTTAATACTACTTGGAAGAGTGGTGGAGGTCGCTGTGGAATAAAAAGACAATTTCAATGCCCCTTGGAAGAGACGTGGAGGTCACACTACCTTAACAGTACAGTTTTAATGCCCCTTGGAAGAGCTGTGGAGTTCAGATTGATTTTACAAGATGGTTTTAATGCCTTTTGGAAGAGACGTGGTGGTCACATTAGCATTACAAGATGGTTTTACTGCACCTTAGAAGAGTGGTGGAGGTTACAGTGGAATAAAAAGACAATATCAATGCCCCGGGGAAGAGACGTGGAGATCTAAATAGCTTAAAAAGACAGTTGTAATGCCCCTTAAAAGAGTGGTGGAGTTTGCAGTGGAATAAAAATACAATATCAATGCCCGGTGCAAGAGACGTGGAGGTCACAGTAGCTTAACAAGTTGGTTTTAATGGCCCTTAGAAAAGGGGTGGAGGTCGCAGTGGAATAAAAAGACAATATCAATGTTCCTTGGAAGAGTGGTGGAGGTCGCATTCGAATAAAAAGACAAAATCAATGCCCCTTGGAAAAGACGTGGAGGTCACAGTAGCTTAACAAGACGGTTTTAATGCCCCTTGGAAGAGTAGTGGAGGTCGCTGTGGAATAAAAATACAATATCAATGCCCCGTGGAAAAGACGTGTAGGTCACAGTAGTTTAACAAAGCGGTTTTAATGCCCCTTGGAAGAGTGGTGGAGGTCACAGTGGAATAAAAAAACAATATCAATGTCCCGTGTAAGAGACGTGGAGGTCACAGTAGCTTAACAAGATGGTTTTAATGGCCCTTAGAAAAGTTGTGGCGGTTGCAGTGGAATAAAAAGACAATAATAATGCCCCTTGGATGAGTGGTGGAGGTCGTATTGGACTAAAAAGACAATATCAATTCCCCGTAGAAGAGACATGGAGGTCACAGAAACTTAACAAAATGGTTTTCATGCCCCGTGGAAGAGTGGTGGAGGTAGCAGTGGAATAAAAAGACAAAATTAATGCCCCGTGGAAGAGACGTGGAGGTTACAGTAGCTTAACAAGATGGTTTTAATGCACCTTGGAAGAGCTGTGGAGTACAGAGCGGTTTAACAAGATGGTTTTAAAGCCCTTTGGAAGAGACGTGGAGGTAGCAGTAGCTTAACAAGACAGTTTTCATGCCTCTTGTAAGAGTGGTGGAGGTTACAGTGAAAAAAAAAGACAATATCAATGCCCTGTGGAAAAGACGTGGAGGCCACAGTAGCTTAACAAGACACTTTTTAATGCCCCTTGGCAGAGCTGTGGCATTCAGAGTGGTTTAACAAGAAGGATTTAATGCCCCTTTGAAGAGACGTGAAGATGACAGTAGCTTAACAAGACAGTTTTAATGCCCCTTGGAAGAGTGGTGGAGGTTACAGTGGAATAAAAAGACAATATGAATGCCCCGTGGAAGAGACTTGGAGGTCACAGTAGCTTAAAAAGATGGCTTTATTGCCCCTTGGTGGAGGTCGCAGAGTAATAAAAAGACAATATCAAAGTCCCTTGGAAGAGTAGTGGAGGTCGCAGTGGAATAAAAAAACAATAACAATGCCCCTTGGAAGAGTGGTGGAGGTTGCAGTGGAATAAAAAGACAATATCAATGCCCCGTAGAAGGGACGTGGAGGTCACAGTAGCGTAACAAGACTATTTTAATGCCCCTTGGAAGAGTGGTGGAGGTAGCAGTGGTATAAGAAGACAATATCAATACCCAGTGGAACAGCCATGAAGGTCTCAGTAGCATAACAAGACTGTTTTAATGCCCCTTGGAAGAACTGTGGAGTTCAGAGAGGTTTAACAAGACAGTTTTAATGCCACTTGGAAGAGACGTGGAGGTCACAGTAGCTTAACAAGACGGTTTTAGTGCCAATTGGAATCGTGGTGTAGGTTACATTGGAATAAAAAGACAATATCAATGCCCATTGGAAGAAATGTGGAGGTCACAGTAGCATAACAAGACAGTTTTAATGCCCCTTGGAAGAGCTGTGGAGTTCAGAGAGGTTTAACAAGGCGGTTTTAATGCCCCTTGGAAGAGACGTGGAAGTCACAGTAGCTTAACAAGATGGTTTTAATGCCCGTTGGAAGAGTTGTGGGGGTCGCAGTGGAATAAAAAGACAATATCAATGTTACTTGGAAGAGTGATGTTGGTTGCAGTGGAATAAAAAGACAATATCAATGCCCCGTGGAAGAGACGTGGGGGTAATAGTAGCTTAACAAGACAGTTTTAATGCCGCTTGGAAGATGGGTGGAGGTCGCAGTGGAATAAGAAGACAATATCAATGCCCCTTGGAAAAGACGTGGAGGTCACAGTAGCTTAACAAGACGGTTTTAATGCCCCTTGGAAGAGTCGTGGAGGTCGCTGTGGAATAAAAATACAATATCAATGCCCCGTGGAAGAGACGTGGAGGTCACAGTAGTTTAACAAAGCGGTTTTAATGCCCCTTGGAAGAGTGGTGGATGTCGCAGTGGAATAAAAAAACAATATCAATGCCCCGTGTAAGAGACGTGGAGGTCACAGTAGCTTAACAAGATGGTTTTAATGGCCCTTAGAAAAGTTGTGGCGGTTGCAGTGGAATAAAAAGACAATATCAATGCCCCTTGGAAGAGTGGTGGAGATCGTATTGGACTAAAAAGACAATATCAATTCCCCGTAGAAGAGACATGGAGGTCACAGAAATTTAACAAAATGGTTTTCATGCCCCGTGGAAGAGTGGTGGAGGTAGCAGTGGAATAAAAAGACAAAATCAATGCCCCGTGGAAGAGACGTGGAGGTCAGAGTCGCTTAACAAGACGGTTTTAATGCCCATTGGAAGAGTAGTGGGGGTCGCTGTGGAATAAAAAGACAATATCAATGCCCCGTGGAAGAGACGTGGAGGTCACAGTAGCTTAACAAGATGGTTTTAATGCCCCTTGGAAAAGCTGTGGAGCACAGAGTGGTTTAACAAGATGGTTTTAATGCCCCTTGGAAGAGACGTGGAGGTAGCAGTAGCTTAACAAGACAGTTTTAATGCCTCTTGGAAGAGTGGTGGAGGTTACAGTGAAAAAAAAAGACAATATCAATGCCCTGTGGAAAAGACATGGAGGCCACAGTAGCTTAACAAGACACTTTTTAATGCCCCTTGGCAGAGCTGTGGCATTCAGAGTGGTTTAACAAGAAGGATTTAATGCCCCTTGGAAGAGACGTGAAGATGACAGTAGCTTAACAAGACAGTTTTAATGCCCTTGGTGGAGGATACAGTGGAATAAAAAGACAATATCAATGCCCCGTAGAAGGGACGTGGAGGTCACAGTATCTTAACAAGGCTATTTTAAAGCCCCTTGGAAGAGTGGTGGAGGTCGCAGTGGTATAAGAAGACAATATCAATACCCAGTGGAACAGACATGAAGGTCACAGTAGCATAACAAGACTGTTTTAATGCCCCTTGGAAGAACTGTGTAGTTCAGAGAGGTTTAACAAGACAGTTTTAATGCCCCTTGGAAGAGGCATGGAGGTCACAGTAGCTTAACAAGACGGTTTTAGTGCCAATTGGAATCGTGGTGTAGGTTACATTGGAATAAAAAGACAATATCAATGCCCAGTGGAAGAAACGTGGAGGTCACAGTAGCTTTATAAGACTGTTTTAATGCCCCTTGGAAGAGCTGTGGAGTTGAGAGAGGTTTAACAAGACGGTTTTAATGCCCCTTGGAAGAGACGTGGAAGTCACAGTAGCTTAACAAGACGGTTTTAATGCCCGTTGGAAGAGCTGTGGGGGTCGCAGTGGAATAAAAAGACAATATCAATGTTCCTTGGAAGAGTGATGTTGGTCGCAGTGGAATAAAAAGACAATATCAATGCCCCGTGGAAGAGACGTGGAGGTAATAGTAGCTTAACAAGACTGTTTTAATGCCACTTGGAAGATTGGTGGAGGTCGCAGTGGAATAAAAAGACAATATCAATGCCCTGTGGAAGAGACATTGTGGTCACAGTAGCTTAACAATACAGGTTTAGTGCCCCTTAGAAGAGTGGTGGAGGTTGCAGTGGAGTAAAAAGAGAATATCAATGCCCCGTGCAAGAGACGTGAACGTAGAAGTAGCTTAACAAGATGGTTTTAATGCCCCTTGGAAGAGTGGTGGAGGTCGCAGTGGAATAAAAAGCCAATATTAATGCCCCGTGGAAGAGACGTGGAGGTCAAAGTAGCTTAACAAGATGGTTTTAATATACCTTGGAAGAGCTGTGAAGTTCAGAGTGGTTTATAAAGACGGTATTAATGATCCTTGGATGAGACGTGGCGGTCACAGTAGCTTAAAAAGAGAGTTTTAATGCCCATTGGAAAAGTGGTGGAGGTTACAGTGGAAGAAAAAGACAATTTCAATGCCCCGTGGAAGAGATGTCGAGGTCACAGTAGCTTAACAACACAGTTTTAATGCCCCTTGGAAGAGTGGTGGAGATCGCATTGGATTAAAAAGTCAATATAAATGCCCCGTGGAATATACGTGGAGGTCACAGTAGCTTAACAAGACGGTTTTAATGCCCCTTGGAAGAGCTGTGGAGTTCAGATTGGTTTAACAAGACGGTTTTAATTCCCCTTGGATGAGACGGGGAGGCCACAGTAGCTTAACAAGGCAGTTCTAATGCACGTTGGAAAGGTGGTGAAGGTTACATTGGAATAAAAAGATAATATCAACGCCCCGTGGAAGAGATGTGGCGGTCACAGTAGCTTATCAAGACAGTTTTAATGCCCCTTGGAAGAGTGTTGGAGGTTGCAGTGGAATAAAAAGACAATATCAATGCACCTTGGAAGAGTGGTGGATGTCGCAGTGGAATAAAAAGAAAATATCTCTGCCCCGTGGAAGAAACGTGGAGGTCACAGTTGCTTAAAAAGAAAATTTTATTGCCCCTTGGAAGAGTGGTGTAGGTCGCAGGGAATAAAAAGACAATATCAGTGCCCCGTAGAAGAGACGTGGAGGTCACAGTAGCTTAACAAGACGGTTTTAATGCCCCTTGGAAGAGTGGTGGAGGTCGCAGTGGAATAAAAAGACAATATCAATGCCCCGTGGAAGAGACGTGGAGGTCACAGTAGTTTAACAAGTCGGTTTTAATGCACCTTCGAAGAGTGGTGGTGGTCGCAGTGGAATAAAAAGACAATATCAATGCCCCTTGGAAGAGTGGTGGAGGTCGCAGTGGAATAAAAAGACAATATCAACGCCCCGTGGAAGAGACGTGGAGGTCACAGTAGCTTAACAAAATGGTTTTAATGTCCCTTCGAAGAGTAGTGGTGGTCGCAGTGGAATAAAAAGACAATATCAATGCCCCTTAGAAGAGACGTGGAGGTCACAGTAGCTTTACAAGATGGTTTTTATGCCCCTTGGAAGAGTGGTGGAGGTTACAGTGTAATAAAAAGACAATATCAATGCCCCGTGGAAGAGACGTGGAGATCACAGTAGCTTAACAAAACGGTTTCAATGCCCCTTGGAAGAGTGGTGGAGATCGCAGTGGAATATAAAGATAATATCAATGCCCCTTGGAAGAGTGGTGGAGATCACAGTGGAAAAAAGACAATATCAATGCCCCGTGGAAGAGATGTCGTGGTCACAGCAGCTTAACAATACAGTTTTAATACCCTTTTGAAGAGTGATGGAGGTCGCAGTGGAATAAAAAGACAATATCAATGCCCCGTGGAAGAGACCTGGATGTCACAGTAGCTTAACAAGACGGTTTTAATGCCCCTTCGAAGAGTTATGGTGGTCGCAGTGGAATAAAAAGACAATATCAATGCCCCTTGGAAGAGTGGTGGAGGTCGCAGTGGAATAAAATGACAATATCAATGCCCCGTGGAAGAGACGTAGAGGTCACAGTAGCTTAAGAAGATGGTTTTAATGCCCATTGGAAAAGTGGTGGAGGTAGCAGTGGAATAAAAAGACAAAATCAATGCCCCTTGGATGAGACGTGGGGGCCACAGTAGCTTAACAAGGCGGTTCTAATGCCCCTTGGAAGAGTGGTGGAGGTCGCAGTGGAATAAAAATACAATATCAATGCCCCGTGGAAGAGACGTGGAGGTCACAGTAGCTTAACAAGACGGTTTTAATGCCCCTTCGAAGAGTGGTGGTGATCGCAGTGGAATAAAAAGACAATATCAATGCCCCTTGGAAGAGTGGTGGAGGTAGCAGTGGAATAAAAAGACAATATCTATGCCCCGTGGAAGAGACATGGAGGTCACAGTAGCTTTACAAAACAGTTTTAATGCCCCTTGGAAGAGTGGTGGAGGTTACAGTGGAATAAAAAGACAATATCAATTCCCTGTGGAAGAGAAGTGTAGATCACAGTAGCTTAACAAAATGGTTTTAATGCCCCTTCGAAGAGTAGTGGTGGTCGCAGTGGAATAAAAAGACAATATCATTGCCCCTTGGAAGAGACGTGGAGGTCACAGTAGCTTTACAAGATGGTTTTAATGCCCCTTGGAAGAGTGGTGGAGGTTACAGTGTAATAAAAAGACAATATCAATGCCCCGTGGAAGAGACGTGGAGATCACAGTAGCTTAACAAGACGGTTTCAATGCCCCTTGGAAGAGTGGTGGAGATCGCAGTGGAATATAAAGATAATATGAATGCCCCTTGGAAGAGTGGTGGAGATCACAGTGGAAAAAAGACAATATCAATGCCCCGTGGAAGAGATGTCGTGGTCACAGCAGCTTAACAATACAGTTTTAATACCCCTTTGAAGAGTGATGGAGGTCGCAGTGGAATAAAAAGACAATATCAATGCCCCGTGGAAGAGACCTGGATGTCACAGTAGCTTAACAAGACGGTTTTAATGCCCCTTCGAAGAGTTATGGTGGTCGCAGTGGAATAAAAAGACAATATCAATGCACCTTGGAAGAGTGGTGGAGGTCGCAGTGGAATAAAATGACAATATCAATGCCCCGTGGAAGAGACGTAGAGGTCACAGTAGCTTAAGAAGATGGTTTTAATGCCCATTGGAAAAGTGGTGGAGGTAGCAGTGGAATAAAAAGACAAAATCAATGCCCCTTGGATGAGACGTGGGGGCCACAGTAGCTTAACAAGGCGGTTCTAATGCCCCTTGGAAGAGTGGTGGAGGTCGCAGTGGAATAAAAATACAATATCAATGCCCCGTGGAAGAGACGTGGAGGTCACAGTAGCTTAACAAGACGGTTTTAATGCCCCTTCGAAGAGTGGTGGTGGTAGCAGTGGAATAAAAAGACAATATCAATACCCCTTGGAAGAGTGGTGGAGGTAGCAGTGGAATAAAAAGACAATATCTATGCCCCGTGGAAGAGACATGGAGGTCACAGTAGCTTTACAAAACAGTTTTAATGCCCCTTGGAAGAGTGGTGGAGGTTACAGTGGAATAAAAAGACAATATCAAGTCCCCGTGGAAGAGAAGTGTAGATCACAGTAGCTTAACAAAATGATTTCAATGTCCCTTGGAAGAGTGGTGGAGATCGCAGTGGAATATAAAGATAATATCAATGCCCCTTGGAAGACTGGTGGAGATCACAGTGGAAAAAAGACAATATCAATGCCCCGTGGAAGAGACGTGGTGGTCACAGCAACTTAACAATACTGTTTTAATGCCCCTTTGAAGAGTGATGGAGGTCGAAGTGGTATAAAAAGACATTATCATTGCCCCGTGGAAGAGACGTCGAGGTCAAAGTAGCTTAATAACATGGCTTTACTGCCCATTGGAAGAGGTGTGGAATTCAGAGTGGTTTAACAAGATGGTGGTAATGCCCCTTGGAAGAGACATGGAGGTCACAGTAGCTTAACAAGACGGTTTTAATGTCCCTTGGATGAGTGGTGTAAGTCGCAGTGGAAAAAAAAGACAATATCAATGCCCAGTTGAAGAGACGTGGAGGTCACAGTAGCTTAACAAAACAGTTTTAATGCCCTTTGAAAGAGTGGTGGAGGTCGCAGTGGAATAAAAAGACAATATCAATGCCCCGTGGAAAAGACTTGGAGGGTCACAGCAGCTTAACAAGACGGTTTTAATGCCCCTTGGAAGAGTGGTGGAGGTTGCAGTGGAATAAAAAGACAATATTAATGCCCCGTGGAAGAGACATGGAGGTCACAGTAGCTTAACAAGACGGTTTTAATGCCCCTTGGAAATGTGGTGGAGTACAGAGTGGTTTAAAAAGAAAGTTTTAATGCCCCTTGGCAGAGAAGTGGAGGTCGCAGCAGCTAAACAAGATGGTTTTAATGCCCCTTGGAAGAGTGGTGGAGGTCGCAGTGGAATAAAAAGACAATATCAATGCCCCGTGGAAGAGACGTGGAGGTCACAGTAGCTTAACCAGACAAATTTAATGCCCCTTGGAAGAGTGGTGGAGGACGCAGTGGAATGAAAAGACAATATCAATATCCCGTTTAAGAGACATGGAGGTAACAGTAGCATAAAAAGACGGTTTTAATGCCCCTTGGAAGAGCTGTGGAGTTCAGAGAGGTTTAAAAAGATGGCTTTAATGTCCCTTGGAAGAGACATGGAGGTCACAGTAGCTTAACAAGACAGTTTTCGTGCCCCTTGGAAAAGTGGTGGAGGTTACATTGGACTAAAAAGACATTACCAGTGCCCCATGGAAGAGACATGGAGGTCACAGTAGCTTAACAAGACGGTTTTATTTCCAACTTGTAAGAGTGGTGGACGTCGCAGTGGAATAAAAATACAATATCATTGCCGCGTGGAAGAGACGTGGAGGTCACAGTAGATTATCAAGACGGATTTAATGCCCCTTGGCAGAACTGTGGAGTTCAGAGTGGTTTAACAAGACGGTTTTAATGCCCCTTGGAAAAGAGGTGAAGGTCACAGTAGCTTAACAAGACGGTTTTAATGCCCCTTGGAAGAGTGGTGGAGGTCTTAGTGGAATAAAAAGACATTATCAATGCCCCTTGGAAGATTGGTGGAGGTCACAGTGGAATAAAAAGACAATATCAATACCCCGTGGAAGAGACGTGGAGATCACAGTAGCTTAACAAGAAGGTTTAATGCCCCTTGGGAGAGTGGTGGAGGTTACAGTGGAATATAAAGACAATATCAATTCCCCGTAAAAGAGACGTGGAAGTCAAAGTAGCTTAATAAGACGGATTTAATGCCCCTTGGAAGAGCTGTGGAGTTCAGAGTGGTTTAACAAGACGGTTTTAATTCCCCTTGGAAGAGACGTGGAGGTCACAGTAGCTTAAGAGGAAAGGTTTAATGCCCCTTGGAAGAGTGGTGGAGGTTACAGTGGAATATAAAGACAATATTAATGCCCAGTGGAAGAGAAGAGGAGGTCACAGTAGCGTAACAAGACGATTTTAATGCCTCTTGGAAGAGTGGTGGTGGTTCGCAGTATAATAAAATGACAATATCAATGCCCCTTGGAAGAGTGGTGGAGGTCGTAGTGGAATAAAAAGACAATATCAATGCCCAGTGGAAGAGACGTGAAGGTCACAGTAGCTTAACAAGACGATTTTAATGCCCCTTGGAAGAGTGGTGGAGGTTACAGCGGAATAAAAAGACAATATCAATGCCCCGTGGAAGAGACGAGGAGGTCACAGTGGCTTAACAAGACAGTTTTATTGCCCCTTGGAAGAGTGGTTGTGATTGCAGTGGAATATAAAGACAATATCATTGCCGCGTGGAAGACACATGGAGGTCACAGTAGATTATCAAGACGGTTTTAATGCACCTTGGCAGAGCTGTGGAGTTCAGAGTGGTTTAACAAGACGATTTTAATGTCCCTTGGAAGAGATGTTAAGGTCACAGTAGCTTTACAAGACGATTTTAATGCCCCTTGGAAGAGTGGTGGAGGTTACAGTGGAATAAAAACACTACATCAATGCCCAGTAGAAGAGACGTGGAGGTCACAATAGGTTAACCAGATAATTTTAATGCCCCTTGGCAGAGGGCAGAGCTGTGGAGTTCAGAGTGGCTTAACAAGACGATTTTAATGCCCCTTGGAAGAGACATGAAGGTAACTGTAGCTTAACAAGACGGTTTTAATGCCCCTTGGAAGAGTGGTGGAGGTTACAATGGAATAAAAAGACAATATCAATGCCCCGTGGAATAGACGTGGAGGTCACAGTAGCTTAGCAAGATGTTTTTTTTGCCGCTTGGAAGAGTAGTGGAGGTCGCAATGGAAAAAAAAGAAAATATCAATCACCCTTTGAGGAGTGGTGGAGGTCGCAGTGGAATAAAAACACAATATCAATGTCCCGTTGAAGAGACGTGAAGGTCATAGTAGCGTAGCAAGACGGTTTTAAAGCCCTTTGGAAGAGTCGTGGAGGTTACAGTGGAATAAAAAGACAATATCAATGCCCCATGGAAGAGACGTGGAGGTCACAGTAGCTTAACAAGACTGTTTTAATGTACCTTGGAAGAGTGGTGGAGATCGCAGTGGAATATAAAGATAATATGAATGCCCCTTGGAAGAGTGGTGGAGATCACAATGGAAAAAAGACAATATCAATGCCCCGTGGAAGAAATGTGGTGGTCACAGCAGCTTAACAATACGGTTTTAATACCCCTTTGAAGAGTGATGGAGGTCGCAGTGGAATAAAAAGACAATGTCAATGCCCCGTGGAAGAGACGTGGATGTCACAGTAGCTTAACAAGACGGTTTTAATGCCCCTTCGATGAGTGGTGGTGGTCACAGTGGAATAAAAAGACAATATCAATGCCCCTTGGAAAAGTGGTGAAGGTCGCAGTGGAATAAAAAGACAATATCAATGCCCAGTGGAAGAGACGTGAAGGTCACATTAACTTAACAAGACGGTTTTAATGCCCCTTGGAAGAGTGGTGGAGGTTACAGCGGAATAAAAAGACAATATCAATGCCCCGAGGAAGAGACGCGGAGGTCACAGTGGCTTAACAAGACAGTTTTATTGCCCCTTTGAAGAGTGGTTGTGATCTCAGTGGAATAAAAAGAAAATATCATTGCCACGTAGAAGAGACATGGAGGTCACAGTAGATTATCAAGACGGTTTTAATGCACCTTGGCAGAGCTGTGGAGTTCAGAGTGGTTTAACAAGACGATTTTAATGTCCCTTGGAAGAGATGTGAAGGTCACAGTAGCTTTACAAGATGATTTTAATGCCCCTTGGAAGAGTGGTGGAGGTTACAGTGGAATAAAAACACTACATCAATGCGTAGTGGAAGAGACGTGGAGGTCACATTAGGTTAACCAGATAATTTTAATGCCCCTTGGCAGAGGACAGAGCTGTGGAGTTCAGAGTGGCTTAACAAGACGGTTTTAATGCCCCCTGGAAGAGACGTGAAGGTAACTGTAGCTTAACAAGACGGTTTTAATGCCCCTTGGAAAAGTGGTGGAGGTTACAATGGAATAAAAAGACAATATCAATGCCCCGTGGAATAGACGTGGAGGTCACAGAAGCTTAGCAAGATGTTTTTTTTGCCCCTTGGAAGAGTAGTGGAGGTCGCAATGGAAAAAAAAGAAAATATCAATCACCCTTGGAGGAGTGGTGGAGGTCGCAGTGGAATTAAAAGACAATATCAATGCCAAGTGGAAGAGACGTTGAGGTCACAGTAGCTTTACAAGACGGTTTTAATGCCCCTTGGAAGAGTGGTGGAGGTTACAGTGGAATAAAAAGACAATATCAATGCCCCGTGGAAGAGACGTGGAGATCACAGTAGCTTAACAAGACGGTTTCAATGTCCCTTGGAAGAGTGGTGGAGATCGCAGTGGAATATAAAGATAATATCAATGCCCCTTGGAAGAGTGGTGGAGATCACAGTGGAAAAAAGACAATATCAATGCCGCGTGGAAGAGATGTGGTGGTCACAGCAGCTTAACAATACGGTTTTAATACCCCTTTGAAGAGTGATGGAGGTCGCAGTGGAATAAAAAGACAATATCAATGCCCCGTGGAAGAGACGTGGATGTCACAGTAGCTTAACAAGACCGTTTTAATGCCCCTTCGAAGAGTGGTGGTGGTCGCAGTGGAATAAAAAGACAATATCAATGCCCCTTGGAAGAGTGGTTGAGGTCGCAGTGGAATAAAATGTCAATATCAATGGCCCATGAAAGAGACGTAGAGGTCACAGTAGCTTAACAAGGCGGTTTTAATGCCCCTTGGAAGAGTGGTGGATGTAGCAGTGGAATAAAAAGACAATGTCAATGCCCATTGGAAAAGTGGTGGAGGTAGCAGTGGAATAAAAAGACAAAATCAATGCCCCTTGGATGAGACGTGGAGGCCACAGTAGCTTAACAAGGCGGTTTTAATGCCCCTTGGAAGAGTGGTGGAGGTCGCAGTGGAATAAAAAGACAATATCAATGCCCCGTGGAAGAGACGTGGAGGTCACAGTAGCTTAACAAGACGGTTTTAATGCCCCTTCGAAGAGTGGTGGTGGTCGCAGTGGAATAAAAATAAAATATCACTGCCACTTGGAAGAGTGGTGGATGTAGCAGTGGAATAAAAAGACAATATCAATGCCCCGTGGAAGAGACATGGAGGTCACAGTAGCTTTACAAAATGGTTTTAATGCCCCTTGGAAGAGTGGTGGAGGTTACAGTGGAATAAAAAGACAATATCAATGCCCCGTGGAAGAGACGTGGAGATCACAGTAGCTTAACAAGACGGTTTCAATGTCCCTTGGAAGAGTGGTGGAGATCGCAATGGAATATAAAGATAATATCAATGCCCCTTGGAAGAGTGGTGGAGATCACAGTGGAAAAAAGACAATATCAATGCCCCGTGGAAGAGACGTGGTGGTCACAGCACCTTAACAATATGGTTTTCATGCCCCTTTGAAGAGTGATGGAGGTCGAAGAGGAATAAAAAGACATTATCATTGCCCCGTGGAAGAGACGTCGAGGTCAAAGTAGCTTAATACCATGGTTTTACAGCCCCTTGGAAGAGCTGTGGAATTCAGAGTGGTTTAACAAGACGGTGTTAATGCCCCTTGGAGGAGACATGGATGTCACAGTAGGTTAACAAGACGGTTTTAATGCCCCTTGGAAGAGTGGTGGAGGTCGCAGTGGAAAAAAAAGACAATATCAATGCCCAGTTGAAGAGACGTGGAGGTCACAGTAGCTTAACAAAACAGTTTTAATGCCCTTTGAAAGAGTGGTGGAGGTCGCAGTGGAATAAAAAGACAATATCAATGCCCCGTGGAAAAGACTTGGAGGTCACAATAGCTTAACAAGACGGTTTTAATGCACCTTGGAAGAGAGGTGGAGGTTGCAGTGGAATAAAAAGACAATATTAATGCCCCGTGGAAAAGACGTGGAGGTCACAGTAGCTTAACAAGACGGTTGTAATACCCCTTGGAAATGTGGTGGAGTACAGAGTGGTTTAACAAGAAAGTTTTAATGCCCCTTCGCAGAGAAGTGGAGGTCACAGTAGCTTAACATGATGGTTTTAATGCCCCTTGGAAGAGTTGTGGAGGTCGCAGTGGAATAAAAAGACAATATCCATGCCCCGTGGAAGAGACGTGGAGGTCACAGTAACTTAACAAGACAAATTTAATGCCGCTTGGAAGAGTGGTGGAGGACGCAGTGGAATGAAAAGACAATATTAATTTCCCGTGGAAGAGACATGAAGGTAACAGTAGCATAATAAGACGGTTTTAATGCCCCTTGGAAGAGCTGTTGTGTTCAGAGAGGTTTAAAAAGATGGTTTTAATGTCCCTTGGAAGAGACATGGAGGTCACAGTAGCTTAACAAGATGGTTTTTCTGCCCCTTGGAAAAGTGGTGGAGGTTACATTGGAATAAAAAGACATTATCAGTGCCCCATGGAAGAGACATGGAGGTCACAGGAGCTTAAAAAGACGGTTTTATTTCCAACTTGTAAGAGTGGTGGACGTAGCAGTGGAATAAAAATACAATATCATTGCCGCGTGGAAGAGACGTGGAGGTCACAGAAGATTATCAAGACGGATTTAATGCCCCTTGGCAGAACTGTGGAGTTCAGAGTGGTTTAACAAGACGGTTTTAATGCCCCTTGGAAAAGAGGTGAAGGTCACAGTAGCTTAACAAGATGGTTTTAATGCCCCTTGGAAGAGTGGTGGAGGTCTTAGTGGAAGAAAAAGACATTATCAATGCCCCTTGGAAGATTGGTGGAGGTCACAGTGGAATAAAAAGACAATATCAATACCCTGTGGAAGAGACGTGGAGATCACAGTAGCTTAACAAGATGGTTTTAATGCCCCTTGGAAGAGCTGTGGAGTACAGAGTGATTTAACAAGATGGTTTTAATGCCCCTTGGAAGAGTGGTGGAGGTTACAGTGGAATATAAAGACAATATCAATTCCCCGTAAAAGAGACGTGGAGGTCAAAGTAGCTTAATAAGAAGGTTTTAATGCCCCTTGGAAGAGCTGTGGAGTTCAGAGTGGTTTAGCAAGACGGTTTTAATTCCCCCTGGAAGAGACGTGGAGGTCACAGTAGTTTAACAAGAAGGTTTAATGCCCCTTGGAAGAGTGGTGGAGGTTACAGTGGAATATAAAGACAATATTAATGCCCAGTGGAAGAGAAGAGGAGGTCACAGTAGCGTAACAAGACGATTTTAATGCCTCTTGGAAGAGTGGTGGTGGTTCGCAGTATAATAAAATGACAATATCAATGCCGCTTGGAAGAGTGATGGAGGTCGCAGTGGAATAAAAAGACAATATCAATGCCCAGTGGATGAGACGTGAAGGTCACAGTAGCTTAACAAGACGGTTTTAATTCCCCTTGGAAGAGGGGTGGAGGTTACAGCGGAATAAAAAGACAATATCAATGCCCCGTGGAAGAGACGTGGAGGTCACAGTGGCTTAACAAGACAGTTTTATTGCACCTTGGAAGAGTGGTTGTGATCGCAGTGGAATAAAAAGACAATATCATTGCCGTGTGGAAGAGACATTCAGGTCACAGTAGATTATCAAGACGGTTTTAATGCACCTTGGCAGAGCTGTGGAGTTCAGAGTGGTTTAACAAGATGATTTTAATGTCCCTTGGAAGAGATGTGAAGGTCATAGTAGCTTTACAAGACGATTTTAATGCCCCTTGGAAGAGTGGTGGAGGTTACAGTGGAATAAAAACACTATATCAATGCCCAGTGGAAGAGGCGTGGAGGTCACATTAGGTTAACCAGATAATTTTAATGCCCCTTGGCAAAGGGCAGAGCTGTGGTGTTCAGAGTGGCTTAACAAGACGGTTTTAATGCCCCTTGGAAGAGACGTGAAGGTAACTGTAGCTTAACAAGACGGTTTTAATGCCCCTTGGAAGAGTGGTGGAGGATACAATGGAATAAAAAGACAATATCAATGACCCGTGGAATAGACGTGGAGGTCACAGTAGCTTAGCAAGATGTTTTTTTTGCCCCTTGGAAGAGTAGAGGAGGTCGCAATGGAAAAAAAAAGAAACTATCAATCACCCTTGGAGGAGTGGTGGAGGTCGCAGTGGAATAAAAACACAATATCAGTGCCCCGTGGAAGAGACGTGAAGGTCATGGTAGCGTAACAAGACGGTTTTAAAGCCCTTTGGAAGAGTCGTGGAGTTTACAGTGGAATAAGAAGACAATATCAATGCCCCGTGGAAGAGAGGTTGAGGTCACAGTAGCTTAACAAGACGGTTTTATTGCCCACTTGTAAGAGTGGTGGAAGTCACAGTTAAATAAAAAGACAATATCATTGCCGCGTGGAAGAGAGGTGGAGGTCACAGTAGATTATCAAGACGGTTTTAATGCCCCTTGGCAGAACTGTGGAGTTCGGCGTGGTTTAACAAGACGGTTTTAATGCCCCTTGGAAGAAATGTGAAATTCACAGTAGCTTAACAAGATGGTTTTAATGCCCCTTGGAAGAGTGGTGGAGGTTACAGTGGAATAAAAAGACAATATCAATGCCCCGTGGAAGAGACGTGGAGATCACAGTAGCTTAAAAAGATGATATTAATGCCCCTTGTAAGAGCTGTGGAGTTTAGAGTGGTTTAACAAGATGGTTTAAATGCCCCTTGGAAGACACGTGGATGTCACAGTAGTTAAAAAGATGATTTTAATACTCCTTGGAAGAGTGGTGAAGGTCTCAGTGGATTAAAAAGACAATATCAATGCCCCGTAGAAGAGACGTGGAGGGCACAGTATCTTAACAAGATGGTTTTAATGCCCCTTGGAAGAGCTGTGGAGTACAGAGTGGTTTAACAATATGGTTTTAATGCCCCTTGGAAGAGTGGTGGAGGTCGTAGTGTAATAAAAAGACAATATCAATGTCCCTTGGAAGACTGGTGGAGGTTGCAGTGGAATAAAAAGACAATATCAATATCCCGTGGAAGAGATGTGGAGATCACAGTAGATTAACAAGACAGTTTTATTGCCCCTTGGAAGAGTGGTGGAAGTCGCAGTGGAATAAAAAGACAATATCAATGCCCCGTGGAAGGGACGTGGAGGTCAAAGTAGCTTAATAAGACGGTTTTAAAGCCCCTTGGAAGAGCTCTGGAGTTCAAAGTGGTGTAACAAGATGGTTTTAATGCCCCTTGGAAGAGACGTGGTGGTCACTGTAGCCTAATAAGACGGTTTTAATGCCCCTTGTAAGAGCAGTGGAGTTCAGAGTGGTTAAATAAGACAGTTTAAATGCCCCTTGGAAGAGACGTGGATGTCACAGTGGCTTAAAAAGATGATTTTAATACTGCTTGGAACAGTGGTGAAGGTCTCAGTGGAATAAAAAGACAATATCAATGCCCCGTGGAAGAGACATGGAGGGCACAGTATCTTAACAAGACGGTTTTAATGCCCCTTGGAAGAGCTGTGGAGAACAGAGTGGTTTAACAAGACGGTTTTAATGCCCCTTGGAAGAGTGGTGGAGGTCGTAGTGTAATAAAAAGACAATATCAATGTCCCTTGGAAGACTGGTGGAGGTTGCAGTGGAATAAAAAGACAATATCAATATCCCGTGGAAGAGATGTGGAGATCACAGTAGATTAACAAGACAGTTTTATTGCCCCTTGGAAGAGTGGTGGAAGTCGCAGTGGAATAAAAAGACAATATCAATGCCCCGTGGAAGGGACGTGGAGGTCAAAGTAGCTTAATAAGACAGTTTTAATGCCCCTAGGAAGAGCTTTGGAGTTCAGAGTAGTGTAACAAGACGGTTTTAATGCCCCTTGGAAGAGACGTGGAGGTCACAGTAGCCTAACAAGACGGCTTTAATGCCCCTTGTAAGAGCAGTGGAGTTTAGAGTGGTTTAACAAGACGGTTTAAATGTCCCTTGGAAGGGACGTGGAGGGCACAGTATCTTAACAAGACGGTTTTAATGCCCCTTGGAAGAAAGGTGAAAGTCACAGTAGCTTAACAAGATGGTTTTAATGCCCCTTGGAAGAGTGGTGAAGGTTACAGTGGAATAAAAAGACAATATCAATGTCCCCGTGGAAGAGACGTGGAGAACACAGTAGCTTAAAAAGATGATTTTAATACTCCTTGGAAGAGTGGTGAAGGTCTCAGTGGAATAAAAAGACAATATCAATGCCCTGTGGAAGAGACGTGGAGGGCACAGTATCTTAACAAGACGGTTTTAATGCCCCTTGTAAGAGCTGTGGAGTTCAGAGTGGTTTAACAAGATGGTTTAAATGCCCCTTGGAAGAGACGTGGATGTCACAGTAGTTAAAAAGATGATTTTAATACTCCTTGGAAGAGTGGTGAAGGTCTCAGTGGATTAAAAAGACAATATCAATGCCCCGTAGAAGAGACGTGGAGGGCACAGTATCTTAACAAGATGGTTTTAATGCCCCTTGGAAGAGCTGTGGAGTACAGAGTGGTTTAACTAGATGGTTTTAATGCCCCTTGGAAGTGTGGTGGAGGTCGTAGTGGAATAAAAAGACAATATCAATGCCCCTTGGAAGACTGGTGGAGGTTGCAGTGGAATAAAAAGACAATATCAATATCCCGTGGAAGAGATGTGGAGATCACAGTAGATTAACAAGACAGTTTTAATGCCCCTTGGAAGAGTGGTGGAAGTCGCAGTGGAAGAAAAAGACAATATCAATGCCCCGTGGAAGGGACGTGGAGGTCAAAGTAGCTTAATAAGACGGTTTTAAAGCCCCTTGGAAGAGCTCTGGAGTTCAAAGTGGTGTAGCAAGATGGTTTTAATGCCCCTTGGAAGAGATGTGGAGGTCACTGTAGCCTAATAAGACGGTTTTAATGCCCCTTGTAAGAGCAGTGGAGTTCAGAGTGGTTAAACAAGACAGTTTAGATGCCCCTTGGAAGAGACGTGGATGTCACAGTAGCTTAAAAAGATGATTTTAATACTCCTTGGAACAGTGGTGAAGGTCTCAGTGGAATAAAAAGACAATATCAATGCCCCGTGGAAGAGACATGGAGGGCACAGTATCTTAACAAGACGGTTTTAATGCCCCTTGGAAGAGCTGTGGAGAACAGAGTCGTTTAACAAGACGGTTTTAATGCCCCTTGGAAGAGTGGTGGAGGTCGTAGTGGAATAAAAAGACAATATCAATGCCTCTTGGAAGACTGGTGGAGGTTGCAGTGGAAAAAAAAGACAATATCAATGCCCCGTGGAAGAGACGTGGAGGTCACAGTAGCTTAGCAATATGGTTTCATTGCCCCTTGGAAGAGTGGTGAAGGTCGCAGTGTAATAAAAACACTACATCAATGCCCAGTGGAAGAGACGTGGAGGTCACATTAGGTTAACCAGATAATTTTAATGCCCCTTGGCAGAGAGCAGAGCTGTGGAGTTCAGAGTGGCTTAGCAAGACGGTTTAATGCCCCTTGGAAGAGACGTGAAGGTAACTGTAGCTTAACAAGACGGTTTTAATGCCCCTTGGAAGAGTGGTGGAGGATACAATGGAATAAAAAGACAATATCAATGCGCCGTGGAATAGACGTGGAGGTCACAGTAGCTTAGCAAGATGTTTTTTTTGCCCCTTGGAAGAGTAGTGGAGGTCGCAATGGAAAAAAAAGAAAACATCAATCGCCCTTGGAGGAGTGGTGGAGGGCGCAGTGGAATAAAAACACAATATCAATGCCCCGTTGAAGAGACGTGAAGGTCATAGTAGCGTAACAAGACGGTTTTAAAGTCCTTTGGAAGAGTGGTGGAGTTCGCAGTGGAATAAAAAGACAATATCAATGCCCCGTGCAAGAGACGTGGAGGTCACAGTAGCTTAACAAGATAGTTTTAATGGCCCTTAGAAAAGTGGTGGACGTTGCAGTGGAATAAAAAGACAATATCAATGCCACTTGGAAGAGTGGTGGAGGTCGTATTGGACTAAAAAGACAATATCAATTCCCCGTGATAGAGACATGGCGGTCACAGAAGCTTAACAAAATGGTTTTCATGCCCCTTGGAAGAGTGGTGGAGGTAGCAGTGGAATAAAAAGACAAAATCAATGCCCTGTGGAAGAGACGTTTAGGTCAGAGTAGCTTAACAAGACGGTTTTAATGCCCATTGGAAGAGTAGTGGGGGTCGCTGTGGAAAAAAAAGACAATATTAATGCCCCGTGGAAGAGAAGTGGAGTTCACAGTATCTTAACAAGATGGTTTTAATGCCCCTTGGAAGAGCTGTGGAGTACAGAGTGGTTTAACAAGATGGTTGTAATGCCCCTTGGAAGAGACGTGGAGGTAGCAGTAGCTTAACAAGACAGTTTTAATGCCTCTTGGAAGAGTGTTGGAGGCTACAGTGAAAAAAAAAAGACAATATCAATGCCCTGTGGAAGAGACATGGAGGCCACAGTAGCTTAACAAGACACTTTTTAATGCCCCTTGGCAGAGCTGTGTCATTCAGAGTGGTTTAACAAGAAGGATTTAATGCCCCTTGGAAGAGACGTGAAGATCACAGTAGCTTAAAAAGACAGTTTTAATGCCCCTTGGAAGAGTGGTGGAGGTTACAGTGGAATAAAAAGACAATATGAATGCCCCGTGGAAGAGACATAGAGGTCACAGTAGCTTAACAAGACGATTTTCATGACCCCTTGGAAGAGTAGTGGAGGTCGCAATGGAAAAAAAAGAAAACATCATTCGCCCTTGGAGGAGTGGTGGAGGGCGCAGTGGAATAAAAACACAATATCAATGCCCCGTGGAAGAGACGTGAAGGTCATAGTAGCGTAACAAGACGGTTTTAAAGCCCTTTGGAAGAGTGGTGGAGTTCGCAGTGGAATAAAAAGACAATATCAATGCCCCGTGCAAGAGACGTGGAGGTCACAGTAGTTTAACAAGATAGTTTTAATGGCCCTTAGAAAAGTGGTGGAGGTTGCAGTGGAATAAAAAGACAATATCAATGCCACTTGGAAGAGTGGTGGAGGTCGTATTGGACTAAAAAGACAATATCAATTCCCCGTGAAAGAGACATGGAGGTCACAGAAGCTTAACAAAATGGTTTTCATGCCCCTTGGAAGAGTGGTGGAGGTAGCAGTGGAATAAAAAGACAAAATCAATGCCCTGTGGAAGAGACGTTTAGGTCAGAGTAGCTTAACAAGACGGTTTTAATGCCCCTTGGAAGAGTGGTGGAGGTTACAGTGGAATAAAAAGACAATATGAATGCCCCGTGGAAGAGACATAGAGGTCACAGTAGCTTAACAAGACGATTTTCATGCCCCTTCGAAGAGTGGTGGTGGTCGAAGTGGAATAAAAAGTCAATATCAATTCCCCTTGGAAGAGTGGTGTAGGTTGCAGTGGGATAAAAAGACAATATCAATGCCCCGTGGAAGAGACGTAGAGGTCACAGTAGTTAAGAAGATGGTTTTAATGCCCATTGGAAAAGTGGTGGAGGTAGCAGTGGAATAAAAAGACAAAATCAATGCCCCTTGGATGAGACGTGGAGGCCACAGTAGCTTAACAAGATGGTTCTAATGACCCTTGGAAGAGAGGTGGAGGTCGCAGTGGAATAAAAAGAAAATATCAATGCCCCGTGGAAGAGACGTGGAGGTCACAGTAGCTTAACAAAACGGTTTTAATGCCCCTTCGAAGAGTGGTGGTGGTCGCAGTGGAATAAAAAGACAATATCAATGCCCCTTGGAAGAGTGGTGGAGGTCGCAGTGGAATTAAAAGACATTATCAATGCCAAGTGGAAGAGACGTGGAGGTCACAGTAGCTTTACAAGACGGTTTTAATGCCCCTTGGAAGAGTGGTGGAGGTTACAGTGGAATAAAAAGACAATATCAATGCCCCGTGGAAGAGACGTGGAGATCACAGTAGCTTAACAAGACGGTTTCAATGTCCCTTGGAAGAGTGGTGGAGATCGCAGTGGAATATAAAGATAATATCAATGCCCCTTGGAAGAGTGGTGGAGATCACAGTGGAAAAAAGACAATATCAATGCCCCGTGGAAGAGACGTGGATGTCACAGTAGCTTAACAAGACCGTTTTAATGCCCCTTTGAAGAGTGGTGGTGGTCGCAGTGGAATAAAAAGACAATATCAATGCCCCTTGGAAGGGTGGTGGAGGTCGCAGTGGAATAAAATGTCAATATCAATGGCACATGGAAGAGACGTAGAGGTCACAGTAGCTTAAGAAGATGGTTTTAATGCCCATTGGAAAAGTGATGGAGGTAGCAGTGGAATAAAAAGACAAAATCAATGCCCCTTGGATGAGACGTGGAGGCCACAGTAGCTTAACAAGGCGGTTTTAATGCCCCTTGGAAGAGTGGTGGAGGTCGCAGTGGAATAAAAAGACAATATCAATGCCCCGTGGAAGAGACGTGGAGGTCACAGTAGCTTAACAAGACGGTTTTAATGCCCCTTCGAAGAGTGGTGGTGGTCGCAGTGGAATAAAAAGAAAATATCAATGCCACTTGGAAGAGTGGTGGATGTAGCAGTGGAATAAAAAGACAATATCAATGCCCCGTGGAAGAGACATGGAGGTCACAGTAGCTTTACAAAATGGTTTTAATGCCCCTTGGAAGAGTGGTGGAGGTTACAGTGGAATAAAAAGACAATATCAATGCCCCGTGGAAGAGACGTGGAGATCACAGTAGCTTAACAAGACGGTTTCAATGTCCCTTGGAAGAGTGGTGGAGATTGAAATGGAATATAAAGATAATATCAATGCCCCTTGGAAGAGTGGTGGAGATCACAGTGGAAAAAAGACAATATCAATGCCCCGTGGAAGAGACGTGGTGGTCACAGCACCTTAACAATACGGTTTTAATGCCCCTTTGAAGAGTGATGGAGGTCGAAGAGGAATAAAAAGACATTATCATTGCCCCGTGGAAGAGACATCGAGGTCAAAGTAGCTTAATAACATGGTTTTACAGCCCGTTGGAAGAGCTGTGGAATTCAGAGTGGTTTAACAAGACGGTGTTAATGCCCCTTGGAGGAGACATGGATGTCACAGTAGGTTAACAAGACGGTTTTAATGCCCCTTGGAAGAGTGGTGGAGGTCGCAGTGGAAAAAAAAGACAATATCAATGCTCAGTTGAAGAGACGTGGAGGTCACAGTAGCTTAACAAAACAGTTTTAATGCCCTTTGAAAGAGTGGTGGAGGTCGCAGTGGAATAAAAAGACAATATCAATGCCCCGTGGAAAAGACTTGGAGGTCACAATAGCTTAACAAGACGGTTTTAATGCCCCTTGGGAGAGTGGTGGAGGTTGCAGTGGAATAAAAAGACAATATTAATGCCCCGTGGAAAAGACGTGGAGGTCACAGTAGCTTAACAAGACGGTTGTAATGCCCCTTGGAAATGTGGTGGAGTACAGAGTGGTTTAACAAGAAAGTTTTAATGCCCCTTCGCAGAGAAGTGGAGGTCACAGTAGCTTAACATGATGGTTTTAATGCCCCTTGGAAGAGTTGTGGAGGTCACAGTGGAATAAAAAGACAATATCCATGCCCCGTGGAAGAGACGTGGAGGTCACAGTAACTTAACAAGACAAATTTAATGCCGCTTGGAAGAGTGGTGGAGGACGCAGTGGAATGAAAAGACAATATCAATTTCCCGTGGAAGAGACATGAAGGTAACAGTAGCATAATAAGACGGTTTTAATGCCCCTTGGAAGAGCTGTTGTGTTCAGAGAGGTTTAAAAAGATGGTTTTAATGTCCCTTGGAAGAGACATGGAGGTCACAGTAGCTTAACAAGACGGTTTTTCTGCCCCTTGGAAAAGTGGTGGAGGTTACATTGGAATAAAAAGACATTATCAGTGCCCCATGGAAGAGACATGGAGGTCACAGGAGCTTAAAAAGACGGATTTATTTCCACCTTGTAAGAGTGGTGGACGTAGCAGTGGAATAAAAATACAATATCATTGCCGCGTGGAAGATACGTGGAGGTCACAGTAGATTATCAAGACGGATTTAATGCCCCTTGGCAGAACTGTGGAGTTCAGAGTGGTTTAACAAGACGGTTTTAATGCCCCTTGGAAAAGAGGTGAAGGTCACAGTAGCTTAACAAGATGGTTTTAATGCCCCTTGGAAGAGTGGTGGAGGTCTTAGTGGAATAAAAAGACATTATCAATGCCCCTTGGAAGATTGGTGGAGGTCACAGTGAAATAAAAAGACAATATCAATACCCCGTGGAAGAGACGTGGAGATCACAGTAGCTTAACAAGAAGGTTTAATGCCCCTTGGAAGAGTGGTGGAGGTTACAGTGGAATATAAAGACAATATCAATTCCCCGTAAAAGAGACGTGGAGGTCAAAGTAGCTTAATAAGAAGGTTTTAATGCCCCTTGGAAGAGCTGTGGAGTTCAGAGTGGTTTAACAAGACGGTTTTAATTCCCCTTGGAAGAGACGTGGAGGTCACAGTAGCTTAACAAGAAGGTTTAATGCCCCTTGGAAGAGTGGTGGAGGTTACAGTGGAATATAAAGACAATATTAATGCCCAGTGGAAGAGAAGAGGAGGTCACAGTAGCGTAACAAGACGATTTTAATGCCTCTTGGAAGAGTGATGGTGGTTCGCAGTATAATAAAATGACAATATCAATGCCCCTTGGAAGAGTGATGGAGGTCGCAGTGGAATAAAAAGACAATATCAATGCCCAGTGGATGAGACGTGAAGGTCACCGTAGCTTAACAAGACGGTTTTAATTCCCCTTGGAAGAGTGGTGGAGGTTACAGCGGAATAAAAAGACAATATCAATGCCCCGTGGAAGAGACGTGGAGGTCACAGTGGCTTAACAAGACAGTTTTATTGCACCTTGGAAGAGTGGTTGTGATCGCAGTGGAATAAAAAGACAATATCATTGCCGTGTGGAAGAGACATTCAGGTCACAGTAGATTATCAAGACGGTTTTAATGCACCTTGGCAGAGCTGTGGAGTTCAGAGTGGTTTAACAAGACGATTTTAATGTCCCTTGGAAGAGATGTGAAGGTCATATTAGCTTTACAAGACGATTTTAATGCCCCTTGGAAGAGTGGTGGAGGTTACAGTGGAATAAAAACACTATATCAATGCCCAGTGGAAGAGGCGTGGTGGTCACATTAGGTTAACCAGATAATTTTAATGCCCCTTGGCAGAGGGCAGAGCTGTGGTGTTCAGAGTGGCTTAACAAGACGGTTTTAATGCCCCTTGGAAGAGATGTGAAGGTAACTGTAGCTTAACAAGACGGTTTTAATGCCCCTTGGAAGAGTGGTGGAGGATACAATGGAATAAAAAGACAATATCAATGCCCTGTGGAATAGACGTGGAGGTCACAGTAGCTTAGCAAGATGTTTTTTTTGCCCCTTGGAAGAGTAGTGGAGGTCGCAATGGAAAAAAAAGAAACTAGCAATCACCCTTGGAGGAGTAGTGGAGGTCGCAGTGGAATAAAAACACAGTATCAATGCCCCGTGAAAGAGACGTGAAGGTCATGGTAGCGTAACAAGACGGTTTTAAAGCCCTTTGGAAGAGTCGTGGAGTTTACAGTGGAATAAGAAGACAATATCAATGCCCCGTGGAAGAGACGTGGAGGTCACAGTAGCTTAACAAGACGGTTTTATTGCCCACTTGTAAGAGTGGTGGAAGTCACAGTTAAATAAAAAGACAATATCATTGCCGCGTGGAAGAGAGGTGGAGGTCACAGTAGATTATCAAGACGGTTTTAATGCCCCTTGGCAGAACTGTGGAGTTCGGAGTGGTTTAACAAGACGGTTTTAATGCCCCTTGGAAGAAATGTGAAAGTCACAGTAGCTTAACAAGATGGTTTTAATGCCCCTTGGAAGAGTGGTGGAGGTTACAGTGGAATAAAAAGACAATATCAATGCCCCGTGGAAGAGACGTGGAGATCACAGTAGCTTAAAAAGATGATATTAATGCCCCTTGTAAGAGCTGTGGAGTTCAGAGTGGTTTAACAAGACGGTTTAAATGCCCCGTGGAAGAGACGTGGAGGGCACAGTATCTTAACAAGATGGTTTTAATGCCCCTTGGAAGAGCTGTGGAGTACAGAGTGGTTTAACAAGATGGTTTTAATGGCCGTTGGAAGAGTGGTGAAGGTCGTAGTGGAATAAAAAGACAATATCAATGTCCCTTGGAAGACTGGTGGAGGTTGCAGTGGAATAAAAAGACAATATCAATATCCCGTGGAAGAGATGTGGAGATCACAGTAGATTAACAAGACAGTTTTAATGCCCCTTGGAAGAGTGGTGGAAGTCGCAGTGGAATAAAAAGACAATATCAATGCCCCGTGGAAGAGACGTGGAGGTCACAGTAGCTTAACCAAACAGTTTTAATGCCCTTTGGAAGAGTGGTGGTGGTCGCAGTGGAATAAAAAGACAATATCAGTGGCCCGGAAAAGAGACGTGGAGGTCACAGTAGCTTAACAAGATGGTTTTAATGCCCCTTGCAAGAGCTGTGGAGTTCAGAGAGGTCTAAAAAGATGGTTTTAATGTCCCTTAGAAGAGATGTGGAGGTCACAGAAGCTTAACAAGACGGTTTTTGTGCCCCATGGAAAAGTGGTGGAGGTTACATTGGAGTAAAAAGACATTATCAGTGCCCCGTGGGAGAGACGTGGAGGTCACAGTAGCTTAACAAGACAGTTTTAATGTCTCTTGGAAGAGTGGTGAAGGTCGCAGTGCAATAAAAGACAATATAAATGCCCCGAGGAAGAGACGTAGAGGTCACAGTAGCTTAACAAGACAATTTTAATGCCACTTGGAAGAGTGGTGGAGGTCGCAGTGGAATAGAAAAACAATATCAATGCCCCTTGGAAATGTGGTGGAGTTCGCAGTGGAATAAAAAGACAATATCAATGCCCCGTGGAAGAGACGTGGAGGTCAGAGAAGCTTAACAAGATGGTGTTAATGACCCTTGGAAGAGTGGTGGAGGTCGCAGTGTAATAAAAAGACAATATCAATGGCCCGTAAAAGAGACGTGGAGGTCACAGTAGCTTAACAAGATGGTTTTAATGCCCCTTGGAAGAGCTGTGGAGTTCAGAGAGGTCTAAAAAGATGGTTTTAATGTCCCTTGGAAGAGATGTGGAGGTCACAGTAGCTTAAAAAGACGGTTTTTGTGTCCCTTGGAAAAGAGGTGGAGGTTACATTGGAATACAAAGACATTATCAGTGCCCCGTGGGAGAGACGTGGAGGTCACAGTAGCTTAACAAGACTGTTTTAATGCCTTTTGGAAGAGTGGTGAAGGTCGCAGTGCAATAAAAGACAATATCAATGCCCCGTGGAAAAAACGTAGAGGTCACAGTAGCTTAACAAGATGGTTTTAATGCCCCTTGGAATAGTGGTGGAGGTCGCAGTGGAATAAAAAGACAATATCAATGCCCCGTGGAAGAGACTTGGAGATCACAGTAGCTTAACAAGATGGTTTTAATGCCCCTTGGAATAGTGGTGGAGGTCGCAGTGGAATAAAAAAACAATATCAATGCCCCTTGGAAATGTGGTGGAGTTCGCAGTGAAATAAAAAGACAATATCAATGCCCTGTGGAAGAATGGTGGAGATCACAGTGGAAAAAAAACAATATCAATGCCCCGTGGAAGAGATGTGGTGGTCACAGCAGCTTAACAATACGGTTTTAATGCCCCTTTGAAGAGGGATGGAGGTCGCAGTGGAATAAAAAGACAATTTCATTGCCCCGTGGAAGAGATGTTGAGGTCACAGTGCCTTTACAAGAAGGCTTTAATGTCCATTGGAAGAGTGGTGGAGGATATAGTGGAATAAAAAGAAAATATCAATGCCCCGTGGAAGAGACGTGGAGGTCACAGGAGCTTAACAATACAGTTTTAATGTCCCTTTGAAGAGCGATGGAGGTCGCAGTGGAATAAAAAGACAATTTCATTGCCCGGTGGAAGAGATGTTGAGGTCACAGTACCTTTACAAGACGGTTTTAATGTCCATTGGAAGAGTGATGGAGGATATAGTGGAATAAAAAGAAAATATCAATGCCCAGTGGAAGAGACGTGGAGGTCACAGGAGCTTAACAATACAGTTTTAATGCCCCTTGGAAGAGTGGTGGAGGTTGCAGTGGAATAAAAAGAAAATATCAATGCCCGTGGAAGAGACGTGGAGGTCAGAGTAGCTTAACAAGACGGTTTTAATGCCCCTTGGAACAGTGGTGGAGGTCGCAGTGGAATAAAAAGAAAATATAAATGCCCAATGGAAAAGACGTGGAGGACACAGTAGCTTAACAATGCGGTTTTAATGCCCATTGGAAGAGTGGTGGAGGTCGCTGTGGAATAAAAAGACAATATCAATGCCCAGTGGAAGAGACGTGGAGGTCACAGTAGCTTAACAAGATGGTTTTAATGCCCCTTGGAAGAGTGGTGGAGGTTACAGTGGAATATAAAGACAATATCAATGCCCAGTGTAAGAGACGTGGAGGTCACATTAGCGTGACAAGACGGTTTTAATGCCCCTTGGAAAAGAGGTGGAGGTACGCAGTGGAATAAAAAGACAATATCAATGCCCCGTGGAATAGACGTGGAGGTCACATTAGGTTAACCAGATGGTTTTTATGCCCCTTGGCAGAGCTGTGGAGTTCAGAGTGGTTTAACAAGACAGATTTAATGCCCCTTGGAAGAGACGTGAAGGTCATTGTAGCTTAACAAGACGGTTTTAATGCCCCTTGGAAAAGTGGTGGAGGTTACAGTGGAATATAAAGACAATATCAATGCCTTGTGGAAGAGACGTGGAGGTCACAGTAGCTTAACAAGACGGTTTTATTGCCCCTTGTTAGAGTGGTGGAGGTTGAAGTGGAAAAAAAAGAAAATATCAATGCCCCTTGGAGGAGTGGTGGAGGTCGCAGTGGAATAAAAAGACAATATCAATGCCCTGTGAAAGAGACGTGGAGGTCACAGTAGCTTAACAAGATGACTTTAATGCCCCTTGGAAGAGCTGTGAAGTTCAGAGAGGTCTAAAAAGATGGTTTTAATGTCCCTTGGAAGAGATGTGGAGGTCACAGTAGCTTAACAAGACGGTTTTTGTGCCCCTTGGAAAAGTGGTGGAGGTTACATTGGAAGGAAAAGACATTATCAGTGCCCCGTGGAGAGACGTGGAGGTCACAGTAGCTTAATAAGACTGTTTTAATGCCTCTTGGAAGAGTGGTGAAGGTGGCAGTGCAATAAAAGACAATATCAATGCCCCGTGGAAAAGACGTAGAGGTCACAGTAGCTTAACAAGATGGTTTTAATGCCCCTTGGAATAGTGGTGGAGGTCACAGTGGAATAAAAAGACAATATCAATGCCCCGTGGAAGAGACTTGGAGATAACATTAGCTAAACAAGACAATTTAAATGCCCCTTGGAATAGTGGTGGAGGTCGCAGTGGAATAAAAAAACAATATCAATGCCCCTTGGAAATGTGGTGGAGTTCACAGTGGAATAAAAAGACAATATCAATGCCCCGTGGAAGAGACATGGAGGTCAGAGAAGCTTAACAAGACGGTTTTAATGCCCACTGGAAGAGTGGTGGAGGTCGTAGTGGAATAAAAAGACAATATCAATGCCCCGTGGAAGGGACTTGGAGATCACAGTAGATTAACAAGACGGTTTCAATGCCCCTTGGAAGAGTCATGGAGGTCGCATTGAAATAAAAAGACAATATCAAAGCCACTTGGAAGAATGGTGGAGGTCGCAATGGAATAAAATGACAATATCAATGCCCCCGTGGAAGAGACGTGGAGGTCAAAGGAGCTTAACAATACAGTTTTAATGCCCCTTTGAAGAGAGATGGAGGTCGCAGTGGAATAAAAAGACAATTTCATTGCCCCGTGGAAGAGACGTTGAGGTCACAGTATCTTTACAAGACGGTTTTAATGTCCATTGGAAGAGTGGTGGAGGATATAGTGGAATAAAAAGAAAATATCAATGCACAGTGGAAGAGACGTGGAGGTCACAGGAGCTTAACAATACAGTTTTAATGCCCCTTGGAAGAGTGGTGGAGGTTGCAGTGGAATAAAAAGAAAATATCAATGCCCGTGGAAGAGACGTGGAGGTCAGAGTAGCTTAACAAGATGGTTTTAATGCCCCTTGGAACAGTGGTGGAGGTCGCAGTGGAATAAAAAGAAAATATAAATGCCCAGTGGAAGAGACGTGGAGGACACAGTAGCTTAACAATGCGGTTTTAATGCCCATTGGAAGAGTGGTGGAGGTCGCTGTGGAATAAAAAGACAATATCAATGCCCGGTGCAAGAGACGTGGAGGTCACAGTAGCTTAACAAGATGGTTTTAATGCCCCTTGGAAGAGTGGTGGAGGTCACTGTGGAATAAAAAGACAATATTAATGCCCCGTGGAAGAGATGTGGAGGACACAGTAGCTTAAAATGCGTTTTTAATGCCCCTTGAAAGATCTGTGGAGTTCAGAGTGCTTTAACAAGATGGTTTTAAAGCCCTTTGGAAGAGACATGGAGGTCACAGTAGCTTAAAAAGACGGTTTTAATGCCCCTTGGAAGTGTGGTGGAGGTCGCTGTGGAATAAAACGACAATATCAATGCCCCGTGGAAGAGTGGTGGAGGTCACAGTGGAATAAAATGACAATATCATTGCCCCGTGGAAGAGACGTGGAGGTCAAAGTAGCTTAGCAAGATGGTTTTAATGCCCCTTGGAAGTGTGGTGGAGGTCGCAGTGGAATAAATCGACAATATCAATGCCCCGTGGAAGAGCGGTGGAGGTCGTAGTGGCATAAAATGACAATATCAATGCCCCGTGGAAGAGACGTGGAGGTCACAGTAGCTTAACAAGACAGTTTTATTGCCCCTTAGAAGAGTGGTGGAGGTTGCAGTGGAATAAAAAGACATTATCATTGCCCGTGGAAGAGACCTTGAGGTCATAGTAACTTAACAAGACGGTTTTAATGCCCCTAGGAAGAGTGGTGGAGGTCGCAGTGGAATAAAGAGACAATATCAATGCCCCGTGGAAGAGACGTGGAAGTCACAGTAGCTTAACAAGATGGTTTTAATGCCCCTTGGAAGAGTGGTGGAGGTCGCAGTGGAATAAAAAGACAAAATAAATGCCCCGTGGAAGAAACGTGGAGGTCACAGTAGCTTAACAAGACTGTTTAAATGCCCCTTGAAAGAGTGGTGGAGGTTGCAGTGGAATAAAAAAAAATATATATCAATGCCCGTGGAAGAGACATGGAGGTCACAGTAACTTAGCAATAATGTTTTAATGCCCATTGGAAGAGCTGTGGAGTTCAGAGTGGTTTAACAGTTCTTTTTTAATGCCCCTTGGAATAGACGTGGAGGTCACAGTAACTTAACAAGATGGTTTTAATGCCCCTTGGAAGAGTGGTGGAGGTTACAGTGGAATAAAAAGACAATATGAATGTCCCCGTGGAAGAGACGTGGCGGTCAGAGTAGCTTAACAAGACGGTTTTAATGCCCCTTGGAACAGTGGTGGAGGTCGCAGTGGAATAAAAAGACATTATCAATGCCCAGTGGAAGAGACGTGGAGGACACAGTAGCTTAACAATGTGGTTTTAATGCCCATTGGAAGTGTGATGGAGGTCGCAGTGGAATAAAAAGACAATATCAATGCCGCGTAGAAGAGAAGTGTAGGTCACAGTAGCTTAACAAGACGGTTTAAATGCCCCTTGAAAGAGTAGTGGAGGTTGCAGTGGAATAAAAAAAATATATGAATGCCCGTGGAAGAGACATGGATGTCACAGTAACTTAACAAGACTATTTTAATGCCCATTGGAAGAGCTGTGGAGTTCAGAGTGGTTTAACAATTCAGTTTTAATGTCCCTTGGAAGAGTGGTGGAGGTTACAGTGGAATAAAAAGACAATATCAATGTCTCCGTGGAAGAGACATGGAGGTCAGAGCAGCTTAACAAGATGGTTTTAATGCCCCTTGGAAGAGTGGTGGAGATTGCAGTGGAATAAAAAGACAATATCAATGCCCCTTGGAAGAGTGGTGGAGGTCGTAGTGGAATAAAAAGACAATATCAATGTCCCCATGGAAGAGACCTGGAGGTCAGAGTAGCTTAACAAGACGGTTTTAATGCCTCTTGGAACAGTGGTGGAGGTCGCAGTGGAATAAAAAGAAAACATAAATGCCCAGTGGAAGAGACGTGGAGGACACAGTAGCTTAACAATGCGGTTTTAATGCCCATTGGAAGAGTGGTGGAGGTTGCTGTGGAATAAAAAGACAATATCAGTGCCCTGTGGAAGAGATGTGGAGGTCACAGTAGCTTAACAAGATGGATTTAATGCCCCTTGGAAGAGTGGTGGAGGTCGCTGTGGAATAAAAAGACAATATTAATGCCCCGTGGAAGAGATGTGGAGGACACAGTAGCTTAAAATGCGGTTCTAATGCCCCGTGGAAGATCTGTGGAGTTCAGAGTGCTTTAACAAGTTGGTTTTAATGCCCTTTGGAAGAGACGTGGAGATCAGAGTAGCTTAAAAAGACGGTTTTAATGCCCCTTGGAAAAGTGGTGGAGGTTACAGTGGAATAAAAAGACAATATCAATGCCCCTTGGAAGAGTGGTGGAGGTCGCAGTGGAATAAAATGACAATATCAATGCACCGTGGAAGAGACGTGGAGGTCACAGCAGCTTAACAAGACGGTTTTATTGCCCCTTGGAAGAGTGGTGGCTGTCGCAGTGGAATAAAAAGACAATATCATTGCCCGTGGAAGAGACCTTGAGGTCATAGTAGCTTAACAAGACGGTTTTAATGCCCCTTGCAAGAGTGGTGGAGGTCGCAGTGGAATAAAAAGACAATATCAATGCTCCGGGGAAGAGACATGGAGATCACAGTAGCTTAACAAGACGGTTTTAATGCCCCTTGGAAGAGCTGTGGAGTTCAGAGTGGTTCAACAAGACGGTTTTAATTCCCCTTGAAAGAGACGTGGAGGTCACAGTAGCTTAAAAAGACGGTTTTAATGCGCCTTGGTAGAGTGCTGGAGGTTACAGTGGAATAAAAAGACAATATCAATGCCCCATGGAAGAGACTTGGAGATCACAGTAGCTTTACAAGACGGTTTTAATGCCCCTTGGAAGAGCGGTGGAGGTCGCAGTGGAATACAAAGACAATATAAATTCCCCTTGGAAGAGTGGTGGAGGTCGCAGTGGAATTAAAAGACAAAATCAATGCCCCTTGGAAGAGTGGTGGAGGTCGCAGTTTATTAAAAAGACAATATCAATGCCCAGTGGAAGAGACGTGGAGGTCACAGTCGTTTAACAAACAGATTTAATGCCCTGTGGAAGAGTGGTGGTGGTCGCAGTGGAATAAAAAATAATATCAATGCCCCTTGGAAGAGTGGTGGAGGTCGCAGTGGAATAAAGAGACAATATCAATGCCCTGTGGAAGAGACGTGGATGTCACAGTAGCTTAAGAAGATGGTTTTAATGCCTCTTGGAAGAGTGGTGGAGGTCGCAGTGGAATAAAAAGACAAAATAAATGCCCCGTGGAAGAAACGTGGAGGTCACTGAAGCTTAACAAGATGGTTTTAATGCCCCTTGGAAGAGTGGTGGAGGGCGCAGTTTGCAATTGAGATTACTCTTTTCTTCAGAGCACCCGAATAGACCAGTGAGCGATCCCTCTCTTTTTTCTATTAATCATTTTTGGGATCCCGCTCCTGGAGCATTGCAGCAGGTACGTGTTCACACTATTAGAAGTTTGACAGCCTTTTTTCTGACCATGTGTCCCTTCCATTCAGTCACAGGTGGTTTTAACTAGCTCTACCAGCCCATACATTGTAGGTTAAAAGCCCAAGCAGAGACATATTGTCCATACAGGCTTACAGCCCAAGAGTGGCATATCCAGTGGTAGCGTAGCGTAGTTTCCCATCATACGAAGGTGACCTTGTCGTGGTTGATGGACACACATAAATTGGCCAAATTATGCGCAAAAAACCTTCATTTTTCAAAGTGACATTAGTCTAGATACAATATTTCTTATATATTCATGTATGGAGTGCCGAAGTTCTTTTTGCAATTGAGATTACTCTTTTCTTCGGAGCACCCGAATAGACCAGTGAGCGACACCTCTCTTTTTTCTATTAATCATTTTTGGGATCCCGCTCCTGGAGCATTGCAGCAGGTACGTGTTCACACTATTAGAAGTTTGACAGCCTTTTTTCTGACCATGTGTCCCTCCCATTCAGTCACAGGTGGTTTTAACTAGCTCTACCAGCCCATACATTGTAGGTTAAAAGCCCAAGCAGAGACATATTGTCCATACAGGCTTACAGCCCAAGAGTGGCATATCCAGTGGTAGCGTAGCGTAGTTTCCCATCATACGAAGGTGACCTTGTCGTGGTTGATGGGCACACATAAATTGGCCAAATTATGCGCAAAAAACCTTCATTTTTCAAAGTGACATTAGTCTAGATACAATATTTCTTATATATTCATGTATGGAGTGCCGAAGTTCTTTTTGCAATTGAGATTACTCTTTTCTTCAGAGCACCCGAATAGACCAGTGAGCGACCCCTCTCTTTTTTCTATTAATCATTCTTGGGATCCCGCTCCTGGAGCATTGCAGCAGGTACGTGTTCACACTATTAGAAGTTTGACAGCCTTTTTTCTGACCATGTGTCCCTCCCATTCAGTCACAGGTGGTTTTAACTAGCTCTACCAGCCCATACATTGTAGATTAAAAGCCCAAGCAGAGACATATTGTCCATACAGGCTTACAGCCCAAGAGTGGCATATCCAGTGGTAGCGTAGCGTAGTTTCCCATCATACGAAGGTGACCTTGTCGTGGTTGATGGGCACACATAAATTGGCCAAATTATGCGCAAAAAACCTTCATTTTTCAAAGTGACATTAGTCTAGATACAATATTTCTTATATATTCATGTATGGAGTGCCGAAGTTCTTTTTGCAATTGAGATTACTCTTTTCTTCAGAGCACCCGAATAGACCAGTGAGCGACCCCTCTCTTTTTTCTATTAATCATTTTTGGGATCCCGCTCCTGGAGCATTGCAGCAGGTACGTGTTCACACTATTAGAAGTTTGACAGCCTTTTTTCTGACCATGTGTCCCTCCCATTCAGTCACAGGTGGTTTTAACTAGCTCTACCAGCCCATACATTGTAGGTTAAAAGCCCAAGCAGAGACATATTGTCCATACAGGCTTACAGCCCAAGAGTGGCATATCCAGTGGTAGCGTAGCGTAGTTTCCCATCATACGAAGGTGACCTTGTCGTGGTTGATGGGCACACATAAATTGGCCAAATTATGCGCAAAAAACCTTCATTTTTCAAAGTGACATTAGTCTAGATACAATATATCTTATATA
This sequence comes from Phyllobates terribilis, assembly GCF_046119375.1. Classification (NCBI taxonomy): domain Eukaryota; kingdom Metazoa; phylum Chordata; class Amphibia; order Anura; family Dendrobatidae; genus Phyllobates; species Phyllobates terribilis. Next base: position 240,263 of record NW_027362982.1, read on the forward strand.
TTCATGTATGGAGTGCCGAAGTTCTTTTTGCAATTGAATTTTTTCTCAGTAATGCTGAAAATTAATGTTAATACGCAGTTTGAGTGTACAGCGGGGCGGGGGGAGGGGCAGGGGATGGATCTCTGCAGGAATAATGAAGATCTCCATTTTTTTTTCTCTTTCCCGCATTTACAGTAGGGAGGTGCAATCTGTCAGCCTATCAGCAGAGCACACATTGATCGAACTGCTTTTTTTCACACAAGCAAGGGCATGTGTCATTGGCAGTGTATGTCACATGTCCTTGCCCTATAAGACCCAGCCATTTTCCCCGTCGCCACCATTTTCTCACTGCTGCAGCTGCGTGTTAGACGGCACAGCTGTTGCTGTGTGCGCTAAACCTTGTTAATTTCAAGCCAATTTTCGCACAAATCTACAGATAGCTTGGGAGTAGGGAATAGTTTTGATTGCAGTCCTTTTAAGGACTAGGTTACAGCATTTCCTACGACTTTTATCAGGCAGGTCTGTGCTCTTAAATAGATAGGTTGGGAGTAAAGACTAATTGTAATTGCAGTCCTTTTCAGGACTAAGTTACATCAGTTCCTATCAGTTTTTGCCAGTCAGGTGTGTGCCAGTACTGTGCAAGTTTTTTTCACAGCATTTTGCTAAATCTAGCAAAGCAAATCCTTTCTGGCCTATTGCAGAGTGTGTTAGTCAGTGGAGTAGCCTATCTGTGTTGCAAGCTACACCACCTGTGTATAGAATACCAATTTTTTTAATGCACCTAGTGAAGTAAAACCTTTTGGGCATAGCATCATTCTATTAGTCCATCTATACTAACCTCCACCAGGTTGCAAATTCAATATAATTTTTTTCTGCATCTAGCTCTGAAAAAATATTTGGGCTTCTAGCACTGTGTGGGACTTGGTCTATTAGTCCATCTTTACTAACCTCCACCAGGTTGCAAATTAAAAATATTTTTTATCTGCATCTAGCTCTGAAAAAATATTTGGGCTTCTAGCAGTGTGTGGGACTTAGTCTATTAGTCCATCTATACTGACCTCCATCAGGTTGCAAATTCAATATAATTTTTTTCTGCATCTAGCTCTGAAAAAATATTTGGGCTTCTAGCAGTGTGTGGGAGTTGTTCTATTAGTCCATCTATACTGACCTCCATCAGGTTGCAAATTGAATATAATTTTTATCTGCATCTAGCTCTGAAAAAATATTTGGGCTTCTAGCAGTTTGTGGGACTTGGTCTATTAGTCCATCTATACTGACCTCCACCAGCTTGCAAATTAAATATAATTTTTATCTGCATCTAGCTCTGAAAAAATATTTGGGCTTCTAGCAGTGTGTGGGACTTGGTCTATTAGTCCATCTATACTGACCTCCATCAGGGTGCAAATTCAATATAATTTTTTTCTGCATCTAGCTTTGAAAAAATATTTCGGCATCTAGCAGTGTGTGGGACTTAGTCTATTAGTCCATCTATACTGACCTCCATCAGGGTGCAAATTCAATATAATTTTTTTCTGCATCTAGCTCTGAAAAAATATTTCAGATTCTAGCAGTGTGTGGGACTTGTTCTATTAGTGTTAGAACTCTCCTGTTAGGTTTTTTCTAGTTTGCTGGTGACATGACCATTTTTGCCTATTTAATCCGGCTCCACCCTCCTGGCCTTGCTGGACTTCATTGTAATTTCTACTCTTGAGCTAGCTTGGTACTCTGTTACCTTTCTCTGTCAGTTTTGCTAGGTCTTCGGACCTCTATGTTCTATGTTGTTTGTTTGTCCTATTTCTGCTACAATTTCTGCTAGGAGGTGTCCATCTTTCTCCCAGTCCCTAGTTCTTGTAGGGATCCCTTCCCTCACATCTATAGGTCTTGGTTCAGACTAGCCGAGGACTTTAGCGGGTCTGATCGCAGGATCAGGTTCCCCGTTACATCGTAGGGATCCAGCTTAGTTCTATTGTAGGGACAGATCTCCTGTCTTTCCTTAGTGCTTGTAGCAGATCATAACAGTAAGTCCAGCCCAAAAAAATTTCTCTAAGGAAAGGCCCCCAGTTTCCATCATGGTCTCGGTTCAGGATTTGGCTCAACGCCTGCAGGGACTCTCTCTGGAGGTGGCCGAGCTCCAACAACACATGAGTAGCTGCCTTGGAGCACATTTTGTAGAGCCAAAGGTACGTCTGCCTGATCTATTTTTTGGTGAACAACAAGATTTTTTTACTTTAAAAATGCTTGTTTATTGTATTTTCGTTTAAGACCCAGATCCTCTGGTGATGAATCACAGCGCATAGGGTTCATAATGTCACTTTTGCGCAAAGAACCTCAGGGATGGGCCTTTTCTATCCAACTTAGTGATCCGTGCTTTAGATCAGTGGATAGTTTTTTTTCTGCTTTGGGGTTGTTGTATGATGATCCTGATCGTGTCTCATCTGCTGAGTCTGAATTAAGACGTTTGAGACAGGGATCAGGTAATGTGGAAAATTATTGTACTCACTTCCGTCGGTGGTCTGCTCAGGTGGAGTGGAACGATTCAGCTTTGAAAAGCTCATTTCTTGCGGGGCTAGGTGAAAGGGTTAAGGATCTGCTGATTGCTTATCCTTCACCTGGAAACTTGCAGGAGGCAATGCAATTAGCTATACGGGTGGACAGGAGACTGCGTGCTAGGGTTAATAAGAGTAAATCCTCTGCCATGTCAGCTCCGAGTCTTGAGAGGGTCTGTACTGACATTGGTGAGCCGATGGAGATTGGGGCGATGTCACCCCGCTCTCAGGAAAAAGACCGCAGATTTTCTGAAGGTTTGTGCTTTTATTGCGGAAAATCTGATCATTTCATTAAGAACTGTGTGCTTCGTATGAACAAAGAAAAAAAAAAAGGTCAGTTACGCTCGTATAGCCTGTTTAAATACTAAGGGTGTACTTCTTTCTGCTACTATCACTGCTCAAGAAGAATTAATTGAATTTCGGGTATTTGTGGATTGTGGTTCTACTCTGAATGTGATTGATGGGGGATTCCTGGAAAAACTTAAATTAAAACCCAAACCTTTGTCATCCCCTATTGCTGTGGTTTCTGTCGATGGCTCTCCCTTAAAGAGTGTTACTCACAAGGTCTGTGAATTTCCCCTCACTATTAATGGTATTCACCAAGAGAATTTGGATTTGGTAGTATTAAATAATTTGCCTTCTCCAGTAGTGTTGGGGTTACCCTGGTTAAAATTGCACAATCCTGTACTGGATTGGTCTACCAATGAAATTAAGTCCTGGAGCCCTAAGTGTTATGACAAGTGTTGTAACGGGCGCATTGCTGCTGTGGATAAAGGGGAATTACCTGTACCTATTCAGGATTTTTGGAAAGTTTTTTCTGAGAAGGAATTGCAAATTTTGCCTCCCCATAGAGACTATGATTGTACCATTGAATTTGTCCCTGGAGCGACTCTTCCTAAAAGTCGTTTATTTAATCTTACTATTCCTGAGAGAAAGGCTTTGGAGGAATACATACAGACAAGCTTGGCCACCGGTCACATTAGGCCTTCCAAGTCTCCTGTGGCTGTTGGATTTTTTTTTGTTAAAAAAAAAGGACGACGGTTTACTTCCTTGTCTGGACTTTCGTGAGATTAATAAAATTACTGTACGCAATCCCTACCCACTGCCATTGATTCCTGATTTGTTTAACCAGTTAGTGGGGGCCAAGTGGTTCTCTAAAATTGATCTCCGGGGGGCATACAATTTGTTGCGCATGAAGGAGGGTGATGACTGGAAGACTGCTTTTAACACTCCTGTGGGTCATTTTGAGAATCTGGTTATGCCTTTTGGTCTTACCAATGCTCCAGCATTTTTTCAGAATCTTATTAATGACATCCTTAGACCTTTGATCAGCAAAAATGTGGTTGTGTATTTGGATGACATTTTGATTTATTCGCCGGATCTGGAGTCTCATTGGCAGAGCGTACGTGAGGTTTTACAGTTATTAATGGACAATTCGCTTTTTGCTAAGCTAGAGAAATGTGAGTTCGCTGTACAGAGAATTAGTTTTTTGGGCTACATTATCTCCAGTGAAGGTTTTGAGATGAATCCGGTTAAAGTTCAAGCTGTGCAGGAATGGCCTAGGCCTATTGGTTTGAAATCGATACAGAGGTTTTTGGGTTTCGCCAATTATTACAGAAAATTCATAAAAAAAATTTCTATTATTGTCAAACCACTGACTGATCTCACCAGGAAAGGTGCTAATGCGGTTCAGTGGACTTCTGAGGCCATTGAAGCTTTTGTGTTTCTAAAGGAGAGGTTCACCTCTGCTCCCATCCTTATGCAGCCTGATTTGACTAAGCCGTTTTTGGCTGAGGTTGATGCTTCTTCTGTGGGGGTCGATGCGGTGTTGTCTCAGGAAAACAAGGATGGAGTACATCCCTGTGCCTTTTTTTCAAAAAAATTTTCTGAGACTGAACTTAATTACGATATTGGTAATCGGGAATTGCTGGCGATTAAACTCGCATTTGAACACTGGCGTCATCTCTTGGAAGGTGCTGAATTTCCCATTCAGGTTTTCACTGATCATAAAAATCTGATCTATCTTGATGCTGCCAAGCGCTTGAATGCCCGTCAGGCTAGGTGGGCACTTTTTTTCTCGCGGTTTAATTTTTCCATTACTTACAACCCGGGTACCAAGAATGTTAAAGCTGATGCTTTGTCTCGCAGCTTTTCTCCCATGGTCGGTGCTGAGGAGGAGGAGGAGAGCATTTTACAAGAAGGTGTTGTGATTGCTGCTTTGGACTCCGTTTTGGAGGATGAGATTCTTAAAGCTCAGGAGAATGCCCCATCTAACACTCCCCATGGGAGGTTGTTTGTGCCTAGACCTTTAGGAGAGATTTGTTTGTTGAGTGTCATGAGTCTCGGTTGGCAGGTCATCCAGGAATTTCTGAAACCAAGAGACTTGTGGGTCGCAGTTTTTCGTGGCCTGGATGGCAGAAGGAAGTCATTAAGTGGGTGCGTCAATGTTCTGTGTGTGCTAGATCTAAGTCTTCGCATGCTCCTGCTGCGGGGCTGCTTTGCCCTCTGGAGGTTCCTAGTGCACCTTGGACACATCTGGCTATGATCTTTATTACTGACCTTCCCCCCTCTGAGGGTTTCACTGTCATCTGGGTGGTCATGGACCGTTTTAGCAAGATGTGTCACTTGGTTCCCTTCATCAAACTGCCCTGCGCTAAGACACTCGCTAAGGCCTTTGTCAAGGAAATTGTCAGACTACATGGCGTTCCTACTGACATTGTTTCTGATAGGGGACCTCAGTTCGTGGCTCGTTTTTGGCGTGCCTTTTGTAACAGGTTGGGAGTTCATTTGTCGTTTTCATCCGGATATCATCCTGAGTCCAATGGCCAGACAGAAAGGAAGAACCAGGATGTTGAGCAGTTCTTGCGTTGTTTTGTGGCAGACAATTAAGAGGGGTGGTCTGAGTTTCTTCCGCTTGCTGAATTTGCTCTTAACAACCATACATCCTCTTCTGCTGGGTGTTCGCCTTTTTTTTGTTGTTCTGGGAGACATCCGTCTTTTGGGTCATTCTCCAAATTGGTATCGGCTGTGCCTGAGGAGGAGAGTTTTTCTGGTGATTTGGAGAGAGTTTGGACGGATGTGCATAGTAATCTTCAGGAGGCTAACAAAAAATCTAAGAGGTACTTTGATAGGAAATGGCAAGAGGTTTTGTTTGCTGTTGGTGACATGGTTTGGTTGTCCTCTAAGAATCTGCGATTGAGAATTCCTTCTAAAAAATTGGGTCCCAAGTTCGTAGGGCCCTTTAAGGTGCTTCAGATAGTTAACCAATCTGCTGTTAGGTTGGAGGTTCCTACCTCCTGGAAGATTAATCCGGTATTTCATGTTTCTCTGTTGAAAAGAGCTGATGTATCGGATGGTGATGCCTCTGCCACTGTTCCTCCGGTGGTGGAGGACGGGGAATATGAAATTTCCCGCATCCTAAATTCTAGATGGTATAGAGGGAGTTTGCAGTATCTCGTCGCTTGGAAGGGTTTCGGACCCGAGGATAACTCATGGGTGAGGGCGGATGATGTTTCTGCTTCCAGACTTGTCAGAGCGTTTCATAGGAGGTTTCCTGATAAGCCCGGGCCTAGGGGATCCGGGGGATCCTCTTAGAAGAGGGGGTACTGTTAGAACTCTCCTGTTAGTTTTTTTTTAGTTTGCTAGTCACATGACCATTTTTGCCTATTTAATCCGGCTCCGCCCTCCTGGCCTTGCTGGACTTCATTGTAATTTCTACTCTTGAGCTAGCTTGGTACTCTGTTACCTTTCTCTGTCAGTTTTGCTAGGTCTTCGGACCTCTATGTTCTATGTTGTTTGTTTGTCCTATTTCTGCTACAATTTCTGCTAGGAGGTGTCCATCTTTCTCCCAGTCTCTAGTTCTTGTAGGGATCCCTTCCCTCACATCTATAGATCTTCGTTCAGACTGGCCGAGGACTTTAGCGGGTCTGATCACAGGATCAGGTTCCCCGTTACATCGTAGGGATCCAGCTTAGTTCCATTGTAGGGACAGATCTCCTGTCTTTCCTTAGTGCTTGTAGCAGATCATAACAATTAGTCCATCTATACTGACCTCCATCAGGGTGCAAATTCAATATAATTTTTTTCTGCATCTAGCTCTGAAAAAATATTTTGGCTTCTAGCAGTGTGTGGGACTTGGTCTATTAGTCCATCTATACTAACCTCCACCAGGTTGCAAATTAAAAATAATTTTTTTCTGCATCTAGCTCTGAAAAAATATTTGGGCTTCTAGCAGTGTGTGGGACTTGGTCTATTAGTCCATCTATACTAACCTCCACCAGGTTGCAAATTAAAAATAATTTTTTTCTGCATCTAGCTCTGAAAAAATATTTCGGCTTCTAGCAGTGTGTGGTACTCATTGTATTAGGCCATCTATACTGACCTCCACCAGCTTTGAAATTAATAATAATTTTTAGCTGCATCTAGCCCTGAAAATAATTTTTCTTCCCAATAGTGGTAGCAATAGAAATATGGGGCGCGCCTGGCTAACAAAAATATACGCTTCATAACAAAAAACACCAGCCTAGAGCATTGCATTAATAAGATGGCCTCATCGTCTCTCCCAGTACTAGGCCTACTTCGCTGGCTAGCATTCCTGTGCCTAAAATACAATGTATGGGTCCACGCTAGCCACTATGCTGAGGGGTGTAAAGCTGCTGCTAATGCTTTATAACAATTCAATTGGCAGATTTTCACAGAGCTCTTCCCCAACGCCCACCCATTGGGCAGCAGTTGCCCACCCTCCCTATGGGATCTAGTGGCTAATAGTTGATGCCATTAATCAGAGCGTCAGTTGCCCCGTCGACGTGGCAAGCATACGGTAAGGCATGGGAAGAGTGGACACGACTAGTAGCAGGCAGACGGGTTGACCAATGTGAACAAGCCAGATCACAAGTCACCATAGAGTTTCTCCACCAGCTAATGATGAGGGGCATATCAGGGGCGTCAGCGCAGCGGTGTCTGACCGGAGTAGCATTTCACTTCCAACTACTGAATTGGGGAGATGTGACAAAGATTCATCATCAGACAATCCATAAAAGGGTGGAAAAGGCGTCAGCCAAGTCAGGAGTGTAGACGTCCCGTCCCGTGTCACTAAAACTGATTTCTCACATCATATCCCTAATACCATTAACATGACACTCACAATTTGAAGCAACACTACTGTCTACTGCATTTGTGATCGCCTTCTTCGGGGCGCTATGCATAAGCGAATTAGTCCCTCAATCCAAAATTACCACCAGTGGAGGCTTATTACACCAGGACGTAGTCATAGCCAATAATGCAATACGTCTACGCATACGCCAATCGAAAACGGTTCCAGCGGGCAGGGGTACTTGGGTACTTCTACAACCCACAAACGGTACACTGAGTCGGGTAACAATAGTAAAAACATATATAACCATCAGATCACAAAGTAATTTATTCCTATCACACATTGATGGAACGCCATTATCAAAATACCAGTTTCAAGCTATATTTAATAAATGCATAACATCGGCAGGGAACTACCCCAAAGATTATGGCACACACTCATTCCGCATAGGCGCGGCCACGGAAGCAGCAAGAGCAGGACTGTCAGAAACGGAAGTTCAGAGGATAGGGATATGGCGATCCACGTGTTTGGCGAGATACATAAGACCGGACTTGTTATCCTAACGTGGTTTGTTTCTTTTACAGGTGACGCTAAGCCAACAGTGTGGGTGATAGGCCACTCGTATATATATTTGGCAGAAAAAACGGCGAAAGTCCGCCCAGGCGGGAGGAAATTAGAGTTTCATAACACATATTTCAACTGGAGAGGTATTAGAGGCCTGCTATGGCCACAGGTACTAATGGAGGTAATCAAGGTAGGGAGAGAGGCAAGAGGTCTGGTCATCTTAGTTATACAGGCCCGGGGAAACAACCTAGGTCATCACAAGAGCGCATAACTAATGGCAATAATGAAAGTAGACACTGAGCGCTTCAGAGAATTTTTCACAAAACTAGCTATAGTATGGTCAGAGATTGTGCCGATAGCGGTATGGCAAGGTGCGCAAGACATCACGGCCATCGAACGGACAAGGCGGGTAATAAATATTCGGATGGCAAAATTTAGAAGAGACAGAGACAGTGTAGTGATACGACACCGACAACTGGAGGTAGATAAAGCAGGTCTCATACGGCCCGATGGTGTTCACTTAATGGATATTGGACTGGACATATTCCTGTCAGGACTAAAGGACGGAGTGGAACAAGCGTTAGGAGTGATAGGTGGGGGTCAGAGTCCTGCATACGAGTACGCAGGATCCTCCGTGGCCTGGAAATAGAAAGGACAAGTTGGAGAGTTACACTTGTTGGCCAACTTGCTGGAGTGGAGACCCAGGGCATGCTGCAACAAGCTGAATTATTTTAGAAATAAAATTCCTTTCTAATGGAATGAGTATAAAGAGTTAATAAAGCTGTGACCGATCCTCACCCATCCAGTTGTAAGAATTACATTATTGTATTGTCAAGGAAAGGGTGGTGGTAGGGGGCCTGAGCGTCTGGGTTTGTTTGGGGGTCCCCACAGTCTGCCTAGGCTAGATGCATTTAAAAATTCTTATTAGATACACAGGCGGTGCAGCTTGCTTCGCAGCTTGGCTACTACGCCCAAAGTATTGCCTAGGCTAGATGCAGTTAAAAATTCTACGCTGACTAGCAGACACTGAAGCTTTGGAGCAGACCTCTGAGTAAACAGCTCTTCAGACTCAACCATCTGTGTTACCCCAAGCCATAGTGTATGTAGTTTCTTACAGTTAAAAGGGGGGGGGGAGCGACCCAACTCACCTGGAATTGACGATGACAACGTCACGTAAGACACAGCAAGGGGACTCCAAAAAGAGTCTCCATTTTTTCACAAAATTGTGGCACAGACACCACTTAACCCTAGAACGCATACCTGGGGCCTCGCAGGCCCGCCCTGTTAGTTGTTTTCTATTTTCTGCAAGATTCTTTTAGTTAGAATTTTGAAACTCTAGGTATTCTTCATGTATATAGTTGTTTGTCATTTGACTTTGAGTTATTCCATGTTATTTGCACACGGGCCTAAAAGGTCCCAGGTACGTGAAAGTGTAGATTTTTATGGTCATGCGTTCTAGGGTTAAGTGGCATCAATTGCCCCACAGTTGCTTAAAACGGTTGGTGAGGTGATTTTACGAAATCCTCAAGCTTTTAGTCTCCCCAGGATGACACAGGGGTAGAAAAGTCCTTGCGAATCCATGATTTGTTCATCTTTATGAACGTGAGTCTGTCTACATTATCAGTGGAGAGCCGCGTGCGCTTATCTGTCAGCATACCACCAGCAGCACTGAACACACGCTCAGAGAGAACGCTGGCTATGGGGCATGACAAGGTCTCCAAGGCGTGAGTGGCGAGCTCTGGCCATTTTTCCAGATTGGAATCCCAAAATGAGCAAGGGTCCAGTGACACAGTCATGGCTTCAATGTTTACTTGGAGATACTCCTGTACCATCCTCTCTAGGCATTGACTATGTGTCAGACTTCTTGTCTCCTGTGTCCTTGCAAAGGATGGTCTAAAAAAGTGGTGAAACGATTCCACAAAATTGCTGTTACCAGCAGATACTGTGTTACTGTTACAGTTTGAGTGATGAAGACTCGACAGTCCAACGGTTGGCAAGTTAGAACTGTGAGATTCACTACGTGCACCACTGGTGTTTTGTGGAAAAGCACATGTAAGATTCTGCAACAGCGTCTGCAGATACTCCTGCATGCGTAAATCCCTTTTTATGGCAGGAATTATTTCGGCAAATTTACTTTTGGGATCTAAGAGTGTGGCAACCCAGTAGTCAGGATTACTTCGAATTCTGACAATCCAAGGGTCATTTTGCAGGTAGTGCAGCAAGAAGGCACTCATGTGTCTTGCGTATCCAGGAGAACCAAGTCCTTGTTGTGTTGGTAGCGAGGTAAGAATCATGCTTCCTTCCTCTGCCCTCTCCACCCAACCTCGCACAACAGAAATGTGATCAAGGTCTCCCTCATCTGATGAGTCTTCCATGCCCATCGCTAGTTCGTCCTCCACTTCTTCCTCGGCTCCTGCACCTTCCTCAACAGTTTGGCTGCTACCATGTGCCCTGGTTAATCCCTCTCTCCCACCCTCCCATGCCTGCCACCTTAGTGCTGCCGACCGTCTGGACCTTGGAGATGTTATCCCTTCCGCATACGACTCCTCCTCTACTTCCTCCACCTCCTCTTGTCCCACCACCTGACTCTGAATTCTGTTTAATGTGTGCTCCAGCATGTAAGTCACCGGAATAGTCATGCTGATAATGGCATCGTCGTCAGCACTAAACATCTTCGTCACCATTTCAAAACTGTGCAAAAGGGTGTGTGGCGCCCCTGAGGATTCAGTCGCCACAGAGTTACTGCATCTCACCCAGAGGTGTGGTATCTCACCCTCAGGTAAGGAAAGCGTATGGCTCGGGACCCTAACACCTGCATCCAACACATACCCGCAGTGGGGGTAGGGCGAGATTACTCCTAAGGGAGAGCAGAGTCCCAGGTCCCTAGCTTTTGGGACGGTCCTATGTAGTGGGTGCTTAGGGGAGCACATGACAGGGAGAGTATAAATAGGAAGCCATCTTAGAAAGAGCAAGCCAGTCAGAGGAGGAAAAGTGACAGGAGCAGAGGCTCTGCATGAGCTCTGCTCCGGAGGCGGGCCTAGCCTGGGAGGCCCAGGACTGAAGGAAAGAAGAGAGGAGTGGGAGCAAGAAGGCTCCAGGAACCAAAGGGACCCTAGGGGTATGGGCTGTGCAGAAGGCCACCCGTACTCCCGCTGCTACCAGGAGGTAGAGGGGTCAGGCCAGATAAGGGGAACCGGTCCCTCAACTAGCGGAGAAACAGCAAGGCTCAACTAGAAACCGGAGGCTGCAGCATTTCATGTACTGCAGGCCAAAGTCCACACCAGTCTCACTAAGAAGGTAGCCACATAGGACCCAGGGGACGGAACACACGTCGCCCGCCAAGGCCCGAGGATACCAGATAGAAGTGTCACTGGGTGTGAGGTGCAGGGAGAAGGCCAGAGAAAGGACACACAGAAGGGGCTCCTGCTAAGTACTCCAGAGCTATCTGGGGGTGGACTGAGCCCCTCACTGAGTACGCACAGCACGACGGGGGAGATTGCTCTGGTACCTGTAATCTGGACTGCAACAACTGTGAGTAAAGATCTTGGGACTGCATCACATGGACTCTGTGTTCATTACTGACTCCCTGCACTACAACCACCATCATCCACCCACACTGCCCTGAAGCTACACTCTTCCTGTGGGGAGTAATAATACCATTGCTGCAAAACCACCAGCTTCAGAGGACTGTTCCGCAGCGGCGGCCCCATTTGCCGCACTCCAGAGGTGGCGTAGTCGGACATTATAAAACCCATATATACAAATTACCCTTGGATTGACCGCCCTGGGTCACGGACCGGGTCACCGCCACAGTGACTACAACCCCCGGCGTCTACCGGCCCAGCTCCGGGTATCCCATGGCCCAGTGGGCGCGTCAACTTCATAGGTCCCTGATCTGAGACCACTCCTGCAGCGTGATTTGCCCCACCTCTGGATCTCATTGGCCCAGGCTATACGTCAGTACGTATTGCACCAGGGTTTGTCGGTGCTGCCACAGTCCCTGCAACATGTGCAGAGTTGAATTCCACCGTGTCGGCACATCGCATTTCAGCCGGTGAACTGGCAGGCCCAACGACTTTTGTAGAGATGTAAGTCGTAGAGCTGCGGGATGCGAATGGCGGAAGTGAGCACACAGCGACCGTGCTGTCTGCAGAAGGCCATCTAGTCCGGGATAGTGGGCTAAAAATTGATGGACAACCAGGTTCAACACGTGAGCCATGCAAGGCACGTGTGTGACATTGCCCCGGCGAAGGGCCGCACCCAGGTTTGTAGCATTGTCGCACACAGCCTTCCCTGGTTGCAGGTCCAGTGGAGACAACCATTCATGAAACTGGGTCTCCAGAGCTGTCCACAACTCCTCAGCTGTGTGACTCACATTTCCCAGACATTTCAAAGTAAAAACCGCCTGATGACGTTGAGCCCTGCTGCCAGCATAGTAAAGGGGTGTGCAGCAGGGGCGGAACTACCGCCCGTGCAGCCGGTTCATTGAACGGGGGCCCCGAGGGAGAGGGGGCCCCTCCAGCAGGGCCGCCATCAGGGCATGACTGCCCTGACTCCAGTATGGGGCCCAGCCAGTAGGGGCCCCCTTGGGGGCCCCCCTCTTGTGCGTCTCTCTCCTCATGGGGCCCCCGGCCCCATGCTAAGAGCCGGGTCCGGGACATCTCAGCGCTGCGCTGCTGCGGCAGCGCTTTCATGATTCCCCTGACTTCCGGTCATGTGACGGCACCGTCACATGACCGGAAGTCAGGAGAACCTGGTGTCAGCGATTTGGACGAGCGCCAGGATTCTGCAGGGATCGCATGGGGGTAAGTATAGCAAGTTTTATTTTTTTTTAAATACAATTTACTAGGAGTGGGGGGAATGGGAGATGCACATGTGGTGGAGGGGGATGAGAGATGCACATGGGGGGGATGAGAGAGGGGCACATGTGGGGGATGAGAGAGGGGCACATGGGGGGGATGAGAGAGGGGCACATGGGGGGGAGGGGGATGAGGGATGTGCACATGAAGGGGTGAGTGCTGCACATGGGGGGATGAGAGCTGCACATGGGGGAATTGGGAGAAAATGAGCTGCACATGGTGGAATTGGGAGAAAATTAGCTGTACATGGGGGAATTGGGAGTAGGGGGATAACGAGCTGCACATAATGAATGTGGGGTGGGGGACAGTAAATGATAAATGATGATGGGGTGGGGAGAGCACGGACATGATATAATGAATTGCGGCAGGGGGTGCATGTAAATAATGAATGCGGGGAGCAGGAAGTATAGAGTAGGGGGCGTTGCGGATGCAGGAGTGTAACTGGTAACAAATTGGCGGAAAGAGTAGAGGTTCTAATTAAATTATATATTAAGTGCCTATTTAAAGTTAATGGGGGCACCGTGGTGGATTACAATTTATATTTGGAATGGTAGGTTGCATAATGACTAACCATATATTGATGGTGGATGCACGTCTGTATTCAGCTGCGTAATGTAGAAGTTGGGGAATGTGCTCTAGATAACTGTGTTATTTTATGCAGAGACGAGTCCTGGCTGGAAGACGTGATGGCGGTCTGTGCTGGATGAAGGAGAAAAGCGTAGCTGAAGGACTTCACCTAGAGACGTCACCAGTGAGTCAGTGTATTACATGTACACTTACACTATATACTATGTACCGGGCTCCTGTGTATAACGTCACTGGTGATCCCTGTATTACCTGTAGACTATATACAGAGCTCCTGTGTATAATGTCACTGGTGATCACTGTATTACCTGTACACTGACACTATATACAGAGCTCCTGTGTATAATGTCACTGGTGATCACTGTATTACCTGTACACTATACACTATATACAGAGCTCCTGTGTATAATGTCACTGGTGATCGCTGTATTACCTGTACACTATATACAGAGCTCCTGTGTATAATGTCACTGGTGATCACTGTATTACCTGTACACTGACACTATATACAGAGCTCCTGTGTATAATGTCACTGGTGATCACTGTATTACCTGTACACTGACACTATATACAGAGCTCCTGTGTATAATGTCACTGGTGATCACTGTATTACATGTACACTTACACTATATACTATGTACCGGGCTCCTGTGTATAATGTCACTGGTGATCACTAGATTACCTGGACACTTACATTATACATACCATGTATAGAGCTCCCGTGTATAATGACACTTATGGTAATATTAGTAATGTGGTGGTAATATTAGTAATGTGGTGGTAATATGTGGTCTGGTCATGGTGTGGCAGTTTTTCCCCCTTCTGTGTGGTATTATTCAGTCACTATGTTGTGGTAATATGTGGTCTGGTCATGGTGTGGCGGTATTCCCTGTATGTGGTATTATTGGTCATTTTAAAAAAAAAATGTATATGACACATTCCCTTAGAGAAAACTAAATAAAAATATATCTAAAAAGAGTATTGGATATTTTAAGAAAATTTTAATAGGTTAGAGTAGGGCCCGGCCAGAAGAGTCTACCTTATCGTGGTGGCGGCTTTAAAAATCTTTTGGCCAAAACAAAAGCTGATGGCTATGCATGTGGCACCGTCACATGGCCGAACGTCAGGAGAACGTGGTGGCAGCGACGTGGACGAGCGCCAGGATTCTGCAGGGATCGCATGGGGGTAAGTATAACAAGTTTTATTTGTTTTAAATACAATTAATTAACTAGGAGTGGGTGGGTGAGAGATGCACACGGGGGGGGGGTGAGAGATGCACATGGGGGGGTGAGAGATGCACACGGGGGGGGTGAGAGATGCACACGGGGGGGGTGAGAGATGCACACGGGGGGGTGAGAGATGCACACGGGGGGGTGAGAGATGCACATGGGGGGGGTGAGAGATGCACATGGGGGGGATGAGAGATGCACGGGGGGGATGGGAGATGCACGGGGGGGTGAGCTGCACATGGGGGGGTTATGTTTACATAACTTTGTTGCCTTATGAAGCGCAGGGGGGGCCCCCCAAAAATTTCTTGCACAGGGGCCCACTACAGTCTGTGTCCGCCCCTGGTGTGCAGGATCCCTTCTGCGCAGTTAGAAAGCTTGTGGCATGACCAGACAGGCTTTGGGTGCAGGTGGAGGACCAAGAGGAGGTTGAGGAGGCAGAAGCAGTGGAGGAACTTTGAGATAAAGAGGATTTACGCACAACTCGTGGGGACGGCAAGACTTGGACAGCAGCCCCTTGTTCTGCTGTCACCATAGTTACCCAGTGCCCAGTCAGCGACATGTAACGCCCCTGTCCATGCCTACTCGTCCAAGTGTCTGTGGTGAAATGCACCCTGTCACACACAGAGTTTCTCAAAGAAGTGGTGATGTTGTGTGCGACATGCTGGTGGAACGCAGGCACACCTTTCTTTGAGAAGTAGTGCCGACTAGGCATCTGGTACTGGGGCACTGCGATGGACATAAGGTCTCGAAAATCCTCTGTGTCCACCAGGCGGAAAGGAAGCATTTCTGTAGCCAAGAGCTTGCAGATGGTAAAATTCAACCTCTTAGCTTTCTCATGGCTAGGAGGAAATGGTCTTTTACTTGTCCACATCTGAGGGATCGAGGGCTGGCTTTTGTGCTTAGACGGGGTTGAGAAGGGTGTCCCCGGCAAACTGCCGGTCTCTGAGGAAGATGCAGGCGGACATGTTAGGTTGCCTTGATCCAAAGGTGGTGCTCTCGATGTCGGAGTGCGCTCAACACCAGCAGGTGTTTCCACTTCTCAATGAACTGACGACCTGCCAATCACACTGGCTGTTGCGGGTAAAGAGGTGGCAGGTCTGCGTCCAAAAACATGTGTGACTGCTGTCCCCCCAGTCACAGAGGATGAAGAGGCTGCGGATGCACAAGATGGGGCAGACAGTGGTTGGCCCGGCCCGCTAGGCCGCATTGTAGCACGGTGAGCTTCCCACTGCAACTTATGCTTCATATCCATGTGACGGTACATGCATAAAGTACTCAAACTATGGATTTTTTGGCCTCCACTTAGCTTTTGGTGACAAATATTACAGATAACACGAGTTGGGTCATCCTTATCGATCTGAAAAAATGCCCAGGCTATACAAGGCTTAGAGCCCATGCGACCTGAAGAGCCACCACGACTTGTGGTCAGAGCCAGAGTTGTGGTTGAGGATGCAGTTGTTGACGTGCTTCCAGTACCCCGTCTCTGTCCAGGAAGGCGCAACCAAACCTCATCGTCAATAGCATCTGTGACGCCCCGCTGCGCTTGGTATCACAGATCCTAGAAGAGTGCATTGATGGAACCCTCCACAAGAGGCCCCCATAAACATTCACACATCTCCACCTTCCACCTCAGATCAACAGAGGGAGCCCGTTAGGGATATAAATAGGGAAGGTGGAGCTAGGCAGTTCATTTCCTCTGAAGAGTTCCTGCAGTAGAGAAGCCTAAGAGAGGTCAGTCTGCAGTGGAGCTCAGTCTAGTCTAGAGAACTCAGTTAATAGTTCAGCAGTGGAGCACGAGGCTCCTGCTAGCTAGATTCAGGGAGCCCAGATAGAGCTTAAGGTGTGCCGGCGCCATGAGATCGGTGAAGCGCGGCAAGCTGCCGTTAGTGTGTATAGCCTAGTGAGGGCCCAAGTAGGCCGAAGGCGAGTGGCGAGTTAGTACATAAGGGGCAGAGGAGCTTAACCAGCTCACCCCGAAGCATTTACCAGACACCGGATCCGAGCTTACCGGGATCTCTATGACCCAGTAAGGCATAACCGGACTCCCTGGAGAACTACAAGTCGCAAGATCGCTAAGGTGCTGATAAGTAACAGAGCCAGGAGACGCTTAGGCCTCGCATACTGGGAGCGTGAACTCCAAGAGAAGGCCCTACCACAAGGTCAGCCAGTGCAGGACAGAGACAAAGTTAGGCCTAGCTCCAGGCAGGTCAGAAACTTACTACGCAGAGGCAAGAAACAGGAGGCCCTACACCCGCTCATTGGGGAGGATCCTGATATGCACCCTTCACCCTACAGTGCTCCGGGATGTGCCTGAATTTCCACCAGTAAAAGGTACTGAAGTGACTACCGTGTCCGTTCCCGTTCTTGGTCTGACCCAGCTGGGTCTTGCCTGTCCTGCATTCCCCCTGCATACGCTGCCCTGAGACCTAGCTCCACCTGTGGGGAGCTATACCATTGAGCTGCCTTATTACGGGACTCAGTGGACTGCTGCAGCGCTGGTGCTTCTCACCAGATACCACAGGTGGCGTCACGAACTCTTATAAAATTAACAATTATCCACCCTTTTAAAGAGTGACCCCAGGGTACGGGCCAGGGAGCCGACCACCGCGACATCCCCAAGGCCAGGCAAAGGCCCGGGTACTGAGTCATCCCCATCCCCTGGGCTAGTCACATCCTCCTCCACCTCCTCTGCTGACCTCATCGACTGGCTGACTGTGGGTTGACAGTAAGTGGGATCTCCAACCTCGTCATCATCACCCTGTGTGTTCTCACACCCATCGTCCTCAGAGCCAACCTCTTCCTGCCCTGACCGAAAAGTCAAGTTGTCGCTCCAATCAGGTATTTGAGTCTCATCATCATCTTCCTCATTGTCTCCACCAACAGGAGTTACAGTTTGGGAACAAGGGTCTACATTATGCTCAGAACCTTCTTCATCTGGTCCTGGATCCGACTTATAAAGATTCTGGGCATCAGTGCAGATCATTTCCTCGTCTGGATTAACAGAAGCTCTGGAGTAGACCTCCGTTTCTCAGGCTATAGTATGAGTAAACAGCTGTGCAGACTCAACCATCTGTGTTACCCCATACTCAGAAGGGCAGCTGGAGACTTGGGAGCTGTGAGGAAGCAAGTGCGATTGGGGTGACACCTCTGAGGACTGGAGTATTTGTGATGTTGAAGTTGAGGTGGAGGAGAGCCCACTTGAAGGAGCACTTGATATCCGTTGAAGCACCTGCTGTTTTTGTGCCTCATCTGGAATTTGTAGCGATTGGCGTGGCTGTAAGAAAGGGATCTTATCACATTGTCCACAAAAAAAAGTCGACATCTTAGTTTGGCTGGAAGATGGACTTTCTTCTGCAGATGTTACTCCCCCCCCCCCCACTGCGGGGGGGCTCGACCCACCAGCGGACGGGCACCAGTATTGGGAGAGGGGGGGGCTGGCCGTCAGGGTCCACCGCGGCTCTGGCACGAACCCAGCGACACGGAGGTGGCACGGGCAGGAACGGACTGGCCGGGTCGGCTTCGCACTTCTTTGCTTTTAGAAGGGCATGGCATGCCTATATCTGTGTCTCTGCCTCCTTTTACTCCTCCACCTCTTTTCTTTTCACATGACTATATGTACTTGTCACTTTTCCATGTATTAGTTGTGTCTTCTGAGCAGTTTGTCAGGTTTTGGACACCTTTGAAGGTGTTTTCTATGTGTTTCTATGTGTTTTTGTTTGCCTGCCATTGGTTTTAATGGTGTTCATAGGTGTTCGACAAACAGTTCGACGAACAGTTGGGCGAACACACGGGTGTTCGACGAACCGAACCGAACTCGAACACTACGGGGGTGGCTCAACACTAGTCGCAGTGGAAGAAAAAGACAATATCAATGCGGCGTAGAAGAGAAGTGTAGGTCACAGTAGCTTAACAAGATGGTTTAAATGCCAATTGAAAGAGTGGTGGAGGTTGCAGTGAGTAAAAAAAATATACCAATGCCCGTGGAAGAGACATGGAGGACACAGTAACTTAACAAGACTGTTTTAATGCCCCTTGGAATAGACGTGGAGGTCACAGTAACTTAACAAGATGGTTTTAATGCCCCTTGGAAGAGTGATGGAGGTTACAGTGGAATAAAAAGACAATATCAATGTCCCCGTGGAAGAGACGTGGAGGTCAGAGTAGCTTAACAAGATGGTTTTAATGCCCCTTGGAAGAGTCGTGGAGGTCGCAGTGGAATAAAAAGAAAATATAAATGCCCAATGGAAGAGACGTGGAGGACACAGTAGCTTAACAATGCGGTTTTAATGCCCATTGGAAGTGTGATGGAGGTCGAAGTGGAATAAAAAGACAATATCAATGCCCCTTGGAAGAGTGGTGGAAGTCGCAGTGGAAGAAAAAGACAATATCAATGCCCCGTGGAAGAGACGTGGAGGTCAGAGTAGCTTAACAAGACGGTTTTAATGCCCATTGGAACAGTGGTGGAGGTCCCAGTGGAATAAAAAGAAAATATAAATGACCAGTGGAAGAGACGTAGAGGATACAGTAGCTTAACAATGCGGTTTAAATGCCCATTGGAAGAGTGGTGGAGGTCGCTGTGGAATAAAAATACAATATCAATGCCCCGTGGAAGAGACGTGGAGGTCACAGGAGCTTAACAAGATGGTTTTAATGCCCCTTGGAAGAGTGGTGGAAGTCGCTGTGGAATAAAAAGACAATACTAATGCCCCGTGGAAGAGATGTGGAGGACACAGTAGCTTAAAATGCGGTTTTAATGCCCCTTGGAAGATCTGTGGAGTTCAGAGTGCTTTAACAAGATGGTTTTAATGCCCTTTGGAAGAGACGTGGAGGTCACAGTAGCTTAAAAAGACGGTTTTAATGCCCCTTGGAAAAGTGGTGGAGGTTACAGAGGAATAAAAGGACAATATCAATGCCCCTTGGAAGGGTGGTGGAGGTCGCAGTGGAATAAAAAGACAACATCGATGCCCCGTGGAGGAGACGTGGAGGTGACAGAAGCTTAGCAAGACGGTTTTAATGCCCCTTAAAAGTGTGGTGGAGGTCGCAGTGGAATAAAACGACAAAATCAATGCACCGTGGAAGAGTGGTGGAGGTTACAGTAACTTAACAAGACAGTTTTCATGCCCCTTGGAAGTGTGGTGGAGGTCGCAGTGGAATAAAACGACAATATCAATGCCCCGTAGAAGAGTGGTGGAGGTCGCAGTGGAATAAAAATACAATATCATTGCACCTGGGAAGACACGTGGAGATCACAGTATCTTAACAAGACGGTTTTAATGCACCTTAAAAATGAGGTGGAGGTCGCAGTGGAATAAAACGACAAAATCAATGCACCATGGAAGAGTGGTGGAGGTCACAGTAGCTTAACAAGACCGTTTTCATGATCCTTGGAAGTATGGTGGAGGTCGCAGTGGAATAAAACGACAATATCAATGCCCCGTGGAAGAGTGGTGGAGGTCGCAGTGGAACAAAATGACAATATCAATGCCCCGTGGAAGAGACGTGGAGGTCACAGTAGCTTAACAAGACGGTTTTAATGCCCCATGGAAGTGTGGTGGAGGTCGCAGTGGAATAAAAAGACAATATCATTGCCCGTGGAAGAGAACTTGAGGTCATAGTAGCTTAATAAGACGGTTGTAATGCCCCTTGGAAGAGTGGTGAAGGTCGCAGTGGAATAAAAAGACAATATCAATGCTCCAGGGAAGAGACGTGGAGATCACAACGGTTTTAATGCCCCTTGGAAGAGACGTGGAGGTCACAACAGCTTAAAAAGATGGTTTTAATGCCCCTTGGTAGAGGTTACAGTGGAATAAAAAGACAATATCAATGCCCCGTGGAAGAGACGTGGAGATCACAGTAGCTTAACAAGACGGTTTTAATGCCCCTTGGAAGAGCTGTGGAGTTCAGAGTGGTTCAACAAGACGGTTTTAATGCCCCTTGGAAGAGACGTGGAGATCACAGTAGGTTTACAAGACGGTTTTAATGCCCCTTGGAAGAGCGGTGGAGGTCGCAGTGGAATACAAAGACAATATCAATGCCCCTTGGAAGAGACGTGGAGGTCACAGTAGCTTAACATGATGGTTTTATTGCCCCTTGGAAGAATGGTGGAGGTCGCAGTTTATTAAAAAGACAATATCAATGCCCAGTGGAAGAGACGTGGAGGTCACAGGCGTTTAACAAGACAGATTTAATGCCCCTTGAAAAAGTGGTGGAGGTCGCAGTGGAATAAAAAATAATATCAATGCCCCTTGGAAGAGTGGTGGAGGTCGCAGTGGAATAAAAAGACAATATCAATGCCCCGTGGAAAAGACGCGGAGGTCACAGTAGCTTAACAATACAGTTTTAATGCCCCATGGAAGAGTGGTGGAGGTCGCAGTGAAATAAAAAGACAACATCAATGCCCCTTGGAAGAGACGTGAAAATCACAGTAGTTTAACAAGATGGTTTTAATGCCCCTTGGACGAGTGGTGGAAGTTACAGTGGAATAAAAACACAATATCAATGCCAGTAGAAGAGACGTGGAGGTCACAGTAGCTTATCAAGACGGTTTTAATGCCCCTTGGAATAGTGGTGGAGGTCGCAGTGGAATAAAAAGACAATATCAATGCCCCGTGGAAAAGATGTGGAGTTCACAGTAGCTTAACAAGACGGTTTTAATGCCCCTTGGAAGAGCTGTGGAGTTCAAAGTGGTTTAAAAAGACGGTTTTAATGTGCCTTGGAAGAGACGTAAAGTTGACAGTAGCTTAACAAGATGGTTTTATTGCCCCTTGGAAGTGTGGTGGGGTTGCAGTGGAATAAAACGACAATATCAATGCCCCGTGGAAGAGTGGTGGAGGTCACAGTGGAATAAAATGACAATATCAATGCCCAGTGAAAGAGACGTGGAGGTCACAGTAGCTTAACAAGACGGTTTTAATGCCCCTTGGAAGTGTGGTGGAGGTTGTAGTACAATATCAATGCCCCGTGGAAGAGTAGTGGAGGTCGCAGAGGAAAAAAATTACAATATCAATACGCGATGAAAGAGACGTGGAGGTCACAGTAGCTTAACAATGCGGTTTTAATGCCCCTAAGAAGAGTGATGGAGGTCGCAGTGGAATAGAAAGACAATATCAGTGCCCGTGGAAGAGAATTGGAGATCACAGTAGATTAACAAGACAGTTTTATTGCCCCTTGGAATAGCTGTGGAGTTCAGAGTGGTTCAACAAGACGGTTTTAATGCCCCTTGGAAGAGACGTGGAGGTCACAGTAGCTTAACAAGACGGTTTTAATGCCCCTTGGAAAAGTGGTGGAGGTTACAGTGGAATAAAAAGGCAATATCAATGCCCCGTGGAAGAAAAGTGGAGGTCACAGTAGCTTTACAAGATGGTTTTAATGCCCCTTGGAGGAGCGGTGGAGGTCGTAGTGGAATAAAAAGACAATATCAATGTCCAGTGGAAGAGACTTGGAGGATACAGCAGCTTAACAAGATGGTTTTAATGCCCCTTGTAAGAGTGTGGAGGTTGCAGTGGAATAAAAATACAATACCAATGACCCTTGGAAGAGTGGTGGAGGTCGTAGTGTTATAAAAAGACAATATAAATTTCCTGTGGAAGAGACGTGGTGGTCACAGTAGCTTAACAAGACAGTTTTAATGCCAATTGGACGAGTGGTGGAGGTTACAGTGGAATAAAAACACAATATCAATGCCGCGTAGAAGAGACGTGGGGGTCACAGTAGCTTAACAAGATGGTTTTAATGCCCCTTGGAAGAGCTGTGGAGTCCAAAGTCGTTTAACAAGATGGTTTTAATGCCTATTGGAAGAGAAATCGAGGTGACAGTATCTTACCAAGATGGTTTTAATGTTCCTTGGAAGGGTCGAGGAGGTTACAGTAGAATAAAAAGACAATATGAATGCCCCGTGGAAGAGACATGGAGGTCACAGTAGCTTAACAAAATGGTTTAATGCCCCTTGGAAGAGAGGTGGAGGTCGCAGTGGAATAAAAAGACAATATCAATGCCCCTTGGAAGAGTGGTGGACGTCGCAGTGGAGGAAAAAGACAACACCAATGCCCCGTGGAAGAGACGTGGAGGTCACAGTAGCTTAACAAGATGGTTTAAATGCCCTTTGGAAGAGTGGTGGAGGTCGCAGTGGAATAATAAGACAATATCAATGCCCCTTGGAAGAGTGGTGGACGTCGCAGTGGAGGAAAAAGACAACACCAATGCCCCGTGGAAGAGACGTGGAGGTCACAGTAGCTTAACAAGATTTTTTTAATGCTCCTTGGAAGTGTGGTGGAGGTTGCAGTGGAATAAAACGACAATATCAATGCCCCATGGAAGAGTGGTGGAGGTCACAGTAGCATAATAAGACTTCTTTAATGCCACTTTGAAATGTGGTGGAGGTCGCAGTGGAATAAAACGACAATATCAATGCCCCGTGAAAGAGTGGAGGAGGTCACAGTGGAATAAAATGACAATATCAATGCCCCGTGAAAGAGACGTGGAGGTCACAGTAGCTTAACAAGACAGTTTTAATGCCCCTTGAAACTGTGGTGGAGGTTGTAGTGGAATAATAAGACAATATCAATACCCCGTGGAAGAGACATGGAGGTCACAGTAGCTTAACATGATGGTTTTATTGTCCCTTGGAAGAGTGGTGGAGGTTGCAGTGGAATAAAAAGATAATATCAATGCCCCTTGAAAGAGTGGTGAAGGTCGCAGTGGAATAAAAAGACAATATCAATGCCCCGTGGAAGAGACGTGGAGGTCACAGTAGCTTAACAAGACAGATTAAATGTCCCTTGGAAGACTGGTGGAGGTCGCAGTGGAATAAAAAGACAATATCAATGCCCCGTGGAAGAGACGTGGAGGTCACAGTAGCTTAACAAGATGGTTTTAATGCCCCTTGGAGGAGTGATGGAGGATACAGTGGAATAAACACCCAATATCAATGCCCGTGGAATATACGTGGAGGTCACAGTAGCTTAACCAGATGGTTTTAATGCTCCTTGGAAGTGTGGTGGAGGTTGCAGTGGATTAAAACGACAATATCAATGCCCCGTGGAAGAGTGGTGGAGGTCACAGTAGCATAATAAGAGTTCTTTAATGCCACTTTGAAATGTGGTGGAGGTCGCAGTGGAATAAAACGACAATATCAATGCCCCGTGAAAGAGTGGAGGAGGTCACAGTGGAATAAAATGACAATATCAATGCCCCATGAAAGTGACGTGGAGGTCAAAGTAGCTTAACAAGACGGTTTTAATGCCCCTTGAAAGTGTGGTGGAGGTTGTAGTGGAATAAAACGACAATATCAATGCCCCGTGGAAGAGTAGTGGAGGTCGCAGTGGAATAAAATTACAATATCTATGCCCCATGGAAGAGACGTGGAGGTCACAGTAGCTTTACAAGACGGTTTTAATGCCCCTTGGAAGAGCGGTGGATGTTGCAGTGGAATAAAAAGACAATGTCAATGTCCACTGGAAGAGACTTGGAGGTTACAGCAGGGTAACAAGATGGTTTTAATGCCCCTTGAAAGAGTGTGGAGGTCGCAGTGGAATAAAAAGACAATACCAATGCCCATTGGCAGAGTGGTGGAGGTCGTAGTGGAATAAAAAGACAATATAAATTTCCTGTGGAAGAGACGAGGATTTCACAGTAGCTTAACAAGATGATTTTAATGCCCCTTGGAAGAACTGTGGAGTCCAAAGTCGTTTAACAAGATGGTTTTAATGCCCCTTGGAAGAGACGTGGAGATGACAGTAGATTAACAAGATGGTTTCAATGTTCCTTGGAAGACTGGGGGAGGTTACAGTAGAATAAAGAGACAATATGAATGCCCTGTGGAAGAGACGTGGAGGTCACAGTAGCTTAAAAAATGGTTTTAATGCCCCTTGGAAGAGAGGTGGAGGATGCAGTGGAATAAAAAGACAATATCAATGCCCCTTGGAAGAGTGGTGGAGGTCGCAGTGGAAGAAAAAGACAACACCAATGCCCCGTGGAAGAGACGTGGAGGTCACAGTAGCTTAACAAGATGGTTTAAATGCCCCTTGGAAGAGTGGTGGAGGTCGCAGTGGAATAATAAGACAATATCAATACCCCGTGGAAGAGACGTGGAGGTCACAGTAGCTTAACTTGATGGTTTTATTGCCCCTTGGAAGAGTGGTGGAGGTTGCAGTGGAATAAAAAGATAATATCAATGCCCCTTGAAAGAGTGGTGGAGTTCGCAGTGGAATAAAAAGACAATATCAATGCCCCGTGGATGAGACGTGGAGGTCACAGTAGCTTAACAAGACAGATTAAAAATCCCTTGGAAGATTGGTGGAGGTCGCAGTGGAATAAAAAGACAATATCAATGCCACGTGGTAGAGACGTGGAGGTCACAGTAGCTTAACAAGACGGTTTTAATGCCCCTTGGATGAGTGGTGGAAGTTACAGTGGAATAAAAACCCAATATCAATGCCCCTTGGAATATACGTGGAGGTCACAGTAGCTTAACAAGATGGTTTTAATGCCCAATGGAAGAGTGGTGGAGGTAGCAGTGGAATAAAGAGACAATATCAATGCCCCGTGGAAGAGATGTGGAGGTCACAGTAGCTTAACAAGATGGTTTTAATGCCCCTTGGAAGAGTGGTGGAGGTCGCAGTGGAATAAAAAGAAAATATCATTGCCCCTTGGAGGAGTGGTGGAGGTCGCAGTGGAATAAAAAGACAAAGTCAATGCCCGGTGGAAGAGACTTGGAGGTCACAGTAGCTTAACAAGATGGTTTTAATGCCCCTTGGAACAGCTGTGGAGTTCAGAGTGGTTTAGCAAGACTTTTTTTAATGCCCCTTGGAAGAGACGTGGAGGACAAAGTAGCTTAACAAGACTGTTTTAATGCCCCTTGTCAGGGAGGTGGGGGTTACAGTAGAATAAAATAACAATATCAATTTCCCGTGGAAGAGACGTGGAGGTCACATTATCTCAACAAGACGGTTTTAATGCCCCTTGGAAGTGTGATGGAGGTCTCAGTGGAATAAAAAGATAATATCAATGACACTTGGAAGAGTAGTGGAGGTCGCAGTGGAAGAAAAAGACAATATCAATGCCGCGTAGAAGAGAAGTGTAGGTAACAGTAGCTTAACAAGACGGTTTAAATGCCACTTGAAAGAGTGATGGAGGTTGCAGTGGAATAAAAAAAATATATCAATGCTCGTGGAAGATTCATGGAGGTCACAGTAACTTAATAAGGCTGTTTTAATGCCCAATGGAAGAGCTGTGGAGTTCAGAGTGGTTTAACAAGACAGTTTTAATGCCACTTGGAAGAGACGTGGAGGTGACAGTAGCTTACCAAGAAGATTTTAATGCCCCTTGGTAGAGTGGTGGAGGTTACAGTGGAATGAAAAGACAATATCAATGCCCCTGGAAGAGACGTGGAGGTCACAGTAGCTTAACATGACGGTTTTAATGCCCCTTGGAAGTGTGGTGGAGGTCGCAGTGGAATAAAATGACAATATCAATGCCCCGGGGAAGAGACTTGAAGGTCACAGTATCTTAACAAAACGGTTTTAATACCCTTTGGTAGAGTGGTGGAGGTTACAGTGGAATAAAAAGGTAATATCAATGCCCCGTGGAAGAGACGTGGAGATCACATTAGCTTTACAAGACTGTTTTAATGCCCCTTGGAAGAGTGGTGGAGGTCGCAGTAGAATACAGAGACAATATCAATGGCCCTTGGAAGAGACGTGGAGGTCACAGTAGCTTAACATGATGGTTTTATTACCCCTTGGAAGAGTGGTGGAGGTCGCAGTGGAATTAAAAGACAAAATCAATGCCCCTTGGAAGAGTGGTGGAGGTCGCAGTTTATTAAAAAGACAATAACAATGCCCATGGGAAGAGACGTGGAGGTCACAGTCGTTTAACAAGACAGATTTAATGCCCTTTGGAAGAGTGGTGGAGGACGCAGTGGAATAAAAAATAATATCAATGCCCCTTGGAAGAGTGGTGGAGGTCGCAGTCGAATAAAAAAACAATATCAATGCCCCGTGGAAGAGACGGGGAGGTCACAGTAGCTTAACAAGACAGATTAAATGTCCCTGGGTAAAGTGGTGGAGGTCGCAGTGGAATAAAAAGACAATATCAATGCCCAGTGGAAGAGACGTGGAGGTCACAGTAGCTTAACAAAACGTTTTTTATGCCCCTTGGAAGAGTGGTGGAGATCGCAGTTTAATAAAAAGACAATATCAATGTCCCTTGGAAGAGTGGTGGAGGTCACAGTGGAATAAAAATACAATATCAATGCCCCGTAGAAAAGACGTGGAGGTCACAGTAGCTTAACAATACAGTTTTAAAGCCCCTTGGAACAGTGGTGGAGGTCGCAGTGGAATAAAAAGACAATATCAATGCCCCGTGGAAGAGACGTGAAGATCACAGTAGCTTTACAAGACGGTTTTAATGTCCCCTGGAAGAGAGTTGGAGGTCGCAGTGGAAAACAAAGACAATATCAATGCCCCTTGGAAGAGTGGTGGAGGTCACAGTGGAATAAAAAGACAATATCAATACCCCGTGGAAAAGACGTGGAGGTCACAGTAGCTTAACAATACAGTTTTAATGCCCGTGGAACAGTGGTGGAGGTCTCAGTGGAATAAAAAGACAATATCAATGCCCCTTGGAAGAGACGTGGAAATCACAGCAGCTTAACAAGATGGTTTTAATGCTCCTTGGATGAGTGGTGGAAGTTACAGTGGAATAAAAACACAATAGCAATGCCAGTAGAAGAGACGTGGAGGTCACAGTAGCTTAACAAGACGGTTTTAATGCCCCTTGGAAGAGTGGTTGAGGTCGCAGTGGAATAAAAAGACAATATCAATGCCCAGTGGAAAAGACGTGGAGGTCACAGTAGCTTAACAAGACGGTTTTAATGCCCCTTGGAAGAGCTGTGGAGTTCAGAGTGGTTTAATAAGACGGTTTTAATGCCCCTTGGAAGAGACGTGAAGGTGACAGTAGCTTAACAAGATGGTTTTATTGCCCCTTGGAAGTGTGGTGGAGGTCGCAGTGGAATAAAAAGACAATATCAATGCCCCGTGGAAGAGACGTGAAGATCACAGTAGCTTTACAAGACGGTTTTAATGCCCCCTGGAAGAGAGGTGGAGGTCGCAGTGGAAAACAAAGACAATATCAATGCCCCTTGGAAGAGTGGTGGAGGTCACAGTGGAATAAAAAGACAATATCAATACCCCGTGGAAAAGACGTGGAGGTCACAGTAGCTTAACAATACAGTTTTAATGCCCCTTGGAACAGTGGTGGAGGTCTCAGTGGAATAAAAAGAGAATATCAATGCCCCTTTGAAGAGACGTGGAAATCACAGCAGCTTAACAAGATGGTTTTAATGCTCCTTGGATGAGTGGTGGAAGTTACAGTGGAATAAAAACACAATATCAATGCCAGTAGAAGAGACGTGGAGGTCACAGTAGCTTAACAAGACGGTTTTAATGCCCCTTGGAAGAGTGGTTGAGGTCGCAGTGGAATAAAAAGACAATATCAATGCCCAGTGGAAAAGACGTGGAGGTCACAGTAGCTTAACAAGACGGTTTTAATGCCCCTTGGAAGAGCTGTGGAGTTCAGAGTGGTTTAATAAGACGGTTTTAATGCCCCTTGGAAGAGACGTGAAGGTGACAGTAGCTTAACAAGATGGTTTTATTGCCCCTTGGAAGTGTGGTGGAGGTCGCAGTGGAATAAAAAGACAATATCAATGCCCCGTGGAAGAGTGGTGGAGATCACAGTAGCTTAACAAGACTTTTTTAATGCCCCTTTGAAATGTGGTGGAGGTCGCAGTGGAATAAAACGACAATATCAATGCGTCGTGAAAGAGTGGTGGAGGTCGCAGTGGAATAAAATGACAATATCAATGCCCCGTGAAAGAGACGTGGAGGTCACAGTTGCTTAACAAGACGGTTTTATTGCCCCTTGGAAAAGTGGTGGAGGTTACAGTGGATTAAAAAGACAATATCAATGCCCTGTGGAAGAGACGTGGAGATCACAGTAGCTTTACAAGACGGTTTTAATGCAACATGGAAGAGTGGTGGAGGTCACAGAGGAAAACAAAGACAATATCAATGCCCCTTGGAAGAGACGTGGAGGTCACAGTAGCTTAACATGATGGTTTTATTGCCCCTTTGAAGAGTGGTGGAGGTCGCAGGGAATAAAACGACAATATCAATGCCCCGTGAAAGAGTGGTGGAGGTCGCAGTGGAATAAAAAGCCAATATCAATGCCACGTGGAAGAGACGTGGAGGTCAAAGTAGCTTAACAAGACAGATTAAATGTCCCTGGGAAAAGTGGTGTAGGTAGCAGTGGAATAAAAAGACAATATCAATGTCCCGTGGAAGAGTAGTGGAGATCGCAGTTGATTAAAATTGCAGTATAAATGCCCCATGGAAGAGACGTGGAGGTCACAGTAGCTTAACAAGGCATTTTAATGTCCCTTGGAAGAGTGGTGGAGGTCGCAGTGGAATAAAAAGACAATATCAATGCCCGTGGAAGAGACGTTGAGGTCATAGTAGCTTAACAAGACACTTTTAATGCCCCTTGGTAGAGGGGTGGAGGTCGCATTGTAAAAAAAAGACAATATCAATGCTCCGTGGAAGAGATGTAGAGATCACAGTAGCTTAACAAGAGGGTTTTATTGCCCCTTGGAAGAGCTGTTGAGTTCAGAGTGGTTCAACAACACGGTTTTAATGCTCCTTGGAAGAGACGTGGAGGTCACAGTAGCTTAACAACACGGTTTTAATGTCCCTTGGAAAAGTAGGGGAGGTTACAGTGGAATAAAAAGACAATATCAATGCCCCGTGGAAGAGACGTGGAGGTCACAGTAGCTTTACAAGACGGCTTTAATGCCCCTTGGAAGAGCGATCGAGATCGCAGTGGAATAAAAAGACAATATCAATGTCCAGTGGAAGAGAGTTGGAGGTTACAGCAGCTTAAGAATATGGTTTTAACGACCCTTGTAAGAGTGTGGAGGTCGCAGTGGAATAAAAAGACAATATAAATTTCCCCTTGGAAGAGACGTGGAGGTCACAGTAGCTTAAAAAGACGGTTTTAATGCCCCTTGGAAAAGTGGTGGAGGTTACAGTGGTATAAAAAGACAATATCAATGCCCATTGAAAGAGTGGTGGAGGTTGCAGTGGAATAAAAAGACAATATCAAAGCCACTTGGAAAAGACGTGGAGGTCACAGTAGCTTAACAAGATGGTTTTAATGCCCCTTAGAAGAGTGGTGGAGGTTACATTGGACTAAAAAGACAATATCAATGCCCCTTGGAAGAGCTGTGGAGTTCCGAGTGGTTTAACAATACTGTTTTAATGCCCCTTGGAAGAGACGTGGAGGAGACAGTAGCTTAACAAGACAATTTTAATGCCCCTTGGTAGAGTGGTGGAGGTTACAGTGAAATAAAAAGACAATATCAATGCCACGTGGAAAAGACTTGGAGGTCACAGTAGCTTAACAAGACGGTTTCAATGCCCCTTAGAAGAGTGGTGGAGGTTACATTGGAATAAAAAGACAATATCAATGCCCCGTGAAAGGGACGTGGAGGTCCCAGTAGATTTACAAGACGGTTTTAATGCCCCTTCGCACATCGGAGGAGTTCGTAGTGGAATAAAAAGACAATATCAATTCCCCTTGGAAGAGACGTGGAGATCACAGTAGCTTAACAAGACTGTTTTTATGCCCCTTGGAAGAGAGGTGGAGGTCGCAGTGGAATAAAAAGACAATATCAATACCCCGTAGAAGAGACATGGAGGTCACAGTAGCTTAACAAGACGGTTTTAATACCCCTTGGAAGACTGGTGGAGGTCTCTGTGGAATAAAAAGAAAATATCAATGCCCAGGGGAAGAGACGTGGAGGTCACAGTAGCTTAACAATGCGGTTTTAATGCCCCTCGGAAGAGCTGTGGAGTTCAGAGTGGTTTAGTAAAATGGTTTTAATGCCCCTTGGAAGAGACGGGGAGGTCACAGTAGCTTTAAAAGACGGTTTTAATGCCCCTTGGAAAAGATGTGGATTTCAGAGTGGTTTAACAAGACGGTTTTAATGCCCCTTGGAAGAGACGTGGAGGTCACAGTAGCTTAACAAGACGGTTTTAATGCCCGTGAGAAGAGTGGTGGAGGTTACAGTGGAATAAAAAGACAATATCAATGCCCCCTGGAAGAGACGTGGAGGTCACAGTAGCTTTACAAGACTGTTTTATTGCCCCTTGGAAGATCGGTGGAGGTCGCAGTGGAAAAAAAAGACATTATCAATGTCCAGTGGAAGAGACTTGGAGGTCATAGCAGCTTAATAAGACGGTTTTCATGCCCCTTGGAAGAGTGTGGAGGTCGCAGTGGATTAAAAAGACAATATCAATGCCCCTTGGAAGAGACGTGGAGATCACAGTAGCTTAACAAGACGGTTTTAATGCCCCTTGGACAAGTGGTGGATGTTACAGTGGAATAAAAACACAATATCAATGCCCCATAGAAGAGAAGTGGAGGTCACAGTAGCTTAACAAGACGGTTTCAATGCCCCTTGGAAGATTGGTGGAGGTCGCAGTGAAATAAAAAGACAATATCAATGCCCCGTGGAAGAGTTGTGGAGGTCACAGTAGCTTAACAAGATGGTTTTAATGCCCCTTGGCAGAGTGGTGGAGGTCGCTATGGAATAAAAAGAAAATATTAATGCCCCGTGGAAGAGATGTGGAGAACACAGTAGCTTAAAATGCGGTTTTAATGCCCCTTGGAAAAGTGGTGGAGGTTACAGTGGAATAAAACGAAAAAACCAATGCACAGTGGAAGAGTGGTGGAGGTCACAGTAGCTTAACAAGACAGTTTTCATGCCCCTTGGAAGAGAGGTGGAGGTCGCAGTGGAATAAAAAGACAATATCAATGCCCCGTAGAAGAGACGTGGAGGTCACAGTAGCTTAACAAGACAGTTTTAATACCCCTAGGAAGACTGGTGGAGGTCTCTGTGGAATAAAAAGAAAATATCAATGCCCAGGGGAAGAGACGTGGAGGTCACAGTAGCTTAACAATGCGGTTTTAATGCCCCTCGGAAGAGCTGTGGAGTTCAGAGTGGTTTAGTAAAATGGTTTTAATGCCCCTTGGAAGAGACGGGGAGGTCACAGTAGCTTTAAAAGACGGTTTTAATGCCCCTTGGAAGAGAGGTGGAGGTCGCAGTGTAATAAAAAGACAATATCAATGCCCCTTGGAAGAGACGTGGAGATTACAGTATCTTAAAAAGACGGTTTTAATACCCCTTGGATGAGTGGTTGAGGTTACAGTGGAATAAAAACACAATATCAATGCCCTGTAGAAGAGACGTGGAGATCACAGTAGCTTAAGAAGACCGTTTTAATTCCCCTTGGAAGAGTGGTGGAGGTTGCAGTGGAATAAAACGTCAACGTCAATGCCCCTTGGAAGAGTGGTGGAGGTCGCAGTGGAATAAAAAGACAAAATCAATGCCCCGTGGAAAAGACGTGGAGGTCACAGTAGCTTAACAAGACGGTTTTAATGCCCCTTGGAAGAGTGGTGGAGGTCGCTGTGGAATAAAAAGACAATATCAATGCCCAGGGGAAGAGACGTGGAGGTCACAGTAGCTTAACAATGCGGTTTTAATGCCCCTTGGAAAAGATGTGGATTTCAGAGTGGTTTAACAAGACGGTTTTAATGCCCCTTGGAAGAGACGTGGAGGTCACAGTAGCTTAACAAGACGGTTTTAATGCCCGTGAGAAGAGTGGTGGAGGTTACAGTGGAATAAAAAGACAATATCAATGCCCCCTGGAAGAGACGTGGAGGTCACAGTAGCTTTACAAGACTGTTTTATTGCCCCTTGGAAGATCGGTGGAGGTCGCAGTGGAAAAAAAAGACATTATCAATGTCCAGTGGAAGAGACTTGGAGGTCATAGCAGCTTAATAAGACGGTTTTCATGCCCCTTGGAAGAGTGTGGAGGTCGCAGTGGATTAAAAAGACAATATCAATGCCCCTTGGAAGAGACGTGGAGATCACAGTAGCTTAACAAGACGGTTTTAATGCCCCTTGGACAAGTGGTGGATGTTACAGTGGAATAAAAACACAATATCAATGCCCCATAGAAGAGAAGTGGAGGTCACAGTAGCTTAACAAGACGGTTTCAATGCCCCTTGGAAGATTGGTGGAGGTCGCAGTGAAATAAAAAGACAATATCAATGCCCCGTGGAAGAGTTGTGGAGGTCACAGTAGCTTAACAAGATGGTTTTAATGCCCCTTGGCAGAGTGGTGGAGGTCGCTATGGAATAAAAAGAAAATATTAATGCCCCGTGGAAGAGATGTGGAGAACACAGTAGCTTAAAATGCGGTTTTAATGCCCCTTGGAAAAGTGGTGGAGGTTACAGTGGAATAAAACGAAAAAACCAATGCACAGTGGAAGAGTGGTGGAGGTCACAGTAGCTTAACAAGACAGTTTTCATGCCCCTTGGAAGAGAGGTGGAGGTCGCAGTGGAATAAAAAGACAATATCAATGCCCCGTAGAAGAGACGTGGAGGTCACAGTAGCTTAACAAGACAGTTTTAATACCCCTAGGAAGACTGGTGGAGGTCTCTGTGGAATAAAAAGAAAATATCAATGCCCAGGGGAAGAGACGTGGAGGTCACAGTAGCTTAACAATGCGGTTTTAATGCCCCTCGGAAGAGCTGTGGAGTTCAGAGTGGTTTAGTAAAATGGTTTTAATGCCCCTTGGAAGAGACGGGGAGGTCACAGTAGCTTTAAAAGACGGTTTTAATGCCCCTTGGAAGAGAGGTGGAGGTCGCAGTGTAATAAAAAGACAATATCAATGCCCCTTGGAAGAGACGTGGAGATTACAGTATCTTAAAAAGACGGTTTTAATACCCCTTGGATGAGTGGTTGAGGTTACAGTGGAATAAAAACACAATATCAATGCCCTGTAGAAGAGACGTGGAGATCACAGTAGCTTAAGAAGACCGTTTTAATTCCCCTTGGAAGAGTGGTGGAGGTTGCAGTGGAATAAAACGTCAACGTCAATGCCCCTTGGAAGAGTGGTGGAGGTCGCAGTGGAATAAAAAGACAAAATCAATGCCCCGTGGAAAAGACGTGGAGGTCACAGTAGCTTAACAAGACGGTTTTAATGCCCCTTGGAAGAGTGGTGGAGGTCGCTGTGGAATAAAAAGACAATATCAATGCCCAGGGGAAGAGACGTGGAGGTCACAGTAGCTTAACAATGCGGTTTTAATGCCCCTTGGAAAAGATGTGGATTTCAGAGTGGTTTAACAAGACGGTTTTAATGCCCCTTGGAAGAGACGTGGAGGTCACAGTAGCTTAACAAGACGGTTTTAATGCCCGTGAGAAGAGTGGTGGAGGTTACAGTGGAATAAAAAGACAATATCAATGCCCCCTGGAAGAGACGTGGAGGTCACAGTAGCTTTACAAGACTGTTTTATTGCCCCTTGGAAGATCGGTGGAGGTCGCAGTGGAAAAAAAAGACATTATCAATGTCCAGTGGAAGAGACTTGGAGGTCATAGCAGCTTAATAAGACGGTTTTCATGCCCCTTGGAAGAGTGTGGAGGTCGCAGTGGATTAAAAAGACAATATCAATGCCCCTTGGAAGAGACGTGGAGATCACAGTAGCTTAACAAGACGGTTTTAATGCCCCTTGGACAAGTGGTGGATGTTACAGTGGAATAAAAACACAATATCAATGCCCCATAGAAGAGAAGTGGAGGTCACAGTAGCTTAACAAGACGGTTTCAATGCCCCTTGGAAGATTGGTGGAGGTCGCAGTGAAATAAAAAGACAATATCAATGCCCCGTGGAAGAGTTGTGGAGGTCACAGTAGCTTAACAAGATGGTTTTAATGCCCCTTGGCAGAGTGGTGGAGGTCGCTATGGAATAAAAAGAAAATATTAATGTCCCGTGGAAGAGATGTGGAGAACACAGTAGCTTAAAATGCGGTTTTAATGCCCCTTGGAAAAGTGGTGGAGGTTACAGTGGAATAAAACGAAAAAACCAATGCACAGTGGAAGAGTGGTGGAGGTCACAGTAGCTTAACAAGACAGTTTTCATGCCCCTTGGAAGTGTGGTGGAGGTCGCAGTGGAATAAAACAACAATATCACTGCCCCGTGAAAGAGTGGTGGAGATCGCAGTGGAATAAAATGACAATATCAATGCCCCGTGGAAGAGACGTGGAGGTCACAGTAGCTTAACAAGACGGTTTTAATGCCCCTTGGAAGTGTGGTGGAGTTCGCATTGGAATAAATCGACAATATCAATGCCCCGTGGAAGAGTGGTGGAGGTCGCAGTGGCATAAAATGACAATATCAATGCCCCGTGGAAGAGACGTTGAGGTCACAGTAGCTTAACAAGACGGTTTTATTGCCCCTTGGAAGAGTGGTGGAGGTCGCAGTGGAATAAAAAGACAATATCTTTGCCCGTGGAAGAGACCTTGAGGTCATAGTAGCTTAACAAGACGGTTTTAATGCCCCTTGGTAGAGTGGTGGAGGTCGCAGTGGAATAAAAATACAATATCAATGACCCCTTGGAAGAGACGTGGAGATCACAGTAGCTTAATAGGACGGTTTTAATGCCCCCTGGACCAGTGGTGGAGGTTACAGTGGAATAAAAAAACAATATCAATGCCCCGTTGATGAGACGTGGAGGTCACAGTAGCTTAACAAGACGGTTTCAATGCCCCTTGGAAGAGTGGTGGAGGTCGCAGTGGAATAAAAATACAATATCAATGCCCCTTGGATGAGTGGTGATGGTCTCAGTGGAATAAAAAGACAATATCAATGCCCCGTGGAAGAGACGTGAAGGTCACAGTACATTAACAAGATGGTTTTAATGCTCCCTGGAAGAGCTGTGGAGTCCAAAGTGGTCTAACAAGACGGTTTTAAAGCCCCTTGGAAGGGTGGTGGAGGTCGCTGTGGAATAAAAAGACAATATCAATGCTCCGTGGAAGAGACGTGGAGGTCACAGTAGTTTAACAATGCCATTTTAATGCCCCTCGGAAGAGCTGTGGAGTTCAGAGTGGTTTAACAAGATGGTTTCTATGCCCCTTGGAAGAATGGTGGAGGTCGCAGTGGAATAAAAAGACAATACCAATGCCCCGTGGAAGAGTGGTGGAGGTCACAGTGCAATAAAAAGACAATATCAATGCCCAGTGCAAGAGACGTGGAGGTCACAGTAGCTTAACAAGACGGATTTAATGCCCCTTGGAAGAGCTGTGGAGTTCAGAGTGGTTTTACAAGTCGGTTTTAATGCCCCTTGAATGAGACGTGGAGGTCAAAGTAGCTTAACAAGACGGTTTTAATGCCCATTGGAAAAGTAGTGGAGGTGACAGTGGAAAAAAAAGACAATATCAATGCCCCGTGGAAGAGACGTGGAGGTCACAGTAGCTTAGTAAGATGGATTTAATGCCCCTTGGAAGAGCTGTGGAGTTCAGAGGGGATTTACAAGACGGTTTTAATGCCCCTTGGATGAGACGTGGAGGTCACAGTAGCTTAACAAGACGCTTTTAATGACCCTTGGAAGAGTGGTGGAGGTTACAGTGGAGTAAATAGAAAATGTCAATGCCCCGTGAAAGAGACGTGGAGGTCACAAAAGATTAACAAGATGGTTTTAATGCCCCTTGGAAGAGTGGTGGAGGTCGCAGTGGAATAAAACGACAATATCAATGCCCCTTGAAAGAATGGTGGAGGTCGAAGTGTAATAAAAAGACAATATCAATTCCCCATGGAGGACACGTGGAAGTCACAGTACCTTAAAAAGACGGATTTAATGCCCCTTGGAAGAGTGGAGGAGGTAGCAGTGGAATAAAGAGACAATATCAATGCCTCGTGGAAGAGACATGGCGGTCACAATAGCTTAACAAGATGGTTTTAAAGCCCCTTGGGAGAGAGATGGAGATCACAGTAGCTTAACAAGATGGTTTTAATGCCCCTTGGAAGAGCTGTGGAGTTCAGATTGGTTTAACAAGACGGTTTTAATGTCCCTTGGAAAAGCAGTGGAGTTCAGAGTGGTTCAACAAGACAGTTTTAATGCCCTTTGGAAGAGACGTGGAGGTCACAGTAGCTTAAGAAGATGAATTTAATGCCCCTTGGAAGAGTAGTGGAGGTCACAGTAGAATAAAAAGACATTATCAATGTCCCGTTTAAAAGACGTGGAGGTCACAGTAGCTTAACAAGAAGGTTTTAATGACCCTTGGAAGAGTGGTGGAGGTCACAGTGGAATAAAAAGACAATATCAATGCCCCTTGGAAGAGACGTGGAGGTCACAGTAGCTTAACAAGACGGTTTTAATGCCCCTTGGAAGAGGTGTGGAGGTCACAGTAGATTAACAAGACGCTTTTAATGCCCCTTGGAAGAGTGGTGGACATCGCAGTGGAATAAAAAGACAATATCAATGCTCCATGGAAGAGACGGTGAGGTCACAGTAGCTTAATAAGACAGTTTTAATGCCCCTTGGAAGTGTGGTGGAGGTCGCAGTGGAATAAAAAGACAATATCAATGCCCCGTGGAAGAGACGTGGAGGTCACAATAGCTTAACGAGACGTTATTAATGCCCCTTTGAAGAGTGGTGGAGGTTGCAGTGGAAAAAAAAGACAATATCAAAGCTCCGTGGAAGAGACGTGGAGATTACAGTATCTTAACAAGACGGTTTTAATGCCCCTTGGAAAAGCTGTGGAGTTCAGAGTGGTTTAACAAGACGGTTTTAATGCACGTTGAAAGAGACGTGGTGGTCACAGTAGCTTAACACGACGGTTTTAATGCCCCTTAGAAGAGTGGTGGAGGTTACAGTGGAATAAAACAACAATATCAATGCCCCGTAGAAGAGACGTGGAGGTCACAGTACCTTAATAAGATGGTTTCAATGCCCCTTGGAAGAGTAATGGAGGTCGCAGTGGAATAAAAAGACAAAATCAATGCCCCGCGGAAGAGACGTGGAGGTCACAGTAGCTTAACAAGACGGTTTTAATGCCGCTTTCAAGAGTGGTGGAGGTCGCAGTGGAATAAAAAGACAATATCAATTCCCCGTGGAAAGACGTGGAGGTCACAGTAGCTTAACAAGACGGTTTTAATGCCGCTTGGAAGAGCTGTGGAGTTCAGAGTGGTTTAACAAGACGGTTTTAATGCCCCTTGGAAGGGTGGTGGAGGTCGCTATGGAATAAAAAGACAATATCAATGCTCCGTGGAAGAGACGTGGAGGTCACAGTAGTTTAACAATGCCATTTTAATGCCCCTCGGAAGAGCTGTGGAGTTCAGAGTGGTTTAACAAGATGGTTTCAATTCCCCTTGGAAGAGTGTTGGAGGTCGCAGTGGAATAAAAAGACAATACCAATGCCCCGTGGAAGAGTGGTGGAGGCCGCAGTGGAATAAAAAGACAATATCAATGCCCCGTGGAAGAGACGTGGAGGTCACAGTAGCTTAACAAGACGGATTTAATGCCTCTTGGAAGAGCTGTGGAGTTCAGAGGGGTTTTACAAGATGATTTTAATGCCCCTTGGATGAAACATGGACGTCAAAGTAGCTTAACAAGACGCTTTTAATGCCCCTTGGAAGAGTGGTTGACGTCGCAGTGGAATAAAAAGACAATATCAATGCCCCGTGTAGGAGACGTGGAGGTCACAGTAGCTTAACAAGACAGTTTTAATGCCCCTTGGAAGAGCTGTGGAGTTGAGAGAGGTTTTACAAGACAGTTTTAATGCCTCTTGGATGAGATGTGGAGGTAACAGTAGCTTAACAAGACGGTTTTAATGCCCATTGGAAAAGCAGTGGAGGTGACAGTGGAATAAAAAGACAATATCAATGCTCCGCGGGAGAGATGTGTAGGTCAGAGTAGCTTAACAAGACGTTTTTAATTCCCCTTGGAAGTGTGGTGGAGGTCGCAGTGGAATAAAAAGGCAATATCAATGCCCCTTGGAAGATTGGTGGAGGTCGCAGTGGAAAAAAAAGACAATATCAATATCGCACAGAAGAGTCGTGGAGGTCACAGTAGCTTAACAAGAAGGTTTTAATGCCCCTTGGAAGGGTGAAGGAGGCAGCAGTGGTATAAACAGACAGCATCAAAGCCCCGTGGAAGAGACATGGAGGTCACAGTAGCTTTACAAAATGGTTTTAATGCAGTTTGGAAGAGCTGTGGAGTTCAGAATGGTTTAACAAGACGGTTATAATGCCCCTTGGAAGAGAGGTGGAGATCACAGTAACTTAACAAGATGGTTTTAATGCCCCTTGGAAGAGTGGTGGACGTTACAGTGGAATAAATAAAAAATATCAATGCCCCGTGGAAGAGACCTGGAGGTCACAGTAGCTTAGCAAGACGCATTTAATGCCCCTTGGAAGTGCTGTGGAGTTCAGAGGGGTTTTACAAAACGGTTTTAATGCCCCTTGGATGAGACGTGGAGGTCACAGTAGCTTAACAAGACGCTTTTATTGACCCTTGGAAGAGTGGTGGACGTCGCAGTGGAATAAAAAGACAATGTCAATGCCCCGTGGAAGAGAAGTGGAGGTCACAGTAGCTTAATAAGACAGTTTTAATGCACCTTGGAAAAGTAGTGGAGGTGATAGTTGTATAAAAAGACAATATCAATGCCCCGTGGAAGAGACGTGTAGGTCACAGTAGCTTAACAAGACGTTTTTAATGCCCCTTGGAAGTGTGGTGGAGATCGCAGTGGAATAAAAAGGCAATATCAATGCCCCTTGGAAGAGTGGTGGAGGTCGCAGTGGAATAAAAACACAATATCAATACCGCATGAAAGAGACGTGGAGGTCACAGTAGCTTAACAATACGGTTTTAATGCCCCTTGGAGGGGTGGTGGAGATCGCAGTGGAATAAAAAGACAATATCAAAGCACCGTGGAAGAGACATGGAGGTCACAGTGGCTTTACGAAACGGTTTTAATAACGTTTGGAAGAGCTGTGGAGTTCAGAGTGGTTTAACAAGATGGTTTTAATGCCCCTTGGAAGAGAGGTGGAGATCACAGTAACTTAACAAGATGGTTTTAATGACCCTTGGAAGAGTGGTGAAGGTTACAGTGGAGTAAATAGAAAATGTCAATACCCCATGAGAGAGACGTGGAGGTCACAAAAACTTAACAAGATGGTTTTAACGCCCCTTGGAAGAGTGGTGGAGGTTACAGTGGAGTAAATAGAAAATGTCAATACCCCATGAGAGAGACGTGGAGGTCACAAAAACTTAACAAGATGGTTTTAACGCCCCTTGGAAGAGTGGTGGAGGTCGCAGTGGAATAAAACGACAATATCCATGCCCCTTGAAAGAGTGGTGGAGGTCGCAGTGGAATAAAAAGACAATGTCAATGCCCCGTGGAAGAGAAGTAGAGGTCACAGTAGCTTAACAAGACAGTTTTAATGTCCCTTGGAAGAGTTCTGGAGTTCAGAGGGGTTTTACAACATAGTTTTAATGCCCCTTGGATGAGACGTGGAGGTAACAGTAGCTTATGAAGACAGTTTTAATGCACCTTGGAAAAGTAGTGGAGGTGATAGTTGTATAAAAAGACAATATCAATGCCCCGTGGAAGAGACGTGTAGGTCACAGTAGCTTAACAAGACGTTTTTAATGCCCCATGGAAGTGTGGTGGAGATCGCAGTGGAATAAAAAGACAATATCAATACCGCATGAAAGAGACGAGGAGGTCACAGTAGCTTAACAATACGGTTTTAATGCCCCTTGGGAGGGTGGAGGAGGTAGCAGTGGTATAAAAAGACAATGTCAAAGCACCGTGGAAAAGACATGGAGGTCACAGTAGCTTTACGAAATGGTTTTAATAACGTTTGGAAGAGCTGTGGAGTTCAGAATGGTTTAACAAGACGGTTTTAATGCCCCTTGGAAGAGAGGTGGAGATCACAGTAACTTAACAAGATAGTTTTAATTACCCTTGAAAGAGTGGTGGAGTTTACAGTGGAGTAAATAGAAAATATCAATGCCCCGTGAAAGAGACGTGGAGGTCACAAAAGCTTAACAAGATGGTTTTAACGCCCCTTGGAAGAGTGGTGGTAGTCGCAGTGAAATAAAACGACAATATCAATGCCCCTTGAAAGAGAGATGGAGGTCGCAGTGTAATAAAAAGACAATATCAATGCCCCATGGAGAAGACGTGGAAGTCACAGTACCTTAAAAAGACGGATTTAATGCCCCTTGGAAGAGTGGAGGAGGTAGCAGTGGAATAAAAAGACAATATCAATGCCTCGTGGAAGAGACATGGAGGTCACAGTAGCTTAACAAGATGGTTTTAAAGCCCCTTGGGAGAGAGATGGAGATCACAGTAGCTTAACAAGACGGTTTTAATGCCCCTTGGAAGAGCTGTGGAGTTCAGATTGGTTTAACAAGACGGTTTTAATGCCACTTGGAAAAGCAATGGAGTTCAGAGTGGTTCAACAAGTCAGTTTTAATGCCCTTTGGAAGAGACGTGGAGGTCACAGTAGCTTAAGAAGATGGATTTAATGCCCCTTGGAAGAGTAGTGGAGGTCGCAGTGGAATAAAAAGACATTATCAATGCCCCGTTTAAAAGACGTGAAGGTCACAGTAGCTTAACAAGAACGTTTTAATGCCCCTTGGAAGAGTGGTGGAGGTCACAGTGGAATAAAAAGACAATATCAATGCCCCTTGGAAGAGACGTGGAGGTGACAGTAGCTTAACAAGACGGTTTTAATGCCCCTTGGAAGATATGTGGAGTTCAGAGGTGTTTTACAAGACGGTTTTAATGCCCCTTGGATGAGATGTGGAGGTCACAGTAGATTAACAAGACGCTTTTAATGCCCCTTGGAAGAATGGTGGACATCGCAGTGGAATAAAAAGACAATATCAAGGCCCCATGGAAGAGACGGTGAGGTCACAGTAGCTTAACAAGACAGTTTTAATGCCCCTTGGAAGTGTGGTGGAGGTCGCAGTGGAATAAAATGACAATATCAATTCCCCGTGGAAGAGATGTGGAGGTCACAGTAACTTAACGAGACGGTTTTAATGCGCATTTGAAAAGCTGTGGAGTTCAGAGTGGTTTAACAAGACGGTTTTAATGCCCGTTGAAAGAGACGTGGAGGTCACAGTAGCTTAACACGACGGTTTTAATGCCCACTAGAAGAGTGGTGGAGGTTACAGTGGAATAAAACGACAATATCAATGCACCGTAGAAGAGACGTGGAGCTCACAGTAGCTTAACAAGACGGTTTTAATGCCCCTTGGAAGAATGGTTGAGGTCGCAGTGGAATAAAAAGACAATATCAATGCCCTTTGGAAGATTGGTGGAGGTCGCAGTGGAATAAAAAGACAATATCAATGCCCCGTGAAAGAGGCGTGGAGGTCATAGTAGCTTAACAAGATGGTTTTAACGCCCCTTGGAAGAGTGGTGGAGGTCGCAGTGGAATAAAAAGACAAAATCAATGCCCTGTGGAAGAGACGTGGAGGTCACATTAGCTTAACAAGACGGTTTTAATGCTCCTTGAAAGAGTGGTGGAGGTCACTATGGAATAAGAAGACAATAGCAATGCCCCGTGGAAGAGATGTGGAGGTCACAGTAGCTTAACAATGCGGTTTTATTGCCCCTTGGAAGATCTGTGGAGTTCAGAGTGCTTTAGCAAGATGGTTTTAATGCCCTTTAGAAGAGACGTGGAGGTCACAGTAACTTAAAAAGATGGTTTTAATGCCCCTTGGAAAAGTGGTGGAGGTTACTGTGGAATAAAAAGACAATATCAATGAGCCTTGGAAAGACGTGGAGGTCACAGTAGCTTAACAAGACGGTTTTAAGGCCCCTTGGAAGAGCTGTGGAGTTCAGAGTGGTTTAACAAGACGGTTTTAATGCCCCTTGGAAGAGACTCGGAGGTGACAGTAGCTTTACAAGACGGTTTTCATGCCCCTTGGAAGTGTGGTGGAGGTCGCAGTGGAATAAAACGACAAAATCAATTCCCCGTGGAAGAGTGGTGGAGGTCGCAGTGGAATAAAATGACAATATCAATGCCCCGTGGAAGAGATGTGGAGGTCACAGTAGCTTAACAAGACGGTTTTATTGCCCCTTGGAAGTGTGGTGGAGGTCGCAGTGGAACAAAACGACAAAACCAATGCCCAGTGGAAGAGTGGTGGAGGTCGCAGTGGAAAAAAATGACAATATCAATGCCCCGTGGAAGAGATGTGGAGGTCACAGTAGCTTAAAAAGAAGGTTTTATTGCCCCTTGGAAGTGTGGTGGAGGTCGCATTGGAATAAATCGACAATATCAATGCCCCGTGGAGGAGTGGTGGAGTTCACAGCAGCTTAACAAGACGGTTTTCATGCCCCTCGGAAGTGTGGTGGAGGTGGCATTGGAATAAAACGTCAATATCAATGCCCCGTGGAAGAGTGGTGGAGGTCACAGTGGAATAAAATGACAACATCAATGCCCGTGGAAGAGACGTGGAGGTCACAGTAGCTTAACAAGACGGTTTTAATGCTCCTTGGAAGAGTGGTGGAGGTCGCAGTGGAATAAAAAGACAATATCAATGCTCTGGGGAAGAGACGTGGAGTTCACAGTAGCTTAACTAGACGGTTTTTATGCCCCTTGGAAGAGCTGTGGAGTTCAGAGTGGTTCAACAAGACGGTTTTAATGCCCCTTGGAAGAGACGTGGAGTTCACAGTAGCTTAACAAGATGGTTTTAATGCCCCTTGGACGAGTGGTGGAGGTTACAGTGGAATAAAAACACAATATCAATACCCCGCAGAAGAGACGTGGAGGTCACAGTAGCTTAACAAGACTGTGTTCATGCCCCTTGGAAGAGCAGTGGAGGTCACAGTAGCTTAACAAGATGGTTTTAATGCCCCTTGGTAGAGTGGTGGAGGTTAAAGTGGAATAAAAAGACAATATCAATGCCCCGTGGAAGGGACGTGGAGGTCACAGTAGCTTTACAAGACGGTTTTAATGCCCCTTGGAAGAGCAGTGGAGGTCGCAGTGGAATACAAAGACAATATCAATACCCCTTGGAAAAGATGTGGAGATCACAGTAGCTTAACAAGATGGTTTTATTGCCCCATGGAAAAGTGGTGGAGGTCGCAGTGGAATAAAAACACAATATCAATACCCCATAGAAGAGACGTGGAGGTCACAGTAGCTTAACAAGATGGTTTTAATGCCCCTTGGAAAAGTGGTGGAGGTCGCAGTGGAATAAAGAGTCAATATCAATGCCCCTTAGATGAGTGGTGGAGGTCGCAGTGGACTAAAAAGACAATATCAATGCCCCGTGGAAGAGACGTGAAGGTCACAGTAGCTTAACAAGATGGTTTTAATGACCCCTGGAAGAGCTGTGGAGTCCAAAGTGGTCTAACAAGACGGTTTTAATGCTCCTTGGAAGAGCTGTGGAGATTCGAGTGGTTTAACTAGACAATTTTAATGCCCCTTGGAAGAGACGTGGAGATCACAGTAGCTTAACAAGACGGTTTTAATGCCCCTTGGTAGAATGGTGGACGTCGCAATGGAATAAAAAAAACAATATCAATGCCCCTTGGTAGAGTGGTGGATGTCGCAATGGAATGAAAAGACAATATCAATGCCCCGTGGGAGATATGTGGAAGTCACAGTAGCTTAACAAGATGGTTTTAATACCCCTTGGAAGAGTGGTGGTGGTCGCACTGGAATAAAAAGATAATATCAATGCCATGTGAAAGAGACGTGGAGGTCACAGTAGCTTAACAAGACGGTTCTAATGCCCCTTGGAAGAGCTGTGGAGTTCAGAGAGGTTTAACAAGATGGTTTTAATGCCCCTTTAAGAGAAGTGGAGGTCACAGTATCTTAACAAGACGGTTTTAATGCCCCTTGGAAAAGTGGTGGAGGTCGCAGTGGATTAAAAAGATAATATCAATGCTCCGTGGAAGAGACGTGGAGGTCACAGTAGCTTAACAATGCTGTTTTAATGCTCCTTGGAAGAGTAGTGGACATCGTAGTGGAATAAAAAGACAATATCAATGCCCCGTGTTAGAGTGGTGGAGGTGGCAGTGGAATAAAAAGAAAATATCAATGCCCCGTGGTAGAGACGTGGAGGTCTCAGTGGAATAAA
This sequence comes from Phyllobates terribilis, assembly GCF_046119375.1. Lineage (NCBI taxonomy): Eukaryota > Metazoa > Chordata > Amphibia > Anura > Dendrobatidae > Phyllobates > Phyllobates terribilis. The sequence continues at coordinate 285,123 of NW_027362982.1, forward strand.
AAGACAATATCAATACCCCGTGGAAGAGACGTGGAGGTCACAGTTGCTTAGCAAGACAGATATAATGCCCCTTGGAAGAGCTGTGGAGTTCAGAGGGGTTTTACAAGACAGTTTAAATGCCCCTTGGATGAGTCGTGGAGGTCACAGTAGCTTAACAAGACAATTTTAATGCCCCTTGAAAGAACTGTGGTGTTCCGAGTGGTTTAACAAGACGATTTTAATGCCCCTTGGAAGAGACATGGAGGTCACAGTAGCTTATCAAGATGAACTTAATGCCCCTTGGAAGAGTGGTGGAGGTTACAGTGGAATAAAAAGACAAAATCAATACACCGTGGAAGAGACGTGGAGGTCACAGTAGCTTAACAAGACGGTTTTAATGCCCCTTGGTAGAATGGTGGACGTCGCAATGGAATGAAAAGACAATATCAATGCCCCTTGGTAGAGTTGGATGTCACAGTGGAATAAAAAGACAATCTTAATGCCCCGTGTAAGACATGTGGAGGTCACAGTAGCTTAACAAGACGGTTCTAATGCCCCTTGGAAGAGCTGTGGAGTTCAGAGAGGTTTAACAAGACGTTTTTAGTACATCTAGGAAGAGATGTGGTGGTCACAGTAGGTTAACAAGATGGTTTTAATGCCCCTTGGAAGAAAGGTGTAGTTTACTGTGGAATAAAAAGACAATATCAATCCCCCGTGGAAGAGACGTAGAGGTCACAGTAGCTTAACAAGACGGTTTTAATTCCCCTTGGTAGAGTGTTGGAAGTCGCAGTGGAAAAAAAAGACAATATCAATGTCCCGTGGAGGAGACATGGAAGTCACAATAGTTTAACAAGACAGATTTAAAGCCCCTTGGAAGAGTGGTGGAGGTCGCAGTGGAATAAAAAGACAATATCAATGCCCCGTGGAAGAGACGTGGAGGTCACAGTAGCTTAACAAGAAGGTTTTAAAGCCCCTTGGAAGAGCTGTGTAATTCAGAGTGGTTTAACAAGACGATTTTAATGCCCCTTGGAAGAGACGTGGAGGTCACAGTAGCTTAACAGGATGGATTTAATGCCCCTTGGAAGAGTGGTGGAGGTTACAGTGGAATAAAAAGACATTATCAATGCCTCTTTGTAGAGTGATGGATATCTTAGTGGAATAAAAAGACAATATCAATGCCCCACGGAAGAGATGTGGAGGTCACAGTAGCTTAACAAGACGGTTTTAATACCCTTGGTAGAGTGGTGGGTGTCGCAGTGGAATAAAAAGACAATATCTTTACCACGTGAATGAAACGTGGAGATCACAGTAGCTTATCAAGACGGTTCTAATGCCCCTTGGGAGAGCTGTGGAGTTCAGAGAGGTATACCAAGACAGTTTTAATACCTCTTGGAAGAGACGTGGAGGTCACAGTAGCTTAAAAAGACAGTTTAAAGCCCCTTGGATGAAATGTGGAGTTTACAGTGGAATAAAAAGACAATATCAATGTCCCGTGGAAGAGACGTGGAGGTCACAGTAGCTTAACAGGACGGTTTTAATGCCCCTTAGAAGAGTGGTGGAGGTCGCATTGGAATAAATAAACAATATCAATGCACATTAGAAGAGTGGTGGAGGTCGCAGTGAAATAAAAAGACAATATCAATGCTCCGTGGAAGAGATGTGGAGGTCACAGTAGCTTAATAAGACGGCTTTAATGTCCCTTGGAAGAGTTGTGTATGTCGCAGTCTAATAAAAAGACAATAACAATGCCCCTTGGAAGAGTGGTGGAGGGAGCCGTGGAATAAAAAGACAATATCAAATCCCCGTGGAAGAGACGTGGAGGTAACAGTAGCTTAACAAGATGGATTTAATGCCCTTTAGAAGAGTGGTGGAGGTCGCAGTGGAATAAAAAGAAAATATCAATGCCCCCTGGAAGAGACGTGGAGGTCACAGTAGCTTAACAAAATGGTTTAAATGCCCTTTGGAAGAGACGTGGAGGTCACAGTAGCTTAAGAAGACCATTTTAATGCACCTTGGAAAAGTGGTGGAGGTTACAGCGGAATAAAAGGACAATATATTTGCCCCATGGAAAAGACGTGGAGGTCATAGTAGCTTAACAAGACGGTTTTATCGGCCTTTGGAGGAATTTTGGAGGTAGCAGTTGCATAAAAAGACAATATCTATGCCTCTTTGAAGAGTGGTGGAGGTCGCAGTGGAATAAAAAGACAATAACAATGCCCCGTGGAAGATATGTGGAGGGCACAGTATCTTAACAAGACGGTTTTAATGCCCCTTGGAAGAGCTGTGGAGTTCAAAGTGGTTTAACAAGACGGTTTTAATTCCCCTTGGAAGAGATGTGGAGGTAACAGTAGCTTAACAAGACAGTTTTAATGCTCCTTGGAAGAGTGGTGGAGGTTACAGTGGAATAAAAAGACAACATCAAAGCCACAGGGAAGAGACGTGGAGGTGACAGTAGCTTAACGAGACATTTTTAATGCCCCTTGGAAGAGTGGTGGAGGTCGCAGTGGTATAAAAAGACAATATCAATGCCCCTTGGAAGAGTGGTGGAGGTTGCAGTGGAATAAAAAGACAATATCAATGCCACGTGGAAGTGAAGTGGAGGTCAGAGTAGCTTAACAAGTTGGTTTTAATGCCCCTTGGAAGAATGGTGGAAGTCGCAGTGGAATAAAAAGGCAATATTAATGCCCCGTGAAATAGACGAGGAGGTCAAAGCAGCTTAAAAAGACAGTTTTAATGCCCATTGGAAGAGTCGTGGAGGTCGCAGTGGAATAAAAAGACAATATCAATGCCTCATGGAAGAGACGTGGAGGTCACTGTAGCTTTAAAAGATGGTTTCAATGCCCCTTGGAAGAGTGGTGGAGGTTACAGTGGAATAAAATGACAACATCAATGCCACAGGGAAGAGACGTGGATTTCTCAGTAGCTTGAAAAGACAGTTTTAATGCCCCTTGGTAGAGTGATGGAGGTCGCAGTGGAAAAAAAAGACAATATCAATGCTTCGTGAAAGAGTGGTGGAGGTCTTCAGTGGAATAAATTGACAATATCAATGCCCCGTGGAAGAGACATGGAGGTCACAGTAGCTTAACAAGATCGTTTTAATGCCACTTGGAAGAATGGTGGAGGTCTCACTGGAATAAAAAGACAATATCTATGCCCCGTGGAAGAGATGTGGAGGTCACAGTAGCTTAACAAGATGGTTTTAATGCCCTTGGAAAAGTGGTGGATGTCGCAGTGAAATAAAAAGACAATATCAGTGCACCATGTAAGAGTGATGGAGGTCGCAATGGAATAAAAAGACAATATCAATACCTCGTGGAAGAGACGTGGAAGTCACAGTAGATTAACAAGAGGGATTTAAAGTCCCGTAGAAGAGTGGTGGAGGTCGCAGTAGAATAAAAAGACAATATCAATGCCCCGTGGAAGAGACGTGGAGGTCACAGTAGCTTAACAAGAGATTTTAATGCCCCTTGGAAGAGCTGTGGAGTTCCAAGTGGTTTAACAAGACGATTTTAATGCCCCTTGGAAGAGACATGGAGGTCACAGTAGCTTAACAAGATGGATTTAATGCCCCTTGGAAGAGTGGTGGAGGTTACAGAGGAATAAAAAGACAATATCAATGCCCCGTGGAAGAGACGTGGAGGTCACAGCAGCTTAACAAGACTGTTTTAATGCCCCTTGGTAAAATGGTGGACGTTGCAATGGAATAAAAAGACAATATCAATGCCCATTGCTAGAGTGGTGGATGTCGCAGTGGAATAAAAAGACAATATCAATGCCTCGTGGAAGAGATGTCGATGTCACAGTAGCTTAACAAGACGGTTTTAATACCCCTTGGAAGAGTGGTTGGGGTCGCACTGGAATAAAAAGACAATATCAATGCCACATGGAAGAGACGTGGAGGTCACAGTAGCTTAACAAGACGGTTTTAATGCCCCTTGGAAGAAAGGTGGAGTTTACAGTGGAATAAAAAGACAATATCAATGCCCCTTGGAAAAGATGTGGAGGTCACAGTAGCTTAACAAAATGGTTTTAATGCCCCTTACAAGAGTGGTGGATGTCGCAGTGGAATAAAAAGACAATATCAATGCCCCTTTGAAGAGTGATGGAGGTCGCAATGGAATAAATAAACAATATCAATGCCCCGTGGAGGAGACGTGAAAGTCAAAGTAGCTTAACAAGATGGATTTAATGCCCCTTGGAAGAGTGGTGGAGGTCGCAGTGGAATAAAAAGACAATATCAATGCACCTTGGAAGAGACGTGGAGGTCACAGTAGCTTAACTAGAGATTTTAATGCCCCTTGGAAGAGCTGTGGAGATTCGAGTGGTTTAACAAGACAATTTTAATGCCCCTTGGAAGAGACGTGGAGATCACAGTTGCTTAACAAGATGTATTTAATGCCCCTTGGAAGAGTGGTGGAGGTTACAGTGGAATAAAAAGACAATATCAATGTCCCGTGGAAGAGACGTGGAGGTCACAGGAGCTTAACAGGACGGTTTTAATTCCCCTTGGTAGAATGGTGGACGTCACAATGGAATAAAAAAAACAATATCAATGCCCCTTGGTAGAGTGTTGAATGTCGCAGTGGAATAAAAAGACAATATCAATGTCCCATGGAAGAGATGTCGAGGTCACAGTAGCTTAACAAGATGGTTCTAATGCCCGTTGGAAAAGCTGTGGAGTTCAGAGAGGTTTAACAAGATGTTTTTAATACCTCTTGGCAGAGACGTGGAGGTCACAGTAGCTTAACAAGACGGTTTTAATGCCCCTTGGAAGAAAGGTGGAGTTTACAGTGGAATAAATAGACAATATCAATGCCCCGTGGAAGAGACGTGGAGGTCACAGTAGCTTAACTAGAGATTTTAATGCCCCTTGGAAGAGCTGTGGCGATTCGAGTGGTTTAACAAGACAATTTTAATGCCCCTTGGAAGAGATGTGGAGATCACAGTTGCTTAACAATATGGATTTAATGCACCTTGGAAGAATGGTGGAGGTCTCACTGGAATAAAAAGACAATATCTATGCCCCGTGGAAGAGATGTGGAGGTCACAGTAGCTTAACAAGATGGTTTTAATGCCCTTGGAAAAGTGGTGGATGTCGCAGTGAAATAAAAAGACAATATCAGTGCACCATGTAAGAGTGATGGAGGTCGCAATGGAATAAAAAGACAATATCAATGCCTCGTGGAAGAGACGTGGAAGTCACAGTAGATTAACAAGAGGGATTTAAAGTCCCGTAGAAGAGTGGTGGAGGTCGCAGTAGAATAAAAAGACAATATCAATGCCCCGTGGAAGAGACGTGGAGGTCACAGTAGCTTAACAAGAGATTTTAATGCCCCTTGGAAGAGCTGTGGAGTTCCAAGTGGTTTAACAAGACAATTTTAATGCCCCTTGGAAGAGACATGGAGGTCACAGTAGCTTAACAAGATGGATTTAATGCCCCTTGGAAGAGTGGTGGAGGTTACAGAGGAATAAAATGACAATATCAATGCCCCGTGGAAGAGACGTGGAGGTCACAGCAGCTTAACAAGACTGTTTTAATGCCCCTTGGTAAAATGGTGGACGTTGCAATGGAATAAAAAGACAATATCAATGCCCTTTGCTAGAGTGGTGGATGTCGCAGTGGAATAAAAAGACAATATCAATGCCTCGTGGAAGAGATGTCGATGTCACAGTAGCTTAACAAGACGGTTTTAATACCCCTTGGAAGAGTGGTTGGGGTCGCACTGGAATAAAAAGACAATATCAATGCCACATGGAAGAGACGTGGAGGTCACAGTAGCTTAACAAGACGGTTTTAATGCCCCTTGGAAGAAAGGTGGAGTTTACAGTGGAATAAAAAAACAATATCAATGCCCCTTGGAAAAGATGTGGAGGTCACAGTAGCTTAACAAAATGGTTTTAATGCCCCTTAGAAGAGTGGTGGATGTCGCAGTGGAATAAAAAGACAATATCAATGCCCCTTTGAAGAGTGATGGAGGTCGCAATGGAATAAATAAACAATATCAATGCCCCGTGGAGGAGACGTGAAAGTCAAAGTAGCTTAACAAGATGGATTTAATGCCCCTTGGAAGAGTGGTGGAGGTCGCAGTGGAATAAAAAGACAATATCAATGCACCTTGGAAGAGACGTGGAGGTCACAGTAGCTTAACTAGAGATTTTAATGCCCCTTGGAAGAGCTGTGGAGATTCGAGTGGTTTAACAAGACAATTTTAATGCCCCTTGGAAGAGACGTGGAGATCACAGTTGCTTAACAAGATGTATTTAATGCCCCTTGGAAGAGTGGTGGAGGTTACAGTGGAATAAAAAGACAATATCAATGTCCCGTGGAAGAGACGTGGAGGTCACAGGAGCTTAACAGGACGGTTTTAATTCCCCTTGGTAGAATGGTGGACGTCACAGTGGAATAAAAAAAACAATATCAATGCCCCTTGGTAGAGTGTTGAATGTCGCAGTGGAATAAAAAGACAATATCAATGTCCCATGGAAGAGATGTCGAGGTCACAGTAGCTTAACAAGATGGTTCTAATGCCCGTTGGAAAAGCTGTGGAGTTCAGAGAGGTTTAACAAGATGTTTTTAATACCTCTTGGCAGAGACGTGGAGGTCACAGTAGCTTAACAAGACGGTTTTAATGCCCCTTGGAAGAAAGGTGGAGTTTACAGTGGAATAAATAGACAATATCAATGCCCCGTGGAAGAGACGTGGAGGTCACAGTAGCTTAACTAGAGATTTTAATGCCCCTTGGAGGAGCTGTGGCGATTCGAGTGGTTTAACAAGACAATTTTAATGCCCCTTGGAAGAGATGTGGAGATCACAGTTGCTTAACAATATGGATTTAATGCACCTTGGAACAGGGGTGGAAGTTATAGTGGAATAAAAAGACAATATCAATGCCCCGTGGAAGAGACGAGGAGGTCACAGGAGCTTAACAATACGGTTTTAATGCCCCTTGGTAGAATGGTGGACGTCGCAATGGAATAAAAAAAACAATATCAATGCCCCTTGGTAGAGTGGTGAATGTCGCAGTGGAATAAAAAGACAATATCAATGCCCCGTGGAAGATATGTGGAGATCAAAGTAACTTAGCAAGACGGTTTTAATACCCCTTGGAAGAGTGGTGGGGGTCGCACTAGAATAAAAAGACAATATCAATGCCACGTGGAAGAGACGTGGAGGTCACAGTAGCTTAACAAGACGGTTCTAATGCCCCTTGGAAGAGCTGTGGAGTTCAGAGAGGTATAACAAGACGTTTTTAATGCCTCCAGGAAGAGACGTGGAGGTCACAGTAGGTTAACAAGATTGTTTTAATGCCCCTTGGAAGAAAGGTGTAGTTTACAGTGTAATAAAAAGACAATATCAATGCCCCGTGGAATCGACGTGGAGGTCAGAGTAGCTTAACAAGATGGTTTTAATGCTCCTTGGAAGAGTGGTGGAGGTCGCAGTGGAATAAAAAGATAATATCAATGCTCCGTGGAAGAGACGTGGAGGTTACAGTAGCTTAACAATGCCGTTATAATGCCCCTTGGAAGAGTGGTGGACATCGCAGTGGAATAAAAAGACAATATCAATGCCCTGTGGAAGAGTGGTGGAGGTCGCAGTGGAATAAAAAGACAATATTAATACCCCGTGGAAGAGACGTGGAGGTCACAGTAGCTTAGCAAGACAGATTTAATGCCCCTTGGAAGAGCTGTGGAGTTCAGAGGGGTATTACAAGACGGTTTAAATGCCCCTTGGATGAGACGTGGAGGTCACAGTAGCTTAACAAGACGCTTTTAATGCTCCTTGGAAGAGTGGTGGACGTCGCAGTGGAATAAAAAGACAATATCAATGCCCCGTGGAAGAGACGTGGAGGTCACAGTAGCTTAACAAGACAGTTTTAATGCCCCTTGAATGAGCTGTGGTGTTCAGAGGGGTTTTACAAAACAGTTTTAATTCCCCTTGGATGAGACGTGGAGGTAACAGTAGCTTAAGAAGATGGTTTTAATGCCCCTTGAAAGAGTGGTGGAGGTCGCAGTGGACTAAAAAGACAATATCAATACAGCATGGAATAAACGTGGAGGTCACAGTCGCTTAACAAGACCGTTTTAATGCCCCTTGTAAAGGTGGGGGAGGTAGCAGTGGTATAAAAAGACAATATCAAAGCCCCGTGGAAGAGACATGGAGGTCGCAGTAGCTTTACGAAAAGGTTTTAATGCCGTTTGGAAGATTTGTGGAGTTCAGAGTGGTTTAACAAGACGTTTTAAAGCCCCTTGGTAGAGAGGTGGAGATCACAGTAACTTAACAAGATGGTTTTAATGCCCCTTAGAAGAGTGGTGGAGGTTACAGTGGAATAAATAGAAAATATCAATGCCCCGTGAAAGAGACGTGGAGGTCACAGAAGCTTAACAAGATGGTTTTAACGCCCCTTGGAAGAGTGGTGGAGGTTGCAGTGGAATAAAACGACAATATCAATGCCCCTTGGAAGAGTGGTGGAGGTCGCAGTGGAATAAAAAGACAATATCAACGCCCCATGGAGGAGACGTGGAAGTCACAGTACCTTAAAAAGATGGATTTAATGCCCCTTGGAAGAGTGGAGGAGGTAGCATCGGAATAAAAAGACAATATCAATGCCTCATGGAAGATACGTGGAGGTCACAGTAGCTTAACAAGACGGTTTTAATGCCCCTTGGAAGAGAGATGGAGATCACAGTAGCTTAACAAGACGGTTTTAATGCCCCTTGGAAAAGCTGTGGAGTTCAGAGTGGTTTAACAAGATGGTTTTAATGCCCCTCGGAAGAGAGGATGAGGTGACAATACCTTAACAAGATGGTTTTTAATGCCCCTTGGATGAGTGGTGGAGGTTACAGTGAAATAAATAAACAATATCAATGCCCCGTGAAAGAGACGTGGAGGTCACAGTAGCTTAACAAGACGGTTTTTATGCCCCTTGGAAGAGTGGTGGAGGTCGCAATGGAATAAAAAGACAACATCAATGCCCCTTGGTAGAGTTGTGGATGTAGCAGTGGAATAAAAAGACAATATCAATGCCCCATGGAAGAGACGTTCAGGTCACAGTAGCTTAACAAGACGGTTTTAATGCCCCTTGGAAGAGTGGTGGAGGTTACAGTGGAATAAAAAAACAATATCAATGCCCTGTGGAAGAGACGTGAAGGTCACAGTATCTTAACAAGACGGTTTTAATGCACCATAAAAGAGAGCTATAATTTTTCCAGATTTTGGCAGACAGAGTCATTTGACGGCTTGTTTTTTGCGGGATGAGTTGACGCTGTTGTTGGTGCCATTTTCAGGCACGTGACATTTTTTTATCGCTTTCTATTCCGATTTTTGGGAGGCAGAATAAACAAAAACTAACAATTCAGGAATTGTTTTTTTTTTTTTTTTTTTATTCTGTTCCGCGTGTGGTAAAATTGATAAGGCAGGTTTATTCTTCAGGTTAGTACGTTTACAGCGGTACCACATTTATATCGTTTTTCTATGTTTTGCACTTTTACATAATAAAAGCAATTTTATCGAAAAAATTATTTTTTAGCATCGCTTTATTCTGAGAGCTATAACTTTTTTATTTTTCAGCTGATGGACCTGTATGGCAGCTTCTTTTTTGCGGGACGAGATGCCCTTTTCAGCTGTACCATTTTTATTTATATTTGTCTTTGTGATCGCGTGTTATTCCATTTTTTGTTTGGTGGTATGGTGATAAAGCATTGTTTTTTGCTTCGTTTTTTATTTTTTATTTTTTTACCGTGTTCACTGAAGGGGTTAACTAGTGGGACAGTTTTATAGGTCAGGTTGTTCCGGACGCGGTGATACCAAATATGTGTACGTTTATTGTTTTTTTTTTTATAATAATATTTATTGATGGGTACATTATATTTTTATTTTTGGTGGATTATTTTTTTTATTTTTTTTTTATATTTTTACAATTTTTTTTTTTATTTCTTTTTTCACTTTATGACACTTTTTTTACTTTTTTACTTTGTCCCACTATGGGACTTTCACTTTTTTTTTCTCTGATCACCTGCATGGCACAGGAATGGAGCACCATCCCTGTGCCATGCAGGCTGTCAGCGCTGGACAGGGAGAAGATAGTTTGAAGATGCACTGCGCATGTCCAAAAAATCTTCCTGCTATCTGGTGACCCCGATGTTGTCATGACGACATTGGGTCGTCATGGCAACATCCTGGAAGCCACGGCAGACAGCGCTGGAGGCCGGAAGACGAGGTGAGTATTCCGATCACCTCCCCTTGCCACCGCAATGCTGCGATCGACTTCGATCGCAGCATTGCGGGGGTTAATGTGCCAGGAGTGGTGCGGGACCACTCCCTGCACATAGCACTGGGTATCAGCTGTGACAATCAGCTGACACCCGGCGTCGATCGCGCCTGCACAGCCTGTGTGTGGGCGAAATCGCCAGGGCGTATAAATACGTATCTGGTCCGTAAGTCCCAGGGCACAGATACGTACTAATACGCCCTATGTCGTAAAGGGGTTAAGAATCATTATTGTTATAGGGGCACTTACAGTATTGTGGCTGTCAACGGTGCACCTGGGGCATTATTACTTTTAGGGGCAAAATGTGGGCACTGTTTTCTAGGGCACTTGCACAGGGCACTAATATTTTAAAGGGGTATTTTTACCATCAAGAGAGCACAAAGGGGGGATTTTACTTTGTAAGAGGCACAGTATTAGCATTATTATGAGGGGGCACAGTGGTGGGCATTATTATTTGGATACTAAGAGGATCAGTAATAGGGACACATACAGCAGCAGCGGCTCAGCATTGGGGTATCAGCAGGATGAGGGGTTTGTGCAGGTTGGAATAGATGGGGTTGGTGCCTGAAATGTGAGAAGTCAAATGTGTCTTTGTTGTGATCTCTGCAGATGAGTCCTGGAGAAGTTGTCGTATCGGTCAGGGACAGAAGGAAAAGACGGGAAAAGTGAATGACTCCAGCAGAAAGGACGTCACCTATAAGGTACTATACAGTGGTGGCTAAAAGTATGGGCACCCCTGCAATTCTGTCAGATAATACTCAGTTTCTTCTTGAAAATGATTGCAATCACAAATTCTTTGGTATTATTATCTTCATTTAATTTGCTTGCAAGGAAAAAAACACAAACGAGAATGAAGCAAAAATCAAATCATTGATCATTTCACACAAAACTCCAAAAATGAGCCAGACAAAAGTATTGGTACCCTCAGCCTAATACTTGGTTGCACAACCTTTAGCCAAAATAACTGCGAACAACCGCTTCCGGTAACCATGAATGAGTTTCTTACAATGCTCTGCTGGAATTGTAGACCATTCTTCTTTGGCAAAGTGCTCCAGGTCCCTGATATTTGAAGGATGCCTTCTCCAAACTGCCATTTTGAGATCTCTCCACAGGTGTTCTATGGGATTCAGGTCTGGACTCATTGCTGGCCACCTTAGAAGTCTCCAGTGCTTTCTCTCAAACCATTTTATAGTGCTTTTGGAAGTGTGTTTTCGGTCATTGTTCCGCTGGAAGACCCATGACCTCTGAGGGAGACCCAGCTTTCTCACACTTATGCTGCAAAATTTGTTGGTAGTCTTCAGACTTCATGCCATGCACACGGTCAAGCAGTCCAGTGCCAGACGCAGAAAAGCAACCTCAAAACATCAGGGAACCTCCGCCATGTTTGACTGTAGGGACCGTGTTCTTTTCTTTGAATGCCTCTTTTTTTTTCCTGTACACTCTATGTTGATGCTTTTTCCCAAAAAGCTCGACTTTTGTCTCATCTGACCAGAGAACATTCTTCCAAAACATTTTAGGCTTTCTCAGGTAAGTTTTGGCAAACTCCAGCCTGGCTTTTTTATGTCTCGGGGTAAGCAGTGGGGTCTTCCTGGGTATTCTACCATACAGTCCCTTTTCATTCAGACGCCGACGGATAGTACGGGTTGACACTGTTGTACCCTCGGACTGCAGGGCAGCTTGAACTTGTTTAGATGTTAGTCGAGGTTCTTTATCCACCATCCGCACAATCTTGCGTTGAAATCTCTCGTCAATTTTTCTTTTCCGTCCACATCTAGGGAGGTAAGCCACAGTGCCATGGGCTTTAAGCTTCTTGATGACACTGCGCACGGAAGACACAGGAACATTCAGGTCTTTGGAGATGGACTTGTAGCCTTGAGATTGCTCATGCTTCCTCACAATTTGGTTTCTCAAGTCCTCAGACAGTTGTTTGGTCTTCTTTCTTTTCTCCATGCTCAATGTGGTACACACAATGACACAGGACAGAGGTTGAGTCAACTTTAATCCATGTTAACTGGCTGCAAGTATGATTTAGTTATTGTCAACTCCTGTTAGGTGCCACAGGTAAGTTACAGGGGCTGTTAATTACACGAATTAGAGAAGCATCACATGATTTTTTAAACAGTGCCAATACTTTTGTCCACCCCCTTTTTTAGGTTTGGTGTGGAATTATATCCAATTTGGCTTTAGGACAATTCTTTTTGTGTTTTTTCATAGAAGACAAATTAAATGAAGATAATAATACCAAATAATTTGTGACTGCAGTCATTTTCAGCAAGAAACTGAGTATTATCTGACAGAATTGCAGGGGTGCCAATACTTTTGGCCACCAATATATATACCTGTACTGTAATCTCTTATAGGCTCTGCAATACTGGTATCTACTACTATATGGTCAACACAGTATGGCGGTAATATCAGTGTTAATCATTGTATAAAGATTTCTGTTAGCAACAGCGTGGTCATCTGCTGAAGTTCTCCTACTTCCACTATTAGGGTGCATCACCATATTTGTAATCAGGGTTATATGGTTAGGGGCCCACTCAGAAGTCCCCCCCCCCTGAACCCAATGGGCCCTATATAATGCTCCATAGAGAATGGGTCCCATATAATGTTCCATAGAGAATGGGCCCCGTATAATGCTCCATAGAGAATGGGCCCCATATAATGCTCCATAGAGAATGGGCCTCATATAATGTTCCATATAGAATGGGCCGCATATAAAACTCCAAACAGTATGGGCCTCATATAATGCTCCATAGAGAATGGGTCCCATATAATGCTCCATAGAGAATGGGCCCCATACAATGCTCCATAGAGAATGGGTCCATATAATGCTCCATAGAGAATGGGCCCCATATAATGCTCCATAGAGAATGGGCTCCATATAATGCTCCATAGATTTAAAAAAATAAATAAATACTCACCTTTCATGGCAGGTCAGGACTCCTCAGTGTCTTCTGGCTCTCTGCACTGTCAGAGCAGAGGTCGCGGTGTACTGACGTCATTGCGCCCTCTGACCCTGACACATCACAGTGTCAGAAGACACGGAAGATACCGGAGCTGCAGAGGATTGAGATGAGGTAAGTATAAGTGCCAGAGCACTGAACAAAGCATGGGGCTCACTCGCGAGCGCTGGCACCATGCTCCCCCGACTCACTGGCCCCATAGTGCACCAGGGTCCCTGACGGTGAGTGAGCACCCCCGCTTGCCCAAGTGCTGATGCTGGCCCTGCCGATACCCCATATGTGGGGGAAGACTACTCTATGGGCACATGGCAGGGTTCGGAAGGTAAAGAGCTCCGTTTGACTTTTTGAACTCAAAAATGGCTGGAATCGAGAGTGGACGCCATGTTGCATTTGGAAAGCCCCTGATGTGCCTAAACAGTGAAAAAACCCCTATCAGTGACTCTATTTTGTAAACTAGGCCCCTCAAGGAATTTATCTAGATGTGTGGTAAGCACATTGAACCCCCACAATAAACACTATTTTATAGAAAAAATAATTGTTTTTGCATCACTCTATTCTGAGAGCTATAACTTTTTTATGCTTTTTCCTGATGAAGCTGTTTGGTAACTTGCTTTTTGCCGGACAAAATGGCATTTTCAGCCGGTTCCTGACTGTAGGGCATTTTTTGTGAGATAGTAACATAGTAACATCGTTTTTAAGGTTGAAAGAAGATTACGTCCATCTGGTTCAACCCATAGTCTAACATGTTGATCCAGAGGAAGGCAAAAAAAAAAACCCATGTGGCAAACACTAAGCTCCACATTGGGGGAAAAAATTCCTTCCTGACCCCATACGACAATCAGACTAGTTCCCTGGATCAACGCCCTATCAAGGAATCTAGTATATATAACCTGTAATATTATACTTATCAAGAAAGGCATCCATGCCCTTCTTAAATTTTAGTAGTGAATCACTCATTACAACATCATGCGGCAGATGGTGGCACTTGTAAGCTGAAATATGTGCCGAATTCATTAGGTGGCACACACGCTGTTTTACACACTGTATTGTGTGTTGTATATGTGCATGAGGCCTAAGTATGAAGCAGTAAAATGTCTATGTAGAGTAGCAGTAGGGTGGGCCCTGTGGAATCAATCTCCCCTCTGGGCCCGAGGAACTCCAGTCCGACCCTGCTCATAAGTGAGTAGTTCCTTCAGGGGTTTTATCTGAATTGCCTTTTTTTGGGACTTACATGGAAACTCCGACATAAGTGCTCAGCGCAGAACGCAAGATAAATGTGACCTGAGTCTTATTTCGATTTTTGGGAGGTAGAATGAACAAATAGACAGCAGTACAAGAACAGTTCATATTTTTATTTTTGCACCGTTCACTATCCGATAAGTGATAAGGCAGCTTAATTCTTTTGGTCGGTGCGATTACAGTGATACCAGATATATATAGTTTTTTATGTTTTGCTGCTGTCACACAGTAAATATGTTTTTTATTAAAAAATGTTTTTTTTCTTCTCCTTATTCTGAGAGCTATAACTTTTTTATTTTTTGGCAAACAGTTTTATGAAGACTTATTTTTTGCATGACGAATTGCAGATTTTTTTGGTACCATTTTGGGGCACATAGTAATTTTTGATCGCTTTTTAATCAGACTTTTCAGACACAGAATGAACAAAAACCAACAATTCAGTTATTGTCTTTAGATATTTTTTTGCATGGTTCACTGTGCAGTAAAAGTGATAAGACAGATTTGTTTGTCGGGTCGGTATGATTACAGTGATACCAGATGTATATCATTTTTTTTATGCTTCGCTTCGCTAGTTTTACACACTAAAAACTAAATTTGACAAAAAATAATTTATTTTTGCATCATCATATTCTGAGAGCTGTCATTTTTTTATTTTTTTGCCAAATGAGCCATATTAGGGATTGCTTTTTTAGGGACTATTTGACATTTTCATTTATACCATATTTTTTTTATATATGAGTTTTTGATCGCTTTTAATTCAATCTTTTGTGTGTCAGTATGATGAAAAAGCAACAATTTTGGCATGTTTTTTTGTTTTTTTTTACGGCGTTCGCCACACAGAATAAAAAACTTGACAGTTTTATAGATTTATGTTTACATCTTTTGTTTATTTTTGCTTTATTACAAAGGCTGCATTTTTAGTGGTGAATTGGCTTTTTGTGATTTGTCAGCGTTTCTTTTGTTATTTTTTAAAAACTTTTTAACATGCTTTATTTAACTTTTTTTATTTTTTTCACTGTGGGACATGTATAATTGATACTTTGATCTCTGCAGTGAGACCTTTCAGTTTCTCACTGACTCAGCCTGTTAGGCTGGGGTCACACAAGCATATAAAAAAATCAGTCCGATTTTCATCCAGAAAAATGGTTTAATTTTTTCCTCACTTGTCATCCATGTGCAGTCCGTATACAATCCATTTTTTTACTCAGAAGATTTTAATCTTTTACAGGACCATTTACAGCTTGCTATGTTACAGAATTGCAGTGTATCCGTAAAAATCCGATGCCACTCTAATGGTCTGAATGGCATCCAATATTTTTTCTTGCACCCATCCGATTTTGAAGTGAAATCACATCATGCTGCAATTTTTTGCTCACTCTGAATACAGCTCAGAAAAAAAACCTCAGATCTGCACTACCTCATTGAATAACAGCCTCCTCAGGACTGGGAAATTTTTTGTAACAAAATATGTAGTTTTATACTGTGAAAATTATTAACATTGTATACAGTGGGGAAAATAAGTATTTGATACACTGATGATTTTGCAAGTTTTCCTACCTAAAAAGAATGGAGAGGTCTGTAATTTTTATCGCAGGTACACTTCAACTGTGAGAGATTGAATCTAAAAAAAATCCAGAAAATCACATTGTATGATTTTTACATAATTAATTTGCTTTTTATTGCATGAAATAAGTATTTGATACAATAGAAAAGCAGAACTTAATATTTGGTACAGGTACAGCTGTGGGGGTCGTGATGACATTCCACTCGTCCTCCAGTCACTCCAAATTAAGGCTATGAGCATGGGTCAACCATTCAAAGAATGAGTCAGACAACAAGCTGGTTCAAACTCAGAGCACGCTCAAAAGACTACTACAGACAATGTTCTCAGCAATGTTCTGTGTTTATTCCTACATACACAAACCTAAATACACTACATAATGGGGAGGGAAAAGGGGTTGTCCGGGGCGGGGTAAGCCATGAAAGTCCAGTGTCTGGCCACTCCTGATTGGTCCACATCTCCTTATCTCAGTCTCTGGGCAGATATTGCAGCCGTCAGCTTATAATCTTGTTTCGTTTCTCTGAAATAAGTCTTGGCAACACTGGAACTGTTTTAGTTTAAGTTTCGATTTAAGTAATACGTAGCAAGGAAAGCTTATTGTTATAAGACACAAAATGGTGGTTAGTACATTAGCAAAAAAGCGTATAAAAGTTACAAAAGTATAAAAGTTACAAAAATATATATTCTCTTTTACCCCGACATTCCCCCCTAAACACTAAGCTTTCCCTTGCTTCGGGGCCTTTGAGACTGTCCATGTGTGGGGAGAGGGGAGGTGGATTTCTTCACCCAATCATCTTAGAAGCTGCCCCCTTATGGGACGCCCCCAGACAATCGAGCCCTATTCTGGATGACACATGGAGTTCTCCCAACTGTCCCTAAACTAAATCTCTCAATTGAACTTTGTCATGGGGGGGCTGGTCAGGCTTGTTCAAAGGAGTGTATTTCTCCATATCTTCTCTTGATTCAGAAAGGTCCCGGAGGTTGGGACAGCATTGGTTATATTTTTCCTGTATAAGGGGACTATGCAGCACAGGACCACCAGGCCCAATACTAGTAGACCTCCCATTACTAGACAAACTTGTTGGAGGAATCCCTTGAGCCCTCCCAACCAACCTGAGAAAAAGGAGGTATCTACCCCTGTGTGGTAGCTGTCCACCCTGGGACAGACAGTAAGCATATGGAAAGGATATAGAAGAAGGTAGTCATCTTTTATAGACTCGTTCTGTCTCTCTTGCAGTGGGAGGCGTGAATCCAGGTGCTCTTGCCCTCAAGCTTCAGAGCCGTCGGGGTGGTGAGAAGCACAGTGTACGGTCCCTCGAACCGCGGCTGGAGGCAGTCTTTCCGGACAAACTTCTTCACATACACTAGATCGCCTGGGATGAAATCATGTACTGCATCACCTATAGATTCTGGGAGAGAGGCAGATACTGGAGAGCGGGTGTTAGTCAATTCTCTAGACAAGGCAATCACAAATTTTACCACTCTATCATGTGTTTCAGACAACTCTTGGGGCCTAATCTCTCCTATCTTGTGTGGGGTCCCAAACAAAATTTTATAGGGAGTCAGCCCATGTTTGGCCTGAGGAGTGTGTGTGATATGATACAATACTATGGGGAGTAGGTCGGGCCAGGGGAGGGGATGATCTTAGGTCATTTTCAAGAGCTGGATCTTGAGTGTGGAATTCATCCTTTCCACTTTGCCTGAACTGGCAGGATGGTATGGAGTGTGGAGGCCCAAATCTGTTCCCAACATGTTCCAGAGTTCTTCGTAGATATTTGCTGTGAAAGCTGGTCCTTGATCCGATTCTATGACTTGGGGAACTCCAAATCTGCAGGCAATTTCGGTGATCAGTTTCTTGGCTGTGACTTTAGCAGTCATGTTGACAACCGGGTAGGCCTCGGGCCAGGCTGAGAACATATCCACGGCTACCAAAACGTACTCCTATTTTCCTGCTTTAGGCATTTGGATATGGTCGACTTGTATTCTCTGCCAAGGGTAGTCTGGTTTAGCCAGGTGTTGGAGAGGGACCCGTGCCGTACACGTTGGGTTGCAGGTAGCGCAGACAGAGCAGGATTTTGAGTATGCAGTCACAGTGGAAGAGATTCCGGGTGCAAAGTACAGTTTCTTGATACATGCCAAGGCTTGATTCTTTCCTCTGTGTGTAGGCCCGTGAGCCCATGCTGCCACAGCTGAGTACATGCGTCTAGGCAAGCAAGGCTTCCCATCCACTTGGTAAAGAGTCGAGTTGACCTTTGAATCTTTGCGACCTGCCAGCACAGCTCCTGCCGCTTTCCATTGCTTGACTTCTTCAGTGGGGGTCTTCCTTTGTTCCTCACACAATTTTTCTTCAGGCATCCTGACCCCCCTGGATTCCACTCGTGTCTCCGCTGGACTTGTATGATCTTCCGCCGGCTGTTCTTTGGCTCTTGCTCTAGTG
Organism: Phyllobates terribilis; assembly: GCF_046119375.1. Taxonomy (NCBI): domain Eukaryota; kingdom Metazoa; phylum Chordata; class Amphibia; order Anura; family Dendrobatidae; genus Phyllobates; species Phyllobates terribilis. The sequence continues at coordinate 303,573 of NW_027362982.1, forward strand.
AGCGCCACAGCTACGGTTTGCAGGGTCTCCCCCATCTCTTCTTCCTTTTCCTGCCACTTTGATGACACATTCTCCACTGCTGCAGTCTTGGCTGCTTGGTCAGCTAGGTGGTTGCCCCTGGCTTCCCTGGAATCTAGTCTTCCATGGGCCTTGACCTTGATAACAGCAACCTGAATGGGTAGCTCCAGGGCCTTCATTAGGGCCTTAATCCATGAGACATGTTTCACTGGTGTACCTGCAGCTGTGATGAATCCTCTAGACTTCCACAAGAGTCCAGAATCATTGCAAATTCCATGTCCATACCTGGAATCGGTATATATATATTCGCCTTTGTTCCTGCTGCCAGGTGGCAGACCTCTGTGAGAGCCACAAGTTCAGCTTCTTGTGCAGACATGTATGGTGGTAGAGCTTCAGCCTTGAGGACTGTTAGGTCTGTTGTGACAGCATATCCCGTGTGGAACTTCCCTTGAGGGTCTGCGAAACGGGATCCATCAGTCCATAGGTGCAAGGCAGGGTCTGCGAGCGGATGTGCCACCATATTCTCTGGAGCAGAAGTCTCTTCCTGCAAAATTTTTATACAATCATGAGGTTCCACCAATGGACCTTCACCCTCTTCACCTTCCCCCCTAGAAGGTGGAAGCAAAGTGGCAGGATTGATAGTCAGACATCTGGTAAATGTTATATTGGAGGGCAACAATAGGGAACACTGCAGCCGCAGGTGTCTTTGGTTGGTTAGATGTTTCGGAGATGTTTGTTGCAGAACAGCTGAGAGATCATGACCGGCCTGTATAACTAGATCATGTCCAAGGACGATATCAGCTGATTTGTCAAGGAGGATGTGAGCAGCGTGGACCGCCTTAAGGCACGTGGGGGCAGTTCGGGCGACAGGGTCCAGGCGGGCTGAGTAGTAGCCCAAAGGCCAATACTTATGATCATAGCGTTGTGCTAGAACTCCAGAGGCATGACCTTCCGATTCCGAGACAAAAAGGTGAAATGGCTGAGTATAGTCTGGTAAGCCCAAGGCCGGGGCAGAGAAAACAGCCTGTTTAAGGCTGTCAAAATATAGTCTGTGTTGAAGAGAAACACGTGGATCTTCAGCATGAAGCCAAACTGAGCCTTCATCCTTGAGACAGTCTGACATCTCTGGCAAATTTGCTTCAGTGCCACAGAGTAAAAGATCATCCACATACTGTAGAAGGGTGACCTGAGGGTTCTCTTGAACCCATGGCTCCAGAATAGACTTCATAGAATGAGTGAATTGGTTAGGAGAGTTCTGGGCTCTGCGGAGTCCTGGTCCATGTAAGCTGTGCTCCTTGAAAGGTGAAGGCAGAAAGAAACCACGAATCTTCATGTAAGGGTATACTGAAGAAGGCGTTGGCCAGATCTAACTCCGTAAACAAGGTGGCCGTTGGAGGCAGCTGAGACAAGAGGGTGTTTGGGTTGGGTACCACTGGAGTTTCTAAAATGGTAGCTGCATTGACGGCTCTGAGATCCTGAACCAACCGGTATCTTGGAGGCTTTCCCGGAGCGGTTTTCTTTTTTACAGGAAAGAGGGGTGTATTGCATGGAGATACACATCTGACAAGGACTCCTGATTCCAGGAGGGAAACGATTTGGGTACCCAAGCTTTGTTCTTGTGCAGCCTTGAGGGGGTATTGTGGCAACCGTGGGTACCTGTGTCCAGGCTTGAGGTGTACTCGGACCGGGGGAACCTGCAGGAGGCCGACGTCCTCCGGCCCACTGGACCACAGAGAGTGAGGGAACTGTGAGGTATCAAGAAAAGTGTGAGGTTGTATGGTCATCATCATGAGAGGGAAGGCTTTAAGAACACAGCGGTCTTCAGTCCCTTGTTCGGAATGAGGGTCCCGCAAAAGAAGCTCCATACCATGGTTTCCGAAGGTAATTGTTGCCTTCATCCGCTCTAAGAGATTGGCTCCCAACAGGTTGACAGGGCAAGTTTCAGAGACCAAGAATCTTGTGAGTACTCCGGTGAACGGTCCTGCAGACACAGGGACTGTGAGTGGAGAGGAAATATGTTGGCCTTCCACCCCAACACAGGTGAGGGTATCCGGTGATAGGGATACAGAAGGAGGGAGCTGTGCAGAGGAAATGACAGATGTGGCCGCCCCAGTGTCCACCAGGAACTCCAGTGGTTGATGGTCCACCTGTAAAGTGACAGTCCCACAGGCGGCCGTGAGATGCGTAGCCGGGAAAGTGGACACTGGTTGACCGAGCTGTCATTGGCGTGGATGAGATGGTTCACGGGAAGGTCCCTGGTTGTGTGGACCGTCACGGAACGACCGGTCATGGTACTGTCTGCGGGTTGGACAGTCTCTGAGGATGTGGTCAAGGCTACCACACTCCCAACACAACATTCGTCCTCCAGAATCACGAGATTGTCTTCTGTTTCTAGATGGTCCCTTGTCATCTCTTCTGTCTTGTTTTCTATATGTGGGAGGAGTATCATCACCTGTGCCTTTAACCATTACCCACTTGATTCCATGTTGGTTGCCAGGAGGTGGGTAGCTTTCTTGAGCTTGATATACCATGGCAGGAGCGGTTTTCTTCTTTGGCTTAGTATCCTTTTCCATTTTTAGCATTGATTTTTGGAAAGCTTTAACGATGTCCACCGAGTCGTTGAAAGAAGAAGAACGAATCTCGGGCCGTACTCTCAGGACTTCATCTCTGAGAGCGTCTTGTAGGCCATCTACTAGGGCCTGAACCAACAGGGCGGCCTGCGTCTTGACGTGAGGACTGTATCCGAGATCCTCAAAATGCATGCTGAGTCTTGCAGCATATCTTTCCACAGATTCATCAGGGTCTTGTTGAACATCTTGTACAGACCCAGCTTGATCTGACAAGCGATCCTGAGCCCAGGTTTTTAACTGTTTCATGTATTCTAGGCCGGATTCATACGTACTAAGAGATCCTGCTTTTGTGGAATCCATGGCCTTTTGAAAGCTCTCCGTTTTCGGCTAAGTGAGCCTGGCATTCTGCAGCCAGAGTAGAACCAGCAGCAAGGGCAATTTTACGAGCCAATCCTCCAACATGGCTCATACGGGTGTTTGCAGGGTTGATTATGGCCCCCACCCGATGTGTAAGGATGTCACCATAGCCTATTGACAGAGTGACGGGGCGTCCTGATGGGTCTACTAGGTTTCGGGAGCGGCAGGGGTCCCAGACTTCTGAGGGGCTGGGGGGGTGGTGCTCTTTCAGCAGTTGCTTGGAGCAAGGGTCGGAGTATGGGCAATGAATGTGGGGTGGAGGATGCCATAGGAGACGTATGGGGTAAAGGAGGGGGGGCTGGAGTATCTTGAGCCCATGCCTCATTTGGCTCCGTATCGTCTTGAGTAACAGTATGTTGGCGGAGGGAGAGCAGTCTGGCCTGAAATTCTGGGGAGTTGAGGAGGATATCCCCAGGGTTGTGGGTGACTCCCATAGGAAACAGGGGAAGCGTCTCAGCATCGTGGACTGGAGCAGAGGGTGTCACATTAACTTCAGATGGGTGCTCTGGGACTGCGGGCTTTTCCACCTGTGCTGGTGGCTGGTAATATGCACCGGACGGATCTAGTAGTGGATATAGGCCGGATTGGGGCTTTCCGGGCCTCCCACAACAAGTAAGAGGTGTAGCAAGATGGCCGTGGGAGGGAGGAGTTAGAGTGGAAGTGGGATTGTTCTTGGGGGCAGGGAAAGGTGTAGTAAGATGGCCGTTGGAGGAAGGAGGGGGGAGTGGGGGTGGGATTGTTCTTGGGGGCAGGGAAAGGTGTAGTGACAGGCATCAACGGGGTTACGGCCAATTTAGGGTCACATAACAAATCACATTCTGCAGCTTTCATGTATCCGAACAAAGGCTCGGCATTCTCTGTTCCCCCCTGCACCATCTACTCTAAGATGTGTCTGAGCCTGGTGCAGAAGTCCTCACCCAGCTTTCCCAATTTCTGTGTAACACATTCTTTCTACACTGAAAACTAAAGCCTGCCTGTACTGGATAAGCTTATCATGTTATACAAATTCCTAACATTCTTCTTGCCTTCTTGCCTTCCCGTAACTCCACTAATTGGCTTAACTCCCACAGCAGCATTCCGCAACTTACGAGATCTTTCAAATTTGAATATACGCAACATTTTCTTATAGAATGCAATGATCTGTCGCGACTCAGATCACTGGTGCAGCCGACAGGTCGCCACCCGTCAGTGTAGAGTACTCCTCAATACACTGATAAGACAGAGAGACCCCTCATCTATCCCTTTTTCCTAACCTTGAATGGCGACTTTACAGTACGACTCACCACGGCACCCTGACTGACAGCAGAACCCCTCCTTATGAGGTTTCTCTGTATAAGACGAAGAGTACACCTCAATTCGTCACAGATCCTGACAGCAGAACCCCTCCTTATGAGGTTTCTCTGTATAAGACGAAGAGTACACCTCAATTCGTCACAGATCCTGACAGCAGAACACCTCCTTATGAGGTTTCTCTGTATAAGACGAAGAGTACACCTCAATTCGTCACAGATCCTGACAGCAGAACACCTCCTTATGAGGTTTCTCTGTATAAGACGAAGAGTACACCTCAATCCGTCATGGACCCTGACAGCAGAACACCTCCTTATGAGGTTTCTCTGTATAAGACGAAGAGTACACCTCAATTCGTCACAGATTCTGACAGCAGAACACCTCCTTATGAGGTTTCTCTGTATAAGACGAAGAGTACACCTCAATTCGTCACAGATTCTTTCTCCCTTACACTACAATTCAGGAATGCTTTGAAACCTCGATTATCAGTCACGGGAGGCAGCTATCTAAGAAAAGTACAGTGACCGGGGGAGGAGGAGGTGGTGTTCACACGAGCACGCGCAGGCATGCGACGTCACTCGTTTTAACACTTGCTGGTTCAGGACGTGGTGCGGGACGCCTGAGGTCTCACCACTCGACCGGTCACCCACCCAGATCCAACCTGACAGCCCCACAGAAACCGCTGCGGCTGACACACAGGCAAGTGAAACACATATATTATATATATCTCAACTTACCATGTTCGATGGAGGTTGATCAGGCCTCAAATTCAGCCACCGCGGTCACCACCAGGGAAGTCAGCAATATGGGTCCGGGAGGGCGGCGTACCGCTAGCCACGCCGCACGTTGAGCGCCATTTGTGGGGGTCGTGATGACATTCCACTCGTCCTCCAGTCACTCCAAATTAAGGCTATGAGCATGGGTCAACCATTCAAAGAATGAGTCAGACAACAAGCTGGTTCAAACTCAGAGCACGCTCAAAAGACTACTACAGACAACGCTCTCAGCAATGTTCTGTGTTTATTCCTACATACACAAACCTAAATACACTACATAATGGGGAGGGAAAAGGGGTTGTCCGGGGCGGGGTAAGCCATGAAAGTCCAGTGTCTGGCCACTCCTGATTGGTCCACATCTCCTTATCTCATTCTCTGGGCAGATATTGCAGCCGTCAGCTTATAATCTTGTTTCGTTTCTCTGAAATAAGTCTTGGCAACACTGGAACTGTCTTAGTTTAAGTTTCGATTTAAGTAATACGTAGCAAGGAAAGCTTATTGTTATAAGACACAAAATGGTGGTTAGTACATTAGCAAAAAAGCGTATAAAAGTTACAAAAGTATAAAAGTTACAAAAATATATATTCTCTTTTACCCCGACACAGCAATTACATCTTCAATGCTCTTACTGAGGGAAGGACGTTGTTGGCCAAAATCTCGCAATAATGACCCCATCCATCCTCCCTTCAATACAGTGCAGTTATCCTGTCCTCTTTGCAGAAAAGCACCCTCAAAGTAGGATGTTTCCCCCACCATGCTTCACGGTTGGGCCGGTGTTCCTGGGATTCTACTCATCCTTCTTCTTCCCCAAACACGGCGAATGGAGTTGATACTAAAAAGTTCTATTTTGGTCTCATCTGACCACATGACCTTCTCCAATGCCTCCTCTGGATCATCCACAAGGTCATTAGCGAACTTCAAACGGGCTTGGACATGTGCCTGTGTGAGCAGGGGGACCTTTCATGCCCTGCAGGATTTTAATCTATGATGGCGTAGTGTGTTACTAACGGTAATGTTGGAGACTTTGGTCCAAGCTCTCTTCAGTTCATTGACCAGGTCCTCCCGTGTAGTTCTGGGCTGATTCCTAACCTTTTTCAGTATCATCCTTACCCATGAGGTGAGATCTTGCATGGAGCCCCAGACTGAGGAAGATTGACAGCCATCTTATGTTTCTGACATTTTCTAATAATTGAGCCAACAATTGTTGCCTTCTCAACAAGCTGCTTGCTTATTGTCCTGTAGCCCATCCCAGCCTTTTGTAGGTCTACAATTTTGTCCCTGGTGTCCTTAGACAGCTCTTTGGTCTTTGCCATGGTGGAGAGATTGGAGTGTAATTGATTGAGTGTGTGGATAGGTGTCTTTTATACAGGTAATGAGTTCAAACACATGCAATTAATACAGGTAATGAGTGCAGAGTAGGAGGGCTTCTTAAATAAAAACTAACCGGTCTGTGAGAGCCAGAATTCTTGTTGGTTGGTAGGTAATCAAATACTTATTTCATGCAATAAAATCCAATTTATTTATGTAAAAATCATACAATGTGATTTTCTGGATTTTTTTTAGATTCTTTGTCTCACAGGTGAAGTGTACCTGCGATAAAAATTACAGGCCTCTCCATTTTTTGTAGGTGGGAAAACTTGCAAAATTGACAGTGTATCAAATACTCATTTCCCCCACTGTATATCTAGTAACATACAAAATAGAGGATCAAAACCACCATTAGGATATGTGCATATGATGTCTTTTCGAGGCGGGCGACATTATCAAGTTTGTCAGAAGGAAGATGCTCAAGGGCACGCTGACTTTTTTTCCCTGAACTGTATTTAGAGTCTTTTGGTCACTTCCTGATTGCTTATTAGATGTTTTTGGCCACTAACATTTTTTTTTACTGAGATTTTCTGGCTATTTCTTTTTAACTTCATTCAATAACTGAAAATGCCTGAAGAATGGTGAGCCCACTTCTGTTAACCGCTTGAAGTCTTTGGAAAATTGAAGCTGTATAAAGCACTTAAATACCTGAATATACAGTTAGGTCCATATATATTTGGACAGAGACAACATTTTTCTAATTTTGGTTCTAGACATTACCACAATGAATTTTAATCAAAGCAATTCAGATACAGTTGAAGTTCAGACTTTCAGCTTTCATTTGAGGGTATCCACATTAAAATTGGATGAAAAGTTTAGGCGTTTCAGCTCCTTAACATGTGCCACCCTGTTTTTAAAGGGACCAAAAGTAATTGGACAATTGACTCCAAGGCTATTTCATGGACAGGTGTGGGCAATCCCTTCGTTATGTCATTCTCAATTAAGCAGATAAAAGGCCTGGAGTTGATTTGAGGTGTGGTGCTTGCATTTGGAAGGTTTTGCTGTGACGTAAACATGTGGTCAAAGGAGCTCTCCATGCAGGTGAAACAAGCCATCCTTAAGCTGCAAAAACAGAAAAAACCCATCCGAGAAATTGCTACAATATTAGGAGTGGCAAAATCTACAGTTTGGTACATCCTGAGAAAGAAAGAAAGCACTGGTGAACTCATCAATGCAAAAAGACCTGGGCGCCCACGGAAGACAACAGTGGTGGATGATCGCAGAATAATCTCCATGGTGAAGAGAAACCCCTTCACAATAGCCAACCAAGTGAACAACACTCTCCAGGAGGTAGGCGTATCAATATCCAAATCTACCATAAAGAGAAGACTGCGTGAAAGTAAATACAGAGGGTTCACTGCACGGTGCAAGCCACTCATAAGCATCAAGAATAAAAAGGAGTAACAGGGGAAAATATGGGGAAATAGCAGATATTAGTCTGTAACTGACAGTTTACAGTTTAACTAGATGTAGCAGAGTCAAACCAGTAACAAACGACAGTTTTTTCATTTAGCTGACTTGTATCCTCTACAAGGCAGTTGCCAGCTGGTGCTGGTGACGCTGTCTTCAGGTGTCCCCGCCCAAACAATGCTCCGTCTTCTAGCGGCAGCGGGCGGTCTCCGGTTTTACCCGCTGAGCCCATAGTCCATAACACGGCACCTCACGTGCTCAGCTCCACGGACCCTGCGTCTCTTCTCCCTACAGTTAGATTGACTCCTCCGGTCCACTGCACTCGGATCCCTTGCTCCAAGTCCTGTAGCCAGGAGCCTGGACCCTCTCACACTGCTCTGCTCCGCAGGACTCAGCTCTGCTTTCCCACGCAAACGTCCTCGTCTCTCCCTCTCTCTCGTCACACCAGGAGTCCCTCTGTCACCAGACCTCCCAGCTCTCTTTCTCGACACACCCCCAGCTTCCCTGTCACATGACTCCTCTGCTTGCAGTCTGTCTTCCCCCTGCAACACGAGGTACGGCCCCGGCAGTTCCGGATCCCTTGCTCTGAAAGTACTTACACCCCAGTCTTCCCCCTTACACATACACTATATAAAAAGACACATATGCATGTTTTTCTCAATATCTGACATGAAATCAGAATAAACCTTTCCCATTTTAGGTCCATTAGGATTACCATAATTTTTAATATTTGCCAAATGACAGAATAATGAGAGAGAGAGAATGTTTTAAGGCATTTTTACTACTTGCTGCAAAATCAAAAGTTTACATACATTTCATTAAAATTTGGTACCATTACCCTTAAACTGAATGACTTGGGTCAAACATTTGGGATATCTTTCCACAAGCTCCTCACAATAGTTGGTCGGAATTTGGGCCCATTCCTCCTGACTAGTGATGGGCGAGCACTAAAATGCTCGGGTGCTCGTTGCTCGGGTCGAGCACATTGGAATACTCGGGTGCTCGACCACAGCAACGAGCCCAATGTAAGTCTATGGGAAACTCGAGCATTTTTCAGGCGCCTCCCCCCGGCAGTCTGCAGAGGGCCTAAAAATTGCCCAAATCGATGGGAACAGTGCTCAAATGACATGGGAACAGCATGCGGAAGACCCCTGGAAGCATTTCTGACTCCCAGGTCACTGCTGTCACCAACGTTATCAGAGGTATTACACCACTTTTACAGACTCACAATAAAACATACAAAAACGAAACCAAAATGGATTTTCCTGGGAAATATGTTAAGGAACATGCTTTCCATTGTAATGACTTGTATTGTATATAAAGAAAAATGAATAGCCAAAAACAAAAATACTCCTCCACACCTTGGGCTATGTTCACACTTAGCGTTTTTGATGCGTTTTTGCACTTTTGCATTGCTTTCAACCGTGGCAAATGCATTCACCAGGAAATGTCATTTTAACATTTTACAACCTTATCTGGCCATGTGGTGTGTGAGACATGATCAGACACATCGTGTTTCATTTATGAAGGAGGGACTCTGAAAGTCACAAAGCCTATTTTATAGGGCCATCAGGCGGCCTTTACTATTCTTAAAGGGCCAGCAGTCGGCCCTCATTATTCTTAGAGAGCCATCAGCCGGCTATGTTTTATTGTTCCCATTACTAAAGAGTGGGTCTCTTATACTGTTATTGCGTATGCAGTGAGTGGCAGGGCTGCCCAAAATTTGGACGCACCCCAATACCCCCTTGAAGAGACTTAGAGGAGGACCTCCTGAAAACAATGTTCCCATTATTAGGAAGTAGGTCTCCCATTGTGTTTGCCTATGCAGTGAAAGCAAGGGTTGCCAAAAATTTGGAGGCACTCCAATGCCCCTTGGAAGAGACGTGGAGGTCAGAGGGCCTCCTGAAAACAATGTTCCCATTATTAGGAAGTAGGTCTCCCATTATGTTTGCCTATGTAGTGAATGCAAGGGTTACCAAAAATTTGGAGGCACTCCAATGCCCCTTGGAAGAGACGTAGAGGTGGGCCTCTTGAAAAAAAATGTTCCCATTATTAGAAAGTGGGCCTCCCATTGTGTTTGCCTATGCAGTGAATGCAAGGGCTGCTAAAAACTAGGAGGCACTCCAATACCCCTTGGAAGACACATGGAGGAGGGCCTCATAAAAAATGTCCTCATTAGAAAGGAGCGGGCCTCCTATACTTGTAATGCCCATGCCCTAAGTGTATGGGCTGACAAACATTTACCCCTAGGGGGTATACATGAACATACTGTATAAAAACTACATGCATCATAAACACCCTTTAAAAAAATTACCTGGTGATATGGTGGTGGAGGATGAGGATGAGGAGAAGGAGGAGGACAAGAGCAAATAGACAAAATCAGGAAGCGTATACCCATGTGTGGGTGTGAAGAGGTGCATGGGAATACACCTCCCAAAAAAAGACACTGGATTTGAGTTTATGTTACGCTGCTATCATTGAGAAGTCTTGCCCAATCCAACCCTTGTTCATTTTTATAAGAGTCAGCCTGTCAGCATTTTCAGTTGACAGGCGGATGCACTTATCAGTTATAATTCCACCAGCGGCACTAAAAACCCGCTCTGATAAAACGCTGGCAGCAGGGCAGGCCAGGACCTCCAAGGCATAGAGAGCCAGTTCATTCCACGTATCCAGCTTGGATACCCAATAATTATAAGGCACAGAGGAATCACGGAGGAAGTTGGTACGGTCGGCAAGGTACTCCCTCAGCATCTTCCCAAACTTTGCACTCCTTGTGAGAGTACCCCGCGCCTCAGGGCCTGTGCGATGGGAGGGGCTGAGAAAATTCTCCCAGAACTTTGACAGTGTTCCCCTGCCTCTGCTGGATTGAAGTTGTGTTTCTCTTGCCTGTACTCCTTGGTTGTCCAACGAACTGTGACCTCTGCCACCAGCGTTTTCAGATGGGAATTTTTTTAATAGTTCCGCAGCAAGGGCCTTCTGGTACTGCCCCATTTTTGTAGACCAGTCAGCCTCAGAAATAAGAGATATAAAGTTCTCCTTGTAGCGTGGGTCTAGAAGTGTCACCAACAAGTAATGACTGTCGCCCAAAATTTTGAAAACGCGAGGGTCATGGGAAAGGCAGCGTAACATAAACTTAGCCATACGTGCCAGACTGCTAACAGGCAAGAGGATGACTGACCATGCTCTCCTCTTCCTCCTCCTCTCTGTCCTCTGGCCATCCACACTGAACAGATGGGATGACAGTTATGCAGGTAGTACCGTCTATAGCTCATGAAACTAGCTCCTGTTGTTCCTCCTCCTCTTCCTCATTGTCACCCAATCCACATTGGGATGAGTTGAGGCTTGGCTGTGTGTAATCACCCTGTATGGTTCCTTGCTTCATCTCATCGTGCTCCACCTGCAATGCATCCTCTTTGATTGTGAGAAAAGAGCGTTTCAGAAGACAGAGAAGCGGGATGGTGATGCTAATTGTTATGCACACGCCCGGGCTGACTGGCGTGTGCGTGATTTAGTGATTCCACTGTGCCATGAACCGGAGAGTGCCTGGAGGGGCGTAACTAAGTATCAACCCGATCCGACCAAGGTCGCACGACGGCTACGATGCCATGCGCCAGAGAGGAACCGAGAAGAGGGACCAGGCGTGACTCCAGGTCAGACCCCTGACACGGCTGTTTACGCCCACACCGGGGAATACAGGAACAGGCAGGTTAGGCTGGCATACAGACAGGTGGGTATTGGCAGGCACTGCTGGAGTGCAGACAGGAGGATACTGGCAGGCACGGCTGGTATGCAGACAGGAGGGTACTGACAAGTACAGCTGGCGTACAGACGGGGAGGTACTAGCAGGTTGGAGCACAGGCTGGATAGGGTCCAGTACAGACTGGGATTCAGGAACAGAACTGAAGATGCGGTAGACAAGCAGAGCAGAGAGGAACCGCCGGAGAGGTGGGCAAGGCGGAGCAGAGAGGTACCGCCGAAGCAGTGAGCAAGGCGGAGCAGACAGGAGCCGCCTGAGTGGTGAGCAAGGCAGAGCAGGCAGGAACCGCCGGAGCGGTGAGCAAGACAGAGCAAGGAGAAACTGCCAGAGTGGTGAGCAAGACAGAGCAGGGAGAAACCGCCGGAGCGGTGAGCAAGACAGAGCGGGCAGAAACCGCTGGAGCGGGGAGCAAGACAGAGCGGGCAGAAACCGCCAGAGCGGTGAGCAAGGCAGAGCAGGCAGGAACCGCCGGAGCGGTGAGCAAGGCAGAGCAGGCAGGAACCGCTGGAGCAGTGAGCAAGGCAGAGCAGGCAGGAACCGCCGGAGCGGTAAACAAGACGGAGCAGGCAGGAACCGCCGGAGCGGTGAGCAAGGCAGAGCAGGCAGGAACCGCCGGAGCGGTGAGCAAGGCAGAGTGGGCAGAAACCGCCGGAGCGGTGAGCAAGACAGAGCGGGCAGAAACCGCTGGAGCGGGGAGCAAGACAGAGCGGGCAGAAACCGCCAGAGCGGTGAGCAAGGCAGAGCAGGCAGGAACCGCCGGAGCGGTGAGCAAGGCAGAGCAGGCAGGAACCGCTGGAGCAGTGAGCAAGGCAGAGCAGGCAGGAACCGCCGGAGCGGTAAACAAGACGGAGCAGGCAGGAATCACCGGAGCGGTGAGCAAGGCAGAGCAGGCAGGAACCGCCGGAGCGGTGAGCAAGGCAGAGTGGGCAGAAACCGCCGGAGCGGTGAGCAAGGCAGAGCGGGCAGGAGCCACCGGAGCGGTGAACAAGGCACAGCAGAGATAAACCGCTGGAGCGGTGAGCAAAGGCAGAGCAGAGCAGACAGGGCACTGTTCACACAGAACAGACTGGAAGAGAAAGGCAGAACCAGATACACACAAGATACTTGCAATGAAGTAGCGAGTGTACTCTAAACTCACAAACGGAAGTACAGCGACAATGAGTAAGAGTTAGGTGCAGGTTCAGACTCTGCAGAAAAAGGGAAGGTATGAACATAAAGACAGGTAACAGGCTAGGAGAGTGTTTAGACAGGAACTGAGTGTTCAGACAGGAACTGACACTGCAGCGAGATACAGGAGCGAGTCTGGGTATGCGGCCCCCAGAAAAGGCGGAACGAACAGGATAGGAGCGAGTTCAGACTGGCCTGGAAATACAGCCTCCAGGAAGGCGGACAGACAGGCAAGAAAACACAGATAACAGATCTAGGTATGCGGCCCCTAGAAGGCGGGACGAACAGGCTAGGAGCGTGTTCAGACAGGCCTGGAAATACAGCCTCCAGGAAGGCAGACAGACAGGCAAGAGAAACAGAACAGGACCTGGCACATTCAGAGTCAAGGAGCACACTGAATGATAGAGTTGCTCAGGCACCAGCTTCCAGGTGAAGCTGGTTTAAATATCCAGTGACAGACAGCAATAGGCTGAGGACGCATTAGGGGTGTGCCCACAGCAGCTACAAGAAACAGGAAGTAACCGGGCCGCCGCCCTAAGCAGTCAGAACAGAGACAAACAGACAGCATGAATAGAAGCCAGGCTAGCAGACTGGACTGAAGATTGAGTTTGCGATCTTGCACAGTGAGAGATGGTGCAGCATGCAAGCCCACCACCAGGTATGTTACACTAATTATGGCGTCATCGCCGCTCACCATCTTGGTGAAGTTCTCAAAGTTTTGGAGGATGGTACATATGTCTGACATCCATGTCCACTCCTGAGGTCTTATGTGTGGAGTCTGAACTGAATACCGATGGCCTTGTTGATGCTGGTACTCAATATCTGCCCTCTTCTGCTCACAAATCCTTCCCAACATCTGCAGTGTTGAGTTCCAATGCGTGGGGACATCACACAGCAGTCTGTGAGCCGGAAGCTGCAAACGCTGCTGAAGCACGTCAAGTGCAGCGGAAGCTGTAGCTGACTTTCTAAAATGGGCACACAGGTGGCGTATTTTGACAAGCAGATCCGGCAGCTCCGGGTAGGATTTGAGAAATCGCTGAACCACGAGATTAAGCACATGGGCCAGGCATGGTACGTGTGTGAGCTCGCCTCGCCTCAGAGCGCCATCAGGTTCCGGCCATTGTCACAAGACCATGCTTGGCTGTAGGTTCAGTGGTGTGAGCCACAGATCTGCCTGCTCTTTCAGAGCTGTCCACAACTCTTCAGCATTGTGGGGTTTGTCACCTACGCATATTAGCTTTGGCACAGCCTGTTGCCGCTTGGCCGAGGCAGTGCTGCAGTGCTTCCAGCTTGTGACTGATGTAGTCATTTCAGAGATGGAGGCTGAAGAGGAGGAGGTGCAGGAGCTGTAGACTGTTGGGGCAACCCTGATTGATCTAGGGCCCGCGATCCTTGACGTCGGGAGGACGTGTTAAATTCCAAGATCCGACTGCGTCCCGGCTTCCACTATGTTTACCCAGTGTGCCATCAGCGAGATATACCGTCCCTGCCCACAAGCACTTGTCCACGTGTCTGTGGTTAGGTGGACTTTCCCAGTAACTGCGTTGTTGAAGGCACGGCTAATGTTTTGGGACACGTGCTTGTGTAATGCGGGGACAGCACACCGGGAGAAATAGTGGCGATTGGGAACCGAGTACCGAGGAATGGCTGCCGCCATCAGGTTGCGGAATGCTTCCATCTCCACGAGCCTAAAAGGCAACATTTCAAGCGCAAGCAGTCGTGAAATGTTGGAATTTACTAGTGTGGCCTGTGGGGCATTGGCTGCATATTTGCGCTTACGTTCCAAGCACTGGGGTATGGACTACTGAATGCTGTGCTTGAACAAGGACGTCGACGTGCTTCCTGATGCTGCTACTTGAGAGTGTGCAACGACAGGTGCAGGGCAGGAGGCATCTTGGCATGCGCCATGGAGAGGGGATTGGGGTGCATGCACAACAGCGGAAGAAGCAGTGGTGTCACCTGCAGACACTGTTTCTAGACCCTGGTGTTCAGCTCACTTAGTGGGGTGCTTTGCTGCCATGTGCCTGAACATGCTGGTGATGGTCAGGCTTCTAGTTATGCTACAAAACCAAAAAGATCTATTTTGGAGAGAGAAATTTGAATGTTAAGGAGAAAAGATTTTTTTCCCCCCTATACAGAGATATTAATATGCCCCCCCCTACCATTCAGGGCTGCTCATGACTGTTGCTTTAGCGCTGATGGACGCCCAGCACTTTGCGACGCAGTGAGGTGGCCACTCTGTGTGTTTGCGTGGTGCTGAGCCTCCCACAGCCTGTTGCCTGCTCATTCAGGCTTTCTGATGCGCCCTCTGAACCTTAACACACCTGTCTCTGTGTGCATATGCCTCCGTCCCGGCGGCGTCTCCGACGGGCCGCGTTGCTGTGTAATGTGGGAGGTACTCCAGCCCCTTCCTGGCCGCGTGTGACGCGCGGGCGTCCGCGTCATCGCCAGGGGCGGGACATTACAACGTACCGAATTCCGATTGGTACATTCTGGTACATAAGGTGTCCCCTCTCCTCATGATAACCACGCCTCCTGACGAAGCCACTTCCGGGAAAAACGCGCGTCGAGGCTGCTTTACACCCCCAGCATTCTCTCCCACGCTGCCTTAGATCCCATTGACATGACTCAAGGTAATGGAAGCTTAATGCCTGTATTCATGATTTACTGACACGTACATTTCATAGCGTAACTATTATGATTTATTGCTCATTTGATTGCATGTAACCGCTCTGGTATCTACCTGTATGTATTTTATATACAGGGCTATCAGTCTTATGCTAGATATTTTCTCAGCTTCCCTCATAGGATTTGTAACCATTATCACCAGATATGGTCAGTGTTAGGATTTTCATCCATTGGCAGCATATTTACATTTTGGGGTGTTAGTCTCTTTGCTACATTATCCACCCTACTCCACTACTCTCTAGCTGTCTTCTCCCACCTTCCCTTGTTGCCCTCATTTTGTCCTTCACTATTGTAATTTTTATGATATTAATATTTTTTCAATAAAGTACAGTATATATTTATCATTTAAATCCCTCATGTGTGTCTGTTTGGAGAGTACTTATAAGTAGACTAAAATCATTACCTGTATAGGGGGGAAAAAAATCTTTTCTCTTTCACATTCGAATTTCTCTCTCCAAAATAGATCTTTTTGGTTTTACTTCTACTATAGGGATTTGCTGACCATGTATTATATGTTAGGCAGATAGGCTTACTAGTTTTGCTACCCCTGCTGATGCTGGCCTGGCAGGTGGTGCAAATGGCCTTTTTGGAGTTATCGGCAGAGTGTTTAAAAAACAACCAGACTCAGGAAGACCTAACAGTTGTACTGGCAACTTCCTTCGTGTTGGTGTTACGGGGCACGGTTGCCTGCCTCTGTCTGTGGCCACCACACTGCTTCTTCCTGCCTGTTGGGGTGCTCTGCCTCCCTCCCCCTGTGTGCTGCTGTCCTCGCTCTGCATGTCCTCCTACCAGCTAGGGTCAGTTACTATATCATCCACCACCTCGTGTTCCACTTCTGCACCCTGGTCTTCTTCTTAACTTTCTGTCAGTTGTGTCTCATCATCATCCACCTCTTGCGACACTTTCCCACCATCCCCATGGCTGCTCAAACATTTGGGCATCGCTACATCCGATCTCCTCTTGCCCTGCTTCAAGTGGACCGGGCGAGAGGCCCGAATCTTTAAATGGAAAAGTGAACAGCTCTTCGGAGTCTCCAAGTGTGGGATCAGTTGTCTCTGGGCACTCGGCATGGTGGGAGGAAGGAGGATTAGGGTGAGGAATATGCAGTCCAGACTCACGGCTACTGAGAGTTGGCCGTGTGGAAGACAGGGTGGTGGTGGTGGTGGCAAAGTGACTGGAAGCATTATCCGCTATCCAACAAACAACCTTTTGACACTGCTCTTGGTTCAATAGTGGTGTGCTGCGGTCCCCTAAGAATTGGGACGAGAAGGTCAGGCGAGAAGATGTGGGTGTTTGTTGTGGCACAATTTCAGTTTGCCCACGGCCTCGGCTTCAGCGTCTGCATGCATCATCACCATCATGTCCAGTTCCCTGTCCCTTGCCAAGTGCCTTGTCCATTTTAAATGGAGGACAATATCTTCTGACTCACCCAGGGGGATATGGGGGACTCGGTACCCGGGCCTTTACCTTCTTGGGATGTCACGGCAGTCGACACACAGGCCCGTACACTGGAGTCACTCTTTAAAAAGGGGGTTGTTGCTTGAAGGGATGAATAATAGTTTGGTCTCGTGACGTCACTTGTGGTTCCTGGTAATGAGTACCAGCGCTGCTGCAGACCTCTGGAGCAGATGTTAGGGCAGCTGGGTTGGTGCGGCTCTCCACAGGCAGAGCTCAGCTCCACGGCAGTGTAGGTGCAGATGGTAATGCTGGGCGTTGTAGTGCAGGAGTGATAACATAGCAGCAATAACTGATTGAGACAGTGGGGTGCAGTCGTCCGAGTTTACTCACAGTTATCAAGTTCCTCAGGTTGCCTGTACAGGTGACAGCCTCCCACGTCGCGCTGCGTTCACCAGGCAGGGGTCCAGCACTCCCTCAAGTATCTCAAGGGCACTTAATGGGACCCCTTTCTGTATGTTCCTTTCTTAGCCGACTTCCCGTGCTGGGTCTCTCCCTCCTGCCCTGTTCCCCGCCACACAAAGTACCGATCAGGTACCTTGGGATCCCTCTGGCAACTTGAAGTTCCCGGACCTTACTTGATGCCCTTTTCGGTGGCTTAGGTGCGGATGTGGCAACTGCACCTTGAAAGTGCAGAAGCCTCCGGTTTTCTAGCTGAGACTTAAAGTAACTTGGCTAGCCCAGGGACCGGTTTCCTTCTTGTGGCCTGATCCCTCTACCGCCTGGCAGATTCGGGCATACGGGTGACGGTCCGGCACTCACCGTACCCAGTGGGACCCCTTTTGCTCCTGGAGCCTTTCTCTCTTGCTCCCACTCCTCTCTCAGTCTTGGCCATGACAGGCCAGACCTGCCTCCCGAGTGGAGCTCCTGAAAAGCCTCCGCTCCCGACGTCCTCACACTCCCTCTCTCTTCGTTCAACTCTCTAAAAATATGGCTTCCCTATATATATATGCCTCTTCTTCAAGTGCTCCCCTGATCTGCGTCCTCCACCCACACCCACTACATGGTTCCCCATCAGTTTGGTCCCCCCCACTCCAGCCAGGGGCAGCAGAAAGCAGTGCATATTGCCCTTCCAGATGGTCTGGAGTAGTGTAGTGTTGGGTGCAGGTGTTAGGGTCCCGGGCAGCACTCCATCCTTACCTGAGAGAAGGAGATGCCATACCTCTGGGTGAAGTGCAGTACCGCTGTGGCGACTGAACCCTCAGGGGCGCCACACTTCCACACTCACTACAAATGGCTGAATTTGGAGCGAAGTTTTATGTAATCCGTGTGACGGAGAAACCACAGTTTTAAATACCTGGCCTGTAGGTAACTATTTTTAACAGCAAACTGTTGTAAATTGCTTCACTGACAGACTGAAACAAATTTTTAATGGAGGCCAGAAATGGCAGTATTGTCTGAAAACGTATATGTGATCCGTGTGACGGAGAAAACACAGTTTTAAATACCTGGCATGTAGTTAACTATTTTGAACAGCAAACTGTTGTCAATTTCTTCCCTGACACACTGAAACAAAATTTTAATGGAGGCCAGAAATGGCAGTATTGTCAGCACAATTATATGTGATCCGTGTGACGGACAAACCACAGTTTTAAATAGCTGGATTTTTAGCGCTGTAATATGGAAAGGAACTGGCTGTATTCTGCAGTGCCAACACGCAAATGGCGCAGAACAACGGTGTTCTCTGGATTGCTTTTTAAGCAAATAATGAGGATTAAGATGCCCCAAAAAATTATTCCTGGCCCCTGAGACCTGGGCCTATTTCTAGAAATATCTAACAGCAACAGCAGACAAAACTGCCGAGATGCTCGGGCGAGCACCGAGCAGTAGCGAGCATGCTCACTCATCACTGCTCCTGACAAAACTGGTGTAACTGATCAAGGTTTGTAGGTCGCTTTGCCTGCACCTGCCTTTTCAGCTTTGCCCATAAATTTTCCATAGTATTGAGATCAGGGCTTGGGAAGCCTTAAAGCCACAGCTGTGGCAGAACAAATCTGATGGAATCTGCTAGACCCGGCAAAAGGTAAAAGCGGTGCGTTATATGGACATTAATATAGTTACTTTGCTGAAGGCTGTAACTGGAGCCAAGTGGACCTGGCTGCCACTTGAAAGGCTCTTGGTTGTTATGTGTGTAAACATGCCGGTGAGCCACTGAGATGGACTGTGTGATAAGCAGTTATGAAGTGTAATAAACTGCTGGATTTCATGTTACTGGAAAACGTTGCATATGTGCTTTAATTGACCCGCTGAAGCGAGTGTCCCCCAGCGTGATGACTAGCGCTGCCTTACATGTGGTTGGAGAATGCGGCAACTGCAGCCCGGTTGCTAGGGGCAACTGCAGCCCGGTTGCTAGGGGTAACGGCACAGGACGACGAGTGTGGATACAAGCATCTTGTTGTGGCTCGGCTGGGTCACGAAGATTAAAGCATCTTGTTGTAATTCAGCGGGGTTACAAAAATTGTCCTCGCACTCAAACCTGGTTTGCTGTGGCTGGGCGGGGTCACGAAGATTAAAGCATCTGGCTGTAACTCGGCAGGGTTACAAAAATTGTCCTCGCACTCAAACCTGGTTTGCTGTGGCTCAGCAGGACCATGAAAATTTTCCGGGGAGAGCAGTGTGAAGTGTCTAGTGTGAACAGTGTACCGTGATGACCATGAATGGTTCAGTACCTCTAGACGGAATGGAGAAGGGGTTAGATGACCGTCTGCAAATGGTTTGGAGCGAAATGGAGTGTCCTGAAGCAATGCAGGAACAGATAAAGATGGCTGTGAAGGGAGCAGCAAATGAGACTGAAGCTATTGAGCAATTAAAGTGCCTGTTAAAATCGCAGCCGCAGGCATTTGAGAAACGACAGCAGGTCATGGTGCAGGAAGGGCAGGAGCTGTTGGCCCTTTACAGAAAGGCGACAACGGACCATTATGTGAGTTCTTCTGGGGCGCCATTATTGTCCCAGAGTGCCCGGGGAGGTGGTAAGAGATGTTGTGAATTGGGTCCTAAGACTATTGCTGATTTTTTTTGTAAAAATCCCCCTACAGGTGTGGGTGTCCAAAAAGGGGGGGAGTTTCAAAAAGGGGCGGATTTTCAAAAGAGCATGGAGTATAGAAAACTAAAATTTGTTACTGGTTGTGGGTTGGTACCGCCTAAAAATGACAATTTAACCATTGATAACGGGGTAGCTTCAGTAGAAGGGGTTGACGTCAAGGTGGGAGGTGACTTGTTGGCCCACAACTCCATGGGGAGTGACACAGACCCCACAACTGACGGTGACACTATGAAAGTAGAAAGAGAGTTCAGTCAGGAGGGGCTAGATGAGGGGAGAGAGTCCCACTCTCGTCGTCGATGGCACAAAGGCCACAAAAAAGTTGCTCCTGTAGATTTTGCTGAAAGGGCAAATAAAGAAAATGCAAGGCTGTGTGCCTTTATTCCGAGTTTGGATCCTCTTTTAGAAGAAGAGGAGGTGACGTTGCCAGTAGCAACCTCCGATACAGTACTGAGACAGAAGGATCAGGATCCGACAGCCCTGAAAGAGGAGGCGGCCAGTCATGACCAAGAGCTGGAGCCTATCAGGCAGCAGTGTCAGCGTGACATGCTGCAACGAAGGGAAAACCTGGAGAACGTGTCCTCAGACCAGCTGAGCCTGGAGTCTGAACAGCAGAAAATAAACAAGGTTGTAAGGAACTTGCAGCGAGAACTGGAAGAAAGCCGCGAGGAAATCAACAAATGGAAAGAAAGGTTTCAGAGAAATAAAGAGGAGGTTTCTCAATTGGAGCTTGACAAAGCGGAGTGTGAAGATGAGTTGTGAGAGGTGAAAGATCGCTTCTCCCTGGTATGGTTAGAGCTGAGGCAAGTGAAGCAAAAGCTGGATTAGGGTCTACACCAGAAGGATAGGGAGCTGTCTGCCCTAAAAGAGGCGCTGCAGGATGAAGTTTCTGGACGTGATCAAAACCTAGAACGACTGCGCGAACAGTTCAACCAGAAGCTGTGTGAATCCAAGAAGGAGTGTAGTGAACTCAGTAAGGAACTGCAACAAATTAAGAGAGACTATGAGGATCTCCTCAAGGTTAAGAAAAAACTAGAGGAGGATAAGGCTGATGCAGAGCACATGCGCCAAGTGGTTGAGACCACTCTACAGGACACCCGTGATGAAAATGATGATCTCCGCAGAAAGACCCTAGGTCTGGTAGCTCAGGTGAAGGAGCTGCAGACGTTCTCTGATAATCTCCAGAGGGCAGAGACGTGCCTTAAGGAAAGAATCAGCAAGATGGAAGCTGAGCGGAAAAAGATGGAGGAGTCCATCGAAGAAGGGAGGTATGAAGCAAATGCCTCTTCAGATAATGCGAGCTTGGGTGATTCGGTGGATGTGAGAGCCAAGATCAAGGAACTCAAGGAGTTGCTACAAGCCCATTGGAAGCAAGAGAAGCTTGAGAGACTGGCTGTCGAGAGCCGAGTGGGCGCATTGGAGACAGAGAGCTCTGAGAAAATTCTGCTGATAAAGGAGCAGTTGAAGCCGGAAGAGCTTCAGAGATTGGTTGCAGAGAGGCGAGTGGCTGAGCTAGAGGAAGAAGAGGTCAAGACGAAAATTCTTGAATTTGTAGCTGTGAGTCAGCTCAGGGGAAGCATACAGGGTGAAGAAGCTGAAAGTCAGTTCCCCCTGAAACCTGAGCCGGTTGATCGACTGAAAACCACTGGTGAAACAGAAATGTCTCGGTACAAGTGCCTCATAGATGTACCCGAGGATTTGAGAGAAGAATGCACCAGTGAGTCCGTGCATGAAGAGTTTAAGAAGGCCATGGGAGCCTGTAAGGTATACTCGACCTCAGAAGCTAAACAGCTGTTGGTCCTGTCCACAACCGAAGTCACAATGAAGAGGGTGGCTATCCTAAGTAACATGCACTGGCGATGTATTCGCACAAAGCGGTTTGTCCGGTTGAAGACGAAACAAGCCATTAGACAACTGGAGCTTATGAGTAAAGCTCAAAGTCTGCATGAAGAGGTCATCCGGGTGCCTCATGCTCTGGTAAGAAAGCTCATTGTGGGAAATGGCCGAGCCATGCAGATGATGGTAAAGAAGTCCGGTGTGATGAAAGTAAGCAGTCCACGTGATCGACAGGACTCGGTACCAGATGAAGACGGCATGGTGTCATTCTCCGCTGTAGGAACAGAAGAAAGTCTTTTATATATTCGCATACTGTTGGAGTACCGAGTGACCTACCTGCGAGAGGTAGAACAGTTGAATCTCGCTAGACTGCGAGTGGAAAGACAGAATCGCCTGAGCAGCAGAAGATGGCAGCCGTCTAGAAATTGTGAGACCAGACAGAGAAAGGACCCTTCAAATAATAGAACGGCTACAGTAGAAGTTAGAGACTTTCCAAGATGTCCTGAGGATAGTGGGCGTGGGTTTAGAGGTAGTGAGACTTCCAGTAACTCAGGTCTGAGTGGCCCATACAAACGACCCAATAGAGTACGGGACAGTAGGGAGTCGAACCGGACCTTAGATACCAGGGTATGTGAGTCACACTGCTGTATTGACCGCTGGGAGCGGGGGAGGTCTGACAAGGTTACGACCGACCGCTGGGAGTGGGGAAGGTCTGACAAGGTTACGACTGACCGCTGGGAGCGGGGGGAGGTCTGACAAGGTTACGACTGACCATTGGGAGCGGGGGAGGTCTGACAAGGTTACGACCCAGAAATTTGACTTGATGAAGGCAGTGACAATGACAGAAGGTAGGTCCCTAAGGAATGGGCTAATGTTGATGATTAGTGTTCCAGGGGCTGAGCAGCGCAATTGTCAAGTACTTGGTCTCTGTGTGAACTGTGGGTTATAATGTGATTGTGTATATTATGTGTTCAACCCCACAAGTTTGAACAGAGGGGGGATATGTAATGCAGCGGCTTGCGGCATTACTGTAATGGTCCAGGGTGTGTTCTGGCTGACCATGTACCTCTCCCTCAGGTGACTGATCACATGACTGTGACATCATCACAGGTCCTGTGCACACAGAAGGACTGATCACATGATTGTGACATCAGCACAGGACCTGTGTGCACTGGAGGATATATAAATCTTGGTGCTTTTGAAACAGGGTGTGAAAGGCATGAGGCCTGTTCCCCGTGTGTGGGACACCATTAGAGTGTGAGGCCTAGTGAAGCCGGGTGAAGCCTGAAAGGCAAAGGCAGGATCCTTGTGTATAAGAGATGCCAGTAGCCTTGGAGGGCAAGAGGCTTGGAAGACAAGAGTCCTGAAAGGCAGAGGCTGGTTTCCTTGTGTGTGCAAAGAGATGCCAGTAGCCTTGGAAGGTAAGAGGGCTGGAGACTCCCATCTGGGAAGCCGTAAAGCCACAGCTGTGGCAGAACAAATCTGATGGAAACCGCTAGACCCGGCAAAAGGTAAAAGTGGTGCGTTATATGGACATTGATATAGTTACTTGGCTGAAGGCTGTAACTGGAGCCAAGTGGGCCTGTCTGCCACTTGAAAGGCTCTTGGATGTTATGTGTGTAAACATGCCAGTGAGCCACTGAGATGGACTGTGTGATAAGCAGTTATGAAGTGTAATAAACTGCTGGATTTCATGTTACTGGAAAACGTTGCATGTGTGCTTTAATTGACCCGGTGAAGCGAGGGTCCCCCAGCGTGATGACTAGCACTGCCTTACAATATATATATGTAAGTATGTGTAGACACTGGTTAGGCTACTACTGTAACGGCTTGAGTATATATGACACTGATCAATTATCATTATGGCCTCTGTCAGGTAATTACATAGATGATGCTCAGTGACAATAGTAAATGGCCCAGTAATACAATATGGGAGAAGAAAGATGACACTCACCATAAGGGTCTTGGTATTTTTGTTGGCTAAAAAATAGCAGCTGACCTGTTACAGGAGAGCGTGGGTGCATGCAGGTGCCGACCATTTCCTGTTATTGTGCTGCTTCGTTTGGTGTGACTAATAAGACAAATAAATATACCAAGATACTTCTTACTTCTGGTGAGCTCTGATTGTCTTCTCCCATATTGTATGAGCTCAGTCTAACCCCACCTGCACCCAGAGCTGTGGAGTCGGAGTCGTGATAAAATGGACCGACTCCGACTCCTAAAATATATAACAAATTGGGTGTAGTAGTTCAATGCAGTTTGTGGAGAATATTATTTCATAAGGATTTGGGAAAGTTATGAAATGTCCTATAAATGTCTGTCCTATTCTTGATCTAAGGGTCTAGACTTTTAGCTGAGATGAATCTGTGCTACAGTAAATTTATCTCTTAAACATGAGCCATGTATGAGGGTGTTGGAGTCAGAGTTGGAGTCGGTGTCATGGAAATTGAGGAGTCGGAGGTTTGGCTTACCGACTCCACAGCCCTGCCTGCACCACTGATTTACAGCTTTCTGTCTACACTGTGCATAGACAACGCTGACAGTGGAGAGGGACATGGTTAGCCTGAGCTCATGAATATTAAGGACTGCATAGCAGGAGCTGATCATTGAGAGGACTAGCAGAGCTGCAGCAGATAACACAATTGTAGCACCCCGAGGACTCGGCTGCTACAGGGGTATTGCACCTCGATCCAGAGGTGTGGTATTCCACTCCCGGGTAAGGATGGAGTGTGGAACTGGGCTCAGTTAGCTGCATGCACCACACTCACCCCATTTCCGGGGGACAGACCAACGGTACTCCCACCAGATAGATGTGCAGGTACGACAGCTTCTGTCCCCGGCTGGAGTGGGGAGGGGGGAGGAACATCCTAGTGGTGTAGGAGCAGATAGGGGAGGGACTCTGGGCATAGGTAGGAGCCCATTGGGTGCTTGTCACCTGGGCTCAGGTGTCAGAGGGAGTATATAAGGTGGGCACCATCTTAGGACAAGGTCTTTTTGGTCTGCTCTGTGCAGAGAGGAGCTCAGCCAGAGAGGGCTGACAGGGAGCTGTGGCTCAGTCTGGGCCCAGCTCCAGAGCCAGGCCTGGAGAGGAGGCCTGAAGCAGAGAGAGAGAGAAAGGAGAAGAAGGAGGAACAGAAACACCAGGAGAGGCCCAGAGATGCAAGAGAAGAGGGAACCCTGAGATCCCACGAGTTAACGGGTGAAGGGTTGGCAGAACAGGGTACCGGATCCCAAACTGGTGGAGGCCAATTATCCTCAGCCAGGAACCGGAGGTCGTGGACAAGTTTTGGCGCGACCCCTCGCCATATCCACCAGGAAGGCATACCACGTATAGGGTCAGGGAAGCCGGGAAAGGTTTCACCACCAGAAGGCTCGAGGGAGCTGGACAAAGGTGGATCCCTGGTGGGGACGGCCAGTAGGAAGGAAGAGAGGGGAGCTCAGGACCACGCTCTGGAACTGCCTGGGAGTTGGCCGAGTCCCGCACCTGGTGGACGCAGCACGGCTCGGGTGGTCACTCTTGGCCGAAGTGATCTGAATACCAACTGTGAGTAAAGCTGTGAAAACTGCAATGCACGTCTCTGAGCTTCCTTGTCACACCACTACCACTATCATCATTCCCTGCTTCACCAGCTGCCCTGAGGCTATACCTCTCCCGTTGGGGGTTATACCATCCACGCTGCACAACCACACCACCGGCCTCAGCGGTCTGCCCTGCAGCGGCGGCTTCATAGCTGCAATCAACGGGTGGCGTAGTCGAACTCTATAACATCTTAATGCCGAGCACTGCCTCTTAGTTTGACCACCCTGGGCACGGACCGGGTCACCGCCACGAGGACTACTACCCCTGTCAGATCCGGCTCCGGGTATCCCCCGCATGCGCAACGCAGCACAACATGGCCCAGGGGGCGCGTCACAATGATTTATCAAAACTACAGCAAGGAGCCCAGTAACATCACTGGATTCGGGGTCTCGGCCCCCACATCATGCTGCTCTCAGATGAGGTAGCATAAACCTGGTGACAGATTCCCTTTAGTAACATCAGACACGATCTTCCATCCAACAAGTCAATGGACCCGAATAATTCAGACTCAGGATTTCTGACTATGATGTTGGCCAGGAGAGTGTGTGAAAAGAGTCTCCTTCCTGCAGACGATCATGCCTTTCAGCTTTGGAAGATGAGCTGCTGCAGCAGAGAGTACAGATTGCTGCCATTGTTGCCCTACAACCGTCACAAGCCGCACAGTCTCGTAAGCCATTGTTTTTGTAATCCTTATAAATCACTTAATGGGTTAAACAGGTCAAGCTTTTGCTATGTATTTGGTATGATTTGATCTCGTTTTTGTTTCTCAGATACAGAATCAATGTGCTCATTTAGCTGCCCAGGTAATGCCCTCTCACCCCCATCTTCAGCTTCTCCACCACTTTCCGCACAGTTTTTGCAATTTACAACCCCAGTAGCTCCGCTGCCCCCTCCTCCTCCTCCTCCTCCTCCTCCACCACCCCCAGTCCCATCTTCCCAACTAAAATCTGCACTTGATATTATAAGAGAACGTAAAGCTTCTCACAAATGCAGCCCGACGGAAAGTGAGGCTTCAGAGAAAGGCAGTGTGGATCAGCTCCCCAGTATGATGGATGTGTTAAAAGGCATGAATTCCATCAAGCTTCGGGCGGTCGAAAGGTCATTTTATAGATTTTCTTTAAATATATATTTTTTATTACAGACATGCGTGAAATAGAATGAAGGAGAAAACTGTAAAAAAAAAAAAAATCTGTCACTGAGCCTGCATCTTTCCCTGCACATGACTGCTGATCTCATGAGCTGTCATGTGCCTTTAACAGCCGCAGTCGGATCCGAGATCCACCCGCAGCTGTTAACCAGTTAAATACCGCTGTCAATCACTAGCAGTGGCATTTAATACACACCTGCCAGAAGCTCGTCACAAGACACACCCATAGGCGTCCCTGTCATGTGATTGCGGGGTGCCAATGTGTTGTCATGACAGCCGGGGGTCTGCAGAAGACCCCTGGCTGTCATTGTAGATCCCCTGTGGCCGGCATTCATAGGAGATTGTGATTTCTGCTATACATAGCAGTGCTGAAGCCCTGCTATGTGTAGCACAGGTAATCAGATGATTGCAGCTTCAAGTCTCCTAAGAGGACTATTGCTGCCAGTAAAAAGTAAAAAAAGTTTTAAAAAACATAAAGGTTTAAATCACGCCCTTTTGCCCTATTGAAAATAAAACCATTAAAAAAATATACGCATATTTGGTATCGCTGTATTCAGAAATCTCCGATCTATCAAAATATAAAGTAAATTAATCAGATCGGTAAACGGCGTAACGACAAAAAAAATCTAAACTCCAGAATTATGTTTTTCTTTTTTTGCCTCCGCAAACATAACAGGCGATCAAAACATTGTATCTACCTCAAAATTATATAAATAAAAACGTCCGCTGAGGGCGCAAAAAATAAGCCCTAACCTGGCCCTAGACCCGAAAAATGGAGATGCTACGGGTCTCGGAAAATGGCGACATAAGCGATTTTTTTTAATTTTTTTTTTACAAACTTCTGATTTTTTTTTTCACCACTCACATATAAAAGAACCAATACATGTTTGGTATCTATGAACTCGTACTGACCTGGGAATCATAATGGCTGGTCAGCTTTAGCATTTAGTGAACATGGTAAATAAAAAAAAAAAATTACAATTGTGGAAATGCACTTTTTTGCAATTTCACCGCACTTGGAATTTTTTTCCCGTTTTCCAGTACACGATATGGTAAAATAAATGATGTCAATCAAAAGAACAACTTGTCCCGCAAAAAAAAAAGGTACCGTACAGACCAAAAGTTTGGACACACCTTCTCATTTAAAGATTTTTCTGTATTTTCATGACTATGAAAATTGTACATTCACACTGAAGACATCAAAACTATGAATTAACACATGTGGAATTATATACTTAACAAAAAAGTGTGAAACAACTGAAAATATGTCTTATATTCTAGGTTTTTCAAAGTAGCCACCTTTTGCTTTGATAACTGCTTTGCACACTCTTGGCATTCTCTTGATGAGCTTCAAGAGGTAGTCACCGGAAATGGTCTTCCAACAATCTTGAAGGAATTCCCAGAGATGATTAGCACTTGTTGGCCCTTTTGCCTTCACTCTGCGGTCCAGCTCACCCCAAACCATCTTGATTGGGTTCAAGTCTGGTGACTGTGGAGGCCAGGTCATCTGGTGTAGCACCCCATCACTCTCCTTCTTGGTCAAATAGCCCTTACACAGCCTGGAGGTGTGTTTGGGTTCATCGTCATGTTGAAAAATAAATGATGGTCCAACTAAACGCAAACCAGATGGAATAGCATGCCGCTGTAAGATGCTGTGATAGCCATGCTTGTTCAGTATGCCTTCAATTTTGAATAAATCCCCAACAGTGTCACCAGCAAAGCACCCCCACACCATCACACCTCCTCATCCATGCTTCACGGTGGGAACCAGGCATGTAGAGTCCATTCTTTCACCTTTTCTGCGTCGCACAAAAACACGGTGGTTGGAACCAAAGATCTCAAATTTGGACTCATCAGACCAAAGCTCAGATTTCCACTGGTCTAATGTCCATTCCTTGTGTTCTTTAGCCCAAACAAGTCTCTTCTGCTTGTTGCCTGTCCTTAGCAGTGATTTCCTAGCAGCTATTTTACCATGAAGGCCTGCTGCCCAAAGTCTCCTCTTAACAGTTGTTGAAGAGAAGTGTCTGCTGCTAGAACTCTGTGTGGCATTGACCGGGTCTCTAATCTGAGCTGCTGTTAACCTGTGATTTCTGAGGCTGGTGACTCGGATAAACTTATCCTCAGAAGCAGAGGTGACTCTTGGTCTTCCTTTCCTGGGGAAGTCCTCATGCGAGCCAGTTTCTTTAAACCAGACAATGTGAACTGAGGTCTAAGATGGCAGACATACAAGAAACAGAGGCATGTTCACACTAGCAAAAAAGAAGCAAGACAAAAATATATCTCATACCCTACCATAATTATATATAAATGTAAAGCAAAATTGCATAATAAATATAGGGTACTTAGTGAACTATTTTTGATCAAAAAAAGTATACAAGCCGTCCCACCAGCGGCAAGGTGACCCTAAATTGGGACGGTACCTATACTGCCTATATTAAAAACCTTACTGTATATCAAAGTTGAAGTAATGCATATAAAAGGGTAGACAAATAGGACCGGGTCCCAACTCCAGACCACCTAGGCCCGTGGTAAGCTACATATATACCAATCAGCTCAACAAAGGGCATGCCACACCCTTAAATTGCACAGAATGCAAACAAGTCAAAAAACCAGACAATGTGAACTGAGGTCTAAGATGGCAGACATACAAGAAACAGAGGCATGTTCACACTAGCAAAAAAGAAGCAAGACAAAAATATATCTCATACCCTACCATAATTATATATAAATGTAAAGCAAAATTGCATAATAAATATAGGGTACTTAGTGAACTATTTTTGATCAAAAAAAGTATACAAGCCGTCCCACCAGCGGCAAGGTGACCCTAAATTGGGACGGTACCTATACTGCCTATATTAAAAACCTTACTGTATATCAAAGTTGAAGTAATGCATATAAAAGGGTAGACAAATAGGACCGGGTCCCAACTCCAGACCACCTAGGCCCGTGGTAAGCTACATATATACCAATCAGCTCAACAAAGGGCATGCCACACCCTTAAATTGCACAGAATGCAAACAAGTCAAAAAACCAGACAATGTGAACTGAGGTCTAAGATGGCAGACATACAAGAAACAGAGGCATGTTCACACTAGCAAAAAAGAAGCAAGACAAAAATATATCTCATACCCTACCATAATTATATATAAATGTAAAGCAAAATTGCATAATAAATATAGGGTACTTAGTGAACTATTTTTGATCAAAAAAAGTATACAAGCCGTCCCACCAGCGGCAAGGTGACCCTAAATTGGGACGGTACCTATACTGCCTATATTAAAAACCTTACTGTATATCAAAGTTGAAGTAATGCATATAAAAGGGTAGACAAATAGGACCGGGTCCCAACTCCAGACCACCTAGGCCCGTGGTAAGCTACATATATACCAATCAGCTCAACAAAGGGCATGCCACACCCTTAAATTGCACAGAATGCAAACAAGTCAAAAAACCAGACAATGTGAACTGAGGTCTAAGATGGCAGACATACAAGAAACAGAGGCATGTTCACACTAGCAAAAAAGAAGCAAGACAAAAATATATCTCATACCCTACCATAATTATATATAAATGTAAAGCAAAATTGCATAATAAATATAGGGTACTTAGTGAACTATTTTTGATCAAAAAAAGTATACAAGCCGTCCCACCAGCGGCAAGGTGACCCTAAATTGGGACGGTACCTATACTGCCTATATTAAAAACCTTACTGTATATCAAAGTTGAAGTAATGCATATAAAAGGGTAGACAAATAGGACCGGGTCCCAACTCCAGACCACCTAGGCCCGTGGTAAGCTACATATATACCAATCAGCTCAACAAAGGGCATGCCACACCCTTAAATTGCACAGAATGCAAACAAGTCAAAAAACCAGACAATGTGAACTGAGGTCTAAGATGGCAGACATACAAGAAACAGAGGCATGTTCACACTAGCAAAAAAGAAGCAAGACAAAAATATATCTCATACCCTACCATAATTATATATAAATGTAAAGCAAAATTGCATAATAAATATAGGGTACTTAGTGAACTATTTTTGATCAAAAAAAGTATACAAGCCGTCCCACCAGCGGCAAGGTGACCCTAAATTGGGACGGTACCTATACTGCCTATATTAAAAACCTTACTGTATATCAAAGTTGAAGTAATGCATATAAAAGGGTAGACAAATAGGACCGGGTCCCAACTCCAGACCACCTAGGCCCGTGGTAAGCTACATATATACCAATCAGCTCAACAAAGGGCATGCCACACCCTTAAATTGCACAGAATGCAAACAAGTCAAAAAACCAGACAATGTGAACTGAGGTCTAAGATGGCAGACATACAAGAAACAGAGGCATGTTCACATTAGCAAAAAAGAACCTTGCGGCAAGGTTTTTAATATAGGCAGTATAGGTACCGTCCCAATTTAGGGTCACCTTGCCGCTGGTGGGACGGCTTGTATACTTTTTTTGATCAAAAATAGTTCACTAAGTACCCTATATTTATTATGCAATTTTGCTTTACATTTATATATAATTATGGTAGGGTATGA
Organism: Phyllobates terribilis; assembly: GCF_046119375.1. Taxonomy (NCBI): domain Eukaryota; kingdom Metazoa; phylum Chordata; class Amphibia; order Anura; family Dendrobatidae; genus Phyllobates; species Phyllobates terribilis. The sequence continues at coordinate 334,633 of NW_027362982.1, forward strand.
GATATATTTTTGTCTTGCTTCTTTTTTGCTAGTGTGAACATGCCTCTGTTTCTTGTATGTCTGCCATCTTAGACCTCAGTTCACATTGTCTGGTTTTTTGACTTGTTTGCATTCTGTGCAATTTAAGGGTGTGGCATGCCCTTTGTTGAGCTGATTGGTATATATGTAGCTTACCACGGGCCTAGGTGGTCTGGAGTTGGGACCCGGTCCTATTTGTCTACCCTTTTATATGCATTACTTCAACTTTGATATACAGTAAAGTTTTTAATATAGGCAGTATAGGTACCGTCCCAATTTAGGGTCACCTTGCCGCTGGTGGGACGGCTTGTATACTTTTTTTGATCAAAAATAGTTCACTAAGTACCCTATATTTATTATGCAATTTTGCTTTACATTTATATATAATTATGGTAGGGTATGAGATATATTTTTGTCTTGCTTCTTTTTTGCTAGTGTGAACATGCCTCTGTTTCTTGTATGTCTGCCATCTTAGACCTCAGTTCACATTGTCTGGTTTTTTGACTTGTTTGCATTCTGTGCAATTTAAGGGTGTGGCATGCCCTTTGTTGAGCTGATTGGTATATATGTAGCTTACCACGGGCCTAGGTGGTCTGGAGTTGGGACCCGGTCCTATTTGTCTACCCTTTTATATGCATTACTTCAACTTTGATATACAGTAAGGTTTTTAATATAGGCAGTATAGGTACCGTCCCAATTTAGGGTCACCTTGCCGCTGGTGGGACGGCTTGTATACTTTTTTTGATCAAAAATAGTTCACTAAGTACCCTATATTTATTATGCAATTTTGCTTTACATTTATATATAATTATGGTAGGGTATGAGATATATTTTTGTCTTGCTTCTTTTTTGCTAGTGTGAACATGCCTCTGTTTCTTGTATGTCTGCCATCTTAGACCTCAGTTCACATTGTCTGGTTTTTTGACTTGTTTGCATTCTGTGCAATTTAAGGGTGTGGCATGCCCTTTGTTGAGCTGATTGGTATATATGTAGCTTACCACGGGCCTAGGTGGTCTGGAGTTGGGACCCGGTCCTATTTGTCTACCCTTTTATATGCATTACTTCAACTTTGATATACAGTAAGGTTTTTAATATAGGCAGTATAGGTACCGTCCCAATTTAGGGTCACCTTGCCGCTGGTGGGACGGCTTGTATACTTTTTTTGATCAAAAATAGTTCACTAAGTACCCTATATTTATTATGCAATTTTGCTTTACATTTATATATAATTATGGTAGGGTATGAGATATATTTTTGTCTTGCTTCTTTTTTGCTAGTGTGAACATGCCTCTGTTTCTTGTATGTCTGCCATCTTAGACCTCAGTTCACATTGTCTGGTTTTTTGACTTGTTTGCATTCTGTGCAATTTAAGGGTGTGGCATGCCCTTTGTTGAGCTGATTGGTATATATGTAGCTTACCGCGGGCCTAGGTGGTCTGGAGTTGGGACCCGGTCCTATTTGTCTACCCTTTTAGATGCATTACTTCAACTTTGATATACAGTAAGGTTTTTAATATAGGCAGTATAGGTACCGTCCCAATTTAGGGTCACCTTGCCGCTGGTGGGACGGCTTGTATACTTTTTTTGATCAAAAATAGTTCACTAAGTACCCTATATTTATTATGCAATTTTGCTTTACATTTATATATAATTATGGTAGGGTATGAGATATATTTTTGTCTTGCTTCTTTTTTGCTAGTGTGAACATGCCTCTGTTTCTTGTATGTCTGCCATCTTAGACCTCAGTTCACATTGTCTGGTTTTTTGACTTGTTTGCATTCTGTGCAATTTAAGGGTGTGGCATGCCCTTTGTTGAGCTGATTGGTATATATGTAGCTTACCACGGGCCTAGGTGGTCTGGAGTTGGGACCCGGTCCTATTTGTCTACCCTTTTATATGCATTACTTCAACTTTGATATACAGTAAGGTTTTTAATATAGGCAGTATAGGTACCGTCCCAATTTAGGGTCACCTTGCCGCTGGTGGGACGGCTTGTATACTTTTTTTGATCAAAAATAGTTCACTAAGTACCCTATATTTATTATGCAATTTTGCTTTACATTTATATATAATTATGGTAGGGTATGAGATATATTTTTGTCTTGCTTCTTTTTTGCTAGTGTGAACATGCCTCTGTTTCTTGTATGTCTGCCATCTTAGACCTCAGTTCACATTGTCTGGTTTTTTGACTTGTTTGCATTCTGTGCAATTTAAGGGTGTGGCATGCCCTTTGTTGAGCTGATTGGTATATATGTAGCTTACCACGGGCCTAGGTGGTCTGGAGTTGGGACCCGGTCCTATTTGTCTACCCTTTTATATGCATTACTTCAACTTTGATATACAGTAAGGTTTTTAATATAGGCAGTATAGGTACCGTCCCAATTTAGGGTCACCTTGCCGCTGGTGGGACGGCTTGTATACTTTTTTTGATCAAAAATAGTTCACTAAGTACCCTATATTTATTATGCAATTTTGCTTTACATTTATATATAATTATGGTAGGGTATGAGATATATTTTTGTCTTGCTTCTTTTTTGCGAGCCAGTTTCTTTGTAGCGATTGATGGTTTTTGCAACTGCACTTGGGGACACTTTCAAAGTTTGCCCAATTTTTCGGACTGACTGACCTTCATTTCTTAAAGTAATGATGGCCACTCGTTTTTCTTTACTTAGCTGCTTTTTTCTTGCCATAATAAAAATTCTAACAGTCTATTCAGTAGGACTATCAGCTATGTATCCACCAGACTTCTTCACAACACAACTGATGGTCCCAACCCCATTTATAAGGCAAGAAATCCCACTGATTAAACCTGACAGGGCACACCTGTGAAGTGAAAACCATTGACGGTGACTACCTCTTGAAGCTCATCAAGAGAATGCCAAGAGTTTGCAGAGCAGTCATCAAAGCAAAAGGTGGCTACTTTGAAGAACCTAGAATATAAGACATATTTTCAGTTGGTTCACACTTTTTTGTTAGGTATATAATTTCACATGTGTTAATTCATAGTTTTGATGCCTTCAGTGTGAATGTACAATTTTCATAGTCATGAAAAAACAGAAAAATCTTTAAATGAGAAGGTGTGTCAATCTTTTGGTCTGTACTGTATATTGACAAAAAATAAAAAACTTGGCTCTGGGAATAAGAGTAGAAAAAAATGAAAGGGCAAAAACAGAAAATTGCAAGGTCATGAATGGGGTTAACAATGCTGTACCCTTCTCTGGAAGTCCCACATATAATGAATGTAGCAGTGGCGTGAATGCTTGAGAAGGCTCAAATATAATGTGTCTCTTCCAAGCCCCATTCATGGTGGGGGTCTTCCATGCGGACCTCCTGCGATCAGCAGGCTTATCCTGTGGATATGACTAGCCCAGGGGAATGGGGATGACTCGGTACCCGGGCCTTTAGCCTGGCCTTTAGGGATGTCATGGTGGTCGGCTCCCGGGCCCGTACTCTGGGCCTCTCTTTTAAAAGGGTTGGTGTTGTAAAAGAAAGAGTTTGTGACGCCACCTGTGGCTTCTGGTGAGGATCACCAGTGCTGCGCAGTCCACTGAGGCAGGTGATAAGGCAGCTTGATGGTATAGCTCCCCACAGGTAGAGCTGGGCCTCAGGGCAGTATAGGAACGGGGATGCAGGACAAAGAGACTCCGCCGGGCCAGATCAAGAACAGGGATGGACACAATAGTCACTTCAGTACCTTTTACTGGTGGAATTTCAGGCACTCCCAGGAGCACTGTAGGGTGAAGGTTGTATGTCCAGATCCTCCCCAATGAGCAGGTTTTGGGCCTCCTGGTTCTGGCTTCTGCGTAGTAAGTTTCTGACCTGCCTGGAGCTAGGCCTAACTTTGTCTCTGTCCTGCGCTGGCTGACCTTGTGGTAGGGCCTTCTCTTGGAGAGCACGCTCACGACCTACGGGGCCTATGTGTCTCCTGGCTCTGGTACGTATCAGCACTTTAGCGATCCTGGGACCTGTAGTTCTCCAGGGATTCCAGTTTATCTTACTGGGTCGTGGAGATCCCGGCAAGCTTCGGACCCGGGGTCCGGTAACTACTTCTTCTTCGGGGTGAGCTAGTTAAGCTCCTCTGCCCCCTATGAACTAACTCTCTACTCTTCGCCTTCGGCCTACTCGGACCCTCAATAGGCTACTCACACTAACGGCAGCGTGCCGCGTTTCACCGATCTTATGGCGCCGACACACCTACAGCTCACCTCACTGAGCTACACGTGAGTCTAGAACGTGCTCCACTGCAGACTGACCTCTCTCAGGCTTTTGCACTGCAGGAACTCTCACAACAGGTTTGCTTTCTGTCGTCTCCAGTCTAGACTAACTGCTGCCTGGCTCCACCTTCCCTTATATATCTCCCTAAGGAGCTCCCTCTGGTGGTCTGAGGTGGAAGTTGGAGATGTGTGAATGGTTATGGGGGCCTCTTGTGGAGGAATCCTTCAGTACACCCTCCTGGGTCTGTGATACCAAGCACAGCTGGGCTTCACATTCCCCCCTAGTTAAACTCAGCACTCCCGGGCTGAAGTACATTTTATAACAACAGTAACAATAGGAAACATAAGCAATACTAGAACACTCTTCCCTTTATGGGAGGCACGGATCTTAAACGTTGCAGAAACAATACAAATACAGAGTGTCCTCAGAATCCAAGTCTCCTATGGTGAGGTTCCCATACAGGATGTCCATCTCACAAGGTAGAGTACTTTGGTAGTTTTGAGGGACCTGTCCTAAACCCTCTACGCAGGCCCTGGGGTGGCTGCAGGGCATGAAGATCCGAGTTGGACCTCCAAAAGAGCCACTCCAGATAGGTTTTCCTTCTGAGGTCACCTGAAAGGGGCACTCCAGGGAGCGCAATTATATACAATAAGAGTTTTTGGGCTGCACACAGTCCTCAGCCATGCAGTTCATTATGCAAATAAAGAATTAATAGGAAAAAGCACAAATTGATAAGCATGCATGAAAACAAACAGTTACGCAATACATTACAATTTAATACTCAATACCCCAGGGGTAACTATCTACATTCTCTGAAATTTTGCTACTTTACTCAGTGTACCTAGCAGGAGGTTTACCTCTTGTGCTGCGTACTGATCTGCATAGTGTTGTGGTTAGTGGAGTGTCAGTATCTGTATCCTCAGTTACCCTACCAGTTTTACATGTAACCATGTTGTAAAATTGCCTTAACCTCTCTCTTGGACTGGCAAGTCTACCATTGGCTGGGCCCTCTTGCTCCGCTCCTGCCGGGGATCCTTCATCCGGGGATACTTCTTGAGCTGGCTCTTCTGCAGCACTTACAGGTTCAACTTGCTGTGGAGGGTTTTCTGGCTGTTCATAGAATTGGAGTACTGGAATAATTACTGCACCTCCTATTTGAGGCCAATCCGCTGGGAAGTCTCCAAGGTCAGTGTGTATCACTGTTTCTTTAGGTTCTTCCTGGGTTGTGAAAGACACTTCTTCCTGAGTCTTTAGTAGATGTAGACACAACTTCAGGTGGTCCCTAGATATTGTCGCAGTTGTTCTTCCTCCATCTTTGCTGATCAAACACGTCTTCCTGTTGTCAAACCTTGAATTCAACACAGTGTAGGGTTCTCTCTCCCACTGGTCATCAAGCTTGTGTTTCCTCCGCTTCCTTTTCAATACCACTTCTCCTGGTGTGAAGGGTTCTGCTGGTGCACTTCTGTTGTATTGTGCCTCTTGTTTATCCCTCACCCGAGTGAGACTGTCTTCGACACAGGCTTGGACTCTCCTGTACTGCTCCTGTCTGGTCGTGTCCCAGTCCTCAGTGGTCACATCAGCTTCAGGTTCTACCACACCAAGCTTCAGGTCCATGGGCAACTTCCCTGGTCTTGCACGCATGAGATATGCCGGAGTGCAATTGGTGGAACTTACTGGTATGTGATTATACAGATCCACTAGGTCAGGTAGTAGGTCTGGCCACTGGCTTCTCTCTTCTAGTGGTATGGTCTTCAGTAGATCGATGATGATGTTATTCATCTTTTCACAGAGACCGTTAGTTTGGGGGTGGTACGGTGTAGTCCTGATCTTTTTATACCCGTACAGATGGCAGAACTCTTTGAACAATTCAGCCTCAAAGGCCGTGCCTTGGTCAGTCAGTACCTGTCCAGGCTATCCATGGGACCTGCAGAAGTACGCTTGGAACGTCTTAGCTGCTGTCTCTGCTGTCAGGTCTTTGATAGGGGAGACCACCAGGACCCTGGAGTAGTGATCCACCATGGTCAGGGCATAGGAGTATCCTGACCGACTGGGTGACAACTTGACATGGTCCAGGGCCACGATCTCCAGAGGGCGAGTCGTCTTGATGGGTTGCAGGGGTGCCTTCTGGCTGCTGTAGTCTTTTCTTCTGAGGCTACAGGGTCCACAGTCTCTGCACCACCTCTCAATGAAGCTGCGCATCCCCACCCAGTAGAATCGACACTTCAACAGGGTCTCTAGCTTTTTCTACCCAAAGTGCCCCGCCTGATCGTGGTAGGTCTCCAACACCATCTGGATGTCCGTCTTGGGGACCACTATCTGCCACACCATCTCGAGGGTTTTGGGATTGACGTACCTCCGGCACAACTTCTCACGGTAGATAAACAGCCGGCTTCTCTCATTCCACAGCTGCTTTGCTTGGAGAGCCGCATCCTTCTCCAGGGAGGAACCTTCTTGGGTTATCAGCTCCTTGATACGGCTGACAACCGGGTCGCTGTCCTGGGTCTCTTTCCAGCTGTGGTGAGGCAAGGGGTTTAACGTCTTACCGCGTTGCTTCCTGGAGGCTCGTAGCTCGTGGGCCATCCCATTCCGGTGGAAGGCAGGTAGTTCAACCTCTTCCAGGTCATCCACTTCTTCTTCTGTGTCTGACTGGTGAGGCATCCTGGACAGGGCATCGGCGTTGGCGTTCTTGCGGCCCGCCCGGTACTTTATGGTGAATTGGTAGTTTGACAGCCGAGCCATCCATCGCTATTCCATGGCTCCCAGCTTGGCTGTTTGAAGATGAGTTAAGGGGGTATTGTCAGTGTAGGCAGTAAACTTGCTGGAGGCTAGGTAGTGCTTGAACTTTTCTGTGATGGCCCAGACCAAGGCCAGGAACTCCAACTTGAAGCTGCTATAGTTCTCTGGGTTCCTCTCGGTCGGGCGGAGCTTCCTGCTTGCATACGCGATGACTTTCTCCTGGCCATTCTGCTTCTGACTTAAGACAGTGCCCAGGCCTTCATTGCTGGCATCTGTATACAGCAGGAATGTTTGGCTGTAGTCAGCGTAGGCTAGGATCTCATCACCTGTCAGGATCTCCTTCATCTCTTGAAATGATTCAGCCTGTTCTTTACCCCAGTGGAATGGAGGGTTTTTGCTTTTGGGGGACTGCCCTACCAGGAGGTCTTGCAGAGGAGCTGCCTTCTTAGTGTAGTCCTTTACAAACCTCCGGTAGTATCCGACTAGTCCCAAGAACTGACGCACCTCCTTGAGGTTCTTCGGCTCCGGCCACTTCTGGATGGCAGTAACTTTCTCCGGGTCTGGTGCTACCCCTTCCGGACTGACAATGTGCCCCAGGTACTGTACCTTTCTCTTGAGCAGGTGGCACTTTGAGGGCTTCAACTTCATCCCGTACCGGGACAGTGACTCAAATACCTCTGCCAGGTGTTTCAGGTGGTCCTCGTACGTTCTGGAGTACACAATTACGTCATCCAGGTAAAGTAACACAGTCTCGAAGATGCGGTGTCCCAGGCAGCACTCCATCAGTCTCTGGAACGTTCCGGGGGCATTTTAGAGTCAAAACGGCATGCTGTTGAACTCGCAGAGTCCCATCGGGGTGGTGAAGGCCGTCTTCTCCCGATTCTCCTCAGCCACAGCGACCTGCCAGTAACCACTAATGAGGTCAAGGGTAGAAAAGTAATTTGCAGACTTTAAGGCAGTTAGGGACTCTTCTATGCGTGGTAAAGGGTATGCATCTTTATGTGTAATGCGATTTACTTGACGGTAATCTACACACATTCTCATGCTCCCATCCTTTTTCCTAACCAGCACTAGGGGAGCCGCCCAGGGACTACAACTATCCCTAATTACTCCCGCCTTCCTCATGTCATGCAGCATTTCTTTTGCCTTCTGGTAGTGAGCTGGGGGTATAGGCCTATAACGTTCTTTAATTGGGGAATGGTTGCCTGTGGAGATATGATGTTGAACCCCCTTAACCCTCCCAAAGTCAAGTGGATGTTTACTGAACACCTGCGAGTATTCTTGAACCACCCGGTGTACACCCTGTTTTTGATGGGCAGGAGTGGTGTCTGTCCCAACATGGAGCTGTTGACACCAATCCTCCACCTGGGTTGCAGGGTCATTATCTTCCACTTCTTCTGGTGAAGTTAAGGACTCCGCCACATGGATACAGTTGTTGTTGACAGCATGTAGTTTAGCAACAGTGGCATAACGTGGCAGTTTGACCTCATCTTCCCCTAGGTTAAGAAGACGGACAGGCACCCTCCCATTACGTACATCTACCACCCCCCTGGCGGTTAAGAGCGTGGGTCTGTGCTCAGAGCAAAGGGGTTCTACTACCGCCTGGTAGCTCTGTCCTCTAAGACCTATGGCAGCTCTACACCAGATGAGCATTTCACTCATTGGGGGAACAACAATGGGTATAGGGTCTGTTACCCTCACGTTACCGATTTCACCATCTGTTAATTGTACTTGCTGTTGATACATCAAGACGCGGATTTCTCTCTGCAGCGCCCTCCTCTGTCTCGGTCTGGCAGTGTCAGCGATCTCTTGGAGCAAGAACACAACCTCTCCCAAACAGTTACCAACAACATTAGTGCCTAGTACCATATATGGGTTGCTGTCATCAGGGTTAGTCTCCACTACAATAAGTCCCTGGTCCTTCAGCTCCACTCTCCCCACCTTACAGTCACATTCTTAACCCCGAGTAGGTTAAGGGGGAGTCCATTTGATGCATATACAGACAAATTTGGAGCTGGCGGACGCAGATCGTCCATGGACCAGTACCTCTTGTAGAGGACTTCAGGTATGATGGTTACCTGAGATCCTGTGTCCAGCAGGGCATGCATCGGGATCCCGTCCAATACAATGGACAGGAAAGGTCTTCCTCCGACGAACCTGTTGTACCAGTCTGATGGACCTGGTGAGTCTACTCCTGGGTGGCGGCCTTCGGACCCAGGGTTTTCTCGTTTAAGGGACAATTCAGGGCGATGTGTCCTGTCTTATGGCATCGGTAACAGATCGGTTCCCTTGGTGGACGGCGTTGGTCACTGGTCCTCGGCGAGGGTGGTGTTGGCCTCCTCCTCCTCCGCATCCAGGGGACATCCTCAGGGCTATCAGCTAGCAGGATCTTCCCTCCTCCCTCAGGCTCCGTCCGCAGCTGCAGGGCACTCAGCACGGTGGTCAGGGTTTTACTCAACTGACGCACCTCTGAGCGCAGACTGTCCAGGTCTTTAGGGGACGTTGTTGGAACCTTAGCTTCAGCAGTCACTGGAGAAAAGGTGGGCGTTGCAGGCTCTGGGGTTGCCCCACCCTGGTAACATTGGATGGCATTTGTCTCCAGGGGCTGTAGTCCTTTTATAGCCATGTCCTTTAGATTGTCAAAGGTGGCATCTGGATGATCCAGGGACCACCAACGCACAGTCCTGCTCTCCTCTGGAGACTTCAGTCCCCGGACAAACTGTTCCTTCAGCATTTTGTTCTCATTCTCAAAGCTGGTCGGACTAACCTGGTTCAGAGCCCGCAGGGCCCCTTGAAGATGCCAGGCGTAGTCACGAACATAGTCCTCTGGTTGTTGGGAGCAGCTGTAGAACCTCATCCGGAGGTCCGCCTCAGTAAGGTCCTCAAAGACAGTATGTAGTTTTTGGAATATTGCGGACACTATCCCCGGTCTGCGGCCGACCATGTTTCCACTTCCCGCTCCGCAGCACCGGTCAGCTGTCCTAATACAACGGCAGCTCTTTGTTTGCCGGTCATAGAGTACATGTCCAAAATACCACATATCTTCCGCTTAAATCCAGACAGGGTATCTGGTTTGCCGTTGTACTGGCGGAGCCACTTTTCTCCAGGAATGTACGGTAAAGTCATAGGAATAACAGGTGTTACAGGCGCTGCTGGTGGAGCGGCGGCTTCGGCCTGCCCATTATCGGGGACGTTGACCGGTAGGTCGGCGTTCTGCTGTTCGACGGACATCTTAGCGCCCCCCTAGTTAACCGTGGCCTACCTTCTGGTTTTTCTTCCGGTAGGCCGCAGCTCCGCAGGTGACGGTTGTCTTCAGGACCTTGCGTCGCTTGCATCCTACGTCAGAGCGTTCAGCGACGCTCCGTACAGGACCTGGCGCTTCCTGATTTGACATCAAGGCGTGGGGTGTGTCCGGGACTTCGTGCTCTTTTGCAGGTACGCCCCTTATTTTCCCGCGGTTACGCCCTTCTTCTCGCTCAACGGCCCAACAATGGCGGCTATCTTCACCACAACTTTTCGTACACAGTTCAAAATAAAGGCGCACAGTACCCGGTGGCAACGGGCAAAACACGGTGTCGTTGCAGTGGGCACGTGATCCTGTTTGCGACGCCAGGAAAGAGATGACTAGCCCAGGGGAATGGGGATGACTCGGTACCCGGGCCTTTAGGGATGTCGCGGTGGTCGGCTCCCGGGCCCGTACTCTGAGCCTCTCTTTTAAAAGGGTTGGTCTTGTAAAAGAAAGAGTTCGTGACGCCACCTGTGGCTTCTGGTGAGGATCACCAGCGCTGCGCAGTCCACTGAGGCTGGTGATAAGGCAGCTTGATGGTATAGCTCCCCACAGGTAGAGCTGGGCCTCAGGGCAGTATAGGAACGGGGATGCAGGACAAAGAGACTCCGCCGGGCCAGATCAAGAACAGGGACGGACACAATAGTCACTTCAGTACCTTTTACTGGTGGAATTTCAGGCACTCCCCGGAGCACTGTAGGGTGAAGGGTGTATGTCCGGATCCTCCCCAATGAGCAGGTTTTGGGCCTCCTGGTTCTGGCTTCTGCGTAGTAAGTTTCTGACCTGCCTGGAGCTAGGCCTAACTTTGTCTCTGTCCTGCGCTGGCTGACCTTGTGGTAGGGCCTTCTCTTGGAGTGCACGCTCCCAACCTACGGGGCCTATGTGTCTCCTGGCTCTGGTACATATCAGCACTTTAGCGCTCCTGGGACCTGTAGTTCTCCAGGGATTCCAGTTTATCTTACTGGGTCGTGGAGATCCTGGCAAGCTTCGGACCCGGTGTCCGGTAACTACTTCTTCTTCGGGGTGAGCTAGTTAAGCTCCTCTGCCCCCTATGAACTAACTCTCTACTCTTCGCCTTCGGCCTACTCGGACCCTCAATAGGCTACTCACACTAACGGCAGCGTGCCGCGTTTCACCGATCTTATGGCGCCGGCACACCTAAAGCTCACCTCACTGAGCTACACGTGAGTCTAGAACGTGCTCCACTGCAGACTGACCTCTCTCAGGCTTTTGCACTGCAGGAACTCTCACAACAGGTTTGCTTTCTGTCGTCTCCAGTCTAGACTAACTGCTGCCTGGCTCCACCTTCCCTTATATATCTCCCTAAGGAGCTCCCTCTGGTGGTCTGAGGTGGAAGGTGGAGATGTGTGAATGGTTATGGGGGCCTCTTGTGGAGGAATCCTTCAATACACCCTCCTGGGTCTGTGATACCAAGCACAGCTGGGCTTCACAGATAGGTGATAACTTGCAAAGTTAAAATTAACTTATGCAAACATGATTTCAATAATTATATTAGGTTTAACATTTCAGAGTAGTCTGTCCCTAATCATAAATATGCTGTATTAGCCCCACTAATAGGATCTTAGACAAGTCTTTTCAGAAAATGGATAGCAGGTGATTGATTCATTTTTTTAGAAAAAGTCTGTAAAAAAAAATCTTATTAGACATAGCAGCAATGAACGAAAAGTGGTTTGTATGAAGAGCTAAGTTATAGCCTGTCAGCCCGTCTGTTACAGAATGGCAGTGATGTTTATTTTCACTGCTTTTTCACTTTAGATCCCCTGGTGGGAAACCCTCAACCAGGAAAGACAAGAAGAGATGTTCACTTAATGATCCCACAGACCCTGCAGCCATTATAGCCAAAGCCTTGAAGCAGAAGTTTGCGCACAGAAATGGTGATGACGCTGTCAATAAAGAAAATAGATCTCATGAGGAGTCTCCGTTCTCCAGTCCTGAAGCCCCAATGGTACTGTTTGTAAATCTTACATGACTGACCAACCAAAAATCAGGCTTATGAAAGATCGTGAATGGAAGGTTTGTTGCTGGATCTTTAAACGGTTTATCCAGGACTATTTTATCTTTTTACTATAAGCCTAAAAACTAACAGGCAGGTTGTTACTAACAGTGGCAACTACCTGCCTGTTGTATCCGGTGCCGGCTCGGAGAGGTCACCGACCACTGTCGCCGGCGATTCAGCTGCTCCAAGTCAACAGAGCAGCTCTTCTTCTTCCAGGCTGCTCTGTTGATGGGGCGTGGCTACCGACGTTAGGCAACTTGTGAGTCGGCTGCCAATCAGCATGACGTCAGCAGTCACGATCCATCAAGAGACCAGAGCAGAAGAGAAGCCGCTGCTCTGTAGACATGATATTAGCAGAAGCCGCTGAATTGCTGTGACCGCTCTGTGTCAGCAGAGATCTGTGCAGGGCACAACAGACTGGTAGTTAGCAACTACCTACCTGTTAGTTCTTAGGTCAATAGTTAAAAAAATGTAATAGTCCTAGATAACCCCTTTTAACATTATATACTTGGCAGCAATTATCTATCGTGTGACGTGGCCATAAGACTAAGTCAACTGTATAACATGGTCCTTGACTGTATAACATGGTCTATTACTGACCAGTGATAAGAAAGTATAAAAGCACGGACAACCCCATTTATTTGAAATATGGTTCCTAATGTTGGCGGCACTAGCTACAGATATAGACCCTAATTGCTCTATAGGGGTTGTCCATCAATAAAGACAATTTTTTTAAATACTTAAATGCATGCATTTTTAGCTAAAAATAATTTTTTGGAATTGGATTTGATTAAAAATTTTGCACCGTTTGCCTTTTGTAGTCTCTATCTTGCACTGTCTAAGAATCCATCAGTGAGCTTATTATAACAGTTCAATAGGAGAGAACTGTTATAACAAGAGAAGGAGAGTACCTTTTTTTATGTCTTTTTCTGACATCATCTCAGCTGGTTTAAGACCACTGACCACATCAAAGTTGAATGTGCAGGGAAACAAATAGTCTGTAAAAGCCAAATGGTGCAATATATTTAATGAAACCAAAATGCACAAAATATATCTTTAAGTCCACAAAGATGCAACATGCACCAATTGGCAGAACGGGGAATTTTTATCCCCAATGGAGAACTTTTATCCCTGTTACAAAATATGTGCCGCAGGTCAGATGCATGACCGCTGGGAGTCTACCGGAAAAAGCCGAGCAGCTACCTAGGGAATGAATGGAGCAGCTGTCAAGCATGTGCCTTTGCTGAAGCATTCGTCATCGAAACCAATTTTTTACACTGTTGATACTACATAGTAAAAAAAACATAGTTCTTATAGATGCTATATAACCCTTTTAAGGCAACCCACATACTCTAAAATCTAGACCTTTCGGCTGCGTGCCCACGATGCGTTTTTCATGCGTTTCCACTGCGGAATTTCCGCAGTGGAAACTCATTAAAAACGCTTGGTAATCTGCACCACATGGTCCTCAATGGCATTCCGCAATGTCAATGCACATGCTGTGGATTATTCCGCAGCGTTTCTGCGGCGCTCAAAAATCCGCAGCATGTTCATTAATTTTGCGGAAGCGCAGCGGAATTGCCGCCATTGACTTGCATTGAGACGCATATAATCCGTGTCTATACGTTTGTACATGTGGATTATATGCGTTTCTATGTGCGGATGGTACCCAGTTCTGGAGGAGAGAAGACTCTCATCCAGACCTGGGTACCATTGTACCTGTGAAAAAAAGAATAAAATAATAAATAAAGTTTATATTTACCTTCTCGCGGGCCGGCCGGCAGCGCTTATCTTCCAGGACCTGAGATGACGTCGCGATCATGTGACCGCAGGCTGTCTCGCGATATGCCGGCAACCCGGAAGGACCGCGACAACACACGCGGCAGCACATGCGGCAGGGGATCGGTAAGTATAGCTTTATTTTTTACAGTCACACTATATAAATCCATGCTGTTTGCATGGATTTATATAGTGTGACCTAGTTGTCAAGCACTTTCCAAGTGATGCTATCGGGGCTCGGTTAGCTGCATGCATCACACACACCCCATTTCCGAGGGACAGCTCAACGGTGCTCCCATTAGTACAGTAATGCAGGCACGACAAATCATGTCCCTGGCTGGAGTGGGGAGGGGGAAGCACACCCAGTGATGTAGGAGCAGGGGGGGATGGTTTCTGGGCATAGGTAGGAGCCCATTGGTTGGAAGTCACCTGGGCTCATACACAGAGAGGGAGGTATATAAGGTGTCTTCATCTTAGTCGAGTAGAGTCAGTTCAGTCAGGAGGAGAAGAGAAAAGGAGTTCAACCAGGAGGGCTGACAGGGAGCTGTGGCTCAGTCTGGGCCCAGCTCCACGAGGCAGGCCTAGAGTGAAGGCCAGAGCCAGAAGAAAGGACAGAAACAGAAAGGAACAGAAAGGAAAGTAAGAAGGAACAGAACACCAAGAGAGGCCCAGAGACACGAAGGCAGAAGGAAACCTAAGGACCCAGGAGATTACAGGTGACGGGTTGGCAGAACAGGGTACCGGATCCCAAGTTGGTGGAGGCGACTAATCCTTAACCAAGAACCGGTGGTCGCAATCATTTAGTGGTGCGACCCCTTACTACACCTACTAGAAAGGCACACCACATAGGGTCAGGGAAGTGGGTACCCAGCCCTCCCAGGAGAAGATCAGAGGCAGCTGGACAAAAGTAGTGTCATTGGTGGGGCACGGCTGACGAAAGGATAGAAGGGAGTCCTGTGCCACACTCTGGAATTACCTGGGGGTTGACCGAGCCCCCTGCCTGGTGGAAGCAGCACGGCTCGGGCGGTCCTACCTGTGCACAAGTGAACTGGATGAGAACTGTGAGTAAAAAGCTTGAACTGCAACGCCTTGTCTCTGTGCTTTCTCACCGTATGCAGCACTACTGGTACTGGGACGCCCGTGCACCATAACCCCCACCGTCTACTACACTGCCCTGGGGCTTCACTCTTCCCGTCGGGAGTCACACTACCTCAGCTGCATACACCATCAGCCCCAGCGGTCTGCCATGCAGCGGCGGTTCGCACTGACCGCAATCCACGGGTGGCGTAGTCGGACATTATCCCATAAAAGCCCCCACAAAAGACCGCCATTGGCCTGACCACACTGAGCCACGGGCCCGGGTCACCGCCACGGAGACTACAACCCCCAGAAGCCCGGTTCCGGGTGTCCCTCGGCCCAGGGGGCGAGTCAAATGCACGATCTGCATGCATTTTTTCTGGCAAGGGAGATGCAGAAACGCTGCAGAAATTTTCTGCTTCATTTCTGCATCGTGGGCACATACCCTTATTGGGTAGAAGTGTTTTAACTAATTGAATCGTTGACTGATCCTTCACGATTTTCCCAGTGTATATATGAATGTATATCTGGTTCTAACTTTTCCTATGTTCTTCACTTGTAGTTTGGGCGCCACCTGCTTAAGCCTATTGGGAAAAGAACACAGAAGGAAATTACAAGAAAGCAAGTTCATGTCTGAGTTGATGTTCATACCCCTGATGAAGCCATAATCACTTGGCGTAACGCGTAGGTTATTTATATCCTTCCTTTTTCTTTGAGCAGCTTTATTCTTGGCTAGTGTTGAGCGATACCTTCCGATATCGGGAAATATCGGATCGGATTGGATCGGACCGATACCGAAAAAGTATCGGATATCGCCGATTCCGATACCGGAAACCAATGCAAGTCAATGGGACAGAAATATCGGAATGAAAATAAACCCTTTCTTTCCTTGTAGGTTAATTCTACATGAAGGAAAACAACTAAGAATAATGTAGAATGTATTGGGGGAGGTGGGGGAGACAATAAAGGCATAGAGGTTTAGCCCTATCAAATGGAATAGCAGGAATTAATTTTTTTTTTTAAGACGTTCTGAGTTACGGAAATATTGACTATGTTAAGTATTTTTATATTTTGTCAGATATTTATGTTTCACTACTTCCATGCTCTTCACCTTCTTTTTTACTTCTCCCACACTTTCTCCTTCATCATCCTCAGCATCTTTTTCATCCACTTCTTCTTCACCTTCTTCATCTTCTTCTTCTTCACCTTCTTCGTATTATTCTTTTTTTTTACATTCATCATATTCTACTTTTTCATCTTCTTCATCTTCTTCTTCTTCATCATATTCTTATTTGTGGCAGGCATTCCTCTAGTTGTTATCTATAAAAGGTTGGACATTACACCTTTCGTTCTGCCCGTCACAAAAGATTTACAACAGGATTTGTCCGCGTTCAGTTTGGCCTGCAGCAGCAGGTCTTTTCCAGGGGCATCACGAGGAGGAACGGACTCACCCCCATACACTGCTTAGTCATCTTCTGCTTATAATTTAGATATTATCTTTTGCTCTGATTTTTAGTCTTATGCTTAATGTTCTTCTGCTTTTTGTTCTGCAGCTTCTTGTATTTCTGCTTCTTGGTTTTCTGTCTCTTGTTCTTCTGTATCTTGGTGCTTGTCTTCTCTTCTTTGTCCTCTTGGTCAACTTCTTCAGGGTCATCTTCTTGGTCTTCTTCGGGGTGGTCTTCAGGGTCGTCGTCTTCGGGGGTCCTCGTCTTCGGGGTCCTCGTCTTCTTCGGGTTGGTCTTCTGGGTCCTCATCTTCGGGGTCCTCGTCTTCTTCGGGGTGGTCTTCAGGGACCTCGTCTTCTTCGGGGTGGTCTTCAGGGCCCTCGTCTTCTTCGGGGTGGTCTTCAGGGTCCTCGTCTTCAGGGTCGTCGTCTTCGGGGTCCTCGTCTTCTTAGGGTTGGTCTTCAGGGTCCTCGTCTTCAGGGTCCTCGTCAGGGAGATCTAGAGTGATTACCAAGAACCATTTCAAAAAGCTTGAACTTGGAAATGTAGCAGAAGGTACAAGAAAGCTGAGGAACTACCGAGGACCAGCTGACGGTACTGGAACCCGGATGGGTAGCAGAAGGTACAAGAGCCAATGGAACTGCCGAAGACCAGCTGACGGTACTGGAACTCGGTTACTAAGCAGGAGGTACCTGTGCCAGAAAGCACTACCAAGGACCAGCAGACGTTGGTGGAACTTGGATACCGAGAAGGAGGCACCTAATCCAAAGGCACTGTCGAGAACCAGTTGACGGTACTGGAACCCGGATGGGTAGTAGAAGGTACAAGAGCAAATGGAACTACCGAGGAACAGCTGACGGTACTGGAACCCGGATGGGTAGCAGAAGGTACAAGAGCCAATGGAACTGCCGAAGACCAGCTGACGGTACTGGAACTCGGTTACTAAGCAGGAGGTACCTGTGCCAGAAAGCACTACCAAGGACCAGCAGACATTGGTGGAACTTGGATACCGAGAAGGAGGCACCTAATCCAAAGGCACTGCCGAGAACCAGCTGACGGTACTGGAACCCGGATGGGTAGCAGAAGGTACCCATGTAAAAAAAAATTCAAGGCCGCGAACCGGCCGCAGTTACCACAACCCACAGTCCTACAGGGGGTGCTTGTCCTATTGGCACTATGGAACCAGCCTTCATTGCCAGATCCCGCAGCCCACATAGGAGTCACCTAAACTGCAGGCACCATAGAGTCGGCTAACCCGACCGCAACACGACAGGACAACGCATTGGAGGCAAAGTGACGTTGACACTACCCGGAAACAGCTGGCGTGCTGGAACCAGGCTGGGCAGGAGGGAGTACCCATGCCAAAGTCACTGCCGAGAACCAGCTGACGGTACTGGAACCCGGATGGGTAGCAGAAGGTACAAGAGCCAATGGAACTGCCGAAGACCAGCTGACGGTACTGGAACTCGGTTACTAAGCAGGAGGTACCTGTGCCAGAAAGCACTACCAAGGACCAGCAGACGTTGATGGAACTTGGATACCGAGAAGGAGGCACCTAATCCAAAGGCACTGCCGAGAACCAGCTGACGGTACTGGAACCCGGATGGGTAGCAGAAGGTACCCATGTAAAAAAAAGTTCAAGGCCGCGAGCCGGCCGCAGTTACCAAAACCCACAGTCCTACAGGGGGTGCTTGTCCTATTGGCACTATGGAACCAGCCTTCATTGCCAGATCCCGCAGCCCACATAGGAGTCACCTAAACTGCAGGCACCATAGAGTCGGCTAACCCGACCGCAGTACGACAGGACAACGCATTGGAGGCAAAGTGACGTTGACACTACCCGGAAACAGCTGGCGTGCTGGAACCAGGCTGGGCAGGAGGGAGTACCCATGCCAAAGTCACTGCCGAGAACCAGCTGACGGTACTGGAACCCGGATGGGTAGTAGAAGGTACAAGAGCAAATGGAACTACCGAGGACCAGCTGACGGTACTGGAACCCGGATGGGTAGCAGAAGGTACAAGAGCCAATGGAACTGCCGAAGACCAGCTGACGGTACTGGAACTCGGTTACTAAGCAGGAGGTACCTGTGCCAGAAAGCACTACCAAGGACCAGCAGACGTTGGTGGAACTTGGATACCGAGAAGGAGGCACCTAATCCAAAGGCACTGCCGAGAACCAGCTGACGGTACTGGAACCCGGATGGGTAGTAGAAGGTACAAGAGCAAATGGAACTACCGAGGACCAGCTGACGGTACTGGAACCCGGATGGGTAGCAGAAGGTACAAGAGCCAATGGAACTGCCGAAGACCAGCTGACGGTACTGGAACTCGGTTACTAAGCAGGAGGTACCTGTGCCAGAAAGCACTACCAAGGACCAGCAGACGTTGGTGGAACTTGGATACCGAGAAGGAGGCACCTAATCCAAAGGCACTGCCGAGAACCAGCTGACGGTACTGGAACCCGGATGGGTAGTAGAAGGTACAAGAGCAAATGGAACTACCGAGGACCAGCTGACGGTACTGGAACCCGGATGGGTAGCAGAAGGTACAAGAGCCAATGGAACTGCCGAAGACCAGCTGACGGTACTGGAACTCGGTTACTAAGCAGGAGGTACCTGTGCCAGAAAGCACTACCAAGGACCAGCAGACGTTGGTGGAACTTGGATACCGAGAAGGAGGCACCTAATCCAAAGGCACTGCCGAGAACCAGCTGGCGGTGCTGGAACCCAGGGTAAATACTAAAAACAGAGTGGAGCCAGAGGTGTAATTGGAGCAAGTTTTAAATCAGTAGTAAAGTGGATGTGGACAAAGCAGGAGAATTTGCCGGACACACAGCAGGGGAACAGCTGACGTTACTGAACCCCAATAACACTGGAGCAAGCGTTGACTGTGCAGACGGCACTTCTGAGCAGCAACTAGCGGTATTGGAGCCCAGGGTAAATACTAAAAACAGAGGAGCCAGAGGTGTAATTGGAGCAACTTTAAAATCTGTAGTAGTGAGAATGTGGACAGAGCAGGAGAAATTGCCGTCCGCACAGCAGGGGAACAGCTGACGTTACTGAACCTCAATAACACGGCAGCAAGTGTTGACTGTGCAGACGGCACTTCCGAGCGCCAACTGGCGGTGTTGGAGCTCAGGGATAATACTGAAAACAGAGGAGCCTGAGGTGTAATTGGAGCAACTTTAAAATCTGTAGTAGTGAGAATGTGGACAGAGCAGGAGAAATTGCCGTCCGCACAGCAGGGGAACAGCTGACGTTACTGAACCCCAATGACACGGCAGCAAGTGTTGACTGTGCAGACGGCACTTCCGAGCGCCAACTGGCGGTGTTGGAGCTCAGGGATAATACTGAAAACAGAGGAGCCAGAGGTGTAATTGGAGCAACTTTAAAATCTGTAGTAGTGAGAATGTGGACAGAGCAGGAGAAATTGCCGTCCGCACAGCAGGGGAACAGCTGACGTTACTGAACCCCAATAACACGGCAGCAAGTGTTGACTGTGCAGACGGCACTTCCGAGCGCCAACTGGCGGTGTTGGAGCTCAGGGATAATACTGAAAACAGAGGAGCCAGAGGTGTAATTGGAGCAACTTTAAAATCTGTAGTAGTGAGAATGTGGACAGAGCAGGAGAAATTGCCGTCCGCACAGCAGGGGAACAGCTGACGTTACTGAACCCCTATAACATGGCAGCAAGTGTTGACTGTGCAGACGGCACTTCCAAGCGCCAACTGGCGGTGTTGGAGCTCAGGGATAATACTGAAAACAGAGGAGCCAGAGGTGTAATTGGAGCAACTTTAAAATTTGTAGTAGTGAGAATGTGGACAGAGCAGGAGAAATTGCCGTCCGCACAGCAGGGGAACAGCTGACGTTACTGAACCCCTATAACATGGCAGCAAGTGTTGACTGTTCAGACGGCACTTCCGAGCGCCAACTGGCGGTGTTGGAGCTCAGGGATAATACTGAAAACAGAGGAGCCAGAGGTGTATTTGGAGGAGGTTTTAAATCAGTAGTACAGTGGATGTGGACAGAGCAGGAGAAATTGCCGTCCGCACAGCAGGGGAACAGCTGACGTTACTGAACCCCAATAACACGGCAGCAAGTGTTGACTGTGCAGACGGCACTTCCAAGCGCCAACTGGCGGTGTTGGAGCTCAGGGATTACAGTTCAGGTGGTAGAAACATGAACAGAACAGGAGACCTGGATACTGTTGCCAACTAATTATTTATTCTGGAAGAGGACTGGCAAATTCATGAGAGATCCAGGCCTTGTTCATTTTGAGAAAAGTAAGCCGGTCAACGTTATCGGAGGATAGTCGCATGCGACGGTCTGTTAGTACACCACCTGCGGCACTAAAGACGCGTTCCGATAATACACTAGCAGCAGGGCAAGCTAGTACCTCCAATGCATACTGACTAAGCTCTGGCCATGTATCCAGCTTACAGACCCAAAACTTGAAGGGAGAAGAGCCGTCTGGGAGTACACAAAGAGGGCAAGACATGTAGTCTGTCACCATCTGACGGAAACGTTGCCTCCTGCTGACTGGAGCCGTCTGTGATGGTGTAGACATTTGTGGCGGCGGGGACACAAAACTTTGCCACATTTCGGCCTTACTGGTCTTGCCTTGTGCTGAGGCGCTGCTTCTGCTCCCTCTTTGTGCAGAGCTTCCTCCACTGCCTCGACGCACTGAGCTGCTTTGTAAAGCACTAGCAGCACTGCTCTCGGTTGGAATGGAGAACATGATGGAATGCACCAGTGCGACTTGGTACTCCCGCATTTTACGCTCCTGGTTCAACGGTGTTATGAGGCTTTGTAAGTTGTCCCGGTAGCGAGGATCTAGGAGGGTGGACACCCAATAATCAGCCGTGTTGAGAATGTGGGCGATGCGGCGGTCGTTTCTCAGGCACTGCAGCATGAAATCAACCATGTGCTTGTCACGGGTGTGTCGCCACGAAGATCGTCACGATTACACAGCCTGACTTCTCGCAGCTGACTTTTTGGTGCTTTGTGTTTTTCGGCAGTGAGGGAGTTAATTCTCTCTCTCTCTGTGCTAGACGAGGTCCAGCCTCGCCCAGCTGCAATCAATGCTGCTGTAGTGAGACTCCTTCAAATGCCTGCTGGTCTGTTAGGGAAGTGTCGGTGAAAGCATTTCATGCAGACTAACTGAGCGGATCGTGGTTTTTGGAGTTTCAGAGATAAGTGTATTTGGAGTGTTTTTTCCCTTCCTCGCTTTATCATTTATCTCCTTTCCCGTTGGTGTTCCCTCTGTTGTAGTTGTGTAGTTTTTGTATGCAAGGTGGTTTTGGTTTTTCCCTTGTACTGTCTCGTTCGTCTAAGTACTGTGTGTGGGCATATTATTACTTGTCCCCTTTTGTTGTGATCGGGGTCCTTCTCAGGACTAGATTACTTAGGTGCAGGGATCCTCAGGAGGTAGGGGTTACGTTGGCGGCCTGGACCTCTGTACCTTTAACAGTACCTCCAGGTTGAGGGATTAGTCAGGGCCCCAGCTTAGGGTCAGCTTAGGCCCCCTACCTCCAGTATACAGAGACAGCGTGACATTTTCACCGACCCCTTAGTTTTTCTCCAGCTACCATGGATCCAGTAGCCGGTCTAGCTCGGCAGTTGCAGAGTTTGTCCATGGAGCTGGCGGACGTTAGGTCCAAGGTTTTGTATCCTCAGGAGCAAGCCGGACCAGAACCTAAAGTAGCTCTCCCTGACAGGTTCACTGGGGGGCGGGACAAGTTTTATGTTTTCCGGGAGGCATGCAAGTTGTACTTTCGGCTGCGGCCTCGGTCATTGGGGAGTGAAGAACAAAGGGTGGGAATTGTCATCTCGCTCCTACAAGGGGACCCACAATCTTGGGCGTTCTCTCTTCCCCCGGGCTCCCCGACTCTCCAGTCAGTGGATAGGTTTTTCGCTGCTCTGGGACTCGTATATGATGACCCAGATCGGATCTCCCTTGCTGAGTCTAAGTTACGTAGGATCCAGCAGGGAGATCGTCCGGCGGAGGAATTCTGTTCGGAGTTCCGTAGGTGGGCCACGGACACCCAGTGGAATGACCCGGCTCTTAGGAGCCAGTTTTGTCAAGGTTTATCTGACAAATTACAGGATGTGTTGGCACAGTATGACTCTCCCGCGTCACTGGAAGCCGTTATGGCCCTTGCTATTCGCGTTGACAGACAGCTTCGGGAGAGGTGCGGGATAACTCTACCCCCTGTGATGACTCCACCTCCTACAAGGTCCCCTCATATGGTGGTTCCCCTGGTCAGTCCAGAGGAGCCTATGCAATTAGGAGGGACATCATTTCGGGGGAGGGGACCGGTGGTGCGCCATAAGACAGGAAGGTGTTTCTTCTGCGGGAGAAAGGGACATTTTATTGGTGGGTGTCCATCCCGTCCCTTGCAGAGTGAAGAGTCGTCGGAAAACTGTTGATCCCAGGTTGTGTGGTGGACGGCAATCTGGGAGTAGGTATTTCGTCCCTAGGTTCGTCTCAGTTTCTCGTACCGGCGGAGGTGGTGGTGGGTACGAGAACTGAGAGGATATCTGTTCTTCTGGATAGTGGGGCCGGGGCTAATCTGGTTGATGCTCGGTTTGCCCGGGTTCAAGGTATGCGATTGAGTGAGTTGGCTAAACCCATCCCCATATTCTCGATCGATGCCAAGCCTCTCGGTCAGGGAAGTTTTTTGCAAGCTGTTCATGACGTAAAACTTCAAGTGGGGGTGATACATAAAGAACTGTTGTCTTGCTACGTGTTGGAGGGTCTTCCCACTCCTATAGTGTTGGGCCTTCCTTGGTTAACTAAGCATAACCCGGTTATTAATTGGCAAACCAGAGAGATAAGCCAATGGAGTAAATTCTGTAATAAAAACTGCATGAACACGGTCATCGGTGCGGTTACTCCTTGGGTCTTACCTCCATTTCTGGCGGACTTTGAGGATGTATTCTCTGAGAAAGGGTGTCAGGAACTACCTCCTCATCGCGAGTATGACTGTTCTGTAAAACTGCTCCCTGAGGCCAAGTTACCTAAAGCTAGGTTGTATAACCTTTCTGGTCCTGAGAGGCAGGCCATGAAGGATTATATTTCAGAAAGTCTGGCTAAGGGGCATATTAGACCTTCATCTTCACCGGTGGCTGCGGGGTTCTTCTTTGTTAAGAAGAAAGATGGAGGCCTACGCCCTTGCCTGGATTTCCGTGAACTTAATCGGATTGCGGTCCGAGATCCGTATCCGCTCCCACTTATTCCCGATCTCTTTAATCAGATCGTGGGCGCCAAATGGTTCTCTAAGTTGGATCTCAGGGGGGCGTACAATCTGATTAGGATGAAGGAGGGGGATGAGTGGAAGACGGCGTTTAACACTCCGGAGGGGCATTATGAGAACCTTGTCATGCCATTCGGTCTGACTAATGCCCCGGCGGTGTTCCAACACTTTGTTAATGACATTTTTCGCCGCCTGGTGGGACAGTTTGTTGTCATATATCTGGATGATATCTTAATTTACTCGCCGGATCTGGTGTCTCATCAGGAGCACGTTAGGCAGGTGTTACAGATCTTGCGGGATAATAAATTGTATGCCAAATGGGAAAAGTGTGTGTTCGCCGTACAGGAACTCCAGTTTTTAGGCTTCCTGGTTTCAGCGTCCGGTTTTCGTATGGACCCTGGGAAAGTGCGGGCAGTTCTTGAGTGGGATCGGCCAGAGAATCTTAAGGCACTACAACGTTTCTTGGGGTTTGCTAATTATTACAGGAAGTTCATTCGTAATTTCTCGTCCATAGTTAAGCCTCTCACAGACATGACTAAAAAGGGGACGGATTTTTCTAGGTGGTCTGACAAGACTTGTCAAGCATTCTCCTCCTTGAAAAAATGTTTTGCCTCGGCACCCATACTCATTCAACCTGATGCGTCACAGCCATTCATTGTAGAGGTAGACGCTTCCGAGGTAGGGGTGGGAGCAGTATTGTCACAAGGTTCGTCCCCTGGTAAGTGGCATCCATGCGCCTTTTTCTCTAAAAAATTGTCGTCCGCTGAGAGGAATTACGATGTCGGCAATAGGGAACTCTTGGCCATTAAGTTAGCTTTTGAGGAGTGGCGCCATTTTTTGGAGGGGGCAGTCCATCCGGTCACCGTCATCACCGATCACAAGAACCTGCTATATCTGGAGTCCGCGAAACGTCTGAATCCCAGACAAGCTAGGTGGTCATTGTTTTTTACCAGGTTTAATTTTGTCGTTACATATCGTCCTGGGTCAAAAAATGTAAAGGCGGATGCCTTATCTCGTAGTTTCCCTGGGGCCGGGAATACGGACGACCCGGTTCCTATCCTTCAGGAGGGGGTGGTGGTTTCGGCAGTATGCTCTGAGCTGGAGGAGGAGGTATTGGAGGCTCAGGGGGACGCCCCTGTTGGACCTCCGGGGAGACTGTTTGTTCCAGATCAGTTGCGACAAAAGGTGATCGAGGCACACCATAACTCAGTTTTTGCAGGACACTCGGGGAGTAGAGCAACTGTGGATCTCCTCTCGCGTCGGTTTTGGTGGCCTAACTTACATAAGGAGGTGGTAACTTTTGTCGCGTCCTGTGGGGTTTGTGCGCGCTCTAAGACCTCACATACCCGTCCGTCTGGGGCCCTCTTACCTTTGAAGATCCCGGAGCGTCCTTGGACTCATCTGTCTATGGACTTTATTACGGACCTCCCTCCATCTTCGGGTAAAACGGTCATACTCGTTGTAGTGGACAGGTTCAGCAAGATGGCACATTTTATCGCTCTTCCGGCTCTCCCTAATGCTAAAACTCTTGCGCAGGTGTTCATTGGGGAGATTGTGAGGCTTCACGGGGTACCCTCTGATGTGGTGTCTGATCGGGGGTCTCAGTTTGTGTCCAAGTTCTGGAAGGCGTTTTGTGCACGGCGGGGGATGCATTTGTCGTTCTCAGCGGCTTTTCATCCTCAGACCAATGGTCAGACGGAACGTATGAACCAGAGCTTGGAGACATATCTCCGGTGTTTTGTGTCAGAGAACCAGGAGGACTGGGCTTCTTTCTTACCTCTGGCAGAGTTTGCTCTTAATAATAGGCGGAGCGAGTCCACTGGTAAGTCCCCGTTTTTTGGGGCATATGGTTTTCACCCCCAGTTTTGTTCTTTCAGTAGGGGGGGCTCTTCGGGGGTTCCTGAGGAGGAACGATTTTCCTCATCACTCGCTTCAGTATGGAGAGGGGTGCTGAAGAATCTGAATACTATGGGGAACCGATACAAACGTATGGCTGATAGGAGGAGAGTGTCTGGTCCGGACCTAAGTGTGAACGATCGGGTATGGTTGTCTACCAGGAATATAAAACTTAAGGTTCCCTCCTGGAAACTGGGTCCCAGGTCCATCGGGCTGTACAGAATCAGTTCTATTATTAATCCGGTGGCATTCCGTCTTGACCTCCCCCCTACGTTTAAAATTCACAACGTGTTCCACAGATCGTTGCTTAAGAGGTATGTGGCGCCGGTGGTACCGTCACCTTTACCTCCCCCTCCAGTGGTGGTCAAGGGTAACTTGGAGTTCCAGGTATCGAGGGTCATCGATTCACGCTTTAATCGCCGGTCCCTTCAGTACCTGGTTCATTGGAAAGGGTATGGTCCTGAGGAGAGGATGTGGGTTCCTGCATCGGATATTAACGCAGACCGATTAGTTCGGGCCTTCCACATGACTCACCCGGATAAACCTGGCCCTGAGGGTCCGGAGGCCCCTCGTAGAAGGGGGGGTACTGTCACGGGTGTGTCGTCACGAAGATCGTCACGATTACACAGCCTGACTTCTCGCAGCTGACTTTTTGGTGCTTTGTGTTTTTCGGCAGTGAGGGAGTTAATTCTCTCTCTCTCTGTGCTAGACGAGGTCCAGCCTCGCCCAGCTGCAATCAATGCTGCTGTAGTGAGACTCCTTCAAATGCCTGCTGGTCTGTTAGGGAAGTGTCGGTGAAAGCATTTCATGCAGACTAACAGAGCGGATCGTGGTTTTTGGAGTTTCAGAGATAAGTGTATTTGGAGTGTTTTTTCCCTTCCTCGCTTTATCATTTATCTCCTTTCCCGTTGGTGTTCCCTCTGTTGTAGTTGTGTAGTTTTTGTATGCAAGGTGGTTTTGGTTTTTCCCTTGTACTGTCTCGTTCGTCTAAGTACTGTGTGTGGGCATATTATTACTTGTCCCCTTTTGTTGTGATCGGGGTCCTTCTCAGGACTAGATTACTTAGGTGCAGGGATCCTCAGGAGGTAGGGGTTACGTTGGCGGCCTGGACCTCTGTACCTTTAACAGTACCTCCAGGTTGAGGGATTAGTCAGGGCCCCAGCTTAGGGTCAGCTTAGGCCCCCTACCTCCAGTATACAGAGACAGCGTGACAGTGCTGCAGACTGCCAACTGGCCAAGAAACGCTGTCCCCTGCTTGAGGCGTGATCTCTGCCTGCTCTGCATCACCCCACCCTCGCTCTAGATACTGACTACTAGAGCATTGTGTACCTCCCTCCTCTGGACAGATGTCTTCCTCATCCATTGACTCCTCCTCATCCTCCTCACAGAGTGTCCCCTGCCTAGGCCTTTGTGAGGAACCACGTTGCGCAAACTGTAGAGAAGCAGATGGCATTTGTGACTCCTCATCCTCCACCTCTTCCAAAACCTCGTCCCTTAGTGCTTGCAGTGTTTTTTCAAGCAGGCAGATATGGGGGATAGTCATGCTGACTAGTGCATCATCTGCACTCACCATCCGCGTGGAATAATCGAAGGCATGCAAAACGTGGCAAATGTCCTTCATAGAGGCCCACTTAGTGGTGGTGAAGTGTGAACGGCGCGCACTGCGACTTGTTTGCGCCTGCTGCAGCTGGTACTCCATTACTGCTGCCTGCTGCTCACACAACCTCTCCAACATATGTAACGTTGAATTCCACCTGGTGGGTAGGTCACATATGATGCGATGTTCCGGAAGACGTAATCGGCGCTGCAGAGCTGCAATGCGTGATCTTGCATTGCTGGAACGCCGCAAGTGAGCGCACTCTATGCGGACCTTGTGAAGCAGTGCATCAAGATCCGGATAGTCCCTCAAAAAACTCTGCACGACCAAGTTGAGCATATGTGCCAGACATGGGATGTGAGTGAGGTTGCCTAGGCCCAGAGCTGCCACCAGATTTCGGCCATTGTCACACACTACCATGCCTGGCTGGAGATTCGCTGGCACAAACCACACGTCGCTCTGCTGCTTGATGGCATTCCAGAGCTCCTGCGCTGTGTGGCTTCGATTCCCCAAAGAAATTAATTTTAATACGGCCTGTTGACGTTTAGCCACGGCTGTGCTCATATTGGTCACCATAACAGATAACCGTTAACGGGTCGATGTGGAGGTAGACCGTGACGGCTCCTGCAGCGCTGATTCAGAGGAACTGGAGTATGAGGAGGAGTCAATGTGTACAGACTGGATTCCTGTAATCCTTGGAGTTGGCAGAACACGTACAGCGCCACACTCAAGATCTGTACCTGGCTCCACAACATTTACCCAATGGGCAGTGAGGGAAAGGTATCGTCTCTGTCCATGCTTACTGGTCCACGCATCGGTGGTCAGGTGGACCTTGCTACTGACGGCGTTTTGTAGCGCATGTTTAATTTTTCCCTCCACATGATGTTGCAAGGCAGGGACTGCTTGCCTGCTGAAATAAAATCGGCTGGGCACGTTGTATTGTGGGACTGCCAATGCCATAAAGTTACGGAATGTGTCAGTCTCCACCAGCCTGAATGATAGCATTTCAAGGGCCAGTAGTTTAGCAATGCCAGCATTCAGAGCCTGTGCTCGGGGGTGGTTTGCCGAGTATGGGCGCCTTTTCTCCCATGCCTGTGCTAACGATGGCTGCAGACTGGCCTGGGAGTGTGAGGATGACTGGGAAAGTGGTGCTGTGGGTGGAATTACACTGTGTCTCTGTACAACAGTGCCAGAGATTCTTCCATGGCGATCCTGTGAGGAAGCCGAACCAGCTGTGTGTGAGCTGGAGGAAGAGGCTACAACACGAGTTGAAGAGGTGGTAGGTGGCGCTGTAGGTTGGCCTAGGTCTTCAGTGTGTTTTTGTAACTCCACCATGTGCTTGGTCCGCACATGTTTCCACATATTTGTGGTATTGAGGTTGCTGACACTTTTCCCTCTTTTCACCTTCAGATTACACAGCTTGCATTTGACAAAGCAAATGTCATCTGCAACTGTGTCAAAAAAGGACCAGGCACTGCAAGTCTTGGGAGCGCCCGCTTTGGATTTTGGAAGAGCCATGCTCCTAATGGGTGCCGAAGTGGAGGCTACAGGCAACCAAGTCTGCCCCCTCCCTCTCCCTCCTTTTTGGGCTGTTCGGGGAATCTCTTCCTCAGAGCTGCTCCCACCACCTTCCTGTCCCTCACGCCATGATGGGTCAAGGACCTCATCATCTACACCACCCTCTTCAAACAACTGCTTCTCCTGAGTAGTCTCGACAGCACAGTACACACCAGAAAGTGGCACCTGAGTCTCATCATCAGATGCGTACTGAGGTGTGCTGCTGACCATAGGCACTGGCCCACCCGCCTCTTCAGATTCAGAGAGACAAAACGGTTGCGCATCACTGCATACTACCTCTTCTTCAAATTCTCGAATTCTGCTTGGCTGGCCCCCTCTTTCCAAGCCAAGAGATTCAGAGAACAGAAGTAGAGATGGCTCCTGTCCAGGGCTCTCTGACTGCCTGGGCAATTTGGCAGGTGGTGAAGAGACAGATGGGTGCTCTTCAGTGCTCAGGACCTGAGAGGATCTGGAACTAATCCGACAACGGCTTCAATTTGGTCCTCGCGCAGCAGTGGGGTACGGCTAGCTCCCACAAAGCTGCACATAAAGGACTGTTCCCTGGTAAAACTGGGGGATGCTGAGTCACTGGTGCCCGCAGCAGGCACAGAATCCCCACGTCCTCTCCCTGCAGGCACAGAATCCTCACGTCTTCTCCCTGCAGAAACTCCACGCCCACGCCCACGCCCACGACCACATGCCTTACTCCCTGCCTTCTTCATCTTGGTAGACTGATAAAGATAGGCAGAAAAGTACTAAGGGCTTAGTGTGCTTATTCCTGAACAGCTGCTAACAGGTATAAGAAACACTAATTTTATAAAGTGTGGACTAGACTTTAATATGAGCTAATGTGGCCTACACAACTGTAAAGTGGAGTGTTTGGTGAACTTTATTTAGGTTTTTTTTGTCACAAAAAGACACTGTATGTGCCTAAAGATGTAATAACGATAGTATCACAAACTTTTTGTAGCTATTACAATGTAGGAAGGTAACCTACAATGCAATAGATGAGGCTGCAAAAAATAGGCTAATACTAATCTGGCTGGGGCTGCAGGGCCCAATGCTGCAGAGAGGCTCCTCTAACTACTCCTATAAAGTGTGTTTGGAACCAATTTAGCTGAATACGGATGGAACCACCACACTAATAGGAGAAATGAGGAAAAATTATGAATTGGCAAAAAAGGACAATGTATGAGGCAGTGACACACACTGAGTGCACTACAACCAGACGTGGTTGAAGCACACACTACAGGGTGAGCTGCACTCACACACCAGACCTTGCAGACAGCGGTGAACAGTACAGATGCAGAGCACTATGCACTAGCGCTGCAAGACCAAAAAAATTTCTCTATCTACTCCTATATAGTGTGTTTGGAACCAATTTAGCTGAATACGGATGGAACCACCACACTAATAGGAGATATCAGGAAAAATTATGAATTGGCAAAAAAGGACAATGTATGAGGCAGTGACACACACTGAGTGCACTACAACCAGACGTGGTTGAAGCACACACTACAGGGTGAGCTGCACTCACACACAGAGACCTTGCAGAAAGCAGTGAACAGCACAGAGAACTGTGCACTAGCACTGCAAGGCACAGCGATTTATAAAGTAGCTTGGGTAAAGCAGAATAGACCAAATAGGTAGCTAAAACTGTCCCTCAGAACAACAGCGTCCTATCCCTAACTGAATTCACAGCAGAGTGAGCTCAAAATGGCGGCGGCGGCTTTTATAGTGCATCATGACATCATTTCAGCAGCCAATCACAGCCATGCCATTAGTTAAGATGCCTACATGCCTAACAGGATGTGCCCACACTTCTTAGGATCCTCATTGGCTGATTAAAATGAAAATGGCTCATTGCATTATGGGAACTTCCGATTCCGGTATACGATATTGCAAAAGTATCGGAATTAAGTATCGGAATTCCGATACCGCGAATATAGGCCGATACCCGATATTTCAGTATCGGAATGCTCAACACTAGCAACCAGCGATCTATATAGTATGCTCCTTCCCCAAAGCAACCTAGTAATCGAACACTATCCGGGTGTACCGGCAGTAGCCTAAACGCCCCTTCAATATCTGTTTTGGCCATCAGCGTACCCTTCCCTAATTTTTTGACCCACTTGAGCGCTTTGTCAAAGGAGGTATAAACCACCGAACTTAATTCTTCGGCGATACCGTCGTTCACTGAACTACACCTTGGGTACGATAGATGGTGTATTAATTTAAATTTATTGGTTTATTGGGTTCTTTTTTGGGGACAACCCCGAGTGGGGACACCACAACATTTTTTCATGTTAACTCCTTGAATGGCTCTGCCATTCTTCCAAACGAAACCTCCTTTTTTACCTTTTCCGCCATTACCACCGGGTACTGGTAGGCTGATTTCAGGATCCTATTGGTAACAGAGACCTCGACTGTGATGGAGGGGATCTGAAAGCACACCTCAAAACCTGCCGCCAGCAGCTCTGCTATTTTCCTGTCTGGGAACCTATTTCGGAAGGTAAGCATTTCTGTTAGTTTCACTGGCGTCACCCCTTTGGGAATAGCTGGTAGTGGCCCCCTCATCTTCCTTTTTTAAAACATTTATCTGCCCGGTGTGATGACCCATTACAGAAGGAGCAAGCATGCCTGTATTTACAGTTGGCGGCGAATTTGCACTGGCTCTCATTGAACTACCAGCATAATCCTGACCTCTGCCCGCTCGCTTGCCCCCCTTCTCCCCTATCTCTTCCTCTACTTCCGTGGTGGCCGGATGACCCGGCCCTGCTTGGAAAGGGCTGCCCGAACCTCGCTTTCTTTTTCTGCCTTTCTTTGACTAAATTGTTTGTCGTATCTCAGCCATGTTTGCCCACCATTCACTCTATACGCTTCCCCAATAGCGTCTTGGTAGCAAAATAGTGCCGAGCAGTTCTCCCGTGCCCTCTCGCCTATGATACTTGCTAGGATAGAGAAAGCCTGCAACCAATTCGAGAATGTTTGTGGGATTAATCGCCACTTCCCTTTCTTTTCATCCTCCTTTCTATTATCGTGGTTCTTATTTTTGTCTAAATTAAATTTCTCAGCAGTAGGGAAAAAATTTCGACGTACTCATCCCTTCAAATTTGCTCTTTTACCTCCTTCTTTAAGTGTGCCCCCAGGGAACCCTCGTAGCAGACGTAAACTTCGCCCCATATCATCCAGGTGAATCTTATCCCCTTTCCCTTTCGTAGTCTGCTCTGCTACCGGTGACATACTTGTCGCCGCTGGCTGCTGATCCCCCTCTCCCTGCCCTACCCCTTCGCTCCGCACCACCTCATCACCCAATGGGACCCAGGCTGACGCTGTAGCTGGTGGCAGGTTGTGCGCCTCCAGAGAGGCTATGCAATTTTTAGGATAGTCAGCATGTTCTGCATACCTGCCCCTTCCGGGTTCCCCCCTACCCTTACTACCTGATCTACCTCTCCTGCCCTCTGACTGTGCTCCGTGCCCTCCGACATTAGTATGGGTGTAAACGGACACGACAAAGAGTCATACTCACGGGGCCGCGTGGGCGTTCCCGCCACACCGGCCGGACATCCCGCGTCCAGTCGTCCTCCCTGGTCGCACGGTGTTGTCCTTCCTGGAGTTCCTGACGCTGAGGAGGCATCCCTGGTGATAAATGCGCTAGGCAGGCCCTGGGTGAGTCTAGGGGGTAGATTGGGGCTAGCGGGGGGGTCATTGTGAGGGCTGCCATGACCTGCATATGACTAGCAGGCAAATTGGCCAGCAAAGGGGCAACAGGATCCTGTGCAAACTGCAGGGTGAGGTGGGGATAGCATGAGGAGTGCTTCACATTGTAGGGGGCTCTGCCGGGGAATGGGGCGGGCTGTGATTGTTAGTGGCCGGGAGGTGGAGGCAGAGACAGGCCCATGGTATGGGTTATGGAGGAGCATAGTGGGGGCTGCGCCTTGCCCCCTGCAGAATCCAGTGCTGGCCGCCGGGTCCCATGTGCAGGCACTGGCTGCGGCGCCCTGCCGCCGATATCCCTCTTCCTGCCCGCGGTCACAAGACCGCAGGTCCTAGACGACTCGCTCGTCCGCTTCTGGAAGTAGACTCAGTTTTCTCTGCAGGCTTTATTAAATGGCATAAAGCTCTGCACTCCAGCAAACTAAACACGGCCTTACTGGCAAAACGACAAAACAAAAGAATAAACGATAGCAGAGTCCATATGAGTATGGGATTTGCCCACACAAGTTGTAGTTCAAGCCTTCAGCTCTGTCTTGAGCTGAAGCTCTCCCAGTCTGGAGACCTTGCCTCTCCAAACCACAATACAGAAAAAAAACAGGACTGAACATTTATTGTCAAACTACTGTGTTTTCTCTTTTTAAATCTTAATGACAACCAAAGGCATCCAAATGACCCTGATCAAAAGTTCACATACCCAGGTGATTTTGGCCTGATAACATGCACATAATTTGACACAAATGGGTTTGAATGGCTGCTAAAGGTAACATCCTCACCTGTGACCTGTTTGCTTGTAATCAATGTGTGTGCATAAAAGCTGAGTGAGTTTCTGGGATCCAGACAGACTCTTGCATCTTTCATCCAGTCAGGTGGATCGATGATGTTTTGGGGATGTGTGAGCTACAAAGCAGGGCCGGCTCCAGGTTTTTGTGGGCTCTTGGCAAAAGAGTCTCAGTGGGCCCCTTTAACACATACCACAATTCATGATGCATAGATACCGCAGAGAAATATATATATAGCACAATGCCAAAGATTTCACTTCTTACATTACATGATCGATATCTATTGTAAATTCCACAATAGCTCAATAGCTCAGAAACCGGCGAATCGCTCCATACAGAATACTGGCCCTCATAAAATGCTCCATACAGGATACTGGTCCCCATATAACGCTCCATACAGAATACTGGCCCCCATAAAATGCTCCATACAGGATACTGGCCCCCATATAACGCTCCATAGAGAATACTGACCCCCTTATAACGCTCCATGCAGGATATTGGCCCCCATATAATGCTCCATACAGAATACTGGCCCCCATATAATGCTCCATACAGAATACTGGCCCCCATATAACACTCCATGCAGGATGTCACCCCCCCTTAAAATGCCCCATGCAGGATGTCACTTCCCCCCTTTTAATGCCCTATGCAGGATGTCAACCCCCCATATAATGCCCCATGCAGGATGTCACTCCCCCCCTTTTAATGCCCCATGGAGGATGTCACGTCCCCCCTTTTAACGCCCCATGCAGTATGTCACACCCCACCTCCCTTATAATGCCCCATGCAGGATGTCAATTCCCCCCCTTTTAATGCCCCATGCAGGATGTCACTTCCCCCCCTTTTAATACCCCATGCAGGATGTCACCTCTCCCCCCCTTCCTTATAATGCCCCATGCAGTATGTCACTTTCCCCCCTTATAATGACCCATGCAGGCTGTCACCCTCCCTTATAATGCCCCATGCAGGATAAACTCCCCCCCTTATAATGCCCCACGCAGGATGTCACCCTCCCTTATAATGCCCCATGCAGGATGTCACACCCCCCCTTTATAATGCCCTATGCAGGATGTCACCCCCCCTTTATAATGCCCCATTCAGGATGTCACTTCCCCCCTTATAATTCCCCATGCAGGATGTCACACACACCTCCCCTCCCTTATAATGCCCCACGCAGGATGTCCCTTCCCCCCTTATAATGCCCCATGCAGGATGTCACACACACCTCCTCTCCCTTATAATGCACCATGCAGGATATCACACCCCCCCTCCCTTATAATGCCCCATGCAGTATGTCACTTTCCCCCCTTATAATGCCCCATGCAGGATGTCACCTTTCCCCCCTTCCTTATAATGCCCCATGCCCCCATATATTAAAAAAAGAAAAATCAAATACTCACCTCACTCTTTACCTGCTGCCGCTGCTCTGGGCTCCAGCATCGCCAACGTCTTCCCGCTCTGCGCTGTGACGGCTCAGGAGAGAGCGCGGTGTAAAGACATCACTGCGCCCTCTGACCTGAGATGTCACAGTCAGAGGACGCGGAAGACACCGGAGCTGCTGCGGAGGCACGGGGAGAGGTAAGTATTGTTTCACTGGCTGCCGGGGCCCTGAGCAAGTTGGGGGGGAGTGGGCGCTGACACTACTCTCCTCCGCTCATGGGTCCCATAGAGTGCCGGGGTGCCCAACGGCGAATGGTCCCCTCCACCTGCTCAGGGCCCCGGCACTTACCGAGGTGCGCCGGGTGCTGACAAAACGGTGCACCAGGTTTATGAATTTGGCATTAAGTAAAAAATGGTCTTTCTCTGTCTTGAACTATGTTTGGTAAATTTTGGCACCAAAAATTGCAAAAATTGCCCCCAATAGTGGCTTATTGAAAAATACAGCAGGGTTGGACTGGAGTAAAGTGGTGTCAAATTTTAAAATGGTTTCAATTGATGAATCAGAATAAAACATCTGGAATTACTAGACTTTGCCCACAAAACGGAAAACAAAATAAAAACAACCAGGCAAGCACATAAAGAATAAACTTAAAAAAAGGCGCAAATAAAATAATTAAATAGGTATAAACAAAAAGGCGCTAAACACACAAAGCTAGACAAAAACACAGGTGCAAAGGCAATCAGGGCATGTGACCTGGAGCCGTTCCCTATGTGTAATAATCAGAGAAGCTAAAAAGTGCATTGGCTGAAAGATGGGGGTGATAAGTGATGGGGATCTGTATATAACTACTATAACCAAACAGAATGACAATTCCAGTTTTCTTCCTCTACATGATGCTAATGTAAATCATGTCCTTTCAGTTCAGTATGAAGATAAACGCTGGCCAAACACCACCATCACTTACCTCATCCTCTGGGATCCTGATGCCATCATCCAGCTTCATGTAGATGATCTGCAATACAACAGATAAGAATTAGTTTGTATTTATTTTTTTTAATATCATAAAGGAGTTGTGTAGCCTTGGTGGAATTTTCATAAAGCATTGTATCCTAACACACTGTCAGGATTCGGCTTTCGCCTGTCGGTTCCAGCAGTTGCCATGTGACCAAAAGTATGCAATTTTCATACAAGTGGTCCTATCAGTAGAACATTACATACTGCTTGTATTCTGTCGAAAATTACATCAGGGCTGAACAACCCCTTTGATTCAGTCATTTAATAAATTCCTCATATTATTGCATACTAGGACTTCTAGCTTAGAGATGCCTGCAGGGCCATAGGTAACGGAGCACTTATATAGACTATGGTGGCAATGAGGCTCTTACCCTGTCATCATCGTCATACCCACCGCATCCTGATCCTAATAGAAGAAAAGAGGAAAATTACAAATTGTATAGGTAAAATGTTAGTGCACTCTCAGATCTGCACTGTATTATTGGGGTTTTTCTCTGTGTATTTGTGTTTTTTCGATATTCTAGTTTTGATGCAGTTTTATGCTTCATTTAACAAAAATTGTAGACACACAAATATCTATGATTTTGTGCCCTTTTAGTCAGTTGCTTAATACGCTAGTCATACAGTTTTACTTTTTCTGAATATTTCTTTGTGTACATGTCTCACGGAGCAGAGTGACCTCGGTGAACTATAATGATTTAACTCTCATTAACTGACCAAATATGTGATATTTCCGCTGACTAACTGACTTGAACACAGCAGATCTGCCTCCACTCATGGTCCTCACACTGCCTGTGTCACGTGCTGCCTGTGAGCGGCCACCGATAGCGCCGCCCACAGGCAGCATCAGCAGCACAAGGTACTTAGAAAGAAGCTTGTATTTATCATTAAAACACACTGGCATTTTTTTTAAAAGTACCGGACAACCCTTTTAAGGACTTGCTCCGATCTACAGAGTTTCTGCCATTTTGACAGCAAAACTAGCAGAGCACTCTGGCAAAACAGTCTCCGCCTTTGAACGTAAGGCCAAGTTCACACAATTTTATTTTCGGTCTGAGTGCTGTCCATGAAATAACTGACATCACACGGACGGCACGAGGACCAATGCAGTTCAATTAGTTGATAGGAGCATGGGTTTTTTTGTTTTTCATGGACCGAATCTGCATGCAAAAACACATCTTAGCATGTGTTAGTTTCTTCTGTAGGTCAGATGAGACTTGCCTATGTAAGTCTATGTGTGCGCAAAAAAATTGGATCCAATACGGATCATCTGAATAGTGCAAGATTTTTATGGATACAAACAATTCTTTAACATAGGAAATGGTATTCGGTCATGTAAATGCCATACGGATGAAAATGGAGATGAAAATCATCTGTTTTTGTGGATGAAATCAAACATACTGTATCTAATAGATGAAAGAGCCTGGCACTGACACCATCTATAAAGCTGTCCAGCAGGTCAGAAATCATCGACATGTAGCTCTCGGCATCGTCCTGCGGCTCCATCGCGCTATCAGAGGCTGTAGATCCGGACATCGATGGCTCCTGGGCAGAGATTAGAAATATGTTTAAACATGTGAGAATGTCATATTCCAGAGTCACCAATAAAAAGTTACAAAGTGAGACCATAACATAAGACTAGAAAAGTGCTGAGTAAATGAATATAAGAGAGAACACAATATCTGAGTGCCCAATCACATAAGTACAATATACAGGATCAACGCACAAATCTGTATTCCCCTGCGCCATGAAGTCAGAGGTGCGGACTTAGTTCACTTTCTGAAGAAAACCTATTGATTACTCATCTGATCCCAGCATTTTACACCAGTTATGGCCGTTATTCAATAACCACCAAAAAATACACCCCTAAAATAGAACTTTTAATGATTAGGTTAAAAACTCACAAAAACATATATTATAATGTGTATATCCAATTACACATTTAACAGCCAATATATATAAGGGTCCACAATAAATATATAATATATTGACAGGATATGATATATAGGACCCTATTACACCCCTAATCTAAAGTGCAGCACAGGTAGTAGTAATCACAAAATCCTGGATGTGTGTCAATATAACAAAATACACAGCAATTCACTGCCCATGTTTGAAAAGACAAAGATGTTATACATCAAAGTGTGCATCAATTATTAAGTCCCTGACCCTATAAGTATATGCAGAAATGATCAGGAGTCGTCAGGGAAAATATATCAATAGGGAAACACAAAAAATCAAGACACCAAACAGAATAAGCAAATGAGCATAAGTATCTTAATAGATAACCAGTACTGATGAGCGAGCGTGCTCGTTTAACCTATTAATTGAGCACCCTCGGGTGCTCGCCGAGTATTTGCGGCGTGCTTGGCATCTATGTTTGATCTGCCGCGGCTGCATGTGTCACGGCTGTTAGATAGCTGCAGCACATGCAGGGATTGCCTAACAAACAGGGTTAAACAAGCACGCGCGCTCATCACTAATAACCAGCCTTATAAGAAGTCCACATCTGGTGTATTGATTTTTTGTGTTGCCCTATTTGTATACTTTTCAGCAAATCCCAACCGGCATATTTTTTTTATTCAAAGAAAAAGAAATTGGAAATTCATAAAAACATGTGATTATGTCCCCATTTTCCAAGACCTGTTACAGTTTCATTTTTCCGTCAATATTGCTGTGTGAGAGCTTGATTTTTGCATGGCGAGCTGACGTGTTTATTGATGCCATTTGGGGTAGATATCACGTTTTGATCGCTTATTGCATTTTTTTACAGAGTTGCTGTAGCCGAAAAATTACAATTCTGGCTTTTGGATTTTTTTCTCTTTACAGCAGGTGTCCCAACCTGTGGCTCGAGGGCACACATGTGGCTTGCGGACTCATGAAATGTGTCTCACGACCGTCTGCCAGCCCAATGCATTAGCACCAAGCCTAGCAAACAGCTATGAGGAGCAGATCTCCAGATGGTGACTTCTATGATTAGCCCAGTACAAAAGAGCAGATCTGGATGCTCATATACTGGCCTTGGGGGTTTAGAGATAATTTAAGTATTGTAAGCTGGAGATAGGATACTTATAGTCATAGGGGATGCTTGAAGCTGGATGTAACAGTGTTGTGGGGGTGGTTGAGGAGACAATACTGAATGAGGGTAAGGTGGAAACCCCTGGATCTAGGTATACTGCTTCAGGCCCCCTTCTCACATCCATTTTCTATGTCCATATGAGGCCCGTTTTTAAAGGACCGCAAATATGTATGACATACACACACCTATTGTATTCAATGGGTGTACACACATGTCAGGTTGCTCACACGGACCTTGAGTCCGTGTCACGCTGTCTCTGTATACTGGAGGTAGGGGGCCTAAGCTGACCCTAAGCTGGGGCCCTGACTAATCCCTCAACCTGGAGGTACTGTTAAAGGTACAGAGGTCCAGGCCGCCAGCGTAACCCCTACCTCCTGAGGATCCCTGCACCTAAGTAATCTAGTCCTGAGAAGGACCCCGATCACAACAAAAGGGGACAAGTAATAATATGCCCACACACAGTACTTAGACGAACGAGACAGTACAAGGGAAAAACCAAAACCACCTTGCATACAAAAACTACACAACTACAACAGAGGGAACACCAACGGGAAAGGAGAAAAATGATAAAGCGAGGAAGGGAA
Source organism: Phyllobates terribilis (assembly GCF_046119375.1). NCBI lineage: Eukaryota > Metazoa > Chordata > Amphibia > Anura > Dendrobatidae > Phyllobates > Phyllobates terribilis. Next base: position 374,064 of record NW_027362982.1, read on the forward strand.
AATACACTCCAAATACACTTATCTCAGAAACTCCAAATACCACGATCCGCTCTGTAAGTCTGTATGAAATGCTTTCACCGACACTTCCCTAACAGACCAGCAGGCATTTGAAGGAGTCTCACTACAGCAGCATTGATTGCAGCTGGGCGAGGCTGACCTCGTCTAGCACAGAGAGAGAGAGAGAATTAACTCCCTCACTGCCGAAAAACACAAAGCACCAAAAAGTCAGCTGCGAGAAGTCAGGCTGTGTAATCGTGACGATCTTCGTGGCAACACACCCGTGACAGTACCCCCCCTTCTACGAGGGGCCTCCGGACCCTCAGGGCCAGGTTTATCCGGGTGAGTCGTGTGGAAGGCCCGAACTAATCGGTCTGCGTTAATATCCGACGCAGGAACCCACATCCTCTCCTCAGGACCATACCCTTTCCAATGAACCAGGTACTGAAGGGACCGGCGATTAAAGCGTGAATCGATGACCCTCGATACCTGGAACTCCAAGTTACCATTGACCACCACCGGCGCCACATACCTCTTAAGCAACGATCTGTGGAACACGTTGTGAATTTTAAACGTAGGGGGGAGGTCAAGACGGAATGCCACCGGATTAATAATAGAACTGATTCTGTACGGCCCGATGAACCTGGGACCCAGTTTCCAGGAGGGAACCTTAAGTTTTATATTCCTGGTAGACAACCATACCCGATCGTTCACACTTAGGTCCGGACCAGACACTCTCCTCCTATCAGCCATACGTTTGTATCGGTTCCCCATAGTATTCAGATTCTTCAGCACCCCTCTCCATACTGAAGCGAGTGATGAGGAAAAACGTTCCTCCTCAGGAACCCCCGAAGAGCCCCCCCTACTGAAAGAACAAAACTGGGGGTGAAAACCATATGCCCCAAAAAACGGGGACTTACCAGTGGACTCGCACCGCCTATTATTAAGAGCAAACTCTGCCAGAGGTAAGAAAGAAGCCCAGTCCTCCTGGTTCTCTGACACAAAACACCGGAGATATGTCTCCAAGCTCTGGTTCATACGTTCCGTCTGACCATTGGTCTGAGGATGAAAAGCCGATGAGAACGACAAATGCATCCCCCGCCGTGCACAAAACGCCTTCCAGAACTTGGACACAAACTGAGACCCCCGATCAGACACCACCTCGGAGGGTACCCCGTGAAGCCTCACAATCTCTCCAATGAACACCTGCGCAAGAGTTTTAGCATTAGGGAGAGCCGGAAGAGCGATAAAATGTGCCATCTTGCTGAACCTGTCCACTACAACGAGTATGACTGTTTTACCCGAAGACTGAGGGAGGTCCGTAATAAAGTTCATAGACAGATGAGTCCAAGGACGCTCCGGGATTTTCAAAGGTAAGAGGGCCCCAGACGGACGGGTATGTGAGGTCTTAGAGCGCGCACAAACCCCACAGGATGCGACAAAAGTTACCACCTCCTTATGTAAGTTAGGCCACCAAAACCGACGCGAGAGGAGATCCACAGTTGCTCTACTCCCCGGGTGTCCTGCAAAAACTGAGTTATGGTGTGCCTCGATCACCTTTTGTCGCAACTGATCTGGAACAAACAGTCTCCCCGGAGGTCCAACAGGGGCGTCCCCCTGAGCCTCCAATACCTCCTCCTCAAGCTCAGAGCATACTGCCGAAACCACCACCCCCTCCTGAAGGATAGGAATCGGGTCGTCCGTATTCCCGGCCCCAGGGAAACTACGAGATAAGGCATCCGCCTTTACATTTTTTGACCCAGGACGATATGTAACGACAAAATTAAACCTGGTAAAAAACAATGACCACCTAGCTTGTCTGGGATTCAGACGTTTCGCGGACTCCAGATATAGCAGGTTCTTGTGATCGGTGATGACGGTGACCGGATGGACTGCCCCCTCCAAAAAATGGCGCCACTCCTCAAAAGCTAACTTAATGGCCAAGAGTTCCCTATTGCCGACATCGTAATTACTCTCAGCGGACGACAATTTTTTAGAGAAAAAGGCGCACGGATACCACTTACCAGGGGACGAACCTTGTGACAATACTGCTCCCACCCCTACCTCGGAAGCGTCTACCTCTACAATGAATGGCTGTGACGCATCAGGTTGAATGAGTATGGGTGCCGAGGCAAAACATTTTTTCAAGGAGGAGAATGCTTGACAAGCCTTGTCAGACCACCTAGAAAAATCCGTCCCCTTTTTAGTCATGTCTGTGAGAGGCTTAACCATGGACGAGAAATTACGAATAAACTTCCGGTAATAATTAGCAAACCCCAAGAAACGTTGTAGTGCCTTAAGATTCTCTGGCCGATCCCACTCAAGAACTGCCCGCACTTTCCCAGGGTCCATACGAAAACCGGACGCTGAAACCAGGAAGCCTAAAAACTGGAGTTCCTGTACGGCGAACACACACTTTTCCCATTTGGCATACAGTTTATTATCCCGCAAGATCTGTAACACCTGCCTAACGTGCTCCTGATGAGACACCAGATCCGGCGAGTAAATTAAGATATCATCCAGATATATGACAACAAACTGTCCCACCAGGCGGCGAAAAATGTCATTAACAAAGTGTTGGAACACCGCCGGGGCATTAGTCAGACCGAATGGCATGACAAGGTTCTCATAATGCCCCTCCGGAGTGTTAAACGCCGTCTTCCACTCATCTCCCTCCTTCATCCTAATCAGATTGTACGCCCCCCTGAGATCCAACTTAGAGAACCATTTGGCGCCCACGATCTGATTAAAGAGATCGGGAATAAGTGGGAGCGGATACGGATCTCGGACCGTAATCCGATTAAGTTCACGGAAATCCAGGCAAGGGCGTAGGCCTCCATCTTTCTTCTTAATAAAGAAGAACCCTGCAGCCACCGGTGAAGATGAAGGTCTAATATGCCCCTTAGCCAGACTTTCTGAAATATAATCCTTCATGGCCTGCCTCTCAGGACCAGAAAGGTTATACAACCTAGCTTTAGGTAACTTGGCCTCAGGGAGCAGTTTTACAGAACAGTCATACTCGCGATGAGGAGGTAGTTCCTGACACCCTTTCTCCGAGAATACATCCTCAAAGTCCGCCAGAAATGGAGGTAAGACCCAAGGAGTAACCGCACCGATGATCGTGTTCATGCAGTTTTTATTACAGAATTTACTCCATTGGCTTATCTCTCTGGTTTGCCAATTAATAACCGGGTTATGCTTAGTTAACCAAGGAAGGCCCAACACTATAGGAGTGGGAAGACCCTCCAACACGTAGCAAGACAACAGTTCTTTATGTATCGCCCCCACTTGAAGTTTTACGTCATGCACAGCTTGCAAAAAACTTCCCTGACCGAGAGGCCTGGCATCGATCGAGAATATGGGGATGGGTTTAGCCAACTCACTCAATCGCATACCTTGAACCCGGGCAAACCGAGCATCAACCAGATTAGCCCCGGCCCCACTATCCAGAAGAACAGATATCCTCTCAGTTCTCGTACCCACCACCACCTCCGCCGGTACGAGAAACTGAGACGAACCTAGGGACGAAATACCTACTCCCAGATTGCCGTCCACCGCACAACCTGGGATCAACAGTTTTCCGACGACTCTTCACTCTGCAAGGGACGGGACGGACACCCCCCAATAAAATGTCCCTTTCTCCCGCAGAAGAAACACGTTCCTGTCTTATGGCGCACCACCGGTCCCCTCCCCCGAAATGATGTCCCTCCTGATTGCATAGGCTCCTCTGGACTGACCAGGGGAACCACCATATGAGGGGACCTTGTAGAAGGTGGAGTCATCACAGGGGGCGGAGTTGCCCCGCACCTCTCCCGAAGCCGTCTGTCAACGCGAATAGCAAGGGCCATAGCGGCTTCCAGTGACACGGGAGAGTCATACTGTGCCAACACATCCTGTAATTTGTCGGATAAACCTTGACAAAACTGGCTCCTAAGAGCCGGGTCATTCCACTGGGTGTCCGTGGCCCACCTACGGAACTCCGAACAGAATTCCTCCGCCGGACGATCTCCCTGCTGGATCCTACGTAACTTAGACTCAGCAAGGGAGATCCGATCTGGGTCATCATACACGAGTCCCAGAGCAGCGAAAAACCTATCCACTGACTGAAGAGCCGGGGAGCCCGGGGGAAGAGAGAACGCCCAAGATTGAGGGTCCCCTTGTAGGAGCGAGATGACAATTCCCACCCTTTGATCTTCACTCCCCGATGACCGAGGCCGCAGCCGAAAGTACAACTTGCATGCCTCCCGGAAAACAAAAAACTTGTCCCGCCCCCCAGTGAACCTGTCAGGGAGAGCTACTTTAGGTTCTGGTCCGGCTTGCTCCTGAGGACACAAAACCTTGGACCTAACGTCCGCCAGCTCCATGGACAAACTCTGCAACTGCCGAGCTAGACCGGCTACTGGATCCATGGTAGCTGGAGAAAAACTAAGTGGATCGGTGAAAATGTCACGCTGTCTCTGTATACTGGAGGTAGGGGGCCTAAGCTGACCCTAAGCTGGGGCCCTGACTAATCCCTCAACCTGGAGGTACTGTTAAAGGTACAGAGGTCCAGGCCGCCAGCGTAACCCCTACCTCCTGAGGATCCCTGCACCTAAGTAATCTAGTCCTGAGAAGGACCCCGATCACAACAAAAGGGGACAAGTAATAATATGCCCACACACAGTACTTAGACGAACGAGACAGTACAAGGGAAAAACCAAAACCACCTTGCATACAAAAACTACACAACTACAACAGAGGGAACACCAACGGGAAAGGAGAAAAATGATAAAGCGAGGAAGGGAAAATACACTCCAAATACACTTATCTCAGAAACTCCAAATACCACGATCCGCTCTGTAAGTCTGTATGAAATGCTTTCACCGACACTTCCCTAACAGACCAGCAGGCATTTGAAGGAGTCTCACTACAGCAGCATTGATTGCAGCTGGGCGAGGCTGACCTCGTCTAGCACAGAGAGAGAGAGAATTAACTCCCTCACTGCCGAAAAACACAAAGCACCAAAAAGTCAGCTGCGAGAAGTCAGGCTGTGTAATCGTGACGATCTTCGTGGCAACACACCCGTGACAGTCCGTATAAAAAAAGCCGCAGACTTGTCAGGTATTTTTGCGCAGCACTCACAAAATGCGTTCTGCAAACTGATGACACACGGATGACAACTGTGCATCATCTGCGTGACACGTACCGGCGCCTGGGAATCAGCGGTACAGTTCGCGCTGATCCCCAGCAGCGGCCGCTGCTGGAAGGGGCTCTCATCATTGTCCCCTGCTTGCGCTGAGATCAGCGCGAGCAAGAGACAATGTTAAGAGTTGTAGGCAGCCCCGTCAACAACGAGTGTAAAATGAAGAATAAAATTAAAAAAAACACTTATACTCACCTTACACATTATGCCCTGAAGCCCAAGTCACCTGTAATATAAAAAACAACCATAATACTCACTTGTCCGACAAACTGCCCCACACCGTAATCAACATCTACGATCACTGATTTACAACCTGAATGGTGCCAAGATGCGACCGTGCAGGCTGTAAGTCAGGTCACAATGACCTGCTGAGAGCGCATCTTCAGTGACAAGCGATGAAATCATAGAGGTTTTAAACATTTTAGAGTTTTACGTTTCCAAACTCTCGCATCCGAGCTTGCCTGGAACAACGAGGCCCTGGTGTCCACCTTCTGGGGAGGTCTTTCCGGTCGGATCAAGGATGAGCTAGCCGGTCGTGACATCCCTTCCACCCTGGACGACCTGGTATCATTAACTACCCGGATTGACATCCGTTTTCAGGAACGTGCAAAGGAGACTACCCGGAAGAGAAGATTTCCGCCTCTCGCTCATGTATTCCAAAAGCCTGCCTCTCAACCAGCATTTCCCCGGGCATGTTCGCCTGAGCCCATGCAAATTGACCAAACCAAGATGGTCAAGTCTCGCCAGGAGATGCGCCGTGCCGAGGTGAGTTGCTTCTACTGTGGCAGTAAAGAGCATCTGACCAATCCTGCCCGGTGAGGCCGGGAAACTCCAGTGTCTAGGACCGCTTGGAGAGGTCATCCTAGGCAAGTGTAAATCCTCTCTGTACTTGACTCTGTCCTTTTCTGTTTCCAGTGGTGAGACCCGCTTCTTCGAGATTGCCCATCTGGATTCCGGAGCCGCTGGGAATTTCATTCAACAGGCTGTTGTGGAGCGGTATCAGATTCCTACTGTACGTCTGGCTGAACCGTTGGCGGTTGTCTCCGTGGATGGGAGGCTTCTTCTGGAGACCATATTACTCGTCACAGAGCCTGTAACCCTTCAGGTGGGAATGCTGCACTCAGAGAAGATCTCCTTTCATGTGCTGTCCAGTCTCTCTCACCCCCTCTTGCTTAGTCTTCCCTGGTTACAAAGACATGAGCCCATCCTGAATTGGAGATCTGGTGAAATGCCATGAGTCCTGCTTGGATCCGGTTCGTCCAGCTCGACCCCCGTCTACTCTGGCTAATCTACCTGGTCTGCCGGCACCCTACTGGTCCTATGCTGACGTCTTCGACAAAAAGGAAGCAGAGACTCTACCACCTCATAGGAGGCATGATTGCCCCATCAACCTGGTACCTGGTGCTTCTCCTCCCCGCGGGCGTATCTACCCCTTGTCGCTGGCTGAGACCCGGATTATGTCTGAATACATAGAGGAGAATCTTGCTAGGGGATTTATCCAGAAATCCACCTCTTCGGCTGGAGCAGGATTCTTCTTAGTCAAGAAGAAAGACGGCTCTCTACGTCTCTGTATCGATTACAGGGGTCTTAACCAGATTACCATCAAAAATAAGTACCCCCTGCCTCTCATCTCGGAGCTGTTCAACCGCCTTAAAGGCGTAAAGATCTTCACCAAGCTTGATCATTGTGGGGCATACAATTTAGTCCGGATCCACCAGGGAGACGAGTGGAAGACGATATTCAACATCCGGGATGGTCACTACAAATACCGCGTAATGCCCTTTGGTCTCTGTAATGCTCCAGCCATCATCCAGGAGCTGGTTAACGACATCTTTCGTGATCTCCTGTATTCTTGCATGGTGGTGTACCTGGACGATATCTTGGTCCTCTCTCCGGATCTGCCCTCACACCGGAGGGATGTCCGTCAGGTTCCACTAATGCTCCGGCAGAATCGCCTATACGCTAAATTCGAGAAATGCCTCTTTGAGCAGACCTCTCTACCATTCCTGGGCTATATTATCTCCGAGACTGGTCTGCGGATGGATCCCGAGAAGGTCTCTGCCGTCTTAAAGTGGCCCCGACCGGAGGGGTTGAAAGTGATTCAGCGATTCCTGGGCTTCACAAATTATTACCGCCTCTTCATTCCTCATTTCTCCTCCCAAACTGCTCCTATCTCCGCGCTCACCCGTAAAGGAGCAAATCCCAGGGAATGGACTTCCGAAGCGGAGGAGGCCTTCGTCTCCCTAAAACAAGCCTTCTCCTCCGCTCCTGTGCTACACCGCCAGGATTGCAACAAGCAGTTCTTCCTGGAGGTTGATGCATCCTCCTCCGGAGCCGGAGCGATGCTCACCCAGAAATCCTCGTCCGGGAGAATGGTAACCTGTGGCTTCTTCTCCAAGCTCTTCTCCTCATCTGAGCGCAATTACTCCATAGATCGTGAGCTGCTGGCCATCAGATTAGCGCTGGAGGGTTGCTCTGCACCAGGTGGTCATCTACACTGACCACAAAAACCTCGCTTATTTGCAGAACGCCCAAAGATTAAATCCGCGTCAGAACAGGTGGTCTCTATTCTTTGCCAGATTCTGCTTCACTCTGCATTACCGCCCGGCGGACAAGAACATTAAAGCTGACGCTCTATCCCACTCATTCTTGTCTTCTGACCAAGAGGAGGAGCCTCTACATATTATCAACCCCTCCAAAGTAATGACTGTGGCTCCGTTTGACCTGTCTCATCTTCCACCCGGTAAGACCTTTGTAGCGGTTCCAGTTCGTAAGAAGGTTCTACTCTGGGGCTAGTCATCCAAACTAGTCGGTCATGTTGGCCAGAGGACGATCTTTCTGCTCATCGCCCGACATTACTGGTGGCTTTCCCTGCTCAAGGATATTGCGGACTTCGCGGCTTGTTCCTCCTGTGCCCGTAACAAGGTTCCCAGGCACCTTCCATCCGGCCATCTTCTTCCTCTTCCCGTGCCTTCCACTCCATGGCAACACATTGCAATGGACTTCATTATGGAACTCCCTGTTTCTGCCGGTTGTACGGTCATTTGGGTGGTCGCTGACCGCTTTTCTAAAATGGCCCACTTCATCCCTCTGCCTGGTCTTCCATCTGCATCTGTGCTGGCTAAGGACTTCATCCATCACATTTTTCGTCTCCAGGCCTACCCCTCCACATTGTGTCTGATCGCGGGGTTCAGTTCACTTCGCGCTTCTGGAAAGCTACGTGTAAGCTGCTGGATGTCTCCTTGGATTTCTCCTCTGCTTAGCATCCTCAGTCCAATGGTCAAGTGGAATGTATCAACTAGGTCCTTACCAGCTTTCTTCGGCACTTTGTCAACGCTCACCATAACGATTGGGTTGAGCTCCTGCCCTGGGCCAAGTTCTTTTATAATAACCATGAGAGCGAGTCTTCCTCTAAATCTACGGTCAACATCCCCGGATTCCGTTTCCCGTCTCCTCTTCAGTGGACAATCCTGCCGCGGAGTCTCTGGTCAGCGAATTTTCAGCTATTTGGGAAGACACTAGATCTGCACTTCTTCAGTCCTCCGAGCGGATGAAGAAACATGCTGATAAGAGACGTCTGGATCTGCCTCTATTCCGTCCGGGAGACAAGGTCTGGCTCTCCTCCAAATATGTTCGTCTCAAGATACCTTCTTATAAGTTGGGTCCGCGGTTCATCGGTCCATTCAAGGTTCTGAACCAAATCAAGCCCGTGGCTTGCAAGCTGAAACTCCCAGTCACCTTAAGGATTCCCAACTCCTTTCATGTATCTCTCCTCAAACCTGTTGTCCTTAATTTTTTCTCTGACGATCCAGGTACCGTTCCAGCTCCAGTCTCTGCTGAGGACGTCTTTGAGGTAGAAAACATTTTGGCCACCAAGAGGGTAAGAGGAAAGACTTTCATTCTTGTGGATTGGAAGGGGTTTGGCCCTGAGGAGAGGTCTTGGGAACCCAGGGAGAACATTCATGCCCCTCATCTTCTTAAAAAATTTCTTGCGGGCCTAAAGAAGAGGGGGCGTAAAGGGGGGGGTACTGTAGCATAGGCGTCTCTGCCTCCTCCCGGGCAGGGACGCCGTTCCCCTCACCGCCGCGGTCCAGGTCCGGCGTCCTCCTGCTCCTGTGGCACGCACCGTGCACAGCTTCCCAGGCTCTGTGCTTAGGACGTGCGTGCGAGCGCGCCCTCGCTCTTAAAGGGGCCGCACGCGCCATCCTATAGAGTCCCCGGCCAATGGCCAGAGGACTGCCCCTATATAAGGCACCTCCTCCAAAATGTTATCTGTTGTGCCCGCCAGCCAGCTTACCTGGAGCACCTGCCTGTAACCTGCCGTGCCCGCCAGCCTGCCTACACAGAGCACCCATCTGGCCACCTGCCGAACCAGCCTGCTTAGCTACCCGGACCACCCGTCAGCCTTCCTGCCATGATCATCCACTGTACCGGTCAGTTCTTGCTTTCTGACCCGTGGAAGTCACCTGCTCTCACACAAGGTCGGTCCCAGAGTGGCACCTGGTCCACCTGCCCGGTCCCTCACTGGTTCACGGAGTCGATTGAGCCACCGTGCGACCTTGGTCAGGCCGAGTAGGCACTTAGTCACGACCCTTTGGTCCCTCCTTGCACCGAAGCATAGAGGTTCCACCACCCGGACCCATAACACTCTCTTCCCATTGAAAAAAATAAAGTTGAATCCAAAATGTCTGACTTCAAAATGGCCGCCATGGTCACCACCCATCTGGAAAAGTTTCCCCCCTCCCATATACTAATGTGCCACAAAAAAGAAGTTGATATCACCAAACATTCCCATTTACTTTAGGTGTATCCATATAAATGGCCCATCCTGTATATCACTGCACAATGTTGCTCTACTGTGTCCTGTTTGGTTTTTACACCTTCCACCATTTATTCTAGTTTCAATTTATGTGAGACCCCCTATACTCACTTATTTTCATATACAGGTGCATCTCAGTAAATTAGAATATCATCAAAAAATTAATTTATTTCAGTTCAATACAAAAAGTGAAACTCATATATTACATAGAGTCATTGCAAACTGAGTGATCTATTTCAAGTGTTTATTTCTGTTAATGTTGATGATTATGGCTTACAGCCAATGAAAACACAGAAGTCATTATCTCAGTAAATTAGAATACTTTATAACAACAGCTTGAAAAATGTTTTTAAATCCGAAATGTTGGCCTACTGAAATGTATGTTCAGTAAATGCCCTCAATACTTGGTCTGTGCTCCTTTTGCATCAATTTTTGATGATAATCTAATTTTAATCCATGATGGTGCAGTGTGTTGCTAATGGTAATGTTTGAGACTGTGGTCCCAGCTCTCTTCAGGTCATTGACCAGGTCCTCCTGTGCAGTTCTCGGCTGATTCCTGACCTTTCTCAGAATCATCCTTACCCAATGATGCGAGATCATACATTGTGATTTACTGGTTTTTATTTTCAGATTTTGTCTCTCAGTGAAGTGTACCTACGATAAAATTACAGTCCTCTCCCTTCTTTGTAGGTGGGAAAACTTGCAAAATCTGCAGTGCATCAATTACTTATTTTCCCCACTGTATACCAGGAAGGGGGGCCATATATACCATGATGAGGATCATATATACCAGAATGGGGGCCACATATATACCTGAATGGAAATCATATATATCTGCATTTATAAATGACACACTTTATGATATTCAATGCATTAATTATATTATATTTTTATTGTATTAAATTATTTTCCATTTCATATTGTTTTTCTGTATTTGTCACTATAGATATTATCATTAAAGGGAATCTGTCACCCCCCTGGGACTTTTCAGACCTCTACTATGGGCATACAGGTTATAGAAAAGTAAGTCTATACATACCTGTATGACCCATAGTAGAGGTCTGATTGCAGAGAAAAGTTTTTTATTCAGTTCTGTTTTGCACAGGTTTGGTGTCCGGGGGACGCCAAGAAATCCCTGTCTATCTCTTTTTTATTGCCCTAAATCCCCGCCTATATGCTTAGTTATCATATTCCCCCCTCCCCTGCATGTCACAGGGCCCTGTTACGTGCACTGCACTCCCTGACTTCCCGGGCATGCGCAAAGCGCTGCTCACATAGGGTGCTTTGCTTCCTCCCGGACCCGTCTCTCCATGCACTGCGCTGCACGGTTCTATTGTGCATGCCCCGGGGAGTCACTGTCACTTCCCAGCGCCTGCGCAGTAGAACTGTGTGGCGCAGAGCACACAGACGGGGCGGGGATGAAGCAAAGCGCGCTTTATGTGAGAGGCGCTTTGCGCATGCCCGGGGCGTGCGACGTGCAGGGGAGGTGGGAATATGATAACTAAGCATATAGGCGGGGATTTAGGGCAATAAAAAAGAGATAGACGGGGATTTCTTGGCGTCCCCCGGACACCAAGCCTGTGCAAAACAGAATTGAATAAAAAACTTTTCTCTGCAATCAGACCTCTACTATGGGCCATACAGGTATGTATAGATTTACTTTTCTATAACCTGTATGCCCATAGTAGAGGTCTGAAAAGTCCCAGGGGGGGTGACAGATTCCCTTTAATATGTATTTTATTTATGGCAATATTCAGGGTCGGACCGGCCTGGCGGGATATTGGGGAAATCCCCGGTGGGCCCCGATGAGAGAGTGAGAGAATTAGTTACAGGGGCCCTTTATAAGTGCGGGCCTTTTAAAAGCACGACCGAAGATGTAGCGTCACGTGCACATTACATTCAGCGGTGACAGTAGGCCCGCTGCAGTGACGCGCATACTTACATGATCTGGATAGGAGGAGGACGCAAGTTGCTGTTCTTTGTGGGCGGTGATACGCACCGCTCTCTGCTTTCGCTCTGCCTCAGCTGCCTGTAATGCTACCTGGCAGTGGTGTGGTGTCAGGTGACAAGCCGATGATGCTCTCTGCTCTCCCTGCTCCCAGGCCGGCTTCTGACACCGACCTTGCTCTCCTGTCCCGGCTCCTGCTTTTGGCCTTGTAAGTTGTAACACTGGCGGCGGCATCTGCGCGCCACTTTCTTCTCTTCTGCTCTCGGCCTTGTTGTAACACCGGCTCCAGGCTGGGTATGTGGACACCGGCACCGGCGCACCACCCTCTTCTCTCCTGCTCACGGCCTTGTAAGGGCAGCTCCGGGTATGTGGTGACCCGCACTCTGCGCTTGACTCTAACCAAGGCTGGAAACAAGGTTGCAGGCAGGCCTAGGCTACAGCTCTCCCTGCTTTTCAAGTGCAGTTTTCTGAGTGACTGTTCCCATCCAGCATTGGCCAACAAACAATAATATCATTTATACATTATGCATTGCACTCTAGGCCTCTTATATGAAATATAGATCACCGTCTTGGCCTCTCATATGACATACACAGTCTGTATATGTCATATAGGAGGCCAAGAGTGCGGTATACGACATATATGAGGCCTAGAGTGCGGGCGGCGGGTCTATATGATGTATACAACACACTCAGCCTCCTATATAAAGTATAGACTATAGGAGGCTGAGAGTGCAGTATACGTCATATATGAGGCCTAGAGTGCGGGCGGCGGGTCTATATGATGTATACAACACACTCAGCCTCCCATATGAAGTATATACTATAGGAGGCTGAGAGTGCAGTATACGTCATATATGAGGCCTAGAGTGCGGGCGGCGGGTCTATATGATCTATACAAACACTCAGCCTCCTATATAAAGTATAGACTATAGGAGGCTGAGAGTGTGGTATACGTCATATATGAGGCCTAGAGTGCGGGCGGCGGGTCTACATGATGTATACAACATACTCAGCCTCCTATATAAAGTATAGAGTATAGGAGGCTGAGAGTGCGGTATACGACATATATGAGGCCTAGAGTGCGGGCGGCGGGTCTACATGAAGTATACAACACACTCAGCCTCCTATATAAAGTATAGACTTTAGGAAGCTGAGAGTGCAGTATACGTCATATATGAGGCCTAGAGTGCGGGCGGCAGGTCTACATGATGTATACAAGGCATTCAGTCTCCTATATAAAGTTTAGACTATAGGAGGCTGAGAGTGCAGTATACGTCATATATGAGGCCTAGAGTGCGGGCGGCGGGTCTATATGATGTATACAACACACTCAGCCTCCTATATAAAGTATAGACTATAGGAGGCTGAGAGTGCGGTATATGTCACATATGAGGCCTAGAGTGCGGGCGGCGGGTCTACATGATGTATAGAACACACTCAGCATCCTATATAAAGTTTGGACTATAGGAGGCTGAGAGTGCGGTATACGTCATATATAAGGCTTAGAGTGCGGGCGGCGGGTCTATATTATGTATACAATGCACTCGGCTTTCTATATAAAGTATAGACTATAGGAGGCTGACAGTGCAGTATATGTCATATATGAGGCCTAGAGTCCGGGCGGCGGGTCTACAAGATGTATACAACACACTCAGCCTCCTATATAAAGTATAGACTATAGGAGGCTGAGAGTGCGGTATACGTCATATATGAGGCATAGAGTGCGGGCGGCAGGTCTGTATGATCTATACAACACACTCAGCCTCCTATATAAAGTACAGACTATAGGAGGCTGAGAGTGCGGTATACGTCATATATGAGGCCTAGAGTGCGGGCAGCGGGTCTATATGATGTATACAACACACTCAGCCTCCTATATAAAGTATAGAATACAGGAGGCTGAGAGTGCAGTATACGTCATATATGAGGCCTAGAGTGCGGGCGGCGGGCCTATATGATGTATTCAACACACTCAGCCTTCTATACAAAGTATAGACTATAGGAGGCTGAGAGTGCAGTATACATCAAATAAGAGGCCTACGGTGCAGGCGGCGGGTCTATATGATGTATGCAACACAATCAGCCTCCTATATAAAGTATATACTATAGGAGGCTGAGAGTGCGGTATACGTCATATATGAGGCCTAGAGTGCGGGCGGTGGGTCTACATGATGTATACAACACACTCAGCCTCATATATAAAGTATAAACTATAGGAGGCTGAGAGTGCGGTATACGTCATATATAAGGCTTAGAGTGTGGACGGCGGGTCTATATGATGTATACAACACACTCAGCCTCCTATATAAAGTATAGACTATAGGAGGCTGAGAGAGCGGTATACGTCATATATGAGGCCTAGAGTGCGGGTGGGGGTCTATATGATCTATACAACACACTCAGCCTCCTATATAAAGTATAGACTATAGGAAGCTGAGAGTGCAGTATACGTCATATATGAGGCCTAGAGTGCGGGCGGCAGGTCTATATGATTTATACAACACACTCAGCCTCCTATATAAAGTATATACTATAGGAGGCTGAGCGTGCGGTATATTTCATATATGAGGCCTAGAGTGCGGACGGCGGGTCTATATGATGTATACAACACACTCAGCCTCTTATATAAAGTATAGACTATAGGAGGCTGAGAGTGCGGTATATGTCATGTATGAGGCCTAGAGTGCGGACGGCGGGTCTACATGATGTATCCAACACACTCAGCCTTCTATATAAAGTATAGACTATAGGAAGCTGAGAGTGCAGTATACGTCATATATGAGGCTTAGAGTGTGGACGGGTCTACATGATGTATACAATGCACTCGGCCTCCTATATAAAGTATATACTATAGGAGGCTGAGAGTGCGGTATACATCATATATGAGGCTTAGAGTGCGGACGGGACTACATGATGTATACAATGCACTCGGCCTTCTATATAAAGTATATACTATAGGAGGCTGAGAGTGCGGTATATGTCATGTATGAGGCCTAGAGTGCGGACGGCGGGTCTACATGATGTATCCAACACACTTAGCCTTCTATATAAAGTATAGACTATAGGAAGCTGAGAGTGCAGTATACGTCATATATGAGGCTTAGAGTGTGGACGGGTCTACATGATGTATACAATGCACTCGGCCTCCTATATAAAGTATATACTATAGGAGGCTGAGAGTGCGGTATACATCATATATGAGGCTTAGAGTGCGGACGGGACTACATGATGTATACAACGCACTCGGCCTTCTATATAAAGTATATACTATAGGAGGCTGAGAGTGCGGTAAATGTTATATATGAGGCTTAGAGTGCGGACGGGCCTACATGATGTATATAACGCACTCGGCCTCCTATATAAAGTATAGATTATAGGAGGCTGAGAGTGTGGTAAATGTTACATATGAGGCTTAGAGTGTGGACGGGCCTATATGTTGTATATAACACGCTTGACGCGCCCCCAGGGCCGTGGGGTACTCGGCAGCCGGGCCTATGGATGCCGGTTTGGGGAATATCACGGTGGCTGGCCTGTTCCGTGACCCAGGGCGGTCAGTGAAAAGGGGGGTTTTAATTTATAGGGGATTTGTAAAGTTCGTGACGCCACCTGTGGATTGCGGCTAAAGGGAGCCGCCGCTGTGAAGCAGTCCTCTGGAGATGGTGTTCGGCAGCAGGGATGGTGTGGCTCTCCACAGGTAGAGCTAGCTCCAGGGCAGTGTAGAAAGTGTAAGTTGCGCTGGGCGTTGTAGTGCCGGGAGGGAGAGCTGGCGCAGATGAAAGATTGGACGGAGGCAGTACAGTGCAGTCATCCGAGTTTTTACTCACAGCTCTTATGACAGTTCCACTGGTGCACTGTACGGGTGCTAGCCTCCCACGTCGCGCTGCGTTCACCAGGAAGGGGTTCAGTTCTTCCTCAGGCAGTTAGGAGTACCTGACAGAAACCCACTTTCTTGTGTTCCTAGCTAGACTGTCTTCACGTTGGGTCTTTCTCCCTCCTGCCCTGCGCTTCCCCACTCTGAATCCTGCTCGGGTGCTTTGAAGTCCCTCCTGTTTCGTTGGAGTTCCCAGACCTGCTTGACCCTCACGGGGATTAGAATGAGGCTTCGGCAACTGACTATACAAGCCAGAAGCCTCCGGTTTTCCCAGCCGAGACTTAGAGTAACACGGCTGGACCAGGGGCCGGTCCCCTTCTTGTGGCCTACGATCCCTCTGTCTTCTGACAGATTCGGGGCGTATGGGTGCTGTCCTGCACCCCCTAGGATCCCTTCAACAGATCGGAGCCTACTCCCTGCTCCCCTCCTGGGCCTCTAGGACTAGGCCATACTCGTGGAGCCGAGCTCCTAAAGAGACTCTGCTCCCAGACTGTTCTTCTGAACTGTCCTCTCACTAACTGATCTGCCACCCTAAGATGACTTCCC
Organism: Phyllobates terribilis; assembly: GCF_046119375.1. NCBI lineage: Eukaryota > Metazoa > Chordata > Amphibia > Anura > Dendrobatidae > Phyllobates > Phyllobates terribilis. The sequence continues at coordinate 390,427 of NW_027362982.1, forward strand.
TTTATATACCTACTTCTCCATGTGCTCCCCCTAACTTCTTCCTCCACCCACACCCAGTACTGGTTCCCCCTACCTTTGGGTTCCCCCCACTCCAGCCAGGGACAGAGCTCAGCAGAAAACACATTGCATTTTGTCCTTCCAGCTGGCATGGAGCGGTGTAGTGTTGAATGTGGGTGCTGGGGTTCCGGGCAGCACTCCCTCCTTACCTGAGAGAAGGGAGACACCACACCTCTGGTTGAGGTGCAGTACCTCTGTGGCGACTGAACCCTCAAGGGCGCCACACACTCAGCCTCCTATATGAAGTATACACTGTGTGCAGAATTATTAGGCAAGTTGTATTTTAGAGGATTATTTTTATTATTGATCAACAACTATGTTCTCAATCAACCGAAAAGACTCATAAATATCCAAGCTTAATATTTTTGGAAGTTGGAGTGGTTTTTTTTTTTAGATTTGGCTATCTTAGGAGGATATCTGTTTGTACAAGTAACTATTACTGTGCAGAATTATTAAGCAACTTAATAAAAACCAAATATAATCCCATCTCACTTGTTTATTTTCACCAGGTAAACCAATATCAGTGCACAAAATTTAGAAATAAACATTTCTGACATGCAAAAACAAAAAACAAAAAAATTAGTGATCAATATAGCCACCTTTCTTTATGATGACACTCAACAGCCTTCCATTTATAGATTCTGTCAGTTGCTTGATCTGTTTTCGATCAACATTGAGTGCAGCAGTCACCACAGCCTCCCAGACACTGTTCCGAGAGGTGTACTGTTTTCCCTCCCTGTAGATCTCACATTTTATGATGGACCACAGGTTCTCTATGGGGTTCAGATCAGGTGAACAAGGCGGCCATGTCATTATTTTTTCTTCTTTTAGATCTTTACTGGCCAGCCACGCTGTGAAGTAGTTGGATGCATGTGATGGTGCATTGTCCTGCATGAAAATCATGTTTTTCTTGAACGATATCGACTTCTTACTTACTATTGCTTGAAGAAGTTGTCTTCCAGAAACTGGCAGTAGGTCTGGGAGATGAGATTCACTCCATCCTCAACCCTAAAAGGTCCCACAAGTTCACCTTTGATGATACCAGCCCATACCAATACCCCGCCTCCACCTTGCTGGTGTCTGAGTCGGAGTGGAGCTCTCTGCCCTTTACTGATCCAGCCTCTGGCCGATCCATCTGGCCCATCAAGAGTCTCTCTCATTTCATCAGTCCATAAAACTTTTGAAAAATGAGTCTTAAGATATTTCTTGACCCATTCTTGACGTTTTATCTTATGTTTCTTGTTCAAAGGTGGTCGTTTTTCAGCCTTCCTTACCTTGGCCATGTCCCTGAGTATCGCACACCTTGTGCTTTTTGATACTCCAGTAATGTTGCAGCTCTGAAATATGGCAAAACTGGTGGCGAATGGCATCTTGGCAGCTTCACGCTTGATTTTCCTCAATTCATGGACAGTTATTTTGCGCCTTTTTTGGCCAACACGCTTCTTACGACCCTGTTGGCTATTTGCCATCAAATACTTGATTGTTTGGTGATCACTAGTGTTGAGCCACCCCCGTAGTGTTCGAGTTCGGTTCGGTTCGTCGAACACCCGTGTGTTCGCCGAACTGTTCGTCGAACTGTTCGTCGAACACCTTCGAACACCGTTAAAACCAATGGCAGGCAAACAAAAACACATAGAAACACATAGAAAACACCTTCAAAGGTGTCCAAAAGCTGACAAACTGCTCAGAAGACACAACTAACACATGGAAAAGTGACAAGTACATATAGTCATGCGAAAAGAAAAGAGGTGGAGGAGTAAAAGGAGGGGGAGACACAGATATAGGCATGTCATGCCCTTCTAAAATCCAAAAAGTGAGAAGCCGACACGGCCAGTCCGCTCCTGCCCGTGCCACCTCCGTGTCGCCGGGTTTGTGCCAGAGCCACGGTGAACCCTGACGGCCAGCCCCCCTCTCCCAATACTGGTGCCTGTCCGCTGGTGGGTCGAGAGAGCCCCCCTGTGGTGGAGGCAGCTCTAAGCTTTTTAATTTAAATTGTCCCTCTAATTTGAATGAATACACTTTAAATCCATTTACAAGGATCTATTGGAGGGCAAGTCTCATGCCAGCAGCCGCGTAATTCCAGCTCCAGTAGCGTCCACTAAAGCTGCTGCAGTTAAAAAGCTTTTATAAGGATCGAGCTCGGCTGTCCACCGCAAGGCATCCTAGTGCCAGTCCCAGCCCCTATGCCTTGGGGTGCCTCCTGATGCTCTTCACTGAGTATCCCGTGGTCCCGAAGCATTTCCTTTGAAAAAATTAAGTGTCCAAACTACAGGTGGTGTAGCTTGCTTAACAGCCGGGATAATCCGCTGACTAGCAGACACTGCTACTAGGCACAAAGTATTTCCTGGGCTAGATGCAGTTAAAAATTTGTAAGTAGATACTCTCGTTGGATGCTGAGAAAGCATTCCATAGAGTCTCCTGGCACGCCATATATGATTCTCTTAAAAAGCTTGGGGTAGGGGTCTAGGGGACCCTTTTATAGCCAAAATCACGGCCCTGTATCACAATACGTCACCTAGGCTGAAGATAAATGGAACTGTAGCACCCAGGGCTCGGTTGCTACAGACGTATTGCACCTCACCCAGAGGTGTGATATCTCACTCTCAGATAAGGATGGAGTGTGGATCAGGACCCGACACCTGCATGCATTACACCACATTGCCGTGGGGCAGGGCGACCAATATGCCCCTGAGATGGGCACGACAGTCCCTGTCCCTGGCTGGAGTGGGGGGAGGGAACACTGAGGAAGGGGAACCCTGCAGTGCAGGAGCAGGGAGGAAGCAGTTCCTGGGTGCATTGAGAAGGGAGTATAAAAGGTGGGCACCATCTTAGTTCAGTGCAGAGAAGTCTGAGCAGAAGTGGCAGGGAGCAGGGGCTCTGCATGAGCTCTGCTCCGGAGGCGGGCCTAGTAACAGAGGCCCAGGCCTGCAAGAGGGAGAAGGAAGGAAGAGGAGCGGAGAAGGCTCCAGGAACGAGGAATGAAGGGATCCCAGGGGTGCGGACGGGCGAGTCGCCACCGCACGCCCGAATCCACCTGCGTGGAGGGGTCAGGCCAAAGGGGGAGACCGGTCCCCGAACTAGTGGAGGCAGGAAACGACCCTCAGCTAGAAACCGGAGGCTCTGACATTTTATGTGGCGCAGCCCCTTGCTCCACCCGCTAGGAAGGCACCACATAGGGTCAGGGAAACTGGCGCCAAGTTTACCAAGAGGAGGCCCGAGGCAGCCGGACAGAAGTGTTGGTAAGAAAGGCCAGACAAAGGACACACAAAGGGGGTCCTGTGAAGCGCTCCAAAGTTATCTGGGAGTTGTCTGAGCCCCTCACCTGGTGAGCACAGTACGACGTGGGCAGCCGTTACCTGCAGACGTGGTCTGGATAATAAGAACTGTGAGTAAAGGCCCTGAACTGCATCACTGACTCCGTGTCGTTACTGCTGCTGCCCTGCACCATCACCCCCATCCTCCGCATACACTGCCCTGAAGCTATACTCCTCCCGTGGGGAGTTATGCTACGCTCTGCTGCACCCACAACACCAGCCTTAGCGGTCTGCCCTGTAGCGGCGGTTCACTCTGACCGCAATCCACGGGTGGCGTAGTCGGACATTTAAACATCAAAACCACATAAATAGTTCCGCCACTGGTTTGACCGCCCTGAGCCACGGAACCGGATCGCCGCCACGAAGACTACAACCACCAGCATCCACCAAAAAGGGTCCGGCTCCGGGTGTCCCAAGGCCCAGGGGGTGCGTCAGAACATTTTCATCACCTTTCACAATCACCAATGGGACAAGGCAGGGATGTCCTCTGTCCCCTCTCTTATACATCCTAGTGACGGAGCACCTGCTCTCATCAATTCGCCATAACCCCAATATTAGGTGGATTGAGGTGGGAGGCACCGAGTACAAGTGGTCTCTATTTGCTGATGATGTCCTAGTATATATCACTCAATCACATATATCCATCCCTGCTGTTATGGCTGAAATAGATCACTTTGTTACATGGTAAAATTTTAAAATCAATGCAGCGAAGTCTGAGGCCCTCGATGTCTCCCTCCCTAAATCCATATAGGATTCCATCCAGTCCAACTTTCCCTTTGCCTGGCCCTCACAGGGTATCAAATACTTAGGAATTCCTATTCATAGAGACCTCTCCCATCTATGTTATCTTAATTTTGGGCCCTTTATTGAACAATTCCATACAGACCACGGTTGGCAAGTTAGAACTGTAAGATTCACTACGTGAACCACTGGTGTTTTGTGGAAAAGCACATGTACACCGCGTTCCAAATTATTATGCAAAAAGTGTTTAGGAGTGATAAGGGAAGAATTTGTTTGTTTGTCAGTTAAACTCATTGATGGTGATGTGTGTCAGGGCTCTTTATATCACTGTAAGCAATTGCAGACACCTGTGCTAATTAGTTTGGCAGGTGTGTCCAATGAAAGGCAAGACTACTTAAGAAGGCTCTCTCACATTATTAAGCAGCCTACATTTTCTGCCAAAATGGGAAAGAAAAAGGATGTGTTGGCTGCTGAGAAGCAACAAATTGTGGAGTGTTTAGGTCAAGGCATGACTACAATCAACATTGTGCGATGATCAGGATGAAGTGTCTTGGCAATCAAGAAGTATGTAGCTGATTCACAGTACACACGTGTGCGTGCTGATAAGGGCAAATTGAGGACTCTTTCCTACAGGCAATTACGTCAGGTTGAAAGAGCAGCGGCAAAAAAGCCTTGTCATAGCAGCAGACAAGTTTTTGAAGCTGCTTGTGCCTCCAACGTCCCCCGAACAACAAGATGCAGGGTCCTTCAGAGGTTTGCAGCTGTGCATACGCCATCCTGTCGACCTCCTCTATCCACTTCACACAAGCAGAAACGGCTCCAGTGGGCCAAACATTACATGAAGACTGATTTCAAAACTGTTTTGTTCACGGATGAGTGCCGTGCAGCGCTCGATGGTCCAGATGAATGGAGTGGAGGATGGCTGGTTGATGGACACCCCACGCAAACACGGCTACAGCGCCAACAAGGAGGAGGTGGAGTAATGTTTTGGGCTGGAATCATGGGGAGAGAGATTGTCGGCCCCTTTAGGATCCCTGAAGGCGCTAAAGATGAACTCCATAATGTATGTGGATTTTCTCAAACAGCACTTCCTGCCATGGTTCAAGAAGAAGAACCGTGTATTTCACAGCAAGATCATTTTTCTGCATGATAATGCACCATCTCATGCTGCACATAAAACATCTGCATCTCTGGCTGATATGGGCATAAAAGGGGACAAACTTATGGTGTGACCCCCATGCTCCCCTGACCTCTACCCCATTCAGAACCTTTGGAGCATCATTAAAAGGAGTGTCTATGATGGCGGGAGGCAGTTCACATCTAAGCAACAGCTCTGGGAGGGTATTCTGTCCTCATGCAAAACAATTGAAGCAGAAACCATCCAAAACCTGACAAATTCAATGGACGAGAGAGTTCAGAAGCTCCTTTCGAACAAGGGGTCCTATGTGAAAATGTAACATCACCTAGAATAAAGTTTTGAGTTGAAAACTGTTTGATTTCAGTTTCTAACAACCTGCTAATGCTTATAATTTCAAAAATGACCATTTTTTTGGTCTTTATTAAAATGAAAAGGTTGATCGAAAAGTTTGGGGGATCTAAGAGTGTGGCAACCCAGTAGTCATGATTACTTCGAATTCTGACAATATGAGGGTCATGCTGCAGGTAGTGCAGCAAGAAGGCACTTATGTGTCTTGCGCATCTCGGAGCCCCAAAATTATTTTCCGGGCTAGATGCAGCTAAAAATTATTTTTAATTTTAAATCTGGTGGACCTTATTATAGATGGCCTAATAGGATCAGTGCTGCACACTGCTACAAAGCCCAAATTATTTTCCAGTCAAGATACAGATAAACATGATTAGTAATTTGAAAGCTTAAAACGTTTGGTAGGGTGATTTTAACCAATCATCAAGCTTTTACTGTCCCCAGGATGACACAGGGGTAGAAAAGTCATTTCGGATCCATGATTTGTTCATCTTTATGAACGTGAGTCTGTCTACATTATCAGTGGAGAGCCGCGTGCGCTTATCTGTCAGCACACCACCAGCAGCGCTGAACACACGTTCAGACAGAACGCTGGCTGCGGGGCATGACAAGATCTCCAAGGCGTAAGTGGCTAGCTCCGGCCATTTATCCAGATTGGAAGCCCAAAAAGAGCAAGGGTCCAGTGACACAATCGTGGCTTCAATGTTTACTTGGAGATACTCCTGTACCATCGTCTCTAGGCGTTGACTATGTGTCAGACTTCTTGTCTCCTGTGGCCTTGCAAAGGATGGGCTAAAAAAGTGGTGAAATGATTCCGCAAAATTGATGTTACCAGCAGATACTGTGGTTCTGTTACGGTTTGAGTGCTGAACACTTGACGGTCCCACGGTTGGCAAGTTGGAACTGTGAGATTCACTACGTGCACCACTGGTATTTTGTGGAAAAGCACATGTAAGATTCTGCAACAGTCTCTGCTGATACTCCTGCATGCGTGCATCCCTTTCTATGGCAGGAATAATTTCTGCAAATTTACTTTTGTACCGGGGATCTAACAGTGTGGCAACCCAGTAGTCAGGATTATTTCTAATTCTCACAATTCGAGGGTCATGTTGCAGGTAGTGCAGCAAGAAGGCACTCATGTGTGTTGCGCATCCAGGAGCACCAAGTCCCTGTTGTGTTGGTGGCGAGGTAACAATCATGCTTCCTTCCTCTGTCCTCTCCCCCCAACCTCGCACAACAGAAATGTGATCAAGGTCTCCCTCTGATGAGTCTTCCATCAGTTCGTCCTCCACTTCTTCCTGGGCTCCTGCACCTTCCTCACTAGTTTGGCTGCTACCATGCGCACTGGTAAAATCATCTCCCCCACCCTCACATGCCTGCCGCCTTGGTGCTGCCGACCGTCTGGACCTTGCAGATGTTAGCCCTTCCGCATACAACTCCTCCTCCTCTACTTCCTCCACCTCCTCTTGTGCCACCACCTGACTCCGAATTCTGTTTAACATGTGCTCCAGCATGTAAATCACCGGAATAGTCATGCTGATAATGGCATCGTCAGCACTAAACATCTTCGTCGCCATTTCAAAACTGTGCAGAAGGGTGCATAGGTCCCTGATCTGAGACCACTCCTCCAGCGTGATTTGCCCCACCTCTGAATCTCGTTGGCCCAGGCTATACGTCAGAACGTATTGCACCAGGGCTTGTCGGTGCTGCCACAGTCGCTGCAACATGTGCAGAGTTGAATTCCACCGGGTAGGCACATCGCATTTTAGCCGGTGAAGTGGCAGGCCCAACGACTTCTGTAGAGATGTAAGTCGCTGAGCTGCGGGATGCGAACGGCGGAAGTGAGCACACAGCGACCGTGCCCTCTGCAGAAGGCCATCTAGTCTGGGATAGTGGGCTAAAAATTGCTGGACAACCAGGTTCAACACGTGAGCCATACAAGGCACGTGTGTGACATTGCCCCGGCGAAGGGCCGCACCCAGGTTTGCAGCATTGTCGCACACGGCCTTCCCTGGTTTCAGGTCCAGTGGAGACAACCATTCATGAAATTGGTTCTCCAGAGCTGACCACAACTCCTCAGCTGTGTGACTCACATTTCCCAGACATTTCAATGTAAAAACCGCCTGATGACGTTGAGCCCTACTGCCAGCATAGTAAGGAGGTGTGCAGGATCCTTTCTGCGCAGTTAGAAAGCTTGTGGCATGACCAGACAGGCTTTGGGTGCAGGTGGAAGACCGAGAGGAGGTTGAGGAGGCAGAAGCAGTGGAGGAACTTTGACATAAAGAGGATTGACGCACAACTCGTGGGGACGGCAAGACTTGGACAGCAGCCCCTTGTCCTGCTGTCACCATAGTTACCCAGTGCCCAGTCAGCGACATGTAACGCCCCTGTCCATGCCTACTTGTCCAAGTGTCTGTGGTGAAATGCACCCTGTCACACACAGAGTTTCTCAAAGAAGCGGTGATGTTGTGTGCGACATGCTGGTGGAGCGCAGGCACACCTTTCTTTGAGAAGTAGTGCCGACTGGGCATCTGGTACTGGGGCACTGCAACGGACATAAGGTCTCGAAAATCCTCTGTGTCCACCAGGCGGAAAGGCAGCATTTCTGTAGCCAAGAGCTTGCAGATGGTGAAATTCAACCTCTTAGCTTTCTCATGGCTAGGAGGAAATGGTCTTTTACTTGTCCACATCTGAGGGACCGAGGGCTGGCTATTGTGCTTAGACGGGGTTGATAAGGGTGTCCCCGGCAAACTGCCGGTCTGTGAGGAAGATGCAGGCGGACATGTTAGGTTGCCTTGATCCAAAGGTGGTGCTATCGATGTCGGACAGCGCTCAAGACCAGCTGGTGTTACCACCTCCAAAGAAAATGATGACCTGCCAATCACGCTGGCTGTTGCGGGTAAAGAGGTGGCAGGTCTGCGCCCCAAAACAGGTGTGACTGCTGTCCCCCCAGTCACAGAGGATGAAGAGGCCGCGGATGCACAAGATATGGCAGACGGTGGTTGGCCCGGCCGGCTAGGCCGCATTGTAGCACACTGAGCTTCCCACTGCAACTTATGCTTCATGTCCATGTGCCGGTTCATGCATGAAGTACTCAAACTATGTATTTTTTGGCCTCTACTTAGCTTTTGCTGACAAATGTTACAGATAACACGAGTTGGGTCATCTTTATCGATCTGAAAAAATGCCCAGGCTATGCAAGGCTTAGCACCCATGCGACCTGAAGAGCCACCACGACTTGTGGTGAGAGGCAGAGTTGTGTTTGAGGATGCAGTTGTTGACGTGCTTCCAGTACTACGTCTCTGTCCAGGAAGGCGCAACCTGACCTCGTCGTCACTAGCATCTTCCTCCACCTCCTCTGCTGACCTCATCTCTTGGCTGACTGTGGGTTGACAGTAAGTGGGATCTCCGACCTCATCATCATCACCCTGTGCGTTATCACACCCGTCGTCCTCAGAGCCAACCTGTTCCTGCCCTGACAAAAAACTATAGTTGTCGCTCCAATCAGGTATTTGAGTCTTATCATCGTCTTCCTCATTGTCTCCACCAACAGGAGTTACAGTTTGGGAATGAGGGTCTACATTATGGTCAGAACCTTCTGCGTCTGGTCCTGGATCCGACTCATAAAGATTCTGGGCATCAGTGCAGATCATTTCCTCGTCTGGATTCACAGAAGCGCTGGAGTCGACCTCTGATTCCCAGGCTATAGTATGAGTAAACAGCTCTGCAGACTCAACCATCTGTTCTACCTCATACTCAGACGGGCAGCTGGAGATTTGGGAGCTGTGAGGAAGCAAGTGCGATTTGGGTGACACCTTTGAGGACTGGAGTATTTGTGATGTTGAAGTTGATGTGGAGGAGAGCCCACTTAAAGGAGCACTTGATATCCGTTGAAGCACCTGCTGTTTTTGTGCCTCATCTGGAATTTGTAGCGATTGGCGTGGCCGTAAGAAAGGGATCTTATCACATTGTCCGCTAAAAGAAGTAGACATTTTAGTTTGGCTGGAAGATGGTCTTTCTTCTGCACCTACCCCACGGACACAACCTTTTTTCCCCTTCCCAACACGCCTATTCCCCTTTCCACCAGCAGCAGGCCTTTTTCCACTCATTTTGGTGGTTAACTAATTCACAACTCTGGAGTTGTTTGCACAAAAAAACAATGGATGGTAACCGAGCAGAGCTGAGTGGCCAAACTGTTGTATTAGGCCAAAACTATTGGCTGGGTTAGATGCAGAAAAAAATTATTTTTAATTTGCAACCTGATGGAGGTCAGTATAGATGGACTAATAGACCAAGTCCCACACACCGCTAGAAGCCCAAATATTTTTTCAGAGCTAGATGCAGAAAAAAATTATATTCAATTTGCAACCTGCTGGAGGTCAGTATAGAAGGACTAATAGAACAAGTCCCACACACTGCTAGAAGCCCAAATATTTTTTCAGAGCTAAATGAAGAAAAAAATTATTTTTAATTTGCAACCTGATGGAGGTCAGTATAGATGGACTAATAGACCAAGTCCCACACACTGCTAGAAGCCCAAATATTTTTTCAGAGCTAGATGCAGAAAAAAATTATTTTTAATTTGCAACCTGATGGAGGTCAGTATAGATGGACTAATAGACCAAGTCCCACACACCGCTAGAAGCCCAAATATTTTTTCAGAGCTAGATGCAGAAAAAAATTATATTCAATTTGCAACCTGCTGGAGGTCAGTATAGAAGGACTAATAGAACAAGTCCCACACACTGCTAGAAGCCCAAATATTTTTTCAGAGCTAAATGAAGAAAAAAATTATTTTTAATTTGCAACCTGATGGAGGTCAGTATAGATGGACTAATAGACCAAGTCCCACACACTGCTAGAAGCCCAAATATTTTTTCAGAGCTAGATGCAGAAAATTTTTTTATTCAATTTGCAACCTGATGGAGGTCAGTATAGATGGACTAATAGACCAAGTCCCACACACTGCTAGAAGCCCAAATATTTTTTCAGAGCTAGATGCAGAAAAAAATTATTTTTAATTTGCAACCTGATGGAGGTCAGTATAGATGGACTAATAGACCAAGTCCCACACACCGCTAGAAGCCCAAATATTTTTTCAGAGCTAGATGCAGAAAATTTTTTTATTCAATTTGCAACCTGATGGAGGTCAGTATAGATGGACTAATAGACCAAGTCCCACACACTGCTAGAAGCCCAAATATTTTTTCAGAGCTAGATGCAGAAAAAAATTATTTTTAATTTGCAACCTGATGGAGGTCAGTATAGATGGACTAATAGACCAAGTCCCACACACCGCTAGAAGCCCAAATATTTTTTCAGAGCTAGATGCAGAAAAAAATTATATTCAATTTGCAACCTGCTGGAGGTCAGTATAGAAGGACTAATAGAACAAGTCCCACACACTGCTAGAAGCCCAAATATTTTTTCAGAGCTAAATGAAGAAAACAATTATTTTTAATTTGCAACCTGATGGAGGTCAGTATAGATGGACTAATAGACCAAGTCCCACACACTGCTAGAAGCCCAAATATTTTTTTCAGAGCTAGATGCAGAAAAAAATTATTTTTAATTTGCAACCTGATGGAGGTCAGTATAGATGGACTAATAGACCAAGTCCCACACACCGCTAGAAGCCCAAATATTTTTTCAGAGCTAGATGCAGAAAAAAATTATATTCAATTTGCAACCTGCTGGAGGTCAGTATAGAAGGACTAATAGAACAAGTCCCACACACTGCTAGAAGCCCAAATATTTTTTCAGAGCTAAATGAAGAAAAAAATTATTTTTAATTTGCAACCTGATGGAGGTCAGTATAGATGGACTAATAGACCAAGTCCCACACACTGCTAGAAGCCCAAATATTTTTTCAGAGCTAGATGCAGAAAAAAATTATATTCAGTTTGCAACCTGATGGAGGTCAGTATAGATGGACTAATAGAATGATGCTATGCCCAAAAGATTTTACTTCACTAGGTGCAGTAAAAAAATTGGTATTCTATACACAGGTGGTATATCTTGCAACACAGATAGGCTACTCCACTGACTAACACACTCTGCAATAGGCCAAAAAGGATTAGCTTTGCTAGATTCAGCCAAATGCTGTGAAAAAAACTTGCACAGCACTGGCACAGACCTGCCTGGCAAAAACTGATAGGAACTGATGTAACCTAGTCCTGAAAAGGACTCCAATTACAATTAGTCTTTACTCCCACAATCTATCTATTTAAGAGCACAGACCTGCTTGATAAAAGTCGTAGGAAATGCTGTAACCTAGTCCTTAAAAGGACTGCAATCACAACTATTCCCTACTCCCAAGCTATCTGTATATTTATGCGAAAATTGGCTTGAAATTAACAAGGTATAGCGCACACAGCAACAGCGGTGCCGTCTAACACGCAGCTGCAGCAGTGAGAAAATGGTGGCGACGGGGAAAATGGCTTGGTCTTATAGGGCAAGGACATGTGACATACACTGCCAATCACACATGCCCTTGCTTGTGTGAAAAAAAGCACTTCCCTCCGTGTGTGCGCTGCTGATAGGCTGACAGATTGCACCTCCCCACTGCAAATGCGGGAAAGAGAAAAAAAAATGGAGATCTTCATTGTTCCTGCAGAGATCCATCCCCTGCCCCTCCCCCCGCCCCGCTGTACACTCAAACTGCGTATTAACATTAATTTTCATCATTACTGAGAAAAAATCCAGTTATGATTTTGGTGCACGAACAGTTATCGAACATAACCTTGAACAGCCGAATTTTTCTCAAATTGTTCGTGTTCGCCGACCGGCTCGAACACCGCCCAAAACAGCTCGAATTTGAGATTGGCGAACAGTTCGAGTAGAACAACGCTCATCTCTAGTGATCACGCTTCAAAAGTTTGGAAATTTCAAGACTGCTGCATCCCTCTGCAAGACATCAAACAATTTTGGACTTTTCAGAGCCCGTCAAATCTCTCTTCTGACCCATTTTGCCAAAGGAAAGGAAGTTGCCTAATAATTATGCACTCCTTATATAGGGTGTTGATGTCAATAGTCAACACACCTCCTCATTACAGAGATGCACATCACCAGATTTACTTAATTGGTAGTTGGCTCTCAAGCCTATGCAGCTTGGAGTAGGACAACATGTGTAAAAAGTATCATGTGATCAAAATACTCATTTGCCTAATAATTCTGCACGCGGTGTAGATTATAGGAGGCTGAGAGTGCGGTAAATGTTATATATGAGGTTAGAGTGCGGAAGGGCCTACATGATGTATATAACGCACTCGGCCTCCTATATAAAGTATAGACTATAGGAGGCTGAGAGTGCGGTATACGTCATATATGAGGCCTAGAGTGCGGGCGACGGGTCTACATGATGTATACAATGCACTCAGCCTCCTATATAAAGTACAGAATATAGGAGGCTGAGAGTGCGGTATACGTCATATATGAGGCCTAGAGTGCGGGCGGCGGGTCTACATGATGTATACAACACCCTCAGCCTCCTATATAAAGTATAGACTATAGGAGGCTGAGAGTGCGGTATACGTCATATATGAGGCTTAGAGTGCGGACGGGCCTACATGATGTATACAACGCACTCGGCCTCCTATATAAAGTATATACTATAGGAGGCTGAGAGTGAGGTAAATGTTATATATGAGGCTTAGAGTGAGGACAGGCCTACATGATGTATATAACTCACTCGGCCTCCTATATAAAGTATAGACTATAGGAGGCTGAGAGTGCAATATACGTCATATATGAGACCTAGAGTGTGGGCGGCGGGTCTATATGATGTATACAACACACTCAGCCTCCCATATAAAGTATATACTATAGGAGGCTGAGAGTGCGGTATTCGTCATATATGAGGCCTAGAGTGCGGGCGGCGGGTCTATATGATCTATACAAACACTCAGCCTCCTATATAAAGTATAGACTATAGGAGGCTGAGAGTGTGGTATACGTCATATATGAGGCCTAGAGTGCGGGCGGCGGGTCTATATGATGTATACAACACACTCAGCCTCCTATATAAAGTATAGACTATAGGAGGCTGAGAGTGCAGTATACGTCATATATGAGGACTAGAGTGCGGGCAGCGGGTCTATATGATGTATACAACACACTCAGCCTCCTATATAATGTATAGACTATAGGAGGCTGAGAGTGCAGTATACGTTATATATGAGGCCTAGAGTGCGGGCGGCGGGTCTACATGATGTATACAACACACTCAGCCTTCTATATAAAGTATAGACTATAGGAAGCTGAGAGTGCAGTATATGGTCATATATGAGGCTTAGAGTGCGGACGGGTATACATGATGTATACAATGCACTCGGCCTCCTATATAAAGTATATACTATAGGAGGCTGAGAGTGAGGTAAATGTTATATATGAGGCTTAGAGTGAGGACGGGCCTACATGATGTATATAACTCACTCGGCCTCCTATATAAAGTATAGACTATAGGAGGCTGAGAGTGCGGTAAATGTTATATATGAGGCTTAGAGTGCGGACGGGCCTACATGTTGTATATAACACGCTTGACGCGCCCCCAGGGCCGTGGGGTACTCGGCAGCCGGGCCTATGGATGCCGGTTTGGGGAACATCACGGTGGCTGGCCCGGTCCGTGACCCAGTGTAGTCAGTGAAAAGGGGTGTTTTAATTTATAGGGGATTTGTAAAGTTCGTGACGCCACCTGTGGATTGCGGCTAAAGGGAGCCGCCGCTGTGGAGCAGTCCTCTGGAGCTGGTGTTCGTCAGCAGGGATGGTGTGGCTCTCCACAGGTAGAGCTAGCTCCAGGGCAGTGTAGAAAGTGTAAGTTGCGCTGGGCGTTGTAGTGCCGGGACGGAGAGCTGGCGCAGATGAAAGAATTGACGGAGGCAGTACAGTGCAGTCATCCGAGTTTTTACTCACAGTTCTTATGACAGTTCCACTGGTGCACTGTACGGGTGCTAGCCTCCCACGTCGCGCTGTGTTTACCAGGAAGGGGTTCAGTTCTTCCTCAGCAGGTTAGGAGTACCTGACAGAACTCCACTTTCTCGTGTTTCTAGCTAGACCGTCTTCACGCTGGGTCTTTCTCCCTTCTGCCCTGCGCTTCCCCACTCCCAGACCTGCTTGACCCTCATGGGGATTAGAATGAGGCTTCGGCAACTGACTATACAAGCCAAAAGCCTCCGGTTTTCCTAGCCGAGACTTAGAGTAACACAGCTGGACGAGGGGCCGGTCCCCTTCTAGCGGCCTACGATCCCTCTGTCTTCTGACAGATTCGGGGCGTACGGGTGCCATCCTGCACTCGCGATACCCCCTAGGATCCCTTCAACAGATTGGAGCCTACTCCCTGCTCCCCTCCTGGGCCTCTAGGACTAGGCCATACTTGTGGAGCAGAGCTCCTAAAGAGACTCTGCTCCCAGACTGTTCTTCTGAACTGTGCTCTCACTAACTGACCTGCCACCCTAAGATGGCTTCCCATTATATACCTACTTCTCCAAGTGCTCCCCCTAACTACTGTACTTACTCCACCCACACCCACTACTGGTTTCCCCTAACTTTGGATTCCCCCCACTCCAGCCAGGGACAGAGCTCAGCAGAAAACACATTGCATCTTGCCCTTCCAGCCAGCCTGGAGCAGTGTAGTGTTGAATGTGGGTGCTGGGGTTCCGGGCAGCACTCCCTCCTTACCTGAGAGAAGGGAGACACCACACCTCTAGTTGAGGTGCAAGTACCTCTGTGGCGACTGAACCCTCAGGGGCGCCACACACTCATCCTCCTATATGAAGTATAGACTATAGGAGGCTGAGAGTGCGGTAAATGTTATATATGAGGCTTAGAGTGCGGACGGGCCTACATGATGTGTGTCACCCCAGGCCTGGATGCCACAAATATTAAAGGCTGTGTCTGAGAGCAGGAGGGAGGTTAACTGGTCAGGGACCATTAGCATGCAGCACCTCCTGTCCCAGGCCAGTAGGGGGAGCAGGCTGCCCCTATAAAAGCTGGAACTGAGGGCAGGGTTAGGGAGACCAGGACCCACTTCTGAAGCATCCAGAAGGGTTCCCAGAGAAAAGGGACAGGTCAGCAGCAGCTGAGGAGTCCGGGAGGCAGAGGAGGAACAGCAAGCCAGGGACAGAGGCGACGAGAGCCGGTCCTGCCTGAGAGAGAACTACACAACCGGACACTGGGGTCCGAGGCTGTCAGGGTTGCAAGCCCGGCAGCAGATAACCGACCTGAGAGGGATTTTAGGTCCCTTGGCCTGAGAAGCCTGGAGG
This sequence comes from Phyllobates terribilis, assembly GCF_046119375.1. Lineage (NCBI taxonomy): Eukaryota > Metazoa > Chordata > Amphibia > Anura > Dendrobatidae > Phyllobates > Phyllobates terribilis. The sequence continues at coordinate 406,281 of NW_027362982.1, forward strand.
CTCCGCCACACAGAGGGACCGGTACAGCACGGAGAAGCTACAGGTACCTAAGGCCCGAGTCGCAAGCCATACAGGCGAAGTACAAGGCCAGCTCAGGTACGTGGGCTATCACACCACGAAAAGGGGGATAGTCAGCAAGGGCAGACAGAGAACGGTAGGCCTACACACTCACCATGATCAGTGGAGCTCCCCGAATGCTCTCAGACACCCAGGCCCATTCCTACCCTGTACTCCTGTTGGGTCATTAGTACTAACTACAATAAAGACCCTGGACTGTTTGAAGCGGACTCTGAACCCTTATTATTGCGGCCTGCACCATCACCCCCAGCATCCTATTACACTACCCTGAGGCTACACTCTTCCCGTGGGGAGTTATCCTATCCCTGTGCTGCATACCAACATCAGCCTCAGCGGTCTGCCATGCAGCGGCGGTCATCCCTGACCGCAATCCACGGGTGGCGTAGTCGGACATTCAAAACCCTACAAATAGACTGCCACAGCATTTGGTCTGACCACCCTGAGCCACAGGATCGGGTTGCCACTACTACCCCCAACATTGCACTGAAGCCCGGTTCCGGGTGCCCCACGGGCAGCTTTGGCGTAGTCGGCAGGATTGTGACCAACCCGCCACAAACGTGTATTGCGCGCCTGAAAAAGATTGTACACGTACCTCAAAAGGAAGTTTCCCGCCATTCGGAGCCGTTTCCCGCCATCTTCAGCCATCTTCGGGACGCCGCGCGGGAAGGAGAGGGGCGTGGACGTCCAAACCGCGTGAGACCTAAAGCCCCGCCCTACTCACCGACGCTGCGCAAGGTCCTGGAAGGAGAGAGAGCGACGCTGACGTCACCAGGACGCGACGCAAGATCCTCGCCCGGAGCAGCACCAGCGGAGCCACGGCCTATGTAAGAGGATCAACGGAAGGTAGGCCACGGTTAACTAGGGGGGAGGAAGATGTCGGAAGCAGAGGCCCCCTCTACCACCAGCGTGGCTGCAGCCGTTCTCCATGCCCTACATCCCCGGAGCAGCCTGGCTGCCCCAATACTCAGGGGAATCCCATACATTAACTGACTTTAAGGAAAGACTGCACAGTTTATTTAAAGTTTATCCCCTGACAGAAGAACAGAAAGTGAGCATTCTGACGGGGCAGTTAACCGGTACAGCCCAGCGGGAAGTGAAATCATGGTCAGATGAAGAGAAAAGGACAGTAAAGGGCATTCTGACCCGGCTGTGGAGTACCTTTGATACCCGTACCTCAGCAGAAATCAAAATGCGGTTCTATGGTTGTAACAGCGAGCCCAAGATAGTATCAGAGACTATGACTTGAACCTGCAAGAAGCTCTGGGAGCAACTAAACAAGCTGACCCTGGCAGCGTGCAGGACACCGATAAACTGTTGACTGACCAGTTCATAGAAGGTCTGCTGTCCAGCGCCCACAGAACCCAGCTGCGCCTCATGGCTCTACCGAACCCCGATTTGACTTTTGCGCAGTTCAAAGATAGGGCCATCCGGGTGCTCCGAGAACCCGCACCAGGTGGCGCTGTAGTTTCTTGGCGCCCTGCCATCACTTACCACCAGGAGGCGGCGCCCTACCCCGCAGACCTTGTGGGGGCTGATGCGCAGGCCCTAAATCCATCCCAGCCAGCCAACCTGTACCATCAGGTCCAAGAATTAACCAAGAGTGTGGCTGCATTGACCATGACCGTACAGTCGTTGCAGGTGGAATCATCAAGACCAATCAAGCTGGCTTCCAGTCCGGAGGATGTCCCGTGGCGTCGACAGAGCAGGATCCCGTCGTTCAGAGGGAGGCCCGCCGACCATTACACTGAGGATGGACAGCCGTTTTGCCGCCGTTGCAGCCATCCAGGACACATAGCCAGGTACTGTACTTTAAATGGGTCCGACGTGGGGCAGAGGGCCAACCCCCAGGGATAAGGTCATCAGGCCCGTCAAATTGGCGCGATAAGTACGTGGGGGGACGCCCGGTCTTACCCGTAGTGCTGGACGGTATCCCCATGAGCGCCCTGCTGGACACCGGGTCTCAAGTGACTGCCATCCCCTACGTACTTTTCAAGCGGTACTGGAGTGACGCTGACATAACCCGCTATCAAGACAATGTCTTAAGCATCATCGCTAGCAATGGCCAACCCATGCCGCAGGTGGGGTTCAGAGAGATGACTATCAAGATTGGTAAGGTTGAACTGCCGGCACAGGGAGTGATCATTGTGGACATTGACCGTCGTGAAAGTCACCCTAAAATAACCTTGGGTACTAATGTGATTGAAAACTGTCTTTCAGAAGTAATTGTAATTTTGCAGCAGGTGGCGATGAATGCGAGCTCCAGCCAACAGAGGGTCCCCCACAGGTAGAACTATCTGGTGGTGAGATTGGTAGCGTGAGGATGAGCGACCCGTTCCCCATTGCCATGCCTCCCAAAAGCGAAATGATGATCTGGTGTCGGACTGCAATCGGGTTAAGAGGGAGAGACTACCAAGGTAGAACCCCTGAATTCAGACAGCAGGCCCACCATTTTGACAGCCCGGGGGGTGGTTGATGTCCGCCATGGAAGGGTGCTCGTACGGATCTTAAACATCGGGGAAAGGGAAGTACACTTGCCCCGGTACGCTACACTAGCCAAATTGTTTGCCGTCGAGCACAATGCTATCAGGGTCGTGGAACCCTTGCCTCCATCTCCACCGGTGGAGAATAATGGCTCCCAGAAACACAAGGAGGACTGGTGCCAGAAACTCCACATGGGTGCTGACTCGACTCCCTCGCACCAAAAACAAGGAGTCTATCGGGTGGTTCAGGAGTACGAGAGAATCTTTGGTAAGCACCCGCTAGACTTCGGCAGAGTGAAAGGGGTAGAACACCACATCCACACGGGGAGCCACCCACCAGTAAAAGAGAGACACAGACCTGTACCCCCTTAACATTATCAGAACGCAAAGGGCATGCTGAGAGAAATGAAGGAAGCTGGGGTCATTAGAGATAGCTGTAGCCCCCGGGGCAGCTCCCTTAGTTTTGGTAAAAAAGAAAGACGGTACAATGAGAATGTGCGTGGACTATAGACAAATCAATCGTATCACCCATAAAGACCCATTACCTAGGATAGAGGAGTCTTTAGCCGCACTAAAATCAGCTAATTTCTTCTCTACTTTGGACCTTACTAGCGGGTACTGGCAGGTTCCTGTGGCAGAGGCTGACAAGGAGAAGACCACCTTCACCACCCCGATGGGATTGAGCGAATTCAACTGTATGCCATTCGGGCTCTGAAATGCACCCGGGACCTTCCAGAGGCTGATGGAATGCTGTCTAGGGCACCGAAACTTCGAGACTGTCCTACTTTACCTGGACGACGTGATCTATTCGAAGACCTCCGAGGACCATCTAAAACACCTGGCAGAGGTGTTCGAAGCCCTGGCAGGCTATGGCATGAAAGTGAAACCCTCCAAGTGCCATCTGTTAAAGCTGAAGGTACAGTACCTGGGGCACGTGGTGAGTGCAGAAGGAGTAGCCCCCGACCTCGACAAGGTCACAGTAATCAAGATCTGGCCAAGCCCATCAAACATTAAAGAAGTGAGGCAGTTCCTCGGGTTGGTAGGCTACTACTGAAGGTTCATCCCCGGGTTCACAAAGATGGCAGCTCCAATGCAGGACCTCCTAATAGGTCAGTCTAAGACCAGAAGCCAAAAGCCACCCTTCAAGTGGGAAAAGCCGGAAGAGGAGTCCTTCTGCCAGTTGAAGTTGGCCCTCACGGGGGATGAGATCCTGGCCTACCCTGATTATGGCCAGCCTTTCATCCTCCACACAGACGCCAGCAATGTGGGGCTGGGAGCCGTACTGTCACAGAACCAACAGGGCCGAGAAAGGGTGATCGCGTAAGCCAGCCGGAAGCTGAGGCCCACTGAAAGAAACCCAGAGAATTACAACTCCTTCAATTCTTGGCAGTGGTGTGGGCCGTCACAGAACGGTTTAAGCATTACCTGGCCTCCGCAAAGTTCACTGTGTACACGGACAACAACCCGCTGACACACCTGGACAATGCAAGGCTAGGTGCCCTAGAACAGTGGTGGATGGCCCGGCTATCCAATTATGACTTCACAATCAAATACCGGGCAGGCAGGACAAACGCCAACGCAGACGCCCTGTCAAGGGTGCCTCACCTACCCGAGGGAGAAGAAGACTCGGAGGAGCTGGAGGAAGTAGAGCTCCCTGAGTTCCACCGGTATGAGGCCACTCAGTATTCTCACCGGGTAAGAGACAAAGACCTAACCACCATCATGTTGAACCCCTTACTCCTCCACGGCTGGGCTGAAACGCAAGATAGTGACCCTGCAGTTCGCCTGGTGAAAGACCTGTTAACCAAGGCAGACGCTAGCCCTGGCCCGGATGCTCCAGAGGAAGCCAAGCAGTTATGGAAGGAGAAAAGCAGGCTATTCCTCTACGAGGGCAAGCTGTGCAGAAGGCTTGTCAACCACCGGACGCACGAGCTGACCTGGCAGGTAGTGGTCCCAAGACGAGATGCAGCAATGGTCCTGGAGGCCTACCATGACAGAGCGGGACACTTTGGGTGGATGAAACTGGAGTTCCTACTGAGAGAGCGGTTCTACTGGGTCAGTATGAGAGGGGCCATAGAGAAGTGGAGCAGGGACTGCGGCCCATGTCACCTCAGAAGGAAGGACCGTACCAGCCAGAAGACACCCTTGAGGCCCATCGTCACCAGGCAGCCTCTTGAGCTGGTAGCTCTGGACCATGTGTAGTTGGCTCCAAGCCGGTCCGGCTACATCTATGCCCTCACGATTGTGGATCATTACTCCCGGTTCCTGGTGGTGGTTCCTGTTAAAGACCTGACAGCCCAAACAGCGGCCAGAGCCTTCCAGCAACACTTCTGCCATCCACACGGGTATCCGGAACAGGTCTTGACAGATCAAGGTCCAGCGTTTGAGGCTGAAGTCTTCCAGGAGTTCTGCAACCTCTACGGCTGTAGGAAGATTCGAACAACGCCTTACCACCCGCAAACCAACGGGCTGTGTGAGAAAATGAACAATATCGTCATTGATCTCCTCAAGACGTTGCCCCTGGAAGAACGCAGCCTGTGGCTGGAGAAAATGCCAGACCTGATTGACTTGTACAATCATATCCCGGTGAATGCTACAAATTGCACCCCGGCTTACCTGATGCGCGCAAGACCAGGTAAGCTGCCGATAGACCTGGAGATGGGAGTCCTGACACCCGAGGACACCACACCAGACGCGGACTGGGATACGGAACGGCGGCTACAATACAAGAAGGTACAGGAGAGTGTGGAGAGGAGTCAGGCTCAAGCGAGAGAAAAGCAAGAGAGGCTCTTCAACCAACACACCCCTGCTGGTCCCCTGGAACCTGGTGAGCAGGTCCTGAAGCGGAAGAGAAGGCTTCACAAGCTGGACGACCAGTGGGAGAGAGACCCGTACACAGTACTGCAGATTACCAAGGATGGAGGAGAAACCACTAGCACCGTCTCCAGAGACCAACTAAAACGGTGCCCCGAGCAACTGCAGAGTCCAAGTGAAGATCAAGATGGCCTTGAACCCGCAGAGGACAAGGAAGAAATGGTCAGCACCGTTCTCGGAGAGTTCCCCCGGACCTGGACTCGGATAAATGATGCCATAGTGGTACCCGCCCTACACTTCCTTCAACCTACCCAGCAGGAGCCTGCAGAAGAACAAGAAGAACAAGCAGCCCCAGAGGCAGAGGAACCCATGCCAGCAGCCCAGGAGAGTCAACCCTCTGCTGACAGTGAGCCTGCCATGCCTGCGTTAAGCCAAATAATCCGCAGACAGCTGCCTGCCCTGCCTGTAAACCCAGCTAGCCTGTCAACCCGGAGCACTAGGGGTCAAATGCCAGCTTGCTGGAAGATCTAAATGTATAATGTATATATTTAATGTGTTATGTTTGTACCCTGGTTATTAATAATGTTTCTCCAGTTTTCTTAGATGCAATGGACTGACAAGTTATGGACAGTGAATAACCGGAACTACCATGTAGATAGTTGCACCTGGTGCCCTCTTTCCAAGTTGGCCACAGAAGAAAAACCTGTCCGGCGTGTCCTCCTTGTGGTCCAAAGTAGTTAGCTCAGCCTTGCCGCCACGCCCAAGGCCAGGAACTTGGGGTTTATAGGGACAGGTCCCCACATCGCTCAAAAACTTCGCCTTGTTGGGTGAAATGGACACCCGGTCACGGATCATACTGTGACTCTCTTCTTTTGTTGGTGATATGGACACCCAGGCACAGACCACACTGTGACCTAAAGAACTCAATATGTGGTGTTGTTTGTTATTTCTTTCCCTGTTGTGTTTATGGTCATGCATTTATACCCTGTATTTGTGTTTATTGTTTAGTCCTGGAGTACTAAAATTTACTAGGGGGGAATGTGTCACCCCAGGCCTGGATGCCACAAATATTAAAGGCTGTGTCCATTAGCATGCAGCACCTCCTGTCCCAGGCCAGTAGGGGGAGCAGGCTGCCCCTATAAAAGCTGGAACTGAGGACAGGGTTAGGGACACCAGGACCCACTTCTGAAGCATCCAGAAGGGTTCCCAGAGGAAAGGGACAGGTCAGCAGCAGCTGAGGAGTCCGGGAGGCAGAGGAGGAACAGCAAGCCAGGGACAGAGGCGAAGAGAGCTGGTCCAGGCTGAGAGAGATCTACACAACAGGACACTGGGGTCCGAGGCTGTCAGGGTTGCAAGCCCGGCAGCAGATAACCGTCCTGCGAGGGATTTTAGGTCCCTTGGCCAGAGAAGCATGGAGGCTCCGCCACACAGATGGACCGGTACAGCACGGAGAAGCTACAGGTACCTAAAGCCCCAGTCGCAAGCCATACAGGCGAAGTACACGGCCAGCTCAGGGACGTGGGCTATCACACCACGAAAAGGGGGATAGTCAGCAAGGGCAGCGAGAGACCGGTAGGCCTACCCACTCACCCTGACCAGTGGGGCTCACCCGAATGCTCTCAGACACCCAGGCCCATTCCTACCCTGTACTCCTGTTGGGTCATTAGCACTAACTACAATAAAGAACCTGGACTGTTTGAAGCGGACTCTGAACCCTTATTATTGCGGCCTGCACCATCACCCCCAGCATCCTATTACACTGCCCTGAGGCTACACTCTTCCCGTAGGGAGTTATCCTATCCCTGTGCTGCATACCAACATCAGCCTCAGCGGTCTGCCCTGCAACGGCGGTCATCCCTGACCGCAATCCACGGGTGGCGTAGTCGGACATTCAAAACCCTACAAATAGACTGCCACAGCATTTGGTCTGACCACCCTGAGCCACAGGATCGGGTTGCCACTACTACCCCCAATATTGCACTGAAGCCCGGTTCCGGGTGCCCCACGGCCCAGGGGGCGAGTCAGATGTATATAACGCACTCGGCCTCCTATATAAAGTATAGACTATAGGAGGCTGAGAGTGCGGTATACGTCATATATGAGGCCTAGAGTGCGGGCGGCGGGTCTACATGATGTATACAACGCACTCGGCCTCCTATATAAAGAATAGACTATAGGAGGCTGAGAGTGCGGTATACGTCATATATGAATGGCCTAGAGTGCGGGCAGCGAGTCTACATGATGTATACAATACACTCAGCCTCCTATACAAAGTATAGACTATAGGAGGCTGCGAGTGCGGTATACGTCATATATGAGACCTAGAGTGCGGGCGGCGTGCCTATATGATATATACAACACACTCAGCCTCCTATATAAAGTATAGACTATAGGAGGCTGAGAGTGCGGTATATGTCATATATGAGGCCTAGAGTGCGGGCGGCGGGTCTACATGATGTATACAACACACTCAGCCTCCTATATAAAGTATAGACTATAGGAGGCTGAGAGTGCGGTATTCGTCATATATGAGGCATAGAGTGCGGGCAGCAGGTCTACCTGATGTATACAATATACTCAGCCTCCTATATAAAGTATAGACTATAGGAGGCTGAGAGTGCGGTATATGTCATATATGAGGCCTAGAGTGCGGGCGGCGGGTCTACATGATGTATACAACACACTCAGCCTCGTATATAAAGTATAGACAATAGGAGGCTGAGAGTGCAGTATACGTCATATATGAGGCCTAGAGTGCGGGCGGCGGGTCTACATGATGTATACAACACACTCAGCCTTCTATATAAAGTATAGACTATAGGAAGCTGAGAGTGCAGTATACGTCATATATGAGGCTTAGAGTGCGGACGGGTCTACATGATGTATACAATGCACTATATACTATAGGAGGCTGAGAGTGCGGTAAATGTTATATATGAGGCTTAGAGTGCGGACGGGCCTACATGATGTACAGTATATAACGCACTTGGCCTCCTATATAAAGTATAGACTATAGGAGGCTAAGAGTGCGGTAAATGTTATATATGAGGCTTAGAGTGTGGACGGGCCTACATGTTGTATATAACACGCTTGACGCGCCCCCAGGGCCGTAGGGTGCTCGGCAGCCGGGCCTATGGATGCCGGTTTGGGGAATATCACGGTGGCTGGCCCGGTCCGTGACCCAGGGCAGTCAGTGAAAAGGGGGGTTTTAATTTATAGAGGATTTGTAAAGTTCGTGACGCCACCTGTGGATTGCGGCTAAAGGGAGCCGCCGCTGTCTAGCAGTCCTCTGGAGCTGGTGTTTGGCAGCAGGGATGGTGTGGCTCTCCACAAGTAGAGCTAGCTCCAGGGCAGTGTAGAAAGTGTAAGTTGCGCTGGGCGTTGTAGTCCCGGGAGGGAGAGCTGGCGCAGATGAAAGAATGGACGGAGGCAGTACAGTGCAGTCATCCGAGTTTTTACTCACAGTTCTTATGACAGTTCCACTGGTGCACTGTACGGGTGCTAGCCTCCCACATCGTGCTGCGTTCTCCAGGAAGGGGTTCAGTTCTTCCTCAGGCAGGTTAGGAGTACCTGACAGAACCCCACTTTCTTGTTTTCCTAGCTAGACCGTCTTCACGTTGGGTCTTTCTCCCTTCTGCCCTGCGCTTCCCCACTCCCGGACCTGCTTGACCCTCACAGGGATTAGAATGAGGCTTCAGCAACTGACTATACAAGCCAAAAGCCTCCGGTTTTCCCAGCCGAGACTTAGAGTAACACAGCTGGACCAGGGGCCGGTCCCCTTCTTGTGGCCTACGATCCCTCTGTCTTCTGACAGATTCGGGGCGTACGGGTGCCGTCCTGCACTCGCCGTATCCCCTAGGATCCCTTCAACAGATTGGAGCCTACTCCCTGCTCCCCTCCTGGGCCTCTAGGACTAGGCCATACTGGTGGAGCAGAGCTCCTAAAGAGACTCTGCTCCCAGACTGTTCTTCTGAACTGTGCTCTCACTAACTGACCTGCCACCCTAAGATGGCTTCCCTTTATATACCTACTTCTCCCAGTGCTCCCCCTAACTACTGTACTTCCTCCACCCACAGCCACTACTGGTTCCCCCTACCTTTGGGTTCGCCCCACTCCAGCCAGGGACAGAGCTCAGCAGAAAACACATTGCATCTTGCCCTTCCAGCCAGCCTGGAGCAGTGTAGTGTTGAATGTGGGTGCTGGGGTTCCAGGCAGCAATCCCTCCTTACCTGAGAGAAGGGAGACACCACACCTCTAGTTGAGATGCAAGTACCTCTGTGGCGACTGAACCCTCAGGGGCGCCACACACTCGTCCTCCTATATGAAGTATAGACTATAGGAGGCTGAGAGTGCGGTATAAGTCATATATGAGGCTTAGATTGCGGACGGGCCTACATGATGTATACAACGCACTCGGCCTTCTATATAAAGTATAGACTATAGGAGGCTGAGAGTGCGGTAAATGTTATATATGAGGCTTAGAGTGCGGACGGGCCTACATGATGTGTGTCGCCCCAGGCCTGGATGCCACAAATATTAAAGGCTGTGTCTGAGAGCAGGAGGGAGGTTCCCTGGTCAGGGACCATTAGCATGCAGCACCTCCTGTCCCAGGCCAGTAAGGGGAGCAGGCTTCCCCTATAAAAGCTGGAACTGAGGGCAGGGTTAGGGAGACCAGGACCCACTTCTGAAGCATCCAGAAGGGTTTCCTAGAGGAAAGGGGCAGGTCAGCAGCAGCTGAGGAGTCCGGGAGTCAGAGGAGGAACAGCAAGCCAGGGACAGAGGCGACGAGAGCCGGTCCTGGCTGATAGAGAACTACACAACCGGACACTGGGGTCTGAGGCTGTCAGGGTTGCAAGCCCGGCAGCAGATAACCGACCTGCGAGGGATTTTAGGTCCCTTGGCCTGAGAAGCCTGGAGGCTCCGCCACACAGAGGGACCGGTACGGCACGGAGAAGCTACAGGTACCTAAGGCCCGAGTCGCAAGCCATACAGGCGAAGTACACGGCCAGCTCAGGGACGTGGGCTATCACACCACGAAAAGGGGGATAGTCAGTAAGGGCAGACAGAGAGCGGTAGGCCTACACACTCACCCTGACCAGTGGGGCTCACCCGAATGCTCTCAGACACCCAGGCCCATTCCTACCCTGTACTCCTGTTGGGTCATTAGTACTAACTACAATAAAGACCTTGGACTGTTTGAAGCGGACTCTGAACCCTTATTATTGCGGCCTGCACCATCACCCCCAGCATCCTAATACACTGCCCTGAGGCTACACTCTTCCCATGGGGAGTTATCCTATCCCTGTGCTGCATACCAACATCAGCCTCAGCGGTCTGCCCTGCAGCGGCGGTCATCCCTGACCGCAATCCACGGGTGGCGTAGTCGGACATTCAAAACCCTACAAATAGACTGCCACAGCATTTGGTCTGACCACCCTGAGCCACGGGATCGGGTTGCCACTACTACCCCCAACATTGCACTGAAGCCCGGTTCCGGGTGCCCCACGGCCGAGTCAGATGGCGAGTCAGATGTATATAACGTACTCGGCCTCCTATATAAAGTATAGACTATAGGAGGCTGAGAGTGCGGTATACGTCATATATGAGGCCTAGAGTGCGGGCGGCGGGTCTACATGATGTATACAACGCACTCGGCCTCCTATATAAAGTATAGACTATAGGAGGCTGAGAGTGCGGTATATGTCATATATGAGGCCTAGAGTACGGGCGGCGGGTCTATATGATCTATACTTTATATAGGAGGCTGAGTGTGTTGTATAGATCATATAGACCCGCCGCCCGCACTCTAGGCCTCATATATGAAATATACCGCCCTCTCAGCCTCCTATAGTCTATACTTTATATAGGAGGCTGAGTGTGTTGTATACATCATATAGACCCGCCGCCCGCACTCTAGGCCTCATATATGAAATATACCGCACTCTCAGCCTCCTATAGTCTATACTTTATATAGGAGGCTGAGTGTGTTGTATACATCATATAGGCCCGCCGCCCGCACTCTAGGCCTCATATATGACGTATACTGCACTCTCAGCCTCCTATAGTCTATACTTTATATAGGAGGCTGAGTGTGTTGTATAGACTATAGGAGGCTGAGAGTGCAGTATACGTCATATATGAGGCCTAGAGTGCGGGCGGCGGGCCTATATGATGTATACAACACACTCAGCCTGCTATATAAAGTATAGACTATAGGAGGCTGAGAGTGCGGTATATTTCATATATGAGGCCTAGAGTGCGGGCGGCGGGTCTATATGATGTATACAGCACACTCAGCCTCTTATATAAAGTATAGACTATAGGAGGCTGAGAGTGTGGTATACGTCATATATGAGGCCTAGAGTGTGGGCGGTGGGTCTATATGATGTATACAACACACTCAGCCTCTTATATAAAGTATAGACTATAGGAGGCTGAGAGTGCGGTATACGTCATATATGAGGCCTAGAGTGCGGGCGGCGGGTCTATATGATGTATACAACGCACTCAGCCTCTTATATAAAGTATAAACTATAGGAGGCTGAGAGTGCAGTATACATCATATATGAGGCCTAGAGTGCGGGCAGCGGGTCTATATGATGTATACAACACACTCAGCCTCCTATATAAAGTATAGACTATAGGAGGCTGAGAGTGCAGTATACGTAATATATGAGGCCTAGAGTACGGGCGGTGGGTCTATATGATGTATACAACGCACTCAGCCTCTTATATAAAGTATAAACTATAGAAGGCTGAGAGTGCAGTATACATCATATATGAGCCCTAGAGTGCGGGCAGCGGGTCTATATGATGTATGCAACACAATCAGCCTCCTATATAAAGTACAGAATATAGGAGGCTGAGAGTGCGGTATATGTCATATATGAGGCTTAGAGTAGGGACGGGCCTACATGATGTATACAACGCACTCAGCCTCCTATATAAAGTATACACTATAGGAGGCTGAGAGTGCGGTATACGTCATATATGGGGCCGCCGCCTATATGATATATAGATCGCACTCTCTACCTCCTATATGAAATATAGATCACACTCTTGGCCTCTTATACCACATATACAATCTATAAGGCCTCTTTCACACATCAGTGTTTCCAGTATGTGTTGTGACAGTTTCCACACGTATCAGAGACACTGACACACGTAGACACATTCAGATGAATGGGTCTGTGCACATGTCAGTGCGTTTCCACAGACCGTGTGTCCGTGGGAAAAACACGCTGATATGTTTGTTTTTTTACACCATGCACGGGTCGAAAAACGCCTGCACACGTACGCACTGATGACACACTGATGACACACAGATGATTTCCGTGTGACACGTAGCGGCGCCTGGGAATCAGTAGTACAGTTCGTGCTGTTCCCAGGCGCCGGTACGTGTCACAAAGATGCCACACAGACACGGATATCTCCGGTACTGTTTTTTCCAGTATGGGAAATATCCGGACATGTGAAAGAGCCCCATGTCATATAGGAGGCCGAGAGTCTGTATGTCATATAGGAGACCGAGAGTGCGGTATATGTAATATATGGGGCCTACTGTGTATAATGTATAGATCGCACTCTACCTCCTTTATGAAATATAGATCACACTCTTGGCCTCTTATATGACATATACAGAGTATATGTCATATAGGATGCTGAGAGTGCGGGTCTATATTACATATACAACACACTCAGCCTCCTATGTAAAGTATATATTATAGGAGAAGGAAAGTGCGGTCTATATCTCATATAGGAGGCCGAGAGAGTGGTGTATGTCATGTGTGGGGCCTATATGATGTATAGATCGCAGTTTCTGCCTCATATATGACAAACAGACCGCACTCGCGGCCTCCTATATAAAGCATATATTAGGGGAGACCGAGCATGCGGTCTGTATGTCATAGAGGAGGCAGAGAGTGCTGTACACGACCTATAAACTCGCACTCTCTGCCTCCTGTATGATGTATAGACCGCAGTCTCGTTGTTCCTTATGTAGTGTATACAGCATAATAAAGTGTATAGTATGGTGCTGTGTTTGTATAATATTATGTAGCGTTGTGTATATAATATATTTTTAGCGCCAACATATTCCGCAGCACTTTACATTACAGAGGGGACATGTACAGAAAATAAAGACAGTACAGGATAACACACAACTCAGATACCAAGAGGAGTGAGGGACCTGCTGCTCGCAAGCTACAATCTATGGAGAAATAGGGAGACACGAAAGGTAAATGATAAAATGTGCTGATATTGTATGATACAACCATTATACACTAAATAGGGTCTGCACCAGCCAGCATGTGTACAGTACCAATACAGGGGACTATTAAGTGCATGGAGGGTGTGTACACAGATGCTACAAGGGTCTATATATGAATATAACAGGAGAAACAGAGTTTATATAGGCATAAAACCAGTATAGCTTTATTAGATACAAGATAGTAAAAAAGCCACAACAGTGGCGACACAAAGTAAATAACAGATTACAAAATACAGTACATGGTAACATATGTAGAGAGTATATGTGGCAAACCACCCCCCCCCCAAAAAAAGGGCTATAGAAGGGCAAGGGGTACTCCCCGCAATCAATTGTTATATTCAACAGCTTCCGCTGGGAAGAAAGACATGGGAAGGATCCGCTACATCTCCACCTTTAATCATGAGTGGGGGGAGATGCGGCGGATCCTCTCCAAGCATTGGGGTGTTCTTGGTGCGGAGCCCTCCCTACGAGAATATGTGGGGGACTATCCACTCATGACACCCAGGAAAGCCAATAACCTGGGTGACATGTTGACACGGAGTCATTATGTTCCCCCACTTACCAACCCTTTTGGGTCCTGAGGACCAAGGATTGGCTTTTTTCCTTGCGGCCACTGTCTGGCATGCGCCAATGCCGTGCGCTCTGTTTCCTTTTCCTCATCCGACAGCTCTCGTGAATACCAAATTTGTAATTATATATCCTGTGGTTTAACCCATGTGATTTATTACGCAACTTGTGCCTGTGATTTAATTTACATCAGTTTGACCACGAGAGAGCTAAGAGTGAGGATACGGGAACACGTGCGCGACATTGGCGCGGCCAGAACGGTGGCCGACCAACGGGAGCCAAAAACTATCCCACGTCACTTTCAATGCAAACATAACTGCGATCCAAAATCTTTGAAGGTGCGTGGAATTGATATTTCACACCTTGGCTCCCGTGGAGGTGACTGGACAAAGGCTCTTGGTCAAAAGGAAGTAAAATGGATCGTATGTCTGAATACCATGTCTCCTCGGGGCCTTAATGAGGCACTTAGCTTTGCCCCCTTCCTGTGACATGGGCCTCGCCTGTTATATCATTCTCCGCCTTAGATGTTATATAACCAATTTTGGCCCTTTTGGCTATTTTTGTTTTTAATATTTATCTGGTATTTTCAATATTTGCTTTTTACCTTTTAATCCCTATTTTTCTTTATTTTTCCTCTTGGCTCCTTTTTTCTTTGGTCCATATATAGCATGAGAACGGAACCACATCCTATTTTATGCGCTGATCAACATCACTGGATTTAATGAGACCGGCCCTGCATACTGTATACATGGACATCTCTACACATTTGATGTTATACTGTCGTGACTTGTATTATCGGCCATTATATATATAATGCATTGCAGGACTAATGATTGCTTGACCCTTTGTTATTTTTTTGGATGCCGGCCTCTGCTATTGGCCATTATGTTGCTAGGTGACACACGATGCGGTGCGCATGCGCTCTGGGCACGCTGCTCTCGGCCCGGGCATGGCCATCTTTCTCCTGGCCGCGCACTTCCGGTGCACATACCATGTGTTTCCGGCGTGCGCGTTACCAGGTGACGGATTCTGCCCGCACCGACAGTTTCCGGCGCCTAGCGCATGCGCCGACGAGCATCGGTCACTTATTCACTTCCGGTCACGTGACTAGTATCGCGGTCACGTGACCGTGTGAAAAGACTTTAAAAAGGTCCCTGTCCTTTACAAGCTTATGCCTCTTGAGAAAGCCCATAGCATCGGGGCGAAACACGCGTCGAGCCTCCCTTTTGGTCTCTTGGTGCCTTGAGTTTATCCTGTTCCTGGTCTACCTGTCACCTTTCTTCTGCTGGCCCTCCCTTATTAGTGACTGGTAAGCGGTATTTGAATTCTCCTCGACATTTGATGCATACCTGCACACTTGTGCGGATACTCTTTACTTATGGTATATTCAATATGTTCTCTGCTTATCACTCCCCCTTTTTTGGGGGGGGGTTTTGCCACATATACTCTCTACATATGTTACCATGTACTGTATTTTGTAATCTGTTATTTACTTTGTGTCGCCACTGTTGTGGCTTTTTTACTATCTTGTATCTAATAAAGCTATACTGGTTTTATGCCTATATAAACTCTGTTTCTCCTGTTATATTCATATTTAATATTGAGTAGGCTTGTGGCCATTAGAAGCTATGTATTTTCTAGTTGTCTTCCCGCCACGACTCTAAAAGATGAAGGCCGTTCTGTGTATAAGGGTCTATATATGCTACTACAGTATACACAGTATATGGTGTACAGATGGTTAGATACTAAGGTACTGCGTATATAGTGTGGAATCCACACTATATACACTGCCATAGCTATACATTATATAGTATATACACTGCTCCACTCTATATTCCTGAACACAGTGTATACAGTGCTGGCCAAAAGTATTGGCACGTCTGCAATTCTGTCAGATAATACTCAGTTTCTTCCTGAAAATGATTGCAATCACAAATTCTTTGGTATTATTCTCTTCATTTAATTTGTCTTCAATGAAAAAAACACAAAAAGAATTGTCCTAAAGCCAAATTGGATATAATTCCACATCAAACCTAAAAAAGGGGGTGGACAAAAGTATTGGCACCCTTTGAAAAATCATGTGATGCTTCTCTTCTCTAATTCGTGTAATTAACAGCACCTGTAACTTACCTGTGGCACCTAACAGGTGTTGGCAATAACTAAATCACACCTGCAGCCAGTTAACATGGATTAAAGCTGACTCAACCTCTGTCCTGTGTCCTTGTGTGCACCACACTGAGCATGGAGAAAAGAAAGAAGACCAAAGAACTGTCTGAGGACTTGAGAAACCAAATTGTGAGGAAGCATGAGCAATCTCAAGGCTACAAGTCCATCTCCAAAGACCTGAATGTTCCTGTGTCTTCCGTGCGCAGTGTCATCAAGAAGTTTAAAGCCCATGGCACTGTGGCTAACCTCCCTAGATGTGGACTGAAAAGAAAAATTGACGAGAGATTTCAACGCAAGATTGTGCGGATGGTAGGATACCCAGGAAGACCCCACTTCTTACCCTGAGACATAAAAAAGCCAGGCTGGAGTTTTCCAAAAAACTTACCTGAGAAAGCCTAAAACGTTTTGGAAGAATTTTCTCTGGTCAGATGAGACAAAAGTAGAGCTTTTTGGGAAAAAGCATCAACATAGAGTGTACAGGAAAAAAAAAGAGGCATTCAAAGAAAAGAACACGGTCCCTACAGTCAAACATGGCGGAGGTTCCCTGATGTTTTGGGGTTGCTTTGCTGCCTCTGGCACTGGACTGCTTGACCGTGTGCATGGCATTATGAAGTCTGAAGACTACCAACAAATTTTGCAGCATAATGTAGGGCCCAGTGTGAGAAAGCTGGGTCTCCCTCAGAGGTCATGGGTCTTCCAGCAGGACAATGACCCAAAACACACTTCCAAAAGCACTATAAAATGGTTTTAGAGAAAGCACTGGAGACTTCTAAGGTGGCCAGCAATGAGTCCAGACCTGAATCCCATAGACAACCTGTGGAGAGATCTCAAAATGGCAGTTTGGAGAAGGCATCCTTCAAATATCAAGGACCTGGAGCAGTTTGCCAAAGAAGAATGGTCTACAATTCCAGCAGAGCATTGTAAGAAACTCATTGATGGTTACCGGAAGCGTTTTTTTGCAGTTATTTTGGCTAAAGATTGTGCAACCAAGTATTAGGCTGAGGGTGCCAATACTTTTGTCTGGCCCTTTTTTGGAGTTTTGTGTGAAATGATCAATGATTTGATTTTTGCTTCATTCTCTTTTGTGTTTTTTCCTTGCAAGCAAATTAAATGAAGATAATAATACCAAAGAATTTGTGATTGCAATCATTTTCAGGAAGAAACTGAGTATTATCTGACAGAATTGCAGGGGTGCCAATACTTTTGGCCAGCACTGTATGTATTGTGGTGCAGCGGCATTGCTATAATGATCTAGTATGTCTGTTTAGGCTATTTCCTCCCCCTCAGCTGACTGGTCACATGACTGTGACATCACACAGGTCCTTTTGCTCACAGAAGGTATGGACACGTGACTGTGAGATAAGCACAGGTCCTGTGGCTGTGTCTACAGGATATATAAAAACCTGGTGAGTTGAGCAGAGTGCAGTGTACCTGTGAGAGAGGCATGAGGCCTGTTCCCCGGGTGGGTGGGACACTGTTTGTCTGAAGCCTAGTGAGGCCGGGTGAAGCCTGGATCCCGTGTGGATGTCAGTAAGCCTTTGGAGGGCCAGAGGCTAGAGACCCCATCTGGGAAACAAATGGACCAAAGCAGCTAAAGCCCGACGTAGGTAATACTATTTGTGTTATGGACATTTTCATGGACATTGTTTTATTATTACCTTGCGGGAGGCTGTAACTAGAGCCAAGTGGGCCGGTCTGCCACTTGGGCTCGTGGACTTTATATCTGTGTCGGTGGGCCACGGAGTTGGACCCGGAAATCAGCAGCTTATGGAGTTAATAAACTGCTGACTTGAGAAATACCGGAAAATATGGCAGGTGTGTTTTAAATTGACGCAGCGAAGCGAGTATCCCCCAGGATAATGACAAGCGCTGCCTTACATGTGGTTTGAGAGCGCGGGCAGCTGCAGTCTGGTTGCTGGGAGCATCTGCAGTCTGGTTGCTGGGAGCAACTGTGAAGGTCGTCGTCGCACTCAAACCTGGTTTGCTGTGGCTCGGCGGGGCTCACGAAGGTCAAAGCATCTGGCTACAACTCGGCGGGGTTGTGAAGGTCGTTGTCACACTCAAACCTGGTTTGCTGTGGCTCGGCGGGGCTCACGAAGTCAAAGCATCTTGCTGCAACTCGGCGGGGTTGCGAAGATTGACATCGCTCTCAAATCCTGTTTTGCGGTGGCTCGGCGGGGCCACGAAGATTTTTTCGGGGGGAGCGGTGAAGTTCAAGTGTGAACAGTGTACCGTGATGGCTGTGTGCAAAGCAACAGAGGTGTCTGGAGCTAATGAGCGTTTGAAGGGACGGTTGGGTCCGGAGCAGGTATTTGAGAAACTGTTACTGGACATGGTGCGGGAACCGCAGGAGCTGTGGGCACCATATAGAATGGTGGCCGTGGACCATTCTATGGACCCTCCGGGGGCGCCCGTGTTGTCCCAGAGTGCCCGGGGAGGTGGTAAGAGGTCTTGTGAACTGAGTCCTAAGACTGTCGCTGATGTTTTTTGTAAAAATTCCCTTACAGGTGTGGTTGTACAAAAGGGGGCGGAGTCTAAAAAGGGGCGGATTTTCACAAGAGCGTAGAGTGTGGAAAACTGGAAATTGTTGATGGTGGGTTGGTACCTCCTAGAAATGACAATTTGACCGTTGAGAACGGTGTGACTCCAGTGGAGGGGGTTGAAGTCAAAGTGGGAGGTGACCTGGTAGTCCACAACATCATGGGGAGTGACACAGACCTGATAGCTGACGGTGACACTACGGAAGTAGGAGAGGTCAGTCAGGAGGGACTAGACGAGGGGAGAGAGTCCACATCTCGACGTAGACGGCGCAAGGGCCACAGAAAGGTTGCTCCTGTAGTCTTGACTAAAAGTGAAAATAAAGAAAATGTAATGGTGTGTGCCGTTGTTACAAGGGTGGATCCTACTTCAGAGGCAGAAGAGGAGGTGACGGACCTGGAGAACGTGTCCTCAGACCAGCAGAGCCTGGAGTCTGAACGGCAGAGGGTATTCCAGGTTGTGAAGGACTTACGGCGAAGTCTAAAGGAAAGCAACGAGGAAGTTGTCCAGTGGAAGGAGATGTTCCACGCAATTAAGGAGGACCGCCGCAAAATTAAGGAGGAGGTTTCGCAGTTGAAACTTGAGAAGGAGACGCGGCAGGATGGAGTTTCTGGACGTCATCCGGAACTAGAACGACTGCGCGAACAGTTCAACCAGGAGCTGTGTGAATCTAAAAAGGAGTATGATGAACTCATGAGGGAGCTGCAGCAGTTCCAGGACCAAGTAAAGCCTCTAATGCAGGAGAAGGAGCGACTGGAGGACTCTGTACCAGCGAGACCAGGAGCTATCCGCCCTGAAAGAAGCAATAAAAGTTGAAGTGTCTGCTCACGACCATGAGGCAGAAAAGAGGCATGAAAGGTTCAGTGAGGAACTGCAACAGATTAGGAGAGATTATGAGGACCTCCTCAAGCTTAAAGGAAAACTAGAGGAGGGTAAGGCGGATGCAGAGCAAGAGCGCCAAGTGGTTGAGACCACTCTGCAAGATATCCGTGAGGAGAATGATGATCTCCGGGGAAAGACCCTAGATCTGGAAGCTCAGGTGAAGGAGCTACAGATGTCCTGTGATACCCTCCAGAAGGCGGAGACGTACCTTAAGGAAACAGTCAGCAAGATGGAAGCTGAGCGAGAGAAGATGGAGGAGTCCATCGGAAAAGCCACAGACCAGAGCCAGGAGTTGACCGCTGGTGATGGGGGGTATGAAGCAGATACCTCCTCGAGTGATGTGAGCTCTGATGATTCGGTGGATGTCGGAGCCGAGATCAAGCAGCTCAAGGAGTTGCTACAAGCCCAGTGGACGCAAGAGAAGCGTGAGAGACTGGCTATTGAGAGCCGAGTGGGCACATTGGAGACGGAGAGGTCTGAGAGAGCTCTCCTGCTGGAAGAGCAGTTGAAGCAGGAAGAGCTTCAGAGATGGACTGCTGAGAGGCGAGTAACTGAGCTAAAAGGAGAAGTTTTAGAGCTCTAAGGCCGCCTAGCAAAGTGTCACGCGGTGAACGAGGTCTCCTTGGAGAAGGGAAAAGGCAAACAAGTTGCACTTACTCCCTTAGACCATGAGAAGGTGGACCTGAGGAGAGCTAAGAGTATGGTGTTGAAAGATAATGGTGAAGTGGAGGTGGTCAAGATGAAAAGTTGAGAAGTTGTAGCTGTGAGTCCGCTCAGGGGAAGCATCCAGGGTGAAGAAGCTGGAAGTCAGTTGTCCCTGAAACCTGAGCTGGTTGATCGTCTGGAAACCACTGGTGAGACCGAAACGTCTCGGTACAAGTGCCTCGTAGATGTACCCGAGGACCTGAGGGAAGAATGCACCCGTGAGTTCGTGCATGAGGAGTTTAAGAAGGCCGTGGGAGCCTGGAAGGTGTACTTGACCTCAGAGGCCAAACAGCTGGTGGTCCTGTCCACGACCTGAAGTCACAGTGAAGAGGGTGGCAATCCTGAGTGACATACATTGGCGATGTATTCGCACGAAGCGGTTTCTCCGGTTGAAGACTGAGCAAGCCGCTAGACAACTGGAGCTGATGAGAGAGGCTCACAGTCTGCTAGAAGAGGTCATCCGGGTGCCTCATGTTCTGGTGAGAGAGCTCATTGGGAGAAATGGCCGAGCCATGCAGATGATGGTGAAGAAGTCTGGTGTGGTGAGCAATCCACATGATCGTCAGGACTGGATACCGGATGAAGACGGCATGGTGTCATTCTACGCTATAGGAACGGAGAAAGTCTGGCATATATGAGCATGCTGGTGGAGTACCGAGTGACCTACCTGCGAGAGGTGGAACAATTGAGTCTCGCTAGACTGCGAGTAGATGGACAGCATCATCTGAGCAGTAGAGGATGGCAGCCGTCTGGAAATGGTGGGACCCGACAGAGAAGGGGGCCCCTAAATAACAGAACACCTGAAGTTAGGGACCCTTCAAGGTGTCCTGAGAGTAGTGGGCGTGGGTTTAGAGGTAGTGAGACCTCCAGTAACTCAGGTGTGGGTGGCCCATACAAACGACCCAATAGAGGACTGGACAATATGGAGTCGAACCAGACCTTAGGTACAAGGACATGTGAGTTGCACTGCCGTATTGACCGCTGGGAGCGGGGGAGACCTGACAGGGTTTCGACTGACCGCTGGGAGCGGGGGAGGCCTGACAAGGTTACGACCCGGAAAGGTGACCTGACGAAGTCAGTGACATTGACAGATGGGAGGTCCCTAAGGAATGGGCTAATGTCAATGAATAATGTTCCAGGGGCTGGACAACGTAAGGGTCAAGTGCATGGTCTCTGTGAACTGTGGGTTTTAAACTGTTGTGTATATTATGTGTTCAACCCCACAGGTTTGAACAGAGGGGGGGAATATGTGGTGCAGCGGCATTGCTATAATGATCTAGTATGTCTATTTAGGCTATTTCCTCCCCCTCAGCTGACTGGTCACATGACTGTGACATCACACAGGTCCTTTTGCTCACAGAAGGTATGGACACGTGACTGTGAGATAAGCACAGGTCCTGTGGCTGTGTCTACAGGATATATAAAAACCTGGTGAGTTAAGCAGTGTGCAGTGCACCTGTGAGAGAGGCATGAGGCCTGTTCCCCGGGTGGGTGGGACACTGTTTGTCTGAAGCCTAGTGAGGCCGGGTGAAGCCTGGATCCCGTGTGGATGTCAGTAAGCCTTGGAGGGCCAGAGGCTAGAGACCCCATCTGGGAAACAAATGGACCAAAGCAGCTAAAGCCCGACGTAGGTAATACTATTTGTGTTATGGACATTTTCATGGACATTGTTTTATTATTACCTTGCGGGAGGCTGTAACTAGAGCCAAGTGGGCCGGTCTGCCACTTGGGCTCGTGGACTTTATATCTGTGTCGGTGGGCCACGGAGTTGGACCCGGAAATCAGCAGTTTATGGAGTTAATAAACTGCTGACTTGAGAAATACCGGAAAATATGGCAGGTGTGTTTTAAATTGACGCAGCGAAGCGAGTATCCCCCAGGATAATGACAAGCGCTGCCTTACAGTATATATAATGTGTGTGTATAAATATATATATATTTATATATATTGCAGAGTACCACTTCTGTCCTGTATACTGGGCATAATTCTCTATGTATTATCCTTTATATACACTGGATAGTACCAATTCTCCTGCACTGTATACTGGGTGTAATTCTCAGTATCTGTATATACACACTGCACTGCTAAAATAAAATGTATAATAATAATAATAATGTGAGTGGTTTCCCCTCTGAAACTTACCACTCCCAGCAGGCCCTGTCAGATTTAACGCTTCAGGGTTTACTGGGAGTTGTAGGTTTGTTACTGCACTGATGATGCGGGGACAGGTATTGCATCCGAGCCCACAGCACCAAGTCATTCACACTGTAAGGCTATTTTCACACTTGCGTTGTGAAATCCGTCCAACTCTTCTGCCTGGAAAGAGTCGGATAGATTTCACAAAATTCCAGCACTTTCCTGATACAGCCTGATGCTCCCTTTGACTATAAAGGGAGGCTGGTCGTGAGCCAGCAAAATAGGCAAGCGCGCTGCTACATTGACTGTGCTCTATACATGCCAGGTGCAGGCAGTATAATACAGCAGGCACCGAACTGCAAAGATCAGGGCTGGCGATGCCACCATACCCGGTTATTTAAACCCTCAGATGCCACGTTCAATAGCAATTGTAGAATCTGTGACGTAAAGCAGAGGGAGGCGACTCATATTGGAGCAGTGAAATCGCCTCTGCCTGGCACATTCCCATGGTAAGCTGTAACAGGTACCTGTGTATAATTTAAGGAAAAAATGCTGGGATGATCTTCATGATTTTTTACCATATTTTTGCATCCTGCTTTTATAAACAGAGGTTTCATACTTGCTCCCTACCGCTGAGGTCCTCCATGCCTCTTGCATGTCAATGCTCTGGGTCTCGCTGTGCTTATATCTGCCACAGCAATGGCCACATGCTCCACTGCAGTCAATGACTGGCTTCACATGTCACCACTGAAACCAGTTATTGGCTCCTGTGCCGGCTGTGATAGATGGAAACACTATGTGGACTGTTCCATGGACATGGAGAAGGTGATGTAGAAGACCGTAGCGGTGCATAGCGGGTAAGGACCTATTCACATTTCAATTTTTCACTGACATGTGTTGTCCACATTTCTCATTTGCAGCACGCATACACATTGATTTTAATGTGTGTTCACATATCAGTGTTGTTTTACGGACCATGGGTCAATGAAAAAAATTCATGAACACATGCACTATTTTTGGTCCGTGATGCGGACCAAACACACACACACTAGATTCTATGGGTCTGTGAAAATCACGGGAATGACATCCATGTTTGGTCCGTTTTTAACAGATAGATGCATTGGAAATTATTTTCTGAGCTGAGCAGTGTCCATGGAATACGGATGACCCATTGAGGGCACACAGACGTGAAACGGACCCTTCATGGATGAAACGTACACATTTTAGACACGGTGTGAACAGTGCCTAGGTACGAATCTTCTGTTTAGACAGGCATGCTGAGGGCACTTGCTAGAAAATAATTTTTCCAGAACATCCCCTTTACAGGTCAAAGTACGCTGCAAACAGTACAATTGCAAAATAAGACAATATACAACCGTTTCCTCTTTACAATGAAAGAACTAATAGTATTACATGTTCTTTTATGTAGGACCAATGTGAATGCTGTGCATTGTGAACAAGCAAGAGCTGAGAATACTGCGTAGACCACCGGATCAGTTGGTAGCCAGTTATAAAGTGATACAGGGTAGGTGATACACGAAATCTAGTATTGATAGCTAGCTTTTTGTTTTACTGGTAGAACATTGACTCAGAAATACAATGAATACTAAATGGAATTTAGGCTAGTTTCACACAAGTGAATCTACTGTGTGAAACACGCTGCTGGTATATCCGCTCTGGAGGAAGATCGTGCCGGCATTACACTTACATATACTCATATACAATGCCCAGCGCTTCCTCCTGTTCTGTAATGTAGTGACAAGCTGCAAATTGCATCTCGTTAGATTACAGAGCTGTAGTGTGGGCGCCTAGAGTCAATTACCCTGGTGGGCCCTAGGCACCCCAGTCCGACCCTGGCAATATTATTATCCTTTTGTCATAATATCATCACATAATTGTGTTATCTTCATTGTGCTTTATACAGATAACACCATGCTGTTTTGCACCATCTTGTGGCCTTTTTTGAGTATTACGCTCCCACTATGCACAGTGTTGATTTCTCTCTATGAACTATGAATGCTACACTACTTTTGCAGATTGCCCCGGTGGCACGCATTCTCATCTGGTGCCCTGCCAGTTCTCTTCCTGTATCTTTTGTTCCCTTCGGCGTCACAATCCAGTTTGTGTCACGGTCGGTCATGTGATGTGGGTCGAGGCAAGCTCCCGGACTTCACCAGTTCACGCATGCGTCACTACACTCTGCGTCCCTCTCCTATTGGCTAGCGCAGCATTTTTATTCTCTCTCTTCCTGTGATGTGTCGGGGTGGGCACATTGTAAGGCAGCTCCTGCTGTGAACAAAGTA
Source organism: Phyllobates terribilis (assembly GCF_046119375.1). Lineage (NCBI taxonomy): Eukaryota > Metazoa > Chordata > Amphibia > Anura > Dendrobatidae > Phyllobates > Phyllobates terribilis. The sequence continues at coordinate 431,219 of NW_027362982.1, forward strand.
TGCAGTAAACTCATTTTTTCTCATCCATCCTGAGTGTACGCTATTTGACCGTGCCATGTATGGGAATATATATATACCTTTTACCCCAATCTTGTATACTTGACCATTATTTAGTCCCCATACCCCCGTATATTCTCATAGCATCATCAATAGTATACATGTATTTTTACACATATTTGCTTATATATATTTCAGATGATGGTTATATACAGTATACTGTATTTGTGATTTTATACTAAGCAGTGAGTCTCCTTTACATTTTACTATTTATATGTGTGATCTGCACCATCTTCCTGTTTTTGTATGTCCACTGCACCTTTTTACTTCATCAATAAAGTTAATCTTTTATGACATTTATTTATGAATCGCTATATTGACTTAATTATTATTTTTTTGTCCCTTCTATTAGTCTGTTGGCGCTAATGTCTGAGATATATGTACACACACTTATTATCCTCTAACATCAGAAGCACAGCGCACTTTATCCAGGACCAACAGGAATATACCTCGAGTGTCCTTATTGTTATATATATGACTCGCCCCCAGGGCCATGGGGTACTCGACAGCCGAGCCTTATGGCTGCTTTTGGGGGAGATCACGGTGGCTGGCCCGGTCCGTAACCCAGGGCGGGTCAGTGTAAAAAGGGGGATATTTTGTAGGGGAATTTGCCGTGACGCCACCTGCGGTGTCTGGTGAGGATCACCAGCGCTGCAACAGTCCTCTGAGGCAAATGTTAGGACAACTTGTGATGGATCGGCTCCCCACAGGTGGAGCAGGCCTCAGGGCAGTGTAGATAAATGGAGGAGGTGTGCTGGGCGTTATAGTGCAGGGAGGGAAATGGCACCGGCGAAATAAAGGAGCGGAGGCAGCTCAGTGCAGTCATCCAAGATTTACTCACAGTTCTTAGACAGTCCACAGGTGCACTGTACCGGCGCAAGCCTCCCGCGTCGCACTGCGTTCACCGGGCAAGGGTTCAGTCCTTCCTCAGGCAGCTCGGGTGTACCTGGCAGAACCCCACTTTCATATGTACCTTCCTAGACCGACTTCACGTTGGGTCTTTACTCCCTCCTGCCCTGCGCTTCCCACTATGAATCCTGTTCGGGTGCTGCGAGCCCCCCCTGTCCGTCGGAGTTGCACAGACCTGCTTGACCTTACTAGGATTGGGGTGGGGGGTTCGACTACTGGCTATAGAAGCCTCCGTTTTTTCCAGCCGAGGCTTGAAGCTGCACGACTGGGCCAGGGGCCGGTCCCCTTCTTGTGGCCTAGATCCTCCTGACACTTGGCAGGTTCGGGGTGTACGGGTGCCGCCTGCACTCGCCGTACCCCCTAGGATCCCTTCTGCAGGACGGAGCTTACTCCCTGCTCCCCTCCTGGGCCTCTGTCCTAGGCCCTTGTAGTGGAGCAGAGCTCCTACAGAGACTCTGCTCCCAGACTGTTCCTCTGAACTGTCCCTAGAACACTGATCTCTTCAGACTTGGGCCTCACTGGCTAGGCCCGCCTCTGGAGCAGAGCTCCTGTAGAGGCTCTGATCCTCTCACTCTCCTCCTCTGACTGAACACACTCTCTCTAAGATGGCTTCCCTATTTATACTCCTATCAAAGTGCTTTCTCTAACTACTTCCTCCACCCACACCCACTACTGGTTCCCCCCATCCAGCCAGGGACAAGGCTCAGCAGCTGCGCTCTGCATGTTGCCCCCCCAGCCGGCCTGGAGTAGGGTAGTGTTGGATGCAGGTGTTTGGGGTTCCGTGCAGCACTCCCACCTTACCTGAGAGAAGGGAGACACCACACCTCGGGGTGAGGTGCAGTACTTCTGTGGCGACTGAACCCTCAGGGGCGCCATATATATACCGTATATAATTAAAAATAAAAAAACAGAATATCCTCCCGCCATTTTTACTTTTTCAGTTCTTTTATTGTACTCTAATGAATTTACATTTTTTAACTACCTGATTCTTGTCATTCCCTTTCTCCTTTTACCCCAGCCCTGTTACAAGCGCAAGTCTGTATATATCAGATATATACCATTTTATCTACTTTACCCATTAGACGACTGTGGTAATCGTCCTTTCTTGCAGCAGGTTTCAAGGGCTCAACTGCAAGCACCACCATCCTTTTTATTACTTAATTTCTGAGTACAGATCACCATAAAAAACACGAATCTGTCAATGAGTTTATGGGAAAAAGCAAACAAGTTATGGACTGTGGAAGAGATATATGTGACCAAAATGAACACTCATTTCCAGCAGATGATACCTATGACCTATCCCTACACTAAATACAGCTAACAGCGGTATTAATAGGGAATAGAATAGATGTTACCTTGATATTTTTTTTAGGTTGCAGCAGCAAGGACTATAAGGCAATAATTCTTGACTAGATGCCTGTAATAGCTATCCCTACTGCGACAGCTCAAACTACATGAACTACAGATAAGAACGGTATTATTAGAGAATATAATCTATTTGAATTAGCCCTGAAAAAAGCTATTAGTTTAACGTAGCAGCACCAAGGACTGTTATTTCATCAACCCTGCTGGGGAATATAGTGGAGCATTTCGTATCTACTCAGCCTAATATGGAGGAGACCAGGATCTTCTATACTTACTGTACAAAGTCTCCTGTCCTGGCTGTGACATCCTGTATGCAGTGTGAGAACTCCCAATGTGACGACCACCTGACAGCCCACAACAAGGCACTGGATCATATACTAATAGAATCCGGCTCTTTTGGTTTCCAAAAATGCTCCCTCAACAAGAAGATGGAGCCTCAGAAAAGCATTTTTTACTATTAATAAGGAGTGGGTGTCCTAGACTGGTAATGCATGCGCTTTAAGGACTGCCAAAAATTAGAAGGAGGCACTCCAATACCTCTTTGAAGAGACGTAGTGGAGGGACTCAGAAAACCTTTTTTTCCCATTATTAATGAGTGGGTATCCTAGACTGATAATGCGCATGCACTAAGTGCATGGGCTGGAAAACATTTAGGCTATGTGCCCACGTTTCGGACCTGAAGCATATTTTTTACGCTTCTCCCTGGCGGGAAAATCGCATGCGGATATTACATGCGGTTTTCCCGCCAGGTAGAAGCGTTTGTGAGGCGTCTTTGCATGCATTTCCGCATGCGGGTTATCAAGCACTTCTCCAAGCATCACTTGGAAAAGTGCTTGACAACTTGTTCAGAATGGTAAAAAATAAACTTTATACTCACCTTCTGATGCATTCTCTGCCCCGTCCGGAGGCTTGAGCGGCTCACGCTGTTGTGTGCAGGACCTGCGGTGACGTCATTGTGTCATGTGGTGGGTCACATGACTCAATGACGTGGCAGGTCCTTCAGACAACAGCGCGACGGAGGGAAAACATCAGAAGATAAGTATAAACTTTATTTTATTCTTTTTTTTTACAGGTTCTTTGGTACCCAGGTCTGGATGAGAGTCTCCTCTCATCCAGACTTGGGTACCATCCGCACATTGATTCCGCTGCGCTTCCGCAAAATTAATGAACATGCTGCGGATTTTTGACCGCAGCATATACGCTGCGGAAAAATCCGCAGCATGGGCATTGACATTGCGGAATGCCATTGGGGACCATGGGGTGCGGATATACATGCGTTTTTCAAGCGTTTACGCTGCGGAAATTCCGCAGCATATACGCTTGAAAAACGCTACGTGGGCACACAGCCTTACCCCCGGAGGGGGTATACATTTATATCAGAAAATGTTAGCGATAGGCCTCTCAAAATTCTCAATGCGGGTATTATAAACACCCTTAAAAGATTTATAGTAAGGGTAGCATGATCACCCTGTTGATATGGTGGTGGAGGAGAAGGAGGAGGAGGACATAAAAAGGTCAACCTGTCAGCATTTTCAGATGAGAGGCGGATGTGCCTATCAGTTATAATTTTCCCGGCGGCACTAAAAACCCGCTCTGACAAAACGCTAGCAGCAGGGCAGGTCAGGACATCCAAGGTGTAGAGAGACAGTACATGCCATGTGTCCAGCTTGGATACCCAATAGTTGTAAGGCACAGAGGAATCATGAAGGACGCTGGTACAGTCAGCAAGGTACTCAGCATCTTCCAAAACTTTTCCCTCCTTGTCAGAGTACACCAGACATCAGGGCCTGGGCGCTGGGAGGGTTTGAGAAAACTGTCCCAGACCTTTTTTAGTGTTCCCCTGCCTCTGCTCCATCTGGTGTGCGTCTCAATCGTCAGTACTCCTTTGTTGTCTAAGGAACTGTGACCTCTGCTGCCTGCGTTGTCAGATGGAATTTTTTTTTTAATAATTCCTCAACTAGGGCCTTCGAGTACTGCAACATTTTATTAGACCTCTCCGCCACGGGAAGGAGAGATGGAAAGTTCTCATTGTAGCGTAGGTCTAGAAGGGTGACCAACCAGTAATTAGTGTTGGCCAAAATGCATATAACGTGAGGGTCGCAGGAAATGCAGTGGAACATAAACTCAGCCATGTGTGTTAGACTGCCAACAGCCAAGACTTCTGTCCCCACCAAGAGGACACCTGTCCATCTTCTCCACCTCGTCCTTCCTCTACTCCTCCTCTTCAGGCCATCCTCACTGTACTGATTGGATGAAGGTGGTGTGGGTAGTACCGTCTGTAGCTCAGGCAACCAGTGTTATGATCAGCTACAGGGACTAAGGAAAGACAGGATATCTGTCCCTACAATAAAACTAAACTAGATCCCTACGATGTAACGGGGAACCTGATCCTGCGATCAGACCCGCTAAAGTCCTCGGCTAGTCTGTACGAAGACCTATAGATGTGAGGGAGGGATCCCTACAAGAACTAGGGACTGGGATAAGTTGGACACCTCCTAGCAGAAATAGTAGCAGTCAAAGACAAACCCACAACAAAAAGCATAGAGGTCAGAAGACCTAGCAAAACTAACAGAGAACGGCAACAGAGCACCAAGCTAGCTCAAGAGTAGTAAATACAATGAAGTCCAGCAAGGCCAGGAGGGCGGAGCCAGATAAAATAGGCAAAAATGGTCATGTGACCAGCAAACTAAAAAAAAACTAACAGGAGAGCTCTAACAACCAGCTCCTTAACTCCTCCTCCTCCTCATTATGTATATAGTTAGGTCCATATATATTTGGACAGAGACAACATTTTTCTAATTTTGATTCTAGACATTACCACAATGAATTTTAAACAAAACAATTTAGATGCATTTGAAGTTCAGACTTTCAGCTTTCATTTGAGGGTATCCACATTAAAATTGGATGAAGGGTTTAGGAGTTTCAGCTCCTTAACATGTGCCACCCTGTTTTTAAAGGGACCAAAAGTAATTGGACAATTGACTCCAAGGTTATTTCATGGACAGGTGTGGGCAATCCTTTCGTTATGTCATTCTCAATTAAGCAGATAAAAGGCCTGGAGTTGATTTGAGGTGTGGTGCTTGCATTTGGAAGGTTTTTCTGTGAAGTAAACATGCGGTCAAAGGAGCTCTCCATGCAGGTGAAACAAGCCATCCTTAAGCTGCAAAAAACAGAAAAACCCATCCGAGAAATTGCTACAATATTAGGAGTGGCAAAATCTACAGTTTGGTACATCCTGAGAAAGAAAGAAAGCTCTGGTGAACTCATCAATGCAAAAAGACCTGGGCGCCCACGGAAGACAACAGTGGTGGATGATCGCAGAATAATCTCCATGGTGAAGAGAAACCCCTTCACAACAGCCAACCAAGTGAACAACACTCTCCAGGAGGTAGGCGTATCAATATCCAAATCTACCATAAAGAGAAGACTGCATGAAAGTAAATACAGAGGTTCACTGCACGGTACAAGCCACTCATAAGCATCAAGAATAAAAAGGCTAGACTGGACTTTGCTAAAAAAACATCTAAAAAAGCCAGCACCGTTCTGGAAGAACATTCTTTGGACAGATGAAACCAAGATCAACCTCTACCAGAATGATGGAAAGAGAAAAGTATGGCGAAGGCGTGGTACAGCTCATGATCCAAAGCATACCACATCATCTGTAAAACACGGCGGAGACAGTGTGATGGCTTGGGCATGCATGGCTGCTAGTGGCACTGGGTCACTAGTGTTTATTTATGATGCGACACAGGACAGAAGCAGCTGAATGAATTCTGATGTATTCAGAGCCATACTGTGTGCTCAGATCCAGCCAAATGCAGCCAAACTGATTGGTCGTCGTTTCATACTACAGATGGACAATGACCCAAAGCAACCCAGGAGTTTATTAAAGCAAGGAAGTGGAATATTCTTGAATGGCCAAGTCAATCACCTGATCTCAACCCAATTGAGCATGCATTTCACTTGTTAAAGACTAAACTTCAGACAGAAAGGCCCACAAACAAACAGCAACTGAAAACCACCGCAGTGAAGGCCTGGTAGAGCATCAAAAAGGAGGAAACACAGCATCTGGTGATGTCCATGAGTTCAAGACTTCAGGCAGTCATTGCCAACAAAGGGTTTTCAACCAAGTACTAGAAATGAACATTTTATTTACAATTATTTCATCTGTCCAATTACTTTTGGTCCCTTTAAAAACAGGGTGGCACATGTTAAGGAGCTGAAACTCCTAAACCCTTCATCCAATTTTAATGTGGATACCCTCAAATGAAAGCTGACAGTCTGAACTTCAACTGCATCTGAATTGTTTTGTTTAAAATTCATTGTGGTAATGTCTAGAACCAAAATTAGAAAAATGTTGTCTCTGTCCAAATATATAACTGTATGTCCCTCAATTTTGTTATATGTCACCCATCCTGGTAAACAGTTGAAACCAGAAGTTTACATACACTAAGATTACTATGCCTTTAAACAATTCTGGACTGCCCATATGATGATGTCATGTGTTTGTAAGCTTCTATTTTTTTGGCAACATCTGAGTTAATTAGAGACACACCTGTGGATGTACTTTAATGCACACCTGAAACGCACTGCTTCTTTGTATAGCATCATGGAAATATCTAAAGAAATTAGCCAAGATATCAGGAAGAGAATTGTGGACTTGCACAAGTCTGGCTCATCCTTGAGTACAATTTCAAGATACCTGAAGGTGCCTCATTCATCTGTGCAAACAATTATATGCAAGTACAAACAAAATGGGAATGTCCAGCCATCATACCACTCAGGAAGGAAACGGTTCTGTGTCCCAGAGATGAACATGCTTTAGTCCAACATGTGCATATCAACCCAAGGACAAAAACAAAAGACCTTATGAAGATGATGGTGGAAGCTGGTAAGATTGTGTCAATATCCACAGTGAAACGAGTACTGTATCAATATGGGCTGAAAGGCCACTCTGCCAGGAAGAAGCCATTACTCCAAAAGAAACATAAAAAGCCAGATTAATGTTTGCAACGCACAGGAGCAAAGACCTTAATTTTTGGATACATGTCCTGTGGTCATAATGACCATCATTACGTTTGAAGGAAAAAGGGAGAAGCTTGGAAGCCTAAAAATACCATCCCAAATGTGAAACACGTGGGTGGCAGCATCATGTTGTGCGGTTGTTTTGCTGCAGGAGGGACTGGTGCACTTCACAAAATAGATGGCATCATGAGAAAAGAAGATTATGTGGCAATACTGAAGCAACATCTTAAGACATCAGCCAGGAAGTTAAAGCTTTGGCATAAATTGGTCTTCCAATTGGACAATGACCCGACGCATACTGACAAAATGGTAACAAAGTGGCTTAAGGATATCAAAGTCAATGTTTTGGAGTGACCATTACAAAGCCCTGATCTCAATCCTATAGAAAATTTATGAGCAAAGCTGAAAACGAAGGTGCGAGCAAGGCGACCTACAAACCTGGATCAGTTACACAAGTTTTGTCAGGAGGAATGGGCCCAAATTCCGACCAACTATTGTGAGAAGCTTGTGAGAAACGATTGACCCAAGTCATTCAGTTTAAGGGCAATGGTACCAAATACTAATGAAATGTACAGTATGTAAACTTTTGACTTTGCAGTAAGTAATAAAAATGCTTTAAAACATTCTCTCTCTCATTATTCTGGCATTTGGCAAATATTAAAAATGATGGTAATCCTAATTGAACGTGAAAGGTTTATCCTGATGTCATGTTAGATATTGAGAAAAACATGTATATGTGTCTTTTTATATAATGCATGTAAACTTCTGGTTTCATCTGTATATGCCCTCCCATCCTGGTATATATATATCCCCCCCATCCTGTTATATATGTTCCCCCTATACTTGTATATATGGCCCTCCCATCCTAGTATATATGGTCATCCAATCCTGGTATATATAGCCCTCTCATCCTGGTATATATGGCCCTCTCGTCCTGGTATTTATGGCCCTTCCATCCTGGTATATATGATCTAAAATACTGGTATATGTGGCCCTCCTTCCTGGTATATATGTCCTCCCCAACCTGGTATTTGGCCCTCCCATCCTGGTGTATATGGCACTCCCATTCTGGTATATATGATCTCCATCCTTGTATATGTGGCCCTCTATCTTTGTATATATGTCGCCATTTCTAGTATATATGATCCCCATCATGCCGCATACTTAAAAAAAATAAACCATTCTGCTCACCTTCCCTTTGCTCCTACACGGTGCGGCACCATCTTCTGAGGCTGGCAACTTACTTCAGTGTATAAACGGCGCAGCGGCCCTCACATGCCGACATCAGCTGCCAGAATATTCACTGCTCCCCACGCCTGGGATTATGGGGGGGGGGCTCGCATAAATTGAAACTAGAATACATGGTGGAAGGTGTAAAAAGCAAACAGGACACAGTAAAGTAACATTGTGTAGATACACAGTAATACTCATCATACATGATTGTGTCAACAAAATGGAATTCTCTCACCCATTCTTTGTTTCTCCGGGATGAAAGTTGCTGTCTGGGGAGTTCCTTCTGGACCAAGTAGTTGTATAAGCTGGCCCTATTAGTCCCTTTAGGCTCAAGCTTAAACTATCCCCACAAAGCTCCCGCTCTGACAAGGGCAGACCACAGCCAGCCCTGTATGGAGGCCCTGCACTTTCCCTTTGACATTTTGTTGACACAATCATGTATGAATTATTATAAATATGTAGGATCTGCACTCAGACCTCATACTTGTGTTTTGAGAAATCTCTGTTTTTCATTTAAGTGTCTGGATTCCTGGAGATAGAAATAAATGCTTAATCCATGGAATAAAGGGAAGAACAGAGATTTTCCCCTAGTTTAATTGATGTATATCTGGATCTGTTAAAAATTGGTGTTTCAGGGGAGGGCGACTTACTGTGTCCCCCGTATACACCCTCTTCCCTCTACAGATTCTATCCAGAGCCTGGTCTTCACACCTGAAGATAGAGTACAAGCTCTTTATGTATTTTTACACATATTTAATATAGAGATGGTCCCCTGACTGTGTTAATGGTAATAATCATTCCAGCATTGAGATCCATCTCTCTTTTTATGGGTGGCATTATCTGTTTATTGTTCTTAACTATTAAATATTAAAAGTTATGTTTTAGATTCTCACTTTAATTGCTGTCTAGTATCTAATCTATAGTGAGAACATATCTCAATATTGGTTGGTGTTACTCTCACTGTTTTGCTTGTTGCTGAAAAGGTGAAAAACCAATTAAAAACAATTTCTGCTTTTGCCCCAAATTAATGGAACGTGTGTATCCATATCATGGATGCCGATACAGTTGAAAACAACAATAGGAAAGGGAGCCATCAGCTGTTGCTCCCTCTCCCATCATTCCCCCTCTCCATCTGAACTCTGTGATGTCTCAGTGTAGAAGGCGCGATGACATCACTACAGCACGCCCTCTGTGCTGAGCAGTGCAGGGGCTGGAGCTGCGAGGGATAAGGGAGAGGTGAGTATTTGTTTATTTATTTTATATGTATAGAGGACTACATGGGGCCCATAATACTGTATGGAGCACTATATGGTGCCCTTAATACTGTATGGAGCACTAAATGGTGCCCATTATACTGTATGAACCACTATATGGGGCCCATTATACTGTTCCAAGGATTATGTGGTGCCAATAATACTGTATGGAGGACTATATGGGGTCCATAATACTGTATGGAGGACTATGTGTTGCCCGTAATACTGTATGGAGCACTATATGGGGAACATTATACTGTATGGAGGACTATGTGGTACCCATAATACTGAATGCCCCCCCCCCAAAATACTCAGGAGCTCATGAATACACAGTGTTTAGAAAATAAATGTCAGACTAAGGGACCAGAAACCACCACATTCCGATATGAGAACTGCCAGTCTTGATGAATCAGGGCTAAATCTTTACTTGAAAGTTTCAAATGTAATAGAAATGTTCTGGCTGCAGTGAGGAGGTCATGTGATTGGCAGTTACTGGTCATTCCTGGCACCTGCAATGAGAGAGCGAGCACAGCGACTTGTCTACAAGGAGCATCTGGAGAGTTTTTAGCCATAAAGGCACAATGTTTTGTCATTTTTTCCTTTTCCTCCCATTTGTACCCTCCCCCATTTCCCCTTTTTTCATTTTTGCAGGATTTACAGGATTCCATCATCCTTTACTGGTCATCGTGTGGCAAGTATCATTCTCTGTAGCCCATATACAGTTCACAGAGCACAATACATTCACATTACACAATGTATACACAGAGGGAGGAATGGAGCTGTTCACATTATTTGATCGGGAAGGAGCTGTGTAACAGATTTATAGTTTTAGAGTCATAAAAGAAACATTAAAAGTGTGCATCATCCGTCAGAGGTATCGGTTTATCTTATATGTCCCAGCGTATACATTAAATGGATGCCTAAATGTGATATAAAAATAGTCTATCACTGGTCATAGAGAGAAAGGGGACAAGAGAGCAGGAGAACTATATATGTATATGACTCACCCCCTGGGCTGTGGGGCACCCGGAACCGGGCTTCTGTACGATGTTGGGGGTAATAGTGGCAACCCGATCCCGTGGCTCAGGGTGGTCAGACCAAATGTTGTGGCAGTCTATTTATAGATTTGTGAATGTCCGACTACGCCACCCGTGGATTGTGGTCAGGGTAACCGCCGCTGCAAGGCAGACAGCTGAGGCTGGTGTTGATGTGCAGCACATGGGTAGGATAACTCCCCACGGGAAGAGTGTAGCCTCAGGGCAGTGTAGGTGAATGCTGGGGGTGATAGTGCAGGCCGCAATAGTAAGAGTTCAGAGTCCGCTTCAAACAGTCCAGGGTCTTTATTGTAGGTGTTATTAATGACCCAACAGTAGTACAGGTTAGGAATGGGCCTGGGTGTCTGAGAGCATTCGGGCGAGCCCCACTGGTCAGGGCGAGTGTGTAGGCCTACCGTTCTCTCTATGCTCTTTCTGACTATCCCCCTCTTCGTGGTGTAATAGCCCACGTCCCTGAGCTGGCCGTGTACTTCTCGCCTGTATGGCTTGCGACTCGGGCCTTGGGTACCTTTTGCTTTCTCCTCGCTGTACTGGTCCCTCTGTGTGGCGGAGCCTCCAGGCTTCTTAGGCCAAGGGACCTGCAATCCCTTTCGAGTTGGTTCTCTGCTGCTGGGCTTACAACCCTGACAGCCTCGGACCCCAATGTCCGGTTGTGTGATTCTCTCAGCCAGGACCGACTCTCGTCGCCTCTGTCCCTGGCTTGCAGTTTCTCCTCTGCCTCACGGACTCCTCAGCTACAGCTGAACTGTCCCTCCTTCTCTGGGACTAGTCTCAGTCCTGAGCTAGGTCGTCCAGTTCTCTCTAACCCTGCCCCCAGTTCCAGCTTTTATAGGGGCAGCCAGCTCACCCTACTGGCCTGGGACAGGAGGTGCTGTATGCTAATTGTCCCTAACCAGGGAACCTCCCTCCTGCTCTCAGACACAGCCTTTAATATTTGTGGCATCCAGACCTGGGGTGACACATTCCCCCCTAGTAAAATTTAGTACTCCGGACTAAACAGGAAACACAAATACAGGGTATAAATGACAACATAACATATTTACAAGTACATTTTGTCCTTAAGGCCACGGCGCTTCCGTGACCGGGTGTCCATATCACCCAACAAGGTGAAGTTTTCCACAGTGTGGGGACCTGTCTCCATAAACCCCAAGTTCCTGGCCTTGGGCATGGCGGCAAGGTAAAAGCTAACTACTTTGGACCACAAGGAGGCCACGCCGGACAGGTTTTTCTTCTGTGGCAATCTTCACAAGAGGGCACCAGGTGCAACTATCTACGTGGTAGTTCCGGTTATTCACCGTCCATAACCTGTCAGTCCATTGTATCTAGGAAAACTGGGAAAACGGTATTAGTAACCAGGTAACAAGTATAACACATTAACTACATACTTTACATTTAGATCTTCCAGCGAGCTGGTATTTGACCCCTAGTAATCCGGGTTGACCTGCGTAACCCACTGTCTGGTGGTGGTCTAACCTGGCTTTCCCCACTAGCATTTAGGGTACAGCTACTAGCTGGGTTTACAGGCAGGGCAGGCAGCTGTCTGCAGGTCCTTTGGCTTACCGCAGGCATGGCAGGATCACTGTCAGCAGAGGGTTGACTCTCCTGGGCTGCTGGCATGGGTTCTTCTGCCTCCGGGGCTGCTTGTTCCTCTTGTTCTTCCTGCTCTGCTGTAGGCTCCTGCTGGGTTGGCTGAAGGAAGTGTAGGACGGGTACCACTATTGCATCGTTTATCAGAGTCCAGGATACTCTCCAAGAACTGTGTTGATCATTTCTTCTTTGTCCTCTGCGAGTTCAAGGTCATCTCGATCTTCTCCTGCACTCTGTAGTTGCTCGGGGCTCCGTTTTAGGTGGTCTCTGGAGACAGTGCTAGTGGTTTCTCCTCCATCCTTGGTAATTACACATACCTTCGAGTTGTCGTGGTTGGACGGCAGTACTGTTTACGGGTCTCTCTCCCACTGGTCATCCAGCTTGTGAAGCTTTCTCTTCCGCTTCAGGACCTGCTCGCCAGGTTTCAGGGGACCAGCAAGGGCTCTCTTGCTTTTCTCTCGCTTGAGCCAGATTCCTCTCCACACTCTCCTGTACCTTCTTGTACTGCAGCCGCCGTTCCGTATCCCAGTCCGCGTCTGGGGGAGGTGTCCTCGGGTGTCAGGACTCCCATCTCCAGGTCTATCGGCAGCTTACCTGGTCTTGTTCGCATCAGGTAAGCCGGGGTGCAATTGGTAGCATTCACCGGGATATGGTTGTATAAGTCTATCAGGTCCGGCAGTTTTTCCGGCCACAGGCTGCGTTCCTCTAGGGGCAACGTTTTGAGGAGATCAATGACAATATTATTAATTTTCTCACACAGCCCGTTTGTTTGCCGGTTACATAGTTAGTAAAGCCGAATAAAGACTTGCGCCCATCAAGTTCGACCTGTAAGTTCTGTAATTGCTAAAGTTGATCCAGAGGAGGGCAAAAACCCCAAATGATTTAGCCAATCTTCACGTGAGGAAAAATTCCCTCCTGACTCTGAAACCAGGCGTTGTCCGAATCTTCTTACAGTCGTAGAGGTTGCAGAACTCCTGGAAGATTTCCGCCTCGAACGCTGGACCTTGATCTGTCAAGACCTGTTCCGGATACCCGTGTGGACGGCAGAAGTGTTGTTGGAAGGCTCTGGCCGCTGTTTGGGCTGTCAAGTCTTTAACGGGAACCACCACCAGGAACCGGGAATAGTGGTCCACTATTGTCAGGGCATAGACGTAGCCCGACCGGCTTGGAGCCAATTTCACAGGGTCCAGAGCTACCAGCTCAAGAGGCTGCCTGGTGACAATGGGCCTCAAGGGTGTCTTCTGGCTGGTAAGTCCTTCCTTCTGAGGTTACATGGGCCGCAGTCCCTGCACCACTTCTCTATGGCCCCTCTCATACCGACCCAGTAGAACCGCTCTCTCAGTAGGAACTCCAGTTTCTTCCAACCCGAAGTGTCCTGCTCTGTTATGGTAGGCCTCCAGGACCATTGCTGCATCTAGTCTCGGGACCACTACCTGCCAGGTCAGCTCGTGCGTCCGGTGGTTGACAAGCCTTCTGCACAGTTTACCTTTGTAGAGGAATAGCCTGCTTTTTTTCTTCCATAACTGCTTGGCTTCCTCTAGAGCGTCCGGGCCAGGGCTAGCGCCTGCCTGGGTCAACAGGTCTTTCACCAGGCGAATTGCAGGGTCACTATCTTGCGTTTCAGCCCAGCCGTGGTGGGGTAAGGAGTTGAACATGACGGTGGTTAGGTCTTTGTCTCTTACCCGGTGAGAATACTGAGTGGCCCCATACCGGTGGAACGCAGGGAGCTCTACTTCCTCCAGCTCCTCCGAGTCTTCTTTCCCTTCGGGTAGGTGGGGCATTCTTGATAGGGCATCTGCGTTGGCGTTGGTCCTACCTGCCCGGTATTTGATTGTGAAGTCATAGTTCGATAGCCGGGCCATCCACTGCTGTTCCAGGGCACCAAGTCTTGCATTGTCCAGGTGTGTCAACGGGTTGTTGTCCGTGTACACGGTGAACTTTGCGGAGGCCAGGTAATGTTTAAACCGTTCTGTGACGGCCCACACCACTGCCAAGAATTCTAGCTTGAAGGAGCTGTAATTCTCCGGGTTTCTTTCAGTGGGCCTCAGCTTCCGACTGGCGTACGCGATCACCCTTTCTCTGCCCTGTTGGTTCTGTGACAGTACGGCTCCCAGCCCCACATTACTGTCGTCTGTGTGGAGGATAAAAGGCTGGTCATAATCTGGGTAGGCCAGGATCTCATCCCCCGTGAGGGCCATCTTCAACTGGCGGAAGGACTCCTCTTCCGGCTTGTCCCACTTGAAGGGTGGCTTGTGACTTCTGGATTTAGACTGACCTATCAGGAGGTCCTGCATTGGAGCTGCCATCTTTGTGAACCCGGGGATGAACCTTCGGTAGTAGCCTACCAACCCGAGGAATTGCCTCACTTCTTTGATGTTAGAGGGGCTTGGCCAGCTCTGGATTACTGTAACCTTGTCAGGGTCGGCGGCTACTCCCTCTGCACTCACCACGTGTCCTAGGTACTGTACCTTCGGCTTTAACAGATGGCACTTGGAGGGTTTCACTTTCATGCCAAAGCCTGCCATGGCCTCAAACACCTCAGCCAGGTGCTTTAGATGGTCCTCGTAAGTCTTCGAATAGACAATCACGTCATCCAGGTAGAGTAGGACCGTCTCAAAGTTTTGGTGCCCTAGACAGCATTCCATCAGCCTCTGGAAGGTCCCGGGTGCATTGCAGAGCCTGAATGGCATACAGTTGAATTCACTTAATCCCATCGGGGTGGTGAAGGCGGCATTCTCCTTGTCAGCCTCTGCCACAGGAACCTGCCAGTACCCGCTAGTAAGGTCCTACGTAGAGAAGAAATTAGCTGATTATAGTGCGGCCAAAGACTCCTCTATTCTAGGCCTCGGGTATGCGTCTTTATGGGTGATACGATTGACTTGTCTATAGTCCACGCACATTCTCATGGTACCGTCTTTCTCTTTTTTACCAGAACCAAGTGGGCTGCCCAGGGGTTACAGCTGTCTCTAATGACCCCGGATTCTTTAATTTCTCTCAGCATGCCCTTTGCGTTCTGATAGTGTGCGGGGGGTACAGGTCTGTATCTCTTTTATTGGTGGGTGGCTCCCCGTGGGGATGTGGTGTTCTACCCCTTTCACTCTGCCGAAGTCTAGCGGGTGCTTACTAAAGATTCTCTTGTACTCCTGAACCACCCGGTAGACTCCTTGTTTTTGGTGCAAGGGCTGTGGAGTCAGCACCCACGTGGAGTTTCTGGCACCAGTCCTCCTTGTGTTTCTGGGAGCCATTACCTTCCGCCTGGGGAGATGGAGGCAAGGGTTCCACGGCCCTGACAGCATTGTGTTCAACAGTATACAATTTGGCAAGTGTAGCGTACCGGGGCAAGTGTACTTCCCTTTCCCCGATGTTTAAGATCCGGACGGGCACCCTTCCATGGCGGACATCAACCACCCCCCAGGCTGTCAAAATTGTGGGCCTGCTGTCTGAGTACACTGGTTCTACCATGGCTTGGTAGTCTTTCCCTCTTAACCCGATTGCAGTCCGACACCAGATCATCATTTCACTTTTGGGAGGCATGGCAATGGGGAACGGGTCGCTCATCCTCACACTACCGATCTCACCACCAGACAGTTCTACCTGTTGCTGTCTCATCAGGGCTCTTATCTCCTTCTGGAGGACCCTCTGTTGGCTGGAGCTCACATTCATCGCCACCTGCTGCAAAATTACAATTACTTCTGAAAGAGACAATTTTCAATCACGTTAGTACCCAAGGTTATTTTAGGGTGACTTTCTCGACGATCAATGTCCACAATGATCACTCCCTGTGCCGGCAGTTCAACTTTACCAATCTTAACGGTCATCTCTCTGAACCCCACCTGCGGCACGGGCTGGCCATTGCTGGCGATGATGCTCAAGTCATTGTCTGGGTAGTGGGTTATGTCAGTGTCACTCCAATACTGCTTAAAAAGTACATAGGGGATGGTAGTTACTTGTGACCCGGTATCCAGCGGTACACTCATGGGGATACCGTCCAGCACTATGGGTAAAACTGTGCGTCCCCCCCCATGTATTCATCACGCCAATTAGACGGGCCTAATGACCTTATGCCTGGGGGTTGGCCCTCTGCCCCAGGTCAGACCCATTTAAAGTACAGTACCTGGCTACGTGTCCCGGCTGGCTGCAACGGCGGCAAATTGGCTGTCCATCCTCAGTGTAACAGTCGGTGGGCCTCCCTCTGAACGACAGGATCCTCCTCTGTCGACGCCACTGGACATCCTCCGGACTTGAAGCCAGCTTGATTGGTCCTGACGAGTCCATCTGTAATGACTGTACGGTCCTGGTCAATGCAGCAACACTCTTTGTTAGTTCTTGGACCTGGTGGTGCAGGTTTGCTGGCGGGGATGGGTTTAGAGCCTGCACATCAGCCCCCACAAGGTCTGCGGGGTAGGGCGCCGCCCCCTGGTGGTAAGTGATGGCAGGGCGCCGGGAAACTACAGCGCCACCTGGTGCGGGTTCTCGGAGCACCCGGATGGCCCTATCTTTGAACTGTGCAAAAGTCAAATCGGGGTTCTGTAGGGCCATGAGGCGCAGCTGGGTTCTGTGGGTGCTGGACAGCAGACCTTCTATGAACTGCTCAGTCAATAATTTATCTGTATCCTGCACGCTGCCAGGGTCAGCTTGCTTGATTGCTCCCAAGGCTTCCTGTAAATTTAGGCCATAATCTCTGATGCTATCTTGAGCTCGCTGCTTACATCCATAGAACCACATTTTGATTTCTGCTGAGGTACGGGTATCAAAGGTGTCCCGTAGATGGGTCAGAACCCCCCTTACAGTCCTTTTCTCCTCAGCTGTGCAAGACTTTACCTCCCGCTGGGCCGCACCAGTTAACTGCCCTATCAGTATGCTTACTTTCTGTTCTTCTGTCAGGGGATAAACTTTAAACAGGCTATACAGTCTTTCTTTAAAGTCACCCAAGGTATGCTACTCGCCGGCATACTGTGGCAGCCAGGCTGCTCCGGGGATATAGGGCATGGAAAACGGCATCACAAGCTGCAGCAGCTACGCTGGTGGTAGAGGGTCCCTCCGCGTCCGACATCTTCCTCCCCCCTAGTTAACCGTGGCCTACCTTCCGGCGATCCTCTTCTGTACGCCGTGGCTCCGCTCGCGATGCTCTGGGCGAGGACCTTGCGTCGCACGGTGATGACGCCGGCGTCCGCTGGATCTCTTTCCAGGACCTTGCGCAGCGTCTCAGCGTAGGGCGGGGCTATAGGTCTTGCGCATTTTTGACGTCCATGCCCCTCTTCTTCCCGCGCGGCGTCCCGAAGATGGCGCCCGATGGCGGGAAACTGCAACGGATGGCGGGAAATGGCCCGAATGGCGGGAAACTTCACCCAGGTATGTATAAAGTCTTTTTCAGGCACACAATACCCGTTTGTGGCGGGTTGGTCACAATCCTGCCGACTACGCCAAAAAGCTGACTCACCCCCTGGGCTGTGGGATACCCGGAACCGGGCTTCTGTACGACGCTGGGGGTAGTAGTGGCAACCCGATTCCGTGGCTCAGGATGGTCAGACCAAATGTTGTGGCAGTCTATTTATAGATTTGTGAATGTCCGACTACACCACCCGTGGATTGCGGTCAGGGATAACCGCCGCTGCAAGGCAGACCGCTGAGGCTGGTGTTGGTGTGCAGCACAGGGGTAGGATAACTCCCCACGGGAAGAGTGTAGCCTCAGGGCAGTGTAGGTGAATGCTGGGGGTGATAGTGCAGGCCACAATAGTAAGAGTTCAGAGTCCGCTTCAAACAGTCCAGGGTCTTTATTGTAGGTGTTATTAATGACCCAACAGTAGTACAGGTTAGGAATGGGCCTGGGTGTCTGAGAGCATTCGGGCGAGCCCCACTGGTCAGGGTGAGTGTGTAGGCCTACCGTTCTCTCTATGCTCTTTCTGACTATCCCCCTCTTTGTGGTGTAATAGCCCACGTCCCTGAGCTGGCCGTGTACTTCTCGCCTGTATGGCTTGCGACTCGGGCCTTGGGTACCTTTTGCTTTCTCCTCGCTGTACTGGTCCCTCTGTGTGGCGGAGCCTCCAGGCTTCTTAGGCCAAGGGACCTGCAATCCCTTGCGAGTTGGTTCTCTGCTGCTGGGCTTACAACCCTGACAGCTTCGGACTCCAATGTCCGGTTGTGTGATTCTCTCAGCCAGGAGCGGCTCTCATCGCCTCTGTCCCTGGCTTGCAGTTTCTCCTCTGCCTCACGGACTCCTCAGCTACAGCTGAACTGTCCCTTCTTCTCTGGGACTAGTCTCAGTCCTGAGCTAGGTCGTCCAGTTCTCTCTAACCCTACCCCCAGTTCCAGCTTTTATAGGGGCAGCCAGCTCCCCCTACTGGCCTAGGACAGGAGGTGCTGTATGCTAATTGTCCCTAACCAGGGAACCTCCCTCCTGCTCTCAGACACAGCCTTTAATATTTGTGGCATCCAGACCTGGGGTGACACATATACACACAACAAGCTTTATAGGAAAGTAATGTATATAACTGAAATTACGTGTAGAAGTGGGATTCCACTGATTCTGATCAGAAGGATGAGTGCTTTAATGCGGAAAGAGAGGTTAATTCCCCCACTGACTCAGTAAAAGCACATCCCATACATCGCAGGCGGATCATAGATACCCCTGTAGGTGCACAACAGAGAGATGTGTTGGAGGATTATAGTCAGCAAGAACTTAATGATCTTCATGATTGTTTTTCTCAAAAAGCCAATGAATCATTGATTACTTGGGAGGTAAGACTGTGGGAGATAGGGGCCCATGGAGTACAAGTGGATACAGTAGATGGTCCCAAGTTTGTGCAACTAAGTCATGATCCTGTAGTGAAGGAAGCGTTCTGTACACTGCGGATTCGGTTGCAACATTCGACTTGCAGTATACTGGATGTTGTGGCTATGGCATTACAGCCTAAAAATCCATCTGAAGCAGATTGGCCCCCTAATAAGAAGCCATGGTTTACATTAAAAGATTGTTCCCATAGGTTGAAGGAAGAGGTCATGAAAAAATGCTATTTCTGTAAGGACCTATGATGACTACATGGCAGTCCTAGTTAGTGTGTCTGTCAGAAATCGCATAATCAGGGCTGCTCCCCAGCTTATAAACATATAATGATGACCCTAATGGTAAACCAGACTGGGAAGACCATCTCCAACACCCTAGAGGCAATTCGGCAATTGGGTAATTTGGGAGATTGGGGCCCCAGGACTAGTGGTAATTTTGTTTCCGGAGAGCAGCGTAGAGAATCTAAAAACAATAACAATGGCTCCCGCATATCGCGCAAGGATATGTTTATTGCCTTGTTGAAAGATGAGGTTCCCAAAGAGGAAATTGATGGGATTGGTACTGACTAGTGATGAGCGTGCATGCTCGCTACTGCTCGGTGCTCCCCCGAGCATTTCACTGCTCGAGATGTGTGGCGCCCCTGAGGGTTCAGTCGCCACAGGGGTACTGCACCTCAGCTCGAAGTGTGGTATCTCCTCTTCCAGGTAAGGATGGAGCATTTCTCAGGACCCCACTTTACCACTCAACACTAAACCACTCCTGTCCAGTAGGGGGTCTAAATGCACCAGGGTGCTGCCCCAGCCCGGGATAGAGGAGATGGGGGGGGGAACCAAAGATGGGGGGAACCATGTAGTGGGTGAGGGTGGAGAACATACTTTTAGGAAACACTTATTCTTTCATATTTAATCTACGGCCATCTTAAGTTCAAGGTCTTTGATTGTGATATTCGTCTGTGATTGTGGTATTCGTCTGTGATTGTGGTCTTCTGCCAGAGTCCAGCAAAAGTCTGCAGCTGACTGAAGATACACGGTCCTCGTTCTCTGGCCTTGAGACGAGGAGCGGGTCTGAGTTAACCACTGTCTCTACCCGGTCAAGGTCCTGACCTAAGAAGGCCTGGAGGGGAGCAGGCAAAAGGATCCCAGGGGGGATACGGACGGAGCGGAGTGGCCACCTGTACTCTTTATTCTGGCCTAGTCAGAGGGATTCCTGCTGCAAGAGGGGTGACTGGCCCCCGATATCTGACTTTGTTACTTCACGTCTCAGTCAGAAAAGCCCGGAGGCTTAGTGGATCCCAGGGGGGATACGGACGGAGTGGCTTACGCCACCTGTATCTCTTACACTGCGTTTATCCAGTGGGACCCGGCCTTACACCTCGTTCTAACCACACACAGTCAGGAGAAGACTTAGTGGGAGAACTTACCAAGGAGAGGAACACACACCAGAGGGGTCTCGACAGGTGCTCCTGATCTACCTGGAAAGTGCTGGACCCACCATCCCGGTGGTCGCAGTACGCCGTGAGTAGCAGAGGGAAGCTTTTGCGGCTGAAGTTCATCTGAAAGTGAGTAAAAGCCCTGGATGACTTCACACACCGCCTCAGCCTGTTATTTCCTGCGCGGCACTGCACCCACCATTCCTTCTCACACTGCCCTGAGGCCTGCTCCGCCTGTGGGGAGCTGTCCCATCTTAGCAGCCCGTAACACCAGCCTCAGTGGACTGTAGCAGCGCTGGTGTCCATCACCGGAAACCGCAGGTGGCGTAGTCGAAATATCACTCTTACTTGAAAGGCCAATATTTTTATGTGACGGCCCTGGGCACGGAACGGTCCAGGCCACGACTGCCTCCCCCGCTACCCCTACACTGACCCGGCTCTGAGTAAACCCATATCCCAGGGAGGGCTGGAGCGTCGCAGATGCTCGGCGCTCGCCGAGTATTTCCGGGGGTTGCTTGGCGGGAACTCGGGTCTCCTCCCTGCATGTTTGGTGCTCTTTAGAGCGCCAAGCAACATGCAGGGATGGTCTGCCACACACTGTAATGCCGCAGCCATGTTGGTTGTGGCATTACAGTGATTGGCTGGCCGCACAGCGTCATCAGGTCTATATCAGACCTGGCGCCGCCATGCTCGTCACAGTCACTCCGGAATCAGACAGTGTAGGGAGAGCTGCTGCTAAGCTAGGGAGAGATTTGCTTGTTTCTAGTTAGTGTAGGTATGCCAGACTATATTAGAGACACATATTCATCTCAACTAACAGTCCTTCTGAGGACTAATCCAGCTGCAGAGATATCAGTGCTAGGCAGGCAGGCAGAGTATATAGCAGACTGCAGTGCACATAGCAAGAGGGTCCATTCCAGTTCTGTCTGCTGCTTTTCCAGATATTTCCAGAAAATAGCCCTAGGTATCGGGTCAGGAATATATATATTTTTATTTTAATCCTGATTATATACTTAAAAAGCAATCCAGAGAACACCATTTTTCATCGTCATTTGCTTGTTGGCACTGCAGAGTACAGCCAGGTCCTTTTCATATTACAGCGCTAAAAATGCAGCTATTTAAAACTGGTTTGTCCATCACACGGATCACATATAATTGCGCTCCAATTTGAGCCATTTGTAGTGAGCGTGGAAGATATTGTCGTCCATTTTAAATGGACAAGGCACGTGGCAAGAGACGGGGAACTGGACGTGATGGTGATGGTGCATGCAGAGGCCGAGGCCGTGGGCAAGCTGAAATTGTGCCACAACAAACACCCACTGCTTCTCGCTCGACCTTCCTGTCCCAATTAATAGGGGACCATAGAACACCACTATTGAACACAGAGCAGTGTGAAAAGGTTAGTGGTTGGATAGCAGATAATGCTTCCAGTCACTTAGCCACCACCACCACCACCACCCTGTCTTCCACACAGGTCAAGTCTCAGTAGCCGTGAGTCTGGACTGCATATTCCTCACCCTGATCCTCCCCTTCTTCCCACCATGCCGAGTGCCCAGAGACAACTGATCCCACACTTGGACACTCCGAAGAGCTGTTCACTTTTCCATTTATAGATTCGGGCCTCTTGCCTGGTCTACTTGAAGCGGGGCAAGAGAAGATCGCATTTAGCAATGCCCAAATATTTGAGCAGCCACGGTCATACGAAGGCGATGGTGGGAAAGTGTCACGAGAGGTGGACTATGAGACACAATTGCCAGAAAGTCAGGAGGAGGACCATTGTGCGGAGGTGGAAGACGAGGTGGTGGATGATATAGTAACTAACCCAACCTGGCAGGAGGACATGCAGAATGAGGACAGCAGCACACAGGGGGAGGAAGGAAGAGCACCCCAACAGGCATGAAGATGCACTGTGGTGGTCGCAAACAGAAGGCGAGAAAGAGTTCCCAGTAACACCAACTCGACGGACGTTGCCAGTGCAACTGTTAGGTCTTCTCGAGTCTAATTGATTTTTAAAGACTCTGCCGATAACCCCAAAAAGGCCATTTACACCACCTGCCAGGCCAGCATTAGGCCAGAATGATTAGGCACATGGCAGCAAAGCACCCGACTTTGTGGGCCGAACCCCAGGGTCCAGGAACAGTGTCTGCAGGTGACACCACTGCTTCTTCCGCTGTTTTGTGTGCAAGCCAATCCCCTGTCCATAGTGCATGCGAAGATGCCTCCTGCCCTGCACCTGTCGTTGCACAATCTCAAATAGCATCATCAGCAAGCACGTCCTTGTCCCAGCGCAGCATTCAGTTATCCATACCCCAGTCCTTGGAACGCAAGCGCAAATACGCAGACAACGCCCCATAGGCCACACTACTAAATTTCCACATTTTGCGACTGCTTGCGCTCGAAATGTTGCCTTCTAGGCTCGTGGAGACGGAAGCTTTCCGCGACCTGATGGCAGCGACCATCCCTCGGTACTCGGTCCCCAGCCGCCACTATTTCTCCTGATGTGCCGTCCCTGCATTACACAACCACGTGTCCCACAACATTAGCCATGCCCTCAACAATGCAGTTACAGGGAAAGTCCACCTAACCAGGGACACGTGTACAAGTGTTTGTGGTTAGGGACGGTACATCTCGCTGACGGCACACTGGGTTAACATAGTGGAAGCCCAGTCGGACCTTGGGACGGAACACATCCTCCCGATGCCGAGGATTGCAGGCCCTAGGTCAATCAGGGTTGCCCCCCACAGTCTACAGCTCCTGCACCTCATCCTTCTCCTCCTTTTCAGCCTCAATCTCCGAAATGACCACATCAGTCACAAGCTGGAAGCACTGCCTCAGCCAAGCGGGCTGTGCTGAAGCTAATATGCTTAGGTGGCAAACCGCACAATGCTGAAAAGTTGTGGACAGCTCTGAAAAAGCAAGCAGATCTGTGTCTGACACTACTGAACCTACAGTCAGGCATGGTCATGTGTGACAATGGCCGGAACCTGGTGGCGGCTCTGAGGTGAGGCGAGCTCACACATGTACCATGCCTGGCCCATGTGTTTAACCTCGTGGTTCATCGGTTTCTCAAAACCTACCCAGAGCTGCCGGATCTGCTCATCAAAGTACGCCGCCTGGGTGCCCATTTTAGAAAGTAAGGTACAGCTTCCGCTGCCCTTACCGTGCTTCAGCAGCGTTTGCAGCTTCCGGCTCATCGACTGGTGTGTGATGTCTCCACGCGTTGGAACTCTACACTGCAGATGTTGGAAAGAATTTGTTAGCAGAAGAGGGCAGTTGTTCACTACCAGCATCAACAAGGCTGTATTCAGTTCAGACTCCACACAAGACCTCAGGGGTGGACATGGATAGCAGACATCTGTACCATCCTCCAAAATTTTGAGGATTCCACCAAGATGGTGAGCGGTGATGACGCCATAATTAGCGTCACCATCCCGCTTCTCTGTCTGCTGAAACGCTCTCTGCTCAGAAGCAAAGAGGATGAATTGCAGGCGGAGCACAATGAGATGGAGCAAGGAACCATACAGGATGATTACACACAGTCCAGCCTCATCTCATCCCAACGGGGATTGGGTGACAATGAGCAAGAGAAGGAGGAGGAAGAACAGGAGCTAGTTTCTTGCGCTATAGACGGTACTACCTGCACAACTGTCATACCGTCAGTTCAGCGTGGATGTCCTGAGGACAGGGAAGAGGAGGAGGAGAGCATGATCAGTCATCCTCTTGGTGAGGACACGGAAGTCTTGCCTGTTAGCAGTCTGGCACGCATGGCTGAGTTTGTGTTACGCTGCCTTTCCCGTGACCCTTGCGTTCTCCAAATTTTGGGTGACAGTCATTACTGGTTGATGACACTTCTAGACCCACGCTACAAGGAAAACATTATATCTCTTATTCCTGAGGCGGACAGGTCTACAAAAATGGGGCAGTACCAGAAGGCCCTTGTTGTGGAACTATTAAAAAAAATTCCCTTTTGAAAACGCTGGCAGCAGAGGTCACAGTTCATTGGACAACCAAGGAGTACAGCCGAGAGAGACACAACTCCAATCCAGCAGAGGCAGGGGAACACTGTCAAAGTTCTGGGAGAGTTTTCTCAGCCCCTCCCATTGCACAGGCCCTGAGGTGCGGGTTACTCTCACAAGGAGTGCAAAGTTTGGGAAGATGCTGAGGGAGTACCTTGCCGACTGTACCAATGTCCTCCATGATTCCTCTGTGCCTTATAATTATTGGATATCCAAGCTGGACACGTGGAATGAACTGACTCTCTACGCCTTGGAGGTCCTGGCCTGCCTGGCCGCTAGCATTTTATCAGAGAGGGTTTTTAGTGCCGCTGGTGAAATTACAACTGATAAGAGCATCCACCTGTCAACTGTAAAAGCTGACAGGCTGACTCTTATAAAAATGAACAAGGGCTGGATTGGGCCAGACTTCTTAACACCACCATGATAGCAGCGTAACATAAACTTAAATCCAGTGTCTTTTTTTGGGAGGTGTATTCCCATGCATCTTTTCACAGCCACACATGGGTATACGCTTCCTGATTTTGGATATTTGCTTCTGGTCTTCAATATGTTCATTTATACCCCCCAGGGGTAAATGTTTGTCAGCCCATACGCTTAGTGCATGGGCATTACAAGTATAGGAGACCCGCTCCTTTCTAATGGGAACATTTTTTTATGAGGCCCTCCTCCACATCTTTTCCAAGGTGCATTGGAGTGCCTCCAAATTTTTGGCGCCCTTGCATTCACTGCATAGGCCAACACAATGGGAGACCCACTTCCTATTAATAGGAACATTGTTTTCAGGAGGCCCTCTAACCTCCACGTCTCTTCCAAGGGACATTGGAGTGCCTCCCAATGTTTGGCAGCCCTTGCATTCACTGCATAGGCAAACAGCATGGGAGACCCACTTTCTAATAATGGGAACATTGTTTTCAGGAGGTCCTCCTCTAAGTCTCTTCAAAGGGGTACTGGGGTGCGTCCAAATTTTGTGCAGCCCTGCCACTCACTGCATACGCAATAATAGTATAGGAGACCCACTCTTTAGTAATGGGAACAACAAAGCACAGCCGGCTGATGGCTCTCTAAGAATGGTGAGGGCTGACTGCTGGCCCTTTAAGAATAGAAAAGGCCGCCTGATAACCCTATAAAAATAGGCTTTGTGACTTTCAGAGTGCCTCCTTCATAAATGAAACAGGATGTGTCTGATGTGTCACACACCACATGGCCAGATAAGGTTGTAAAATATTAAAATTACATCTCCCGGTGAATGCATTTGTCACGGTTGAATGCAAAAAGGCATCAAAAACGCTGGTGTGGAGGAGTATTTTTGGTTTTGGTTATTTATTTTGCCTTATATACAAGTCATTACCCTGTAAAGGATGTTCCTTAACATATTTCCCAGGAAAATCCATTTTGGTTTAGTTTTTGTATGTTTTATTGTGAGTTCGTAAAAGTGGCGTAATACCTCTGACAACGTTGTTCACAGCAGTGACCTGGGAGTCAGAAATGCTTTCAGGGGTCTTCCCCATGCTGTTCCCATGTCATTTGAGCACTGTTCCCATCGATTTGGGCAATTTTTAGGCCTCTGCAGACCTCCGGGGGGAGCCGCCTGAAAAATGTTCGAATTTTTCATAGACTTACATTGGGCTCATTGCTCGGGTCGAGCATTCCAATTTGCTCGACTCGAGCATTTTAGTGCTCGCCCATCACTAGTACTGATGAAATGTGGAAATTATACCAAAAGCGAGGGCTTCATAAGAAATCAGGAAGTTTACAAAATAAAAAGGTGACAGTGGAAGATTCTGGATCCCCACAGCGTGGGCGTAGTTGGACACGGAGAGAGCGGGAGGGCCCACTCCGACTTCGTCCCCAGTGAAACCCACAGCGCCGGGGTTTGAGGATCTTTACGCTGAAGTAAAATTGCTGTTGCAGGAGGTCAAAACACAGCGACAGGAGTTGACTTTTTCTCCCAGAGAGGTTTCCCAGTCAGAGGGAGACACAAGTGATTGACTTCTTGGCCGAGCCCTCCACATAGATAGACGCCCTCATGTAAATTTGGTCATTAATTGGCAAAATAAGAATAGGGGCTCACAACAATAAATGTTATTAATCTTAACCAATCACAGTATATAAACTAAAGGGAAGACATTTTAAAATTATATATTTATTAAGGTATAAAGTTAAAAACATACCAAACAATTGTGCAAAAAAACAAAACAACCCTGACTCACAGGCTAACAGACTAAACATTGTATACTAATTACCAATCAAACAGAAAAAAACCCAACCAATAACCTAGGTTATAATCATGGTTCAGCTTCCCATCTACTGTTAGTAGTTATATTGTCCGAGGTCAGCCTATACTCTCCTAGGTATACCTAAACAAGTAGTATATTGGTTAGATGATTTCAGTATGACATATCTATAACCATCCACTCAAAGGAAGATGCCTAGTACCCAATTTCAACTATAACCATCCTTTCAGATGAAAAATGCTTAATGCCCGACGCGTTTCACCACCAACTGTCGTAGCGGCTCTTCAGGGGCAACACAAGTTAACAAGCCAATATATGGTTATGTATAACACATTACAGATAACAGTTTCTGTCTACTCCACTGAGAAATCAACAAATAAATCTTCTTCTAGTGTCTCTCTTGCTGTAGCTTTTATTTAGAGATTCATCTAGTATTCCCCATGACCTATAGAGGTTGCTATTCCATCATCATTTATAAACACTCATCAGATCAGAGCCAAATACTCCTTTTGATGACATAGACCTAAGTCTGTCCCACTCCATATGCTGGAAAATATACAGCAAAGATGTGTGGGGGAAAGAACTGTGGCAAGATGTTTGGGCAATTGTGCAAAGAATTAAAGTGACTGTATTTCACGTTGACGTCCATTGTGCTTCAGATAACCTGGAAAGACTCTTCAATTCAATAGCGGATGAACATTCCAAAATATCAGTTGCTGATGCCAGTGAGGAGCCTGACTCAGCTGAAAAGCAACTTGGATTGGCTCAATGGGCACATCAGAAATGTGGGCATCTTGTAGAAAAAGCTACTTATGAATGGGCACAAACCAGAGGAGTGCCCCTCAGGTTACATGTAATTAAGGAAACAATTATGAAATGGCCAGTGTGTCAACATTCACAACAGAGACCTATTCCCCATGTGGTTAGGGGCCATATAGCCCGAGGCAAATTGCCTGGACAAATTTGGCAGGTAGATTATATTGGTCCCCTTCCACAAGATGGAGGATGTGTGTATGTATGCACGGCTGTGGATACATACTCAGGGTACATGATGGCTTGTCCGTGTAAAGCGGCCAATGCCAACAGTACGATCAAAACAATGGAAACCATAGTATTATACTACGGAATTCCGTAACAAATTCAGAGTGACAATGGTAGTCACTTCAGGAACAAGAAGGTTGCAGAATTTTGCTCAGAACATAACATTGAGTGAATCTTTCATATCCCATATTATCCCCAAGCTGCAGGATTGGTAGAGCAGATGAATGGGTTATTCAAAGAACAATTAAAGAAATTGGGAGATGGAACTTACAAAGGGTGGAGAAAACATTTAAATGAAGCCCTTAACATTCTTAACAGGCCAATTGGAGAACAGGAAACACTATTAATGAGGATGATTACCCCCAATTTACAGATAATGCCCTTAAAAGCTTCTACCACAGAACAGACAGTTCTCTATTGGGAATTGGAGACGGGAGCACTAGGACCCTATAGGGCTACTCCACAAGCTGCAGGATTAGATCTACAATCCCATGAGGAAATCAGATTGGAACAGGAGTTATAAAGGCAATCAGAACTGCTATAGGATTACAAATGCCTCCTGAACATTTTGGTCTTATAGCTCCAAGGTCAGATTTAGCCTTAAAGGGAATTCAGGTGATGGGAGGAGTGATAGATCAGGACTATCAAAGTGAAATTAAGGTACTCCTGCTGAATAGTGGGGATAGTGACTGGTTGATTCAAAAAGGAGACAGGGTAGCTCAATTGTTGATTTTATCCATCCAGAAAATGAAGGTGATCAAGGGAACAGCCCCCACAGTAATAACTGTCAGAGGAGATAAAGATTTTGGTTCCAGTCATTCTTTAAATGATGGTGCAAAAACATGGGTAAAACAAGCTGGGGATAAAGGTCCCCCAGAGCCTGCAGAGGTGATTGCTAGAGGGGCAGGTAATGTGTTAATAGTGATGAAGCCAGGACAGGAAAAATGGGAACATATTCCAGCAGACAGGTGTTATCTCAGAGAATAATAAATCTGCTCTTTCTTTTTAGTGTCCAATTCAAATATGGAGATGGTGGCTGATCGGTGTTACAGGCATGGTCCTTTCGGTCTCTGTCTCTACCCAACCGTAGTATCAACAAAGAGAAGAAGTGCCAGTCAAAGAAAATGTGGCATTGTGTAAAATTAAACAGAACCTATGGAGTTACTTGGCACAATTGATGAACATGAGCCATTTTTGTATGACAAAAACTGCTACCGCTACCAATATACTGGAGAATTGTATGGTAGCTATACCAACTCCCTTACAACTGTGGACAAACTCAATAGGGGGGTTTGTCCAAGATGAGGAGATTGAAGGAGATGTGATCCAAAATGATACATATAACCTGTATTACGCTTGTATAAACTGTACTGGA
This sequence comes from Phyllobates terribilis, assembly GCF_046119375.1. NCBI lineage: Eukaryota > Metazoa > Chordata > Amphibia > Anura > Dendrobatidae > Phyllobates > Phyllobates terribilis. The sequence goes on from NW_027362982.1 coordinate 460,582, forward strand.
GAGGACTTCCTTACTGAAGACATGATAACTATAAAGACTCAAAATAATGCATCTGCTGAGTTATGTTATCAAATGACTTGTAATCAAAATAAAATAGGTAAAAATAGAAGGTAACAAAAGGCACAATGAACATAATATCATGTGCGGTTCACGTTCAGATAAAAATTTCAAGAGAATGAGGTAGCGAAAAACATGAAGTGCAACAAAACAGTAATCTCTCTCTCACATATACAACATGTAAAATTGCCCAAGGGGTGGATGTTTTCTTGTGGGAATACAACTTTTAATTATATTTCAGCTAACATAATAGGTGGGCCATGTGTTATTTCTAGATTAGCCCTAATGATGTATCCTTTGTTTCCATCCCATAAAGCTAAACGTCCAAAGAGGGGATTTTCCTGTTTAGCTGAAGATTGTAAGTATAATGTAAAAATATTTAGATTTGAGAGTCCTCAATGGTTGATACCTTTTAATGGCTAACTGAAAAGATGGTAACAAATTGCAAGCTTTCGAGACTACTCAGGCCTCTTCATCAGGCATAGTATACCACAAAATCTGAAGAGTCACATATTTATACACAATAAGACATACAAAAAATGCAATAGGTAAGACAGGTGATGAAAAGCAGAGTTATTATGGAAGAGATAAACAGATCTGGCTATAAATATTTTAGCAGTTAATAGATAAAGAGTGTGAAGGTTTTATTGTCCTGTGATTAGGTCCAGTGTTATGATGGCCTCACAAGTCTGAGGAGTAAATTCCTTAGTTGATGTTGAATGACAAATCCATGCGACACATTCATTCCTGTTCTGAAAGTGTTAAAGGTCACCATCAGTTTATATTCATGAAGGAAGCAAACAGACAACTGATGGACACACGCTACTACAAAAAACTGGAGTCTGACCCTACACAGGACTATAAGGAACTAAACAAGTTGGTATCTTGTTTGCCTGACGAATGACCTGATACCAGAGAGTCCAAGAATAGGGACATTCTATATGCTCCCCAAAATCCACAAATTTGGAAATTCAGGAAGACCAGTTATTTCATGTGTGGGCACCCTTACTGAGCAAGTTTCTGGACTGGTAAAGAGTACACCCAGCTACATTCGGGACATGACAGACCTACTGAATAAACTAGCAGCAATAGGTCCTCTACCAGAAGGAACCATCCTGACCACCATGGATGTGGAATCTTTGTATTCTAATATCCCACACAAGGATGGATTAAATGCCTGCAAAATCTTCATAGAAAATACAGGAATTGTTGCTGATTCTGTGGTCAAACTTACAGAATTCATCCTCACCCACAATTACTTTGAATTTGATAACAACATATATCTACAGGAAATGAAAGGCTAAAGAACCAAATCAATAAACAGGGTTGAAGTACATAAAATCCATATGGACCCATGTTATTGCATGCAGGACTTTAAGTCAGAACGGACCATCATATAAATATACTAGGAGGTCCCTGCTGAGCAGAGAAAAAAAGATGGCCACTAGAGTTCGTACAAATTCATAAAAATATCTTTATTGAAAATATAAATACCACATCAAAACAATTTGTATGTATGCACAAACAGACCACATCATGTGGACACAATGCTGGAGACCAAAACTATTGGATTAAAAGTTACACCATAAAAACCATGTGACACAGCGGCCACAATTGGTGAGCCTACGTATAGTAGATGATTAAGGGGAGGTAATGAAAAAAATAAATGTTGCATGTAAATTTGTCAATAAAATATAGAGTATTTCATCCTCCCAATTTGTTTAAATCTAATTATGACATCCAGAATACTTATAAATTATGGTTATTAAAGAAAATACCCCATATTCAAATGAATGGCATTGCTCAAACATATACCTGGATAGTCACTTGGCCACCAAACGAACCGCTGTTGGCGTCACCCCGACGCACGTTTCGGTAAGAACCTTTTTCAAGGGGTATTCATGCATACTGATCACCCACCCTAATATACCCCGTGACAATTAGTGAAGTGTGCACATGCTATACCGCCATACCGGAAGTATCCAGCGGCGCGCACAGGCCAATCACCTGACTTCCTACAGACGCATCCCAGTCACCATGGAGAGGCGTCACATGATCCAGTCACACGATCGGAAGTACCGCCCCCGTCGTCAGGGACGCCATCCCCGCTACATGCCTGGCCATGGAGTGACGCGGCCCCACCGCCGCAACCGTGGCGCACAGCGGCGTCGGCATCAGCAAGATGTCGAAAGCCGATGAGCGCATCGGAGCAACGGATCGACCGCATACCGGCGAGGCAGCAGCAGTATGTATCAAGAGTGGTCCCAGAGATCATATACTCGGAAACCAAAGTCTGCAATATTTCACAACTAACAAAATGGCAGTACTGTATATTTATATCTATGTATATAGAGTACACTGAGGAGGTGTACCCACCTAAAACACATATGTACCAATTATATACCATCTCTCATCACATGATTTGACATAAGAAAAAAAGGGGGTACCCTATAACCACCATCGCCTCAGGACGAAGAAAATACCACATAGAGATACCACTAAGAAATATAGCATTATTCTGGACCCACCATTCAATAGCAAAAAATCCTCATTAAGATCACCTCAATCCATAGCCATGTATAACAACATTTCCATATTTACACACATATGGATACATATACAAGAATATAATATTTCATATTTAAGTATTCTTACATATGTATTCTTACTCCGAGACCATCTGGTGCGGAGTCACTATGAGGGTGAACCTCGACAAACCTTCTTAGATGGAGTGGGTGGGGGACGGCGTGGCTGCAGTCCATATGGTCACTGTGTCGCCTGACCCAACATCGACCGTTGTACGGATTTTTGTGATTCGGACGGTACAAGATTTAAGATCAATAAATACATCACTTGTCAAACATGATATGTGATATACCATGCATCTTGTCCGTGTGGGCTTATCTACATAGGTATGACTACACACCAATTTAAAACACGGGTAAGAGAGCATGTGTTGGGGATTGAGGCGGCACTTGGCCATGTGGATGCATCCACGCTTAAAACCATCCCACGCCACTTTAAGTTATATCACAATTGTGATTCTACTGGATTGAGAATAAAAGGCGTTGATAGTATTTTGGTGGGTATTCGTGGTGGACCCGTTTCACAGAAACTGGCTCAATTGGAATCCAAATGGATTTGGGCGTTCAAAACCCTGCACCCCAAGGGGCTTAATGAGAACGTTAGTTTCGTCCCATTTTTGTAATCTCCATACTGTATGTGATGCCCAGGTATATCTTGACCAATATTAATAATATCAGTTTTATTTATTCTTTGTGTGATTATTTGTGTTTTAATTTCATGCATATTGACTTCCCATCAGATTGGTTGCGATACCTCTGATCCACTATCGGCCTGCAATATCTATGATGACAGTACTCATTTGGACTCACCAGTTCCAATTACTTCAACAACTATTACCAAGCAATGATCTGTATGGACCCTAGAGTTTTATAGGTGGAAGAATTGTAGGAGTGATCCGTAAAGAAATAAAGAAGAGTATAATATGTAAATAATATCTATCAAAAAAATATGTAAGAATACTTAAATATGAAATATTATATTCTTGTATATGTATCCATATGTGTGTAAATATGGAAATGTTGTTATACATTGCTATGGATTGATGTGATCTTAATGAGGATTTTTTGCTATTGAATGGTGGGTCCAGAATAATGCTATATTTCTTAGTGGTATCTCTATGTGGTATTTTCTTCGTCCTGAGGCGATGGTGGTTATAGGGTACCCCCTTTTTTTTTTATGTCAAATCATGTGATGAGAGATGGTATATAATTGGTACATATGTTTTATAGGTGGGTACACCTCCTCAGTGTACTCTATATACATAGATATAAATATACAGTACTGCCATTTTGTTAGTTGTGAAATATTGCAGACTTTGGTTTCCGAGTATATGATCTCTGGGACCACCCTTGATACATACCGCTGCTGCATCGCCGGTACGCGGTCGCTCTGTTGCGCTCATTGGCTTTCGACATCTTGCTGATGCCGACGCCGCTGTGCGCCACGGTTGCGGCGGTGGGGCCGCGTCACTCCATGAGCAGGTATGTAGCGGGGATGGCGTCCCTGACGACGAGGCGGTACTTCCGATCGCGTGACTGTGGATCATGTGACGCCTCTCCATGGTGACTGGGATGCGTCTGTAGGAAGTCAGGTGATTGGCCTGTGCGCGCCGCTGGATACTTCCGGTATGGCGGTATAGCATGTGCACACTTCACTAATTGTCACAGGGTATATTAGGGTGGGTGATCAGTATGCATGAATACCCCTTGAAAAAGGTTCTTACCGAAACGTGCGTCGGGGTGACGCCAACAGCGGTTCGTTTGGTGGCCAAGTGACTATCTAGGTATATGTTTGAGCAATGCCATTCATTTGAATATGGGGTATGTTCTTTAATAACCATAATTTATAAGTATTCTGGATGTCATAATTAGATTTAAACAAATTGGGAGGATGAAATACTCTATATTTTATTGACAAATTTACATGCAACATTTATATATTGGAGATAAAATGTATATATTTTTTTCATTACCTCCCCTTAATCATCTACTATACGTAGGCTCACCAATTGTGGCCGCTGTGTCACATGGTTTTTATGGTGTAACTTTTTAATCCAATAGTTTTGGTCTCCAGCATTGTGTCCACATGATGTGGTCTGTTTGTGCATCGATACGAATTGTTTTGATGTGGTATTTATATTTTCAATAAAGATATTTTTATGAATTTGTACGAACTCTAGTGGCCATCTTTTTTTCTCTGCTTAGCAGGGACCTCCTAGTATATATCTACAGGAAACTGGTACAGCGATGGGAAGTAAAATGGCTCCACAGTACGCAAATCTTTTCATGGCCAAGCTTGAAAGTGACTTTTTGTCCTCATGTCCCATCAGGACTCTGGCCTACTATCGTTTCATTGACGATATTTTAATCATCTGGACGGGGTCTGAGCAACAACTGAAGACGTTCCATGAACACTTTAATTAATTTCATCCCACCATCAACCTAACACTCAACTACTCCTGTACTGAAATTAACTTTTTGGACACCACCATCAAGCTAGAGAACAATGAAATAGAGACATCCTTGAACCAATCGACCGTCCTACATACCTTAAATGGGACAGTTTCCATCCAAAACACATAAAAAACTCTATTGCTTACAGCCAAGCCATCAGATACAATCGGATATGTTCCAACCAGATGGATAGAGACAAACACCTTGATGGCCTCAGAAAGACCTTTTTGAAACAGGGCTACCATCAAAGAACAATTGAGAACCAGATTACAAGAGCCACCAGAATATCAAGGAATCATCTCCTACATTACCAAACCAAACAAGAAAGCAGCCGGTTGCCTCTAGTAATCACCTACAATCCAAATCTGGAGGCGCTAAGGAGAGCTGCACGGAAACTATAACCTTTACTACAAAAAGATGCCCGATTACAATCCATATTTCCAGACCCCCCACTTCTGTGTTTCAGGCAACCCCCCAAATCTAAGAAGCATCATTGTCAGAAGCTCCCTGTCATCTCCTCCAGCTACAGGTACCTTTCCTTGCAACCAGAAAAAATATAAAACCTGTCCGTTTATAACGACCACAGACAAGATAAAGATTCCCAATTCACATCAGGACTATAAGATCCCAGGCACGTTCAGCTGTATCACATCTAATGTAGTGTACTTAATTATATGTACCAATTGTCCAGCTGGGGGTCTGAAGAATTTCAGAATATAAACTGATGGTGACCTTTAACACTTTCATAGCAGGAATGAATGTGTCGCATGGATTTATGTCATTCTACATCAACTAAGGAATTTACTCCTCAGACTTGTGAGGCCATCATAACATTGGACCTAATAGCAGGACAATAAAACCTTCACACTCTTTATCTATTAACTGCTAAAATATTTATAGCCAGATCTGTTTATCTCTTCCATAATAACTCTGCTTTTCCTCACCTGTCTTACCTCTTGCAATTTTTGTATGTCTTATTGTGTATAAATATGTGACTCTTCAGATTTTGTGGTATACTATGCCTGATGAAGAGACCTGAGTAGTCTCGAAAGCTTGCAATTTGTTACCATCTTTTCAGTTAGCCATTAAAAGGTATCAACCATTGAGGACTCTCAAATCTAAATATTTTTTTTATCTACTGGCTAACACGGTACAAGAATATATATTTTCCCTATAAGTATAATGTAAACCTTTTAACTGAATCAGAAATTATAGGGTTATCCCTTACGATTGTAGGATCTCCTGCCATAGTCCCATATGCGGCTATGACTGTAGGGAGATTATCTTGTCTTGTAGCTAGATCAATAAATGCTACCAGTAGAGCCTTAGAAGATATATTATTAGATTTACAAATTTACCAGAAAAGCTGTCTTACAGAATAGAGCGACTATAGATTATTTGTTATTAATTCACCACCATGGATGTGAAGAGTTTGAAGGTATGTGTTGTTTTAACTTGTCAGACCATAGTCAGGATTTGCAATTTCAGATAGATCAGTTACATGATGACATTGATCACATCACACAGCGTAATGGTAAATGGTGGGATTGGTTATTTTATTGGTTGCCTGATTTTGGTTATTTACGCTATATTTTAGGAATAATTTTTGCTATAATCTGTGCTTGTATCGCCTTATGCTGTTGTATACAATGTATTCCTTCTTTTATAGCAATGTGTCGTTCATCTGCTGAAGATATTCCCTTGGGATATGGTATTGTATGTAAATGATATATCGCTTCCAGATGACCAAGGGTGGTTTATAGTGCTAAGGTTTTTAATGTCCATCAGGAATCCATATTGGTAGCCTGTCTTTAAAGAACCCTTTAACAGTTCAGCTTATGTTAGCCTTGCAATTTTCCCAACACCTGGACCTCATAGCTCTATTATCAATGTTTAGTTTATAGTATCAAGCAGTCTTTTATTAATGTTTAGTGAGAACGATGCATGTTTATATTCATTAGCAATATTTGGTAAGAATATGCTGTGTTTATAGAATGGTAAAACATCTGGTACCAGGAGCCTTTGGCATGTTTCATCTCCGGTGATATACAGTTATATGAAAAAGTTTGGGCACCCCTATTAACCTTAAGCTTAATGTTTTATAAAAATTGGTGTTTTTGCAACAGCTATTTCAGTTTGATATATGTAATAACTGTTGGACACAGTAATGTTTCTGCCTTAAAATGAGGTTTATTGTACTAACAGAAAATGTACAATCTGCATTCAAACAAAATTTGACAGGTGCATAGGTATGGGCACCCTTATCATTTTCTTGTTTTAAATACTCCTACCTACTTTTTACTGACTTACTAAAGCACTTTTTTTGGTTTTGTAACCTCATTGAGCTTTGAACTTCATAGCCAGGTGTATGCAATCATGAGAAAAGCTACTTAAAGTGGCCACTTGCAAGTTGTTCTCCTGTTTGAATCTCCTCTGAAGAGTGGCATCATGGGCTCCTCAAAACAACTGGCAAATGATCTGAAAACAAAGATTATTCAACATAGTTGTTCAGGGGAAGGATACAAAAAGCTGTCTCAGAGATTTAACCTGTCAGTTTCCACTGTGAGGAACATAGTAAGGAAATGGAAGAACACAGGGACAGTTCTTGTTAAGGCCAGAAGTGGCAGGCCAAGAAAAACATCAGAAAGGCAGAGAAGAAGAATGGTGAGATCAGTCAAGGACAATCCTCAGACCACCTCCAGAGAGCTGCAGCATCAACTTGCTGCAGATGGTGTCACTGTGCATCGGTCAACTATACAACGCACTTTGCACAAGGAGAAGCTGTATGGGAGAGTGATGCGAAAGAAGCCGTTTCTGCAAGCAAGCCACAAACAGAGTCGGCTGAGGTATGCAAAAGCACATTTGGGGAAGCCAATTTATTTTTGGAAGAAGGTCCTGTGGACTGATGAAACCAAGATTGGGTTGTTTGGTCATACAAAAAGGCGTTATGCATGGCGGCAAAAAAACACAGCATTCCAAGAAAAACACTTGCTACCCACAGTAAAATTTGGTGGAGGTTCCATCATGCTTTGGGGCTGTGTGGCCAATGCCGGCACCGGGAATCTTGTTAAAGTTGAGGGACGCATGGATTCCACTCAGTATCAGCAGATTCTTGACAATAATGTTCAAGAATCAGTGATAAAGTTGAAGTTACGCAGGGGATGGATCTTTCACCAATACAATGATCCAAAACACCGCTCCAAATCTACTCAGGCATTCATGCAGAGGAACAATTACAATGTTCCGGAATGGCCATCCCAGTCCCCAGACCTGAATATCATTGAACATCTGTGGGATCATTTGAAGAGGGCGGTCCATGCTCGGCGACCATCAAACTTAACTGAACTGGAATTGTTTTGTAAAGAGGAATGGTCAAAAATACCTTCATCCAGGATCCAGGAACTCATTAAAAGCTACAGGAGGCGACTAGAGGCTGTTATTTTTGCAAAAGGAGGATCTACTAAATATTAATGTCACTTTTCTGGTGAGGTGCACATACTTATACACCTGTCAAATTTTGTTTGAATGCAGATTTCACATTTTCTGTTAATATAATAAACCTCATTTCAAGGCAGAAACATTACTGTGTCCAACAGTTATTACATATATCAAACTGAAATAGCTGTTGCAAAAACACCAATTTTTATAAAACATTAAGCTTAAGATTAATAGGGGTGCCCAAACTTTTTCATATAACTATATTTGATCGGTGTTAAGTGACATCTGAAGAGCTGGTCACTCAGAAGAAAGATACTATATTGAACAAAAAGACTCTTGTCAGAATTTGTGTAACATTTGGTTACGCAAACATTTGTTTTCAAACAAGATATAAGCTAGTGAAGTTTTCAGCTAAGACAGAAGCCTGTTGACCTGTGGACTAAAAGGGGATACACTGACGTCGCAGTGTGGATTCATCCCAGGACTTTTCTCGGTCTTCGCTATTTTTCTTCTCACGGCTGATGTCTCCCAGACAGATGATGTATGTTTCTCCTGGTGAAGTTTTTCCTGTATAGTGTGCGCTGTAAGTACTTTACCTTTGTGATTTATATTATGCAAAGGTGTACGCAATATCACACTATTTCCTATGTTCTGTAATCATTTAATTATAATAAAAATTAATCGCCTTCTTTAAAGCCGCATCCGAGCCCTTTAAATACTTGGCAAAACATAACCCTAACACAACCCTATCCCTAGCACAACCCTAACCCTAGCAAAGACCTAACCCTAGCACAACCTTAATCCCAGCACAATCTTAACCCTAGAGTTTATTTTTTACGGCTTTCCTCGTGCGGTATAAGTGATTAGATGACTTTATTCTTCAGGTCGGTGCGATTCAAGCGATACCAGATTCATATCGGGTTTTTATGATTGACAGCTGTCACACACTAAAAAATTCTTTTTTTTTTGCATCGCCATATTTAGAGAGCTATAATTTTTCCATTGGTACCATTTTCGGGCACGTGACATTTTTTGATCGCTTTCTATGCCGATTTTTGGGAGGCAGAATAAACAGAAACCAACAATTCAGGAATTTTTTTTATGCCATTCTGCGTGTGGTAAAATTGATAAGGTAGCTTTATTCTTCGGGTCAGTACGTTTACAGCGGTACCACATTGATATCTTCTTTTTATGTTTTGGCGCTTTTACACAATAGAAAAAATATTTTTTTTTGCATTGCTTTATTCTGAGAGATATAACTTTTTTATTTTTCGGCTGATGAAGCAGTATGGCGGCTTTTTTTTTGGGGGGTGGGGAACAAGATGACCTTTTCAAAGCCACCATATTTATTTACAGTTGTCTTTTTAATCGCATTTTATTCCATTTTTTATTTGGCAGTATGATGATAAAGCATCGTTTTTTGCTTTATTTTTTTTTTTTACCGTGTTAACTAAAGAGATTAACTAGTGGGACAGTTTTATAGGTCAGGTCGTTCCAGATGCGGCAATACCAAATATTGCTGCTGGAGACCCTTAGGACGTCGGCAATGGATCACCCCCCTGGCTGGCTGGATGAGCAAGTGGCCCGGATCGCCGACTGTGGAGCCCGGACGGCACCAGGAGCATCTTCCCTGCAAGAACGGAGCCCAACAAATTTAGGTTAATTCATCATGTCTCTTATCCAAAGGGTAGGTCGGTGAATGATGGAATTGCAACAGAATTATGCTCCGTTGTTTATACCTCTTTTGACGAGGCGGTGGGATGGGTCAGAAAATAAGGAAAAACGTTAGACTGCTGGGTTGTTTCTGGGACGGAGCATATTTCATAGATCGTTGCCTGCCAATAAGCTGTTCCATTTCTTGCTCCTTGTTTGAGGCATTCAGTTGCTTCCTGGAATGGGTTGTCCGAGACGTGTCTGGGGGGGGGGGCACCAATCATTCATAATCTGGACGATTTTTTGTGTTTCGGCTTGAAGGATTCACCGCTGTGTGAATCCACATTGCATGCCATGGAATGGATTGCCGAGCTGTTTGGAGTCCGCCTGGCTTCTGAAAAAACCGAGTGCCTGGCGTCTTGTATTTGTTTTCTGGGGATCATTATTGATGCAGAGAAGTGGAAACTCCGATTACAAGAGGAGAAAGTGGTGGCGTTAAGGGCTGAAGTGGCAAGGGCTAGGTGGCTGAAAAAGATTACATTGAGGGAGACACAGTCGCTGCTAGACAAGCAGAATTTTGCACGTAGGGTAATGCCCATGGGGAGGGTCTTCTCCAGAAGCTGGTAAATGCAACGGCGGGGGTAAAGGCTCTTCATCATTAAATTAGATTGTCAAATGAGCATAAGGAAGATTTGTCGGTGTGGGACACTTTCCTCGAAGTGTATAATGGGCGTTTTGATAATGGAAGAGGTAACAGACAAAGTGGACTTAGAGCTGTTCATGGATGCTGCAGAAAGCACAGGTTTTGGCGCTTATTTCAAGGGCCAGTGGTGTGCAGGGGAGTGGCCCCAGAGTTGGAGAGTGGAAGGGCTGTTAAAAAACGTAGCGTTGCTGGAAGTTTTCCCAATAATGTTTGTGGTGACACTGTGGGGTCATCAATTTCAAAACAAATGGATTAGTTTCCGCTGTGATAACATGGGAGTAGTGTTGGCGATCAACAATATTACGGCATCTTCTCCACCAGTAATCAGGGTGTTACGGTAACTGGCATTGGAATGTTTAATAATGTATAACAGCTTCTCACATTCCAGGTGAAAGGAATTCAATTGCTGACGCCCTTTCTCGTTTCCAGTGGGATCGCTTTCGGTTGCTGGCCCCAGATGCAGAGGAGAGGGGGCTCGAGTGCCCGCATCACTTATGGAACTTGGTATTTGTGCAGCCCAACCATTAATTAAATCATCCATATCCCTTAGCACATGGAAGGCCTATCAAGCTGCTTGGGGGCTGTGGGAGGGTCGGCTGAGGGGTATCAAAAATACCTTGTCTGAAGAAGATCAGGTAGGCTTGCTGCACCTACGGTTAGGGGAGGGGGCTCTAGGTTAATCGGTTGATCGCAGGTTTGGCATTCGGCTTTAGGATCAGGGGTGGTAGGGATCTGACAAAGAATTTCCTAGTGAAGCAAGCAGTTAAGGGTATTCGTAGGGGGCGGGCACAGAGGGATGATCAGCACCCAGTTTCGTTTAAGCTCCTGAAATATTTGAGAAAGGAACTGGGAGGTATTTGTAGCTCAGAGTATGAGGTAAGGCTTTTCCTGTTAGTGCCCCAAAAAATGCCCAGGAAAAACCTAAGGGTTAGCGAGCTAGTAGCTCCATCTAAGAAGAAAGGCGGGGGGTACTAGCAGGAGATGTGTTCGCAACAAAACAAGGTGTTGAATTTTGGTTGAGGCTTTCAAAAACAGACCAGTTAGGAAGGGGAAAAAAGGTATGGTTAGGAGAGGTGCAAGGGTCAGGGATGTGTCCTTTAAAAACTTTTGAGTCCTCCAGGGGACTGGGGCAGAATTCGGACGTACCATTGTTGTGTCACGAAGACTGAACATTATTGCAGTATCAATTCACCGTCATTTTTAGGATGTGCTTGAACAAGTTGGGGTTGGATCCGTGTAATTTTGCCCCTCATTCTTTTCGGATAGGGGCCGCTATGGAGGCGGTGGCTTGCGTCCTGAATTCGAATATTGTAAAACGGATAGGGAGATGGGAATCGAGGCGGATTTTGTCTTGCGTGAGACCGGAGTCGACAGTTAACTTGTGAAAAAAATGTGTATTGTTGTGTTCTGATCACATGTTGTTTTCTGGATAGGTTTCCCTCTGTTGATTTGGATAATGGGCCACACCTATGTCCACTGGGCGCGGTGTGGGCAGACATACGACGAGATGGAAAGCAACTCAGTGCTTCAAGGGACAAAGCTGTTACTTGCTGGCTTGGGTTTAGGGGTATAGGGTGGAACAGGTTGTTGCGGGAGGTGAATAATTTTGTCCATTTAGATCGCCCCCCCAGATATACTGTTATTACACGTAGGGGGTAATGACTTAGGGGTTCGGCCGTGTAGGGATCTAATCAGAGACGTGATTTATTACGGCTTTGGGCATCTTTTCCGGGGATGATAACGATCTGCTCCGAGATTGTTCCCCGAAAGAGATGGCAAAATGCCTGGTCCATAAAGAGTTTGAATAGAGCACAGAAGAAGGTGAACAGAGCGTTTTCCAATTTTGTTTCCAGAAATGGGGGGGCGTCAATTCGGCATTTTGATTTGGAGAATTGCTCGGAAGATTTTTGGTTGGCTGACGGAGTTCATTTGAATGACTTCGGAATTGATTTATGGTCATTAGCTTTACAAGGGGGCATCGAGCAGGCGATGTTTATGAAAGGAAAGGGGGTCTCGAGTACTTAAGGTTGTCAATTACTCTTGTGGTGGCGTGCTTTAGGGTCCTTGAAGTTGGTTATAAATTGGTATGGGAGTGTCAACAGGACATGGATCCCTCAGTTATAAGTGGTATATGGGACTTATGACAAAGGAATATCGAGTCCCGGGTGTGGCGGTTTTAACCGTTTCTGAACCCCCTTTCGAGGGGGTTCTTGGAGCTCCTGAGCTTGAGGTTCGCAGCTGGGAGTAAGTGGGGTTTGTGTCATTGGGGTCACCAGACTCTTCTTGGCTTCAAGGACCCTAAGACAATTTGTTTATATAACACGGTTTTAATTGCTACTGCTATAATAAAGGGCGACTGTGGCCAATTGTATCCAAGCCACAATGTCTGTCGTTCTTGGGGTTAGAAGTAAGATGGGGGTGAGGGCCAACTCACCAAGGATTGGCAATACCAACGTTGACTGTTCCTCAGGGACCACCCACTGGGTGGAGGTGCCTTAAGTACCCAGTGCCTCACAGCAATAGGCTGGGGATGCATTAGGAATATTCCTTTAAGAATTAGGAAGTGATGCCGCCGCTCTAGGCATTCTACCAGGAAACATCCACACAGCAAGAAGAGGAACACAGTGCGCAGCCTGGATGGCAGCCTTGCATGGTGAGTGATAGGAAGCCATGGCGACACGCCGCCAGGGATGTTACAAAAAGTCTCATGTTTTTATCATACTCACTTCAGAGTGATGGATTTTTCTTATTACTTTTTATGAATTCTCAATATATATGAAAGTCCCATGATCAAAGATAGACAAAGATATTTATTTATCTATTAACATTTTTTATTATTTATAACAAATATTATATTAAATTAAATAAATTCAATCAATAATAACAGAAAAACTGCACAGGAAATTTTATACATAACAGTAAACAAATAAGGGCTATGTAATGATTGTATTTGCCCTGTCTTTGGTATAAGCAAAGTAAACACCACAAGATATAAATAAATGAACATAAATTAACTATTTGAGCTATTGAAAAGATAACAAGTGGGATTTTTCTTATTACTTTTTATGAATTCTGAATATATCAGAACGTCCCATGATCAAAGATATTTATCTATTATATTTTGTATTATTTCTAACAAATATTATATTAAATTAAATAAATTCAATCAATAATAACAGAAAAACTGCACAGTAAACAAATAAGGGCTATGTAATGATTGTATTTGCCCTGTCTTTGGGAGAAATGTGTTTCAGGCTGCCCTACTGTAAGTGGAAAATTACATATACAGTATATCTATACTTATGTAGTCGGAAAAACTGAATTTCCCCATGCATAATTCAATCGCTCATTCCTAAACGGATGTCCACTGATTCATTCATAAAAAAAATCTTGAATGGCTTTGGTTTGCACTGTACCCTGCAACCGACACTTTAGTTATATTTTATACATAATTTTAAGCAGTCCAAAAAGGAATGATGCTGTTCCTTGCTGAATGAAGAATTCCCATGCAGCCTACATACAGTCCTAGCTAGGTTCTTTCACTTTTATTTGATTAGATGTTTTGAGTCCTTGTCATTGCAATAGCTTGTTTCCTCTGCAGTACATTCCCATTAGAGCAGGGGTGGGGAACCTCGGGCCTGCGATTAACTTTTCTGTGGCCCCCCAGGCAGATTACTGGGGACCACAGTACTCGGGTCGGCACTTATGAGGAAATGACGTCAGAGTATTTTGGCGGATGTCTGTTTGCTGAGGCGGCCGCCCCTCCAGCTGTAAGTTGCCTTAATTAATGAATTATGTGTATATACAGTGTATATATACTGTATATATAAATATATATATACACGCTCTTTCCTTACTGTGTCTACCCCTGATGAAGCCGCACTGGTAGCGGCGATTCGTGTGGGGGACCACCCTTCCTGGTCTTATACTGTACTGAGTACCTCAGAGTAGTATCCTACTTAAACAGACACACTTTAAATTGGTGGTTCTGGTACTGGATTACTCCTTTGTACCTATAGTGAGCTCATGCTAATTTACTCTATACTAAACATTCCTCATAAGTGCTGAATACCAAAACTGCAGATTAATATTAGTAATACTGCGGATTGATATAGGTGTCATTCATTTATTTGCTGCTGTGTATACATAAAGCATATTAGCTTCACATTGAACTGTATATTAATGCTATGACTTTTCTATATTCTTGTGTATATTAAATTTATCACGTATATGAGCCCTAACTACTGTGTATGTAATCATATTTTTTGTATAATTATTAAGCCAATTATGTTATGCATAGTTTAAGGTCTAAGGGCACTCCAGGTTGGGTGGACCTAAGTCCTACAGAGACTGGGTCTGTTTTTGTCTCAGCCATTTTGTTTTTTTAAATGTTTTTAATTTGTTTTTGCCCTGTTTTTCATTGTCAATTGTAATAAACTATTTTTGAAGGTGACCACCATTGTATACATTCCTCTTTTTTCTTGCTTTGTTGCATATACTCGATATGTAGAAGTTGTTCCCTTCTTTATATATGGATGCCACGGACTCTATTTGGATGACAAAGCTACGTTTTATTTTACCACATCTTGCTATATCATATTCTCTATTTAGTGGTTCTACCTATTTGACCCATTACTTACTTATCAGAGTAAAGTACTGCAGTGCGCACGTGATGGGAAAGTTCAAAGAGCTCTGGCGCATGTGCACTGCAGTACTTTAGTGTGCCCTCAACAGGGCAGAGATGTACGCCTGTGCAATAGCGCAATGTAAGGGACCCTGTATGGATGACGTAGGGATGTATCATCCACATGAAACACAGAAGAAGGACAGCATTGAAAGTAGGGAGGCGCCGGTCCAGGACCAGCGAAGCCCTCGGACCCGACCGCCCCGCAGATGAGTATAATAAAAGGTGTTTTTCTTTTGTTGGAGTCCTGATCGGGGGCATATACACGGCATATTAGTATGCTGCATATGAGGCCTGAAAGGTTGTGGCCGTATCTCATATGGGGCAAAGCTGGTGACAGGTTCCCTTTAATGCCTATATTTTTCTCCCTTCACTTCACCAACTCATACTACAGTGGTTACGGAAAGTATTCAGACCCCTTTAAATTTTCCACTCTTTGTTTCATTGCAGCCATTTGGTAAATTCTAAAAAGTTCATTTTTTTTCTCATTAAAGTACACTCTGCACCACATCTTGACTGAAAAAAAACAGAAATGTAGAAATATTTGCAAATTTATTAAAAAAGAAAAACTGAAATATCACATGGTCATAAGTATACAGACCCTTTCCTCAGACACTCATATTTAAGTCACATGCTGTCCATCTCCTTGTGATCCTCCTTCAGATGGTTCTACTCCTTCATTGGAGCCCAGCTGTGTTTAATTAAACTCATAGGACTTAATTTGGAAAGGCACACACCTGTCTATATAAGACCTCACATCTCACAGTGCATGTCAGACCAAATGAGAATCATGAGCTCAAAGGAACTGCCCAAGGAGACAGAATTGTGGCAAGGCATAGATCTGGCCAAGGTTACAAAATAATTTCTGCATTACTCAAGGTTCCTAAGAGTACAGTGGCCTCCATAATTCTTAAATGGAAGACGTTTGGGACCACCAGAAGTCTTCCTAGACCTGGCTGTCCAGCCAAACTGAGCAATCGTGGGAGAAGAGCCTTGGTGAGAGAGGTAAAGAAGAACCACAAGATCACTGTGGCTGAGCTTCAGAGATGCAGTAGGGAGATGGGAGAAAGATCCACAATGTCAACTATCACTGAAGCCCTCCACCAGTCGGACATTTATGGCAGAGTGGCCCGACGGAAGCCTCTACTCAGTGCAAGACATATGAAAGCCCGCATACAGTTTGCTCAAAAACACATGAAGGACTCCCAGACTATGAGAAATAAGATTCTCTGGTCTGATGAGACGAAGATAGACCTTTTGGGTGATAATTCTATGCGGTATGTGTGGAGAAAACCAGGCACTGCTCATCACCTGCCCAATAAAATCCCAACAGTGAAACGTGGTGGTAGCATCATGTTATGGGGGTGTTTTTCAGCTGCAGGGACAGGACGACTGCGTGCAGTTGAAGGAAACATGAATGCGGCCGCCAAGTACAGAGATATCCGGGATGAAAACCTCTTCCAGAGTGCTCTGGACCTCAGACTTGGCCAAAGGTGCACCTTCCAACAAGACAATGACCCTAAGCATACAGCCAACAAAGGAGTGGCTTCAGAACAACTCTGTGACCATTCTTGACTGGCAGAGCCAGAGCCCTGACCTAAACCCAATTGAGCATCTCTGGAGAGACCTGAAAATGGCTGTCCACCAAAGTTCACCATCCAACCTGACGAAACTTGAGAAGATCTTCAAGGAAAGATGGCAGAGGATCCACAAATCCAAGTGTGAAAAACTTGTTGCACCATTCCCAAGAAGACTCATGGCTGTACTAGCTCAAAAGGGTGCTTCTACTCAATACTGAGCAAAGGGTCTGAATACTTATGACCATGTGATATTTCAGTTTTTCTTTTTTAATAAATTTGCAAAAATTTCTACATTTCTGTTTTTTTTCGGTCAAGATGGGGTGCAGAGTATACTTTAATGAGAAAAAAAATGAACTTTTTAGAATTTACCAAATGGCTGCAATGAAACAAAGAGTGAAAAATTTAAAGGGGTCTGACTACTTTCTGTACCCACTGTATTTAGTGCTGTTGCATTACACACAAATAGAATTACAAAAATATTTAAACACAGGTTGTAATGTAACAAAATAGGTAAAAATATTTTGCAAGCCACTGTATATGTCTCCCAGTGATATCTATGTCCCCCAGTCCTCTATTTGCTTCCAGGCTCCCCAGTGGTGTATATGACCCCCAGCCCTCTCCAGTGATATATATGCCCCCCAGTCCTCCCCAGTGATATATAAGGCCCCCAGCTCTCCTAAATCATGTACATGCCTTGCCAGTGATGTATATGACCCCCAGCTCTAACCAGTGATGTCTATGCTTCTAAGTCCTACCCCGTTATATCGTTGTCCCCTTGGTCACCCCAGTGATGTACAGTGGTTTGCAAAAGCATTCACCCATCTTGTTTTTTTACCTATTATTGTAAGTCGATTTGTGTGTGAAGGATCAGCACTAAATAATCTAATTGGTGAAGGGAAGTGAGAAACATACAGGCATAAATTAAATTTATGGGATCAAATGACTAAAAATTTGCATGTGCAAATGTAGACACCCCTTTTGCGATGAAGCCCCTAAAATTTTTTGTTAGTAAAAAGAAGTAATTCCAGCGTCCTGAGCTTCTTAAAAACACTTTTAATGAAAATGCATTAAAAAAATTAAAGTATACAAAAGGTTTTAAGTCACTATGGAAGAGGGGTGTTTACCAGCAAACGTGTTTCGGAAACAGTTCCTTAACCCCTTAAGCCCCGGAGCATTTTTCGTTTTTGCATTTTCGTTTTTGCTCCCCTTGTTCCCAGAGCCATAGCGTTTTTATTTTTTGGTCAATATGGCCATGTGAGGGCTTATTTTTTGCGGGACGAGTTGTACTTTTCAACGCCATTACTAGTTTTATCATATCCTGTACGGGAAAACGGGAAAAAAATTCCAAGTGCGGTAAAATTGCAAAAAAAGTGCAATACCACAGTTGTTTTTTTATTTATTTTTTTTACCATGTTCACTGAATGCTAAAACTGGCCTGCTCTTCTTATTCTACAGGTCATTACGAGTTCATAGACACCACACATGTATAGGTTCTTTTATATTTAAGTGGTGAAAAAAAATTCCAAAATTTGGTAAAAAAAAAAATAAAAAAATAGCGCCATTTTCTAAGACCCGTAGCGTCTCCATTTTTCGGGATCTGGGGCTGTTTGAGGGCTTATTTTTTGCGTGCCGGGCTGACGTTTTTATTGATACCATTTTGGGGTAGATCCGATGTTTTGATCGCCCGTTATTGCATTTTATTGCAATTTTGCAGCGACCAAAAAACGTAATTCTGGCGTTTAGAATTTTTTTCTCGTTACGCCGTTTACCGATCGGAATAATTCTTTTTTTATATTGATAGATCGGGCGATTCTGAACGCGGCGATACCAAACATGTGTATGTGGGTTTTTTTTTTATATATTTTATTTTGAATGGGGCGAAAGGGGGGTGATTTAAACTTTTATATTTTTTTATTTTTTTTTATATTTTTAAAAACTTTTTTTTTTTACTTTTTGCATGCTTCTATAGTCTCCATAGGAGACTAGAAGCAGCAACTATCCGATCGCCTCTGCTACATACAGGGGACGAGCAGGTCCCCTGCATGCAGCAGAAATGGTCCTGTGCTATGAGCGCCGACCACTAGGTGGCGCTCATAGCGACAAGATCATGACAACCACAGGCGTCTGCTGCAGACCCTGGGTTGTCATGCACGCCCATCGGCGACCCGCGATCACGTGACGGGGTCGCCGGTGGGCGGGGCTTATGACGCGCTACCCGGAAGCGCGCGTTAAATGCTGCTGTCGGAGATTGACAGCAGCATTTAACTGGTTAACAGCCGCGGGTGGATCGCGATTCCACCCGCGGCTGTTGCGGGCACATGTCAGCTGTAAGAATCAGCTGACATGTGCTCGGTTCAGTGAGGGCTCAGCGCCGGAGCCCTCACTGAACCGGCGGTACGCAAATATGCGTACTAATACGTCCCCGGTAAGTAAGGGGTTAATCATTGCCTGAATTGAACACTACATGTGTTCAATGCAGGCAATGATTAAGGAACTTGTTTAGCGTATTAAGTCATATACTGGCTAAACACGTGATCAAGCATCACCAATCCTGAGCAGGAATTTTTTTTTAAAAGAAACACTTTTGTTAGCAATAAAAATAATGGTGAAACAAAGTACAATAAAAAAAATATTCGTAATAGTAGATCAAGTTCATACCCAGAGGAAACCTAGTATTTAGTTCATAGATCCACCAGGATTCTCAGGATAAAAAATGCCCATGGTGATCCTGCCCTGGGTTTTTAACCCGTTTAATCCCTGTAACCACAGAACAGGAAATAATCCCATTATGTTCGGTGGAAAATGTTTAGTTTAGCAGGATCAGAGCCCAAACAAATTAGACACAAACTTCAAATAGTTGAAAAATCTCCTTGTTAAAGAATTAAAGTTATGATGGGACAGTACAACCTTAGGTTCATATCTTGAGAAACATATGATCCCAAAAGGACTCGTATAAAAAAAAGTACCTACTACACAGTGTTCAGATGAATTCAACAAAAAATGGTATAGTATCTTGGATCAGTGTTCTAATCAGCTGAAGCAGCTAACAGTTTCATATGAAGGACAATCATTGACTGCGGTGCAGGCAGATATCCAGCAAGTTAAAACAACTATTTTTCCTCATACTGATTCCAAGGAATTTAAAGAGTGGGACTCTGCTCTAAAAACTAAAAATCTATTGTCTTGGAGAACATATAATGGCTACAAAAGAAATAATGGCAAGTGGCAAAACTTTAAACCTATACTCAGAAGGATTTTTTTTTAAAAAAAGTTAGTTTTTCAGACACAGACATCTTTTGAAACCTCAGTTGGCATGACTTCAAAGGATGTTTCCGACACATTTTCGGACAACCAATTTATTAGCACCACTAGGAGGAATACGGTCTATAACAAAGGTTTGATCAAAACTAGTTTTGAAAATATGGACCATTCAAAAAATATAAAAGGTGGAGCAGGAGTGGCAGGAAACACAAGAACCATGAACCAGTTCACAGCACGTCAACGGACTTTTTATTGCAATCAGTGGATCAACCTATCAAGTTATATCCTCAGTGAACCGCAGCTATCTTTATTATCTAAAGACTTATCGTTTTCACCAATGAATTAATTTGATTTATATAGAACAATCCTAGATGTTCATAAATTCGCAAGAATGATAACATTACGGTGTCACTTTGAGGATAATGTTGAACAGCAATATGACCAGAATTTTATTCATCAACCCACTACCTCGCACTTACTAGTACTCACAGATGTGGGAACCTTTCAGGAATCTTGTTCCCTCCTTGATTTAAAAACCTTGGAAAGTGAAGGATCACATGAAACTATAAATTTAAATTCTTTGTTCGCCACAAAGAACCCCCTTTTTTACCCTATTCAATCTCATCCATCTATCCTTGATACCTTCACACATGATGACGGGATTAGATACACCGGTTTAAGGAGTATCGCACATGATGGTATTAGATACACCGGTCTAAGGAGTATCGCATATGATGACGGGATTAGATACACTGGTCTAAGGCGTAATACACCAGTCTGGGGAGTATCGCACATGACAGGGTTAAATACACCGGTCTGGGGAGTAGCGCACATGACGGGAATAGATAAACCAATCTAAGGAGTACCGCACATGATGACAGGATTAGATACACCAGTCTGGGGAGTATCGCACATGTCGGGATTAGATACACCGGTCTAAAGAGTATCGCACATGATGACAGGATTGGATACACCAGTCTAAAGAGTAATACACCTTTCTGTGGAGTATCGCACATGACGAGATTCGATACATCGGTCTAAGGAGTATCGCACATGATGATAGGATTAGATACACCGATCTAAGGAGTATCACACATGATGGGATTAAATATACCGGTCTGGGGAGAAGCGCACATGATGGGATTAGATAAACCAGTCTAAAGGACAGCACATGATGACTGGATTGGATACACCAATCTGAGGAGTATCGCACATAATGACTTTATTAGATACACCAGTCTGGAGAGAATTGCACATGATGACGGGATTAGATACACCGGTCTAAGGCGTAATACATCAGTCTTGGGAGTATCATACTTAACGAGATTAGATACACTGGTCTAAGGAGTGTCACACATGATGGGATTAGATACACCAGTCTAAGGAGTATTGTACATGATGACCGGATTAGATACACCGGTGAAGGTCATAATACAAAAGTCTGGGGAGTATCGCATATGACGGGATTAGATACACCAGCATAAGGAGTATCGCATATGATGACAGGATTAGATACACCAGTCTGAGGAGTATCGCACATGATGACTTTATTAGATACACCAGTCTGGGGAGAATTGCACATGATGACGGGATTAGATACACCGGTCTAAGGCGTAATACATCAGTCTTGGGAGTATCACACTTAACAAGATTAGATACACTGGTGCAAGGAGTGTCACACATGACGGGATTAGATACACCTGTATAAGGAGTATCGCATATGATTAAGGGATTAGATACACCGGTCTAAGGATTATCGCATATGATAACGGGATTAGATACATCGGTCTGTGGAGTATCGGACATGATGATGGAATAAGATACACCATTCTGCGGAGTATAGCATATGACAGGATTAGATACACCGGTCTAAGGAGTATCGCACCTTATGACGGGATTAGGATTAGATACATCGGTGAAAGGCGTAATACACCAGTCTAGAGGTATCGCACAAGACGGGATTAGATACACCAGAATTAGGAGTATCGCACATGATGACGGAATTAGATACACCGGTGTAAGGAGTATTGCATATAATGACGTGATTAGATTCATCGGTCTGGGGAGCATCGCACAAAATGGGATTAGATACACCAGTCTGGGGAGTATCGCACATAATGTGATTAGATACACCAGTCTAAGGAGTATTGCACATGATGGGATCAGATACACTGGTCTGGGGAGTATCTCACATGATAATGGGATTAGATACACCAGTCTTGGGAGTATCAAACATAACTGAATTGATACAGCAGTCTGGGGAGTACTGCACATGATGACGCAATTAGATACATCGGTCTAGGGTGTATCGCAAATGATGATGGGATTACATACACCAGTCTGGGGACTATCGCACAGGATGACTGGATTAGATACACCAGTCTGAGGAGTATCGCACATGATGGGATTAGAAACATCAGTCTAAGGTGTAATACACCAGTCTTGGGAGTATCACACTTGACGAGGTTAGATGCACCAGCCTAAGGAGTATCGCACATGATTACGGGATTAGATACATCAGTCTGGGGAGTATCACACATGATAACTGAATTAGGTACACCAGTCTGGGGAGTATTGCACATGACGACGGGATTAGATACATCGGTCTAGGGTGTATCACAAATGATGATGGGATTAAATACACCAGTCTGGGGAGTATCGCAAATGATGATGGTATTAAATACATCAGTCTGGGGAGTATCGCACAGGATGACGGGATTAGATACACCAGTTTGGGGAGTATCGCACATGATGGGATTAGATACATCAGTCTAAGGAGTATCGCACAGGATGACAGGATTAGATACACCAGTCTGGGGAGTAGCGCACATGACAGGATTAGATACACCAGTCTAAGGAGTATCACACATGATGGGATTAGATACACCAGTCTAAGGAGTATCAGACATGATGATGGAATAAGATACACCAGTCTGGGGAGTATCGCACATGACTGGATTAGGTACACCGGTCTAAGGAGTATTGCACATGATGACAGGATTGGATATACCAGTCTAAAGCATAATACACCATTCTGTGGAGTATCGCATATAACGGGATTAGATACACTGGTATAAGGAGTATCGCACATGAAGACGGGATTTGATACACCCGTCTGGGGAGTATCGCACATAATGATGGCAATAAATACATTGGTCTAAGGAGTAATACACCAGTCTGGGAAGTATAGCACGATTGGATTAGATACAACGGTCTAAGGAATATCGCACATGATGACGGGATTAGATACACCAGTCTGGGGAGTATTGCACATAATGATGGGATTAGATACACCAGTCTAAGGAGTATCGCATATGATGACGGAATTAGATACACCAGTGAAAGGCGTAATACACCAGTCTGGGGGGTATCGCATATGACGGCATTAGATACACCGGTGTAAGGAGTATCGCACATAATGACGGGATTTGATACACCCGTCTGGGGAGTATCGCACATGATGACGGGATTACATACACAAATCTGGGGAGTATCGCACATGATGATGGGATTAGAAACACCAGTCTGGGGAGTATTGCACATAATGATGGGATTAGATACACCAGTCTAAGGAGTATCGCATATGATGACAGAATTAGATACACCAGTGAAAGGTGTAATACACCAGTCTGGGGGGTATCGCACATAATGTGATTAGATACACCAGACTAAGGAGTATCGCACATGATGGGATCAGATACACTGGTCTGGGGAGTATCTCACATGATAATGGGATTAGATATACCAGTCTTGGGAGTATCACACATAACTGAATTGATACAGCAGTCTGGGGAGTATTGCACATGATGACGGGATTAGATACATCGGTCTAGGGTGTATCGCAAATGATGATGGGATTACATACACCAGTCTGGGGACTATCGCACAGGATGACTGGATTAGATACACCAGTCTGGGGAGTATCACACATGATGGGATTAGAAACATCAGTCTAAGGTGTAATACACCAGTCTTGGGAGTATCACACTTGACGAGGTTAGATGCACCAGCCTAAGGAGTATCGCACATGATTACGGGATTAGATACATCAGTCTGGGGCGTATCACACATGATAACTGAATTAGGTACACCAGTCTGGGGAGTATTGCACATGATGACGGGATTAGATACATCGGTCTAGGGTGTATCGCAAATGATGATGGGATTAAATACACCAGTCTGGGGAGTATCGCAAATGATGATGGTATTAAATACATCAGTCTGGGGAGTATCGCACAGGATGACGGGATTAGATACACCAGTTTGGGGAGTATCGCACATGATGGGATTAGATACATCAGTCTAAGGAGTATCGCACAGGATGACAGGATTAGATACACCAGTCTGGGGAGTAGCGCACATGACAGGATTAGATACACCAGTCTAAGGAGTATCACACATGATGGGATTAGATACACCAGTCTAAGGAGTATCAGACATGATGATGGAATAAGATACACCAGTCTGGGGAGTATCGCACATGACTGGATTAGGTACACCGGTCTAAGGAGTATTGCACATGATGACAGGATTGGATATACCAGTCTAAAGCATAATACACCATTCTGTGGAGTATCGCATATGACGGGATTAGATACACTGGTATAAGGAGTATCGCACATGAAGACGGGATTTGATACACCCGTCTGGGGAGTATCGCACATAATGATGGCAATAAATACATTGGTCTAAGGAGTAATACACCAGTCTGGGAAGTATAGCACGATTGGATTAGATACAACGGTCTAAGGAATATCGCACATGATGACGGGATTAGATACACCAGTCTGGGGAGTATTGCACATAATGATGGGATTAGATACACCAGTCTAAGGAGTATCGCATATGATGACGGAATTAGATACACCAGTGAAAGGCGTAATACACCAGTCTGGGGGGTATCGCATATGACGGCATTAGATACACCGGTGTAAGGAGTATCGCACATAATGACGGGATTTGATACACCCGTCTGGGGAGTATCGCACATGATGACGGGATTACATACACAAATCTGGGGAGTATCGCACATGATGATGGGATTAGAAACACCAGTCTGGGGAGTATTGCACATAATGATGGGATTAGATACACCAGTCTAAGGAGTATCGCATATGATGACAGAATTAGATACACCAGTGAAAGGTGTAATACACCAGTCTGGGGGGTATCGCACATAATGTGATTAGATACACCAGACTAAGGAGTATCGCACATGATGGGATCAGATACACTGGTCTGGGGAGTATCTCACATGATAATGGGATTAGATATACCAGTCTTGGGAGTATCACACATAACTGAATTGATACAGCAGTCTGGGGAGTATTGCACATGATGACGGGATTAGATACATCGGTCTAGGGTGTATCGCAAATGATGATGGGATTACATACACCAGTCTGGGGACTATCGCACAGGATGACTGGATTAGATACACCAGTCTGGGGAGTATCGCACATGATGGGATTAGAAACATCAGTCTAAGGTGTAATACACCAGTCTTGGGAGTATCACACTTGACGAGGTTAGATGCACCAGCCTAAGGAGTATCGCACATGATTACGGGATTAGATACATCAGTCTGGGGCGTATCACACATGATAACTGAATTAGGTACACCAGTCTGGGGAGTATTGCACATGATGACGGGATTAGATACATCGGTCTAGGGTGTATCGCAAATGATGATGGGATTAAATACACCAGTCTGGGGAGTATCGCAAATGATGATGGTATTAAATACATCAGTCTGGGGAGTATCGCACAGGATGACGGGATTAGATACACCAGTTTGGGGAGTATCGCACATGATGGGATTAGATACATCAGTCTAAGGAGTATCGCACAGGATGACAGGATTAGATACACCAGTCTGGGGAGTAGCGCACATGACAGGATTAGATACACCAGTCTAAGGAGTATCACACATGATGGGATTAGATACACCAGTCTAAGGAGTATCGGACATGATGATGGAATAAGATACACCAGTCTGGGGAGTATCGCACATGACTGGATTAGGTACACCGGTCTAAGGAGTATTGCACATGATGACAGGATTGGATATACCAGTCTAAAGCATAATACACCATTCTGTGGAGTATTGCATATGACGGGATTAGATACACTGGTATAAGGAGTATCGCACATGACGGGATTTGATACACCCGTCTGGGGAGTATCACACATGATGATGGCAATAAATAGACTGGTCTAAGGAGTAATACACCAGTCTGGGAAGTATAGCACGATTGGATTACATACAACGGTCTAAGGAATATCACACATGATGACGGGATTAGATACACCAGTCTGGGGAGTATTGCACATAATGATGGGATTACATACACCAGTCTAAGGAGTATCGCATATGATGACGGAATTAGATACACCAGTGAAAGGCGTAATACACCAGTCTGGGGGGTATCGCATATGACGGCATTGGATACACCGGTGTAAGGAGTATCGCACATAATCACGGGATTTGATACACCCGTCTGGGGAGTATCGCACATGATGACGGGATTACATACACAAGTCTGGGGAGTGTCGCACATGATGATAGGATTAGAAACACCAGTCTGGGGAGTATTACACATAATGATGGGATTAGATACACCAGTCTAAGGAGTATCGCATATGATGACAGAATTAGATACACCAGTGAAAGGTGTAATACACCAGTCTGGGGGGTATCGCATATGACTGGATTAGATACACCGGTCTAAGGCGTAATACACCAGTCTTGGGAGTATCACACTTGACGAGGTTAGATGCACCAGCCTAAGGAGCATCGCCCATGATTAGAGGATTAGATACATCAGTCTGGGGAGTATCACACATGATAACTGAATTAGGTACACCAGTCTGGGGAGTATTGCACATGATGATGGGATTAGATACATCGGTCTAGGGTGTATCGCAAATGATGATGGGATTAAATACACCAGTCTGGGGAGTATCGCAAATGATGATGGTATTAAATACATCAGTCTGGGGAGTAATGCACAGGATGACGGGATTAGATACACCAGTTTGGGGAGTATCGCACATGATGGGATTAGATACATCAGTCTAAGGAGTATCGCACAGGATGACAGGATTAGATACACCAGTCTGGGGAGTAGCGCACATGACAGGATTAGATACACCAGTCTAAGGAGTATCACACATGATGGGATTAGATACACCAGTCTAAGGAGTATCGGACATGATGATGGAATACGTTACACCAGTCTGGGGAGTATCGCACATGACTGGATTAGGTACACCGGTCTAAGGAGTATTGCACATGATGACAGGATTGGATATGCCAGTCTAAAGCATAATACACCATTCTGTGGAGTATCGCATATGACGGGATTAGATACACTGGTATAAGGAGTATCGCACATGATGACGGGATTTGATACACTCGTCTGGGGAGTATCGCACATGATGATGGCAATAAATACACTGGTCTAAGGAGTAATACACCAGTCTGGGAAGTATAGCACGATTGGATTAGATACAACGGTCTAAGGAATATCGCACATGATGACGGGATTAGATACACCAGTCTGGGGAGTACTGCACATAATGATGGGCTTCGATACACCAGTCTAAGGAGTATCGCATATGATGACGGAATTAGATACACCAGTGAAAGGCGTAATACACCAGTCTGGGGGGTATCGCATATGACGGCATTAGATACACCGGTGTAAGGAGTATCGCACATAATGACGGGATTTGATACACCCGTCTGGGGAGTATCGCACATGATGACGGGATTACATACACCAGTCTGGGGAGTATCGCACATGATGATGGGATTAGAAACACCAGTCTGGGGAGTATTGCACATAATGATGGGATTAGATACACCAGTCTAAGGAGTATCGCATATGATGACAGAATTAGATACACCAGTGAAAGGTGTAATACACCAGTCTGGGGGGTATCGCACATAATGTGATTAGATATACCAGTCTAAGGAGTATCGCACATGATGGGATCAGATACACTGGTCTGGGGAGTATCTCACATGATAATGGGATTAGATACACCAGTCTTGGGAGTATCACACATAACTGAATTGATACAGCAGTCTGGGGAGTATTGCACATGATGACGGGATTAGATACATCGGTCTAGGGTGTATCGCAAATGATGATGGGATTACATACACCAGTCTGGGGACTATCGCACAGGATGACTGGATTAGATACACCAGTCTGGGGAGTATCACACATGATGATAGGATTAGATACACCAGTCTGGGGAGTATTGCACATAATGATGGGATTAGATACATCAGTGAAAGGTGTAATACACCACTCTGGGGGGTATAGCATATGACGGGATTAGAAACACTGGTCTAAAAAGTGTCACACATGATGGGATTAGATACACCAGTCTAAGGAGTATCGCACATGATGACGGAATTAGATACACCAGTGAAAGGTGTAATACACCAGTCTGGGGGGTATAGCATATGACGGGATTAGAAACACCGGTCTAAAAAGTGTCACACATGATGGGATTAGATACACCAGTCTAAGGAGTATCGCACATGATGACGGAATTAGATACACCAGTGAAAGGCGTAATACACCAGTCTGGGGGGTATCGCATATGACGGCATTAGATACACCGGTGTAAGGAGTATCGCACATAATCACGGGATTTGATACACCCATCTGGGGAGTATCGCACATGATGATGGGATTACATACACAAGTCTGGGGAGTATAGCACATGATGATGGGATTATAAACACCAGTCTGGGGAGTATTGCACATAATGATGGGATTAGATACACCAGTCTAAGGAGTATCGCACATGATGACCGGAGTAGATACACCAGTGAAAGGCGTAACACACCAGTCTGGGGAATATCGTTTATGACGGAATTAGATACACCAGTATAAGGAGTATGGTACATGATGACGGGATTTGATACACTGGTCTGGGGAGTATCGCACATAATGATGGGATTAGATACACCAGTCTAAGGAGTATCGCATATGATGACAGAATTAGACACACCAGTGAAAGGTGTAATACACCGTTCTGTGGGGTATCGCATATGACGGGATTAGATACACCGGTCTAAGGCGTAATACACCAGTCTTGGGAGTATCACACTTGACGACATTAGATACACTGGTCTAAGGAGTGTCACACATGATCGGATTAGATACACCAGTCTAAGGAGTATCATACATGATGACCGGATTAGATACACCAGTGAAAGGCGTAACACCAGTCTGGGGAATATCGCTTATGACGGAATTAGATACACCAGTATAAGGAGTATGGCACATGATGACGAGATTTCATACACCGGTCTGGGGAGTATGGCACATGATGACGGGGTTACATACACCAGTCTGGGGAGTATCGCACATGATGACGGGAATACATACACCAGTCTGGGGAGTATCACACAAGATGATGGGATTAGATACATCAGTCTGGGGAGTATCGCACATGATGGGATTAGATACATCAGTCTAAGGAGTATCGCACATGATGACGGGATTAGATACATCAGTCTGGGAAGTATCACACATGATGGAATTAGATACACCGGTCTAAGGAGTATCGCACAGGATGACAGGATTAGATACACCAGTCTGGGGAGTAGCGCACATGACAGGATTAGATACACCAGTCTAAGGAGTATCACACATGATGGGATTAGATACACCAGTCTAAGGAGTATCGGACATGATGATGGAATAAGATACACCAGTCTGGGGAGTATCGCACATGACTGGATTAGGTACACCGATCTAAGGAGTATTGCACATGATGACAGGATTGGATATACCAGTCTAAAGCATAATACACCATTCTGTGGAGTATCGCATATGACGTGATTAGATACACTGGTATAAGGAGTATCGCACATGATGACCGGATTTGATATACCCGTCTGGGGAGTATCGCACATGATGATGGCAATAAATACACTGGTCTAAGGAGTAATACACCAGTCTGGGAAGTATAGCACAATTGGATTAGATACAACGGTCTAAGGAGTATCGCACATAATGACGGGATTACATACACAAGTCTGGGGAGTATTGCACATGATGATGGGATTAGAAACACCAGTCTGGGGAGTATTGCACATAATGATGGGATTAGATACACCAGTCTAAGGAGTATCGCATATGATGACAGAATTAGATACACCAGTGAAAGGTGTAATACACCAGTCTGGGGGGTATCGCATATGACGGAATTAGGTACACCGGTCTAAGACGTAATACACCAGTCTTGGGAGAATCACACTTGACAAGATTAGATACACCGGTCTAAGGAGTGTTACACATGATGGGATTAGATACACCAGTCTAAGGAGTATCGCACATGATGACCGGATTAGATACAGCAGTGAAAGGCGTAACACACCAGTCTGGGGAATATCGTTTATGACGGAATTAGATACACCAGTATAAGGAGTATGGTACATGATGACGGGATTTGATACACTGGTCTGGGGAGTATGGCACATGATGACGGGGTTACATACACTAGTCTGGGGAGTATCGCACATGAAGACGGGATTACATACACCAGTCTGGGGAGTATCACACATGATGACGGGATTTGATACATCGGTCTGGGGAGTATCGCACATAATGATGGGATTAGATACACCAGTCGAAGGAGTATCGCATATGATGACAGAATTAGATACACCAGAGAAAGGTGTAATACACCAGTCTGGGGGTATAGCATATGACGGGATTAGATACACCGGTCTAAGGCATAATACACCAGTCTTGGGAGTATCACACTTGACGAGATTAGATACACCGGTCTAAGGAGTGCCACACATGATGGGATTAGATACACCAGTCTAAGGAGTATCGCACATGATGACCGGATTAGATACACCAGTGAAAGGCGTAACACACCAGTCTGGGGAATATCGCTTATGACGGAATTAGATACACCAGTATAAGGAGTATGGCACATGATGACGGGATTTCATACACCGGTCTGGGGAGTATGGCACATGATGACGGGGTTACATACACCAGTCTGGGGAGTATTACACATGACGACGGGATTTGATACATCGGTCTGGGGAGTATCGCACAAGATGATGGGATTAGATACACCAGTCTGGGGAGTATCGCAAATGATGGGATTAGATACACCAGTCTAAGGAGTATCGCACATGATGATGGGATTAGATACACCAGTCTGGGAAGTATCACACATGATGGAATTAGATACACCGGTCTAAGGAGTATCGCACAGGATGACAGGATTAGATACACCAGTCTGGGGAGTAGCGCACATGACAGGATTAGAAACACCAGTCTAAGGAGTATCACACATGATGGGATTAGATACACCAGTCTAAGGAGTATCGGACATGATGATGGAATAAGATACACCAGTCTGGGGAGTATCGCACATGACTGGATTAGGTACACCGATCTAAGGAGTATTGCACATGATGACAGGATTGGATATACCAGTCTAAAGCATAATACACCATTCTGTGGAGTATCGCATATGACGTGATTAGATACACTGGTATAAGGAGTATCGCACATGATGACGGGATTTGATACACCCGTCTGGGGAGTATCGCACATGATGATGGCAATAAAAACACTGGTCTAAGGAGTAATACACCAGTCTGGGAAGTATAGCACAATTGGATTAGATACAACGGTCTAAGGAATATCGCACATGATGACGGGATTAGATACACCAGTCTGGGGAGTAATGCACATAATGATGGGATTAGATACACCAGTCTAAGAAGTATCGCATATGATGACGGAATTAGATACACCAGTGAAAGGCGCAATACACCAGTCTGGGGGGTATCGCATATGACGGGATTAGATACACCGGTGTAAGGAGTATCGCACATAACGACGGGATTACATACACAAGTCTGGAGAGTATCGCACATGATGATGGGATTAAATACACCAGTCTGGGGAGTATCACACAGGATG
This sequence comes from Phyllobates terribilis, assembly GCF_046119375.1. Lineage (NCBI taxonomy): Eukaryota > Metazoa > Chordata > Amphibia > Anura > Dendrobatidae > Phyllobates > Phyllobates terribilis. The sequence continues at coordinate 492,978 of NW_027362982.1, forward strand.
ACGGGATTAGATGCACCGGCCTGGGGAGTATCGCACATGATGGGATTAGATACACCAGTCTGGGGAGTATCGCACATGATGGGATTAGATACACCGGTCTAAGGAGTGTCACACATGATGACCGGATTAGATACACCAGTGAAAGGCGTAACACACCAGTCTGGGGAGTATCGCATATCATGGAATTAGATACACCAGTATAAGGAGTATCACACATGATGATAGGATTAGATACACCAGTCTGGGGAGTATTGAACATAATGATGGGATTAGATACACCAGTGAAAGGTGTAATACACCACTCTGGGGGGTATAGCATATGACGGGATTAGAAACACCGGTCTAAAAAGTGTCACACATGATGGGATTAGATACACCAGTCTAAGGAGTATCGCACATGATGACGGAATTAGATACACCAGTGAAAGGTGTAATACACCAGTCTGGGGGTATAGCATATGACGGGATTAGAAACACCGGTCTAAAAAGTGTCACACATGATGGGATTAGATACACCAGTCTAAGGAGTATCGCACATGATGACGGAATTAGATACACCAGTGAAAGGCGTAATACACCAGTCTGGGGGGTATCGCATATGATGGCATTAGATACACCGGTGTAAGGAGTATCACACATAATCACGGGATTTGATACACCCGTCTGGGGAGTATCGCACATGATGACGGGATTACATACACAAGTCTGGGGAGTATAGCACATGATGATGGGATTAGAAACACCAGTCTGGGGAGTATTGCACATAATGATAGGATTAGATACACCAGTCTAAGGAGTATCGCACATGATGACCGGAGTAGATACACCAGTGAAAGGCGTAACACACCAGTCTGGGGAATATCGTTTATGACGGAATTAGATACACCAGTATAAGGAGTATGGTACATGATGACGGGATTTGATACACTGGTCTGGGGAGTATCGCACATAATGATGGGATTAGATACACCAGTCTAAGGAGTATCGCATATGATGACAGAATTAGACACACCAGTGAAAGGTGTAATACACCAGTCTGTGGGGTATCGCATATGACGGGATTAGATACACCGGTCTAAGGCGTAATACACCAGTCTTGGGAGTATCACACTTGACGAGATTAGATACACTGGTCTAAGGAGTGTCACACATGATGGGATTAGATACACCAGTCTAAGGAGTATCATACATGATGACCGGATTAGATACACCAGTGAAAGGCGTAACACCAGTCTGGGGAATATCGGTTATGACGGAATTAGATACACCAGTATAAGGAGTATGGCACATGATGACGAGATTTCATACACCGGTCTGGGGAGTATGGCACATGATGACGGGGTTACATACACCAGTCTGGGGAGTATCGCACATGATGACGGGAATACATACACCAGTCTGGGGAGTATCACACAAGATGATGGGATTAGATACATCAGTCTGGGAAGAATCGCACATGATGGGATTAGATACATCAGTCTAAGGAGTATCGCACATGATGACGGGATTAGATACATCAGTCTGGGAAGTATCACACATGATGGAATTAGATACACCGGTCTAAGGAGTATCGCACAGGATGACAGGATTAGATACACCAGTCTGGGGAGTAGCGCACATGACAGGATTAGATACACCAGTCTAAGGAGTATCACACATGATGGGATTAGATACACCAGTCTAAGGAGTATCGGACATGATGATGGAATAAGATACACCAGTCTGGGGAGTATCGCACATGACTGGATTAGGTACACCGATCTAAGGAGTATTGCACATGATGACAGGATTGGATATACCAGTCTAAAGCATAATACACCATTCTGTGGAGTATCGCATATGACGTGATTAGATACACTGGTATAAGGAGTATCGCACATGATGACCGGATTTGATATACCCGTCTGGGGAGTATCGCACATGATGATGGCAATAAATACACTGGTCTAAGGAGTAATACACCAGTCTGGGAAGTATAGCACGATTGGATTAGATACAACGGTCTAAGGAGTATCGCACATAATGACGGGATCACATACACAAGTCTGGGGAGTATTGCACATGATGATGGGATTAGAAACACCAGTCTGGGGAGTATTGCACATAATGATGGGATTAGATACACCAGTCTAAGGAGTATCGCATATGATGACAGAATTAGATACACAAGTGAAAGGTGTAATACACCAGTCTGGGGGGTATCGCATATGACGGAATTAGGTACACCGGTCTAAGACGTAATACACCAGTCTTGGGAGTATCACACTTGACAAGATTAGATACACCGGTCTAAGGAGTGTCACACATGATGGGATTAGATACACCAGTCTAAGGAGTATCGCACATGATGACCGGATTAGATACACCAGTGAAAGGCGTAACACACCAGTCTGGGGAGTATCGCTTATGACGGAATTAGATACACCAGTATAAGGAGTATGGCACATGATGACGGGATTTGATACACCGGTCTGGGGAGTATGGCACATGATGACGGGGTTACATACACCAGTCTGGGGAGTATCGCACATGATGACGGGATTACATACACCAGTCTGGGGAGTATCACACATGATGACGGGATTTGATACATCGGTCTGGGGAGTATCGCACAAGATGATGGGATTAGATACACCAGTCAGGGGAGTATCGCACATGATGACCGGATTAGATACACCAGTGAAAGGCGTAACACACCAGTCTGGGGAGTATCTCATATGATGGAATTAGATACACCAGTATAAGGAGTATGGCACATGATGATAGGATTAGATACACCAGTCTAAGGAGTATCACACATGATGACCGGATTAGATACACCAGTGAAAGGCGTAACACACCAGTCTGGGGAGTATCGCATATCATGGAATTAGATACACCAGTATAAGGAGTATCACACATGATGATAGGATTAGATACACCAGTCTGGGGAGTATTGCACATAATGATGGGATTAGATACACCAGTGAAAGGTGTAATACACCACGCTGGGGGGTATAGCATATGACGGGATTAGAAACACCGGTCTAAAAAGTGTCACACATGATGGGATTAGATACACCAGTCTAAGGAGTATCGCACATGATGACGGAATTAGATGCACCAGTGAAAGGTGTAATACACCAGTCTGGGGGGTATAGCATATGACGGGATTAGAAACACCGGTCTAAAAAGTGTCACACATGATGGGATTAGATACACCAGTCTAAGGAGTATCGCACATGATGACGGAATTAGATACACCAGTGAAAGGCGTAATACACCAGTCTGGGGGGTATCGCATATGACGGCATTAGATACACCGGTGTAAGGAGTATCGCACATAATCACGGGATTTGATACACCCATCTGGGGAGTATCGCACATGATGACGGGATTACATACACAAGTCTGGGGAGTATAGCACATGATGATGGGATTAGAAACACCAGTCTGAGGAGTATTGCACATAATGATGGGATTAGATACACCAGTCTAAGGAGTATCTCACATGATGACCGGAGTAGATACACCAGTGAAAGGCGTAACACACCAGTCTGGGGAATATCGTTTATGACGGAATTAGATACACCAGTATAAGGAGTATGGTACATGATGACGGGATTTGATACACTGGTCTGGGGAGTATCGCACATAATGATGGGATTAGATACACCAGTCTAAGGAGTATCGCATATGATGACAGAATTAGACACACCAGTGAAAGGTGTAATACACCAGTCTGTGGGGTATCGCATATGACGGGATTAGATACACCGGTCTAAGGCATAATACACCAGTCTTGGGAGTATCACACTTGACGAGATTAGATACACTGGTCTAAGGAGTGTCACACATGATGGGATTAGATACACCAGTCTAAGGAGTATCATACATGATGACCGGATTAGATACACCAGTGAAAGGCGTAACACCAGTCTGGGGAATATCGCTTATGACGGAATTAGATACACCAGTATAAGGAGTATGGCACATGATGACGAGATTTCATACACCGGTCTGGGGAGTATGGCACATGATGACGGGGTTACATACACCAGTCTGGGGAGTATCGCACATGATGACGGGAATACATACACCAGTCTGGGGAGTATCACACAAGATGATGGGATTAGATACATCAGTCTGGGGAGTATCGCACATGATGGGATTAGATACATCAGTCTAAGGAGTATCGCACATGATGACGGGATTAGATACATCAGTCTGGGAAGTATCACACATGATGGAATTAGATACACCGGTCTAAGGAGTATCGCACAGGATGACAGGATTAGATACACCAGTCTGGGGAGTAGCGCACATGACAGGATTAGATACACCAGTCTAAGGAGTATCACACATGATGGGATTAGATACACCAGTCTAAGGAGTATCGGACATGATGATGGAATAAGATACACCAGTCTGGGGAGTATCGCACATGACTGGATTAGGTACACCGATCTAAGGAGTATTGCACATGATGACAGGATTGGATATACCAGTCTAAAGCATAATACACCATTCTGTGGAGTATCGCATATGACGTGATTAGATACACTGGTATAAGGAGTATCGCACATGATGACCGGATTTGATATACCCGTCTGGGGAGTATCGCACATGATGATGGCAATAAATACACTGGTCTAAGGAGTAATACACCAGTCTGGGAAGTATAGCACGATTGGATTAGATACAACGGTCTAAGGAGTATCGCACATAATGACGGGATTACATACACAAGTCTGGGGAGTATTGCACATGATGATGGGATTAGAAACACCAGTCTGGGGAGTATTGCACATAATGATGGGATTAGATACACCAGTCTAAGGAGTATCGCATATGATGACAGAATTAGATACACCAGTGAAAGGTGTAATACACCAGTCTGGGGGGTATCGCATATGACGGAATTAGGTACACCGGTCTAAGACGTAATACACCAGTCTTGGGAGAATCACACTTGACAAGATTAGATACACCGGTCTAAGGAGTGTTACACATGATGGGATTAGATACACCAGTCTAAGGAGTATCGCACATGATGACCGGATTAGATACAGCAGTGAAAGGCGTAACACACCAGTCTGGGGAATATCGTTTATGACGGAATTAGATACACCAGTATAAGGAGTATGGTACATGATGACGGGATTTGATACACTGGTCTGGGGAGTATGGCACATGATGACGGGGTTACATACACTAGTCTGGGGAGTATCGCACATGAAGACGGGATTACATACACCAGTCTGGGGAGTATCACACATGATGACGGGATTTGATACATCGGTCTGGGGAGTATCGCACATAATGATGGGATTAGATACACCAGTCGAAGGAGTATCGCATATGATGACAGAATTAGATACACCAGAGAAAGGTGTAATACACCAGTCTGGGGGTATAGCATATGACGGGATTAGATACACCGGTCTAAGGCATAATACACCAGTCTTGGGAGTATCACACTTGACGAGATTAGATACACCGGTCTAAGGAGTGTCACACATGATGGGATTAGATACACCAGTCTAAGGAGTATCATACATGATGACCGGATTAGATACACCAGTGAAAGGCGTAACACCAGTCTGGGGAATATCGCTTATGACGGAATTAGATACACCAGTATAAGGAGTATGGCACATGATGACGAGATTTCATACACCGGTCTGGGGAGTATGGCACATGATGACGGGATTAGATACATCAGTCTGGGAAGTATCACACATGATGGAATTAGATACACCGGTCTAAGGAGTATCGCACAGGATGACAGGATTAGATACACCAGTCTGGGGAGTAGCGCACATGACAGGATTAGATACACCAGTCTAAGGAGTATCACACATGATGGGATTAGATACACCAGTCTAAGGAGTATCGGACATGATGATGGAATAAGATACACCAGTCTGGGGAGTATCGCACATGACTGGATTAGGTACACCGATCTAAGGAGTATTGCACATGATGACAGGATTGGATATATCAGTCTAAAGCATAATACACCATTCTGTGGAGTATCGCATATGACGTGATTAGCTACACTGGTATAAGGAGTATCGCACATGATGACGGGATTTGATACACCCGTCTGGGGAGTATCGCACATGATGATGGCAATAAAAACACTGGTCTAAGGAGTAATACACCAGTCTAGGAAGTATAGCACAATTGGATTAGATACAACGGTCTAAGGAATATCGCACATGATGACGGGATTAGATACACCAGTCTGGGGAGTAATGCACATAATGATGGGATTAGATACACCAGTCTAAGAAGTATCGCATATGATGACGGAATTAGATACACCAGTGAAAGGCGCAATACACCAGTCTGGGGGGTCTCGCATATGACGGGATTAGATACACCGGTGTAAGGAGTATCGCACATAACGACGGGATTACATACACATATAGTTACATAGTTACATAGTTTATAAGGCCGAAAAAAGACAAGCGTCCATCCAGTTCAGCCTATTTCTTGTGCACTGCAGCTATTCCGCAGCGTTGATCCAGGGGAACGCAAAAAAAAACAAAACAAAACAAAACAAAAAAAACATGCGGTATAGGCCAATTGACATCATTGAGGAAAAAATTCACTTCCCGACACCAATCTGGATTAATTAACTATCACTAAGCATAAGATGTAATTTTATTGTTCTCAAGAAAGGCGTCCAGGCCTCTCTTGAACTCATTAAGTGAGTTGGACATCAACTCACAAGTCTGGAGAGTATCGCACATGATGATGGGATTAAATACACCAGTCTGGGGAGTATCACACAGGATGACGGGATTAGATACACCGGCCTGGGGAGTATCGCACATGATGGGATTAGATACACCAGTCTGGGGAGTATCGCACATGATGGGATTAGATACACCGGTCTAAGGAGTGTCACACATGATGACCGGATTAGATACACCAGTGAAAGGCGTAACACACCAGTCTGGGGAGTATCGCATATGATGGAATTAGATACACCAGTATAAGGAGTATCACACATGATGATAGGATTAGATACACCAGTCTGGGGAGTATTGCACATAATGATGGGATTAGATACACCAGTGAAAGGTGTAATACACCACTCTGGGGGGTATAGCATATGACGGGATTAGAAACACCGGTCTAAAAAGTGTCACACATGATGGGATTAGATACACCAGTCTAAGGAGTATCGCACATGATGACGGAATTAGATACACCAGTGAAAGGTGTAATACACCAGTCTGGGGGGTATAGCATATGACGGGATTAGAAACACCGGTCTAAAAAGTGTCACACATGATGGGATTAGATACACCAGTCTAAGGAGTATCGCACATGATGACGGAATTAGATACACCAGTGAAAGGCGTAATACACCAGTCTGGGGGGTATCGCATATGACGGCATTAGATACACCGGTGTAAGGAGTATCACACATAATCACGGGATTTGATACACCCGTCTGGGGAGTATCGCACATGATGATGGCAATAAAAACACTGGTCTAAGGAGTAATACACCAGTCTGGGAAGTATAGCACAATTGGATTAGATACAACGGTCTAAGGAATATCGCACATGATGACGGGATTAGATACACCAGTCTGGGGAGTAATGCACATAATGATGGGATTAGATACACCAGTCTAAGGAGTATCGCACATGATGACCGGAGTAGATACACCAGTGAAAGGCGTAACACACCAGTCTGGGGAATATCGTTTATGACGGAATTAGATACACCAGTATAAGGAGTATGGTACATGATGACGGGATTTGATACACTGGTCTGGGGAGTATCGCACATAATGATGGGATTAGATACACCAGTCTAAGGAGTATCGCATATGATGACAGAATTAGACACACCAGTGAAAGGTGTAATACACCAGTCTGTGGGGTATCGCATATGACGGGATTAGATACACCGGTCTAAGGCGTAATACACCAGTCTTGGGAGTATCACACTTGACGAGATTAGATACACTGGTCTAAGGAGTGTCACACATGATGGGATTAGATACACCAGTCTAAGGAGTATCATACATGATGACCGGATTAGATACACCAGTGAAAGGCGTAACACCAGTCTGGGGAATATCGCTTATGACGGAATTAGATACACCAGTATAAGGAGTATGGCACATGATGACGAGATTTCATACACCGGTCTGGGGAGTATGGCACATGATGACGGGGTTACATACACCAGTCTGGGGAGTATCGCACATGATGACGGGAATACATACACCAGTCTGGGGAGTATCACACAAGATGATGGGATTAGATACATCAGTCTGGGGAAAATCGCACGTGATGGGATTAGATACATCAGTCTAAGGAGTATCGCACATGATGACGGGATTAGATACATCAGTCTGGGAAGTATCACACATGATGGAATTAGATACACCGGTCTAAGGAGTATCGCACAGGATGACAGGATTAGATACACCAGTCTGGGGAGTAGCGCACATGACAGGATTAGATACACCAGTCTAAGGAGTATCACACATGATGGGATTAGATACACCAGTCTAAGGAGTATCGGACATGATGATGGAATAAGATACACCAGTCTGGGGAGTATCGCACATGACTGGATTAGGTACACCGATCTAAGGAGTATTGCACATGATGACAGGAATGGATATACCAGTCTAAAGCATAATACACCATTCTGTGGAGTATCGCATATGACGTGATTAGATACACTGGTATAAGGAGTATCGCACATGATGACCGGATTTGATATACCCGTCTGGGGAGTATCGCACATGATGATGGCAATAAATACACTGGTCTAAGGAGTAATACACCAGTCTGGGAAGTATAGCACGATTGGATTAGATACAACGGTCTAAGAAGTATCGCACATAATGACGGGATTACATACACAAGTCTGGGGAGTATTGCACATGATGATGGGATTAGAAACACCAGTCTGGGGAGTATTGCACATAATGATGGGATTAGATACACCAGTCTAAGGAGTATCGCATATGATGACAGAATTAGATACACCAGTGAAAGGTGTAATACACCAGTCTGGGGGGTATCGCATATGACGGAATTAGGTACACCGGTCTAAGACGTAATACACCAGTCTTGGGAGTATCACACTTGACAAGATTAGATACACCGGTCTAAGGAGTGTCACACATGATGGGATTAGATACACCAGTCTAAGGAGTATCGCACATGATGACCGGATTAGATACACCAGTGAAAGGCGTAACACACCAGTCTGGGGAGTATCGCTTATGACGGAATTAGATACACCAGTATAAGGAGTATGGCACATGATGACGGGATTTGATACACCGGTCTGGGGAGTATGGCACATGATGACGGGGTTACATACACCAGTCTGGGGAGTATCGCACATGATGACGGGATTACATACACCAGTCTGGGGAGTATCACACATGATGACGGGATTTGATACATCGGTCTGGGGAGTATCGCACAAGATGATGGGATTAGATACACCAGTCAGGGGAGTATCGCACATGATGACCGGATTAGATACACCAGTGAAAGGCGTAACACACCAGTCTGGGGAGTATCTCATATGATGGAATTAGATACACCAGTATAAGGAGTATGGCACATGATGATAGGATTAGATACACCAGTCTAAGGAGTATCACACATGATGACCGGATTAGATACACCAGTGAAAGGCGTAACACACCAGTCTGGGGAGTATCGCATATCATGGAATTAGATACACCAGTATAAGGAGTATCACACATGATGATAGGATTAGATACACCAGTCTGGGGAGTATTGCACATAATGATGGGATTAGATACACCAGTGAAAGGTGTAATACACCACTCTGGGGGGTATAGCATATGACGGGATTAGAAACACCGGTCTAAAAAGTGTCACACATGATGGGATTAGATACACCAGTCTAAGGAGTATCGCACATGATGACGGAATTAGATGCACCAGTGAAAGGTGTAATACACCAGTCTGGGGGGTATAGCATATGACGGGATTAGAAACACCGGTCTAAAAAGTGTCACACATGATGGGATTAGATACACCAGTCTAAGGAGTATCGCACATGATGACGGAATTAGATACACCAGTGAAAGGCGTAATACACCAGTCTGGGGGGTATCGCATATGACGGCATTAGATACACCGGTGTAAGGAGTATCGCACATAATCACGGGATTTGATACACCCATCTGGGGAGTATCGCACATGATGACGGGATTACATACACAAGTCTGGGGAGTATAGCACATGATGATGGGATTAGAAACACCAGTCTGAGGAGTATTGCACATAATGATGGGATTAGATACACCAGTCTAAGGAGTATCTCACATGATGACCGGAGTAGATACACCAGTGAAAGGCGTAACACACCAGTCTGGGGAATATCGTTTATGACGGAATTAGATACACCAGTATAAGGAGTATGGTACATGATGACGGGATTTGATACACTGGTCTGGGGAGTATCGCACATAATGATGGGATTAGATACACCAGTCTAAGGAGTATCGCATATGATGACAGAATTAGACACACCAGTGAAAGGTGTAATACACCAGTCTGTGGGGTATCGCATATGACGGGATTAGATACACCGGTCTAAGGCATAATACACCAGTCTTGGGAGTATCACACTTGACGAGATTAGATACACTGGTCTAAGGAGTGTCACACATGATGGGATTAGATACACCAGTCTAAGGAGTATCATACATGATGACCGGATTAGATACACCAGTGAAAGGCGTAACACCAGTCTGGGGAATATCGCTTATGACGGAATTAGATACACCAGTATAAGGAGTATGGCACATGATGACGAGATTTCATACACCGGTCTGGGGAGTATGGCACATGATGACGGGGTTACATACACCAGTCTGGGGAGTATCGCACATGATGACGGGAATACATACACCAGTCTGGGGAGTATCACACAAGATGATGGGATTAGATACATCAGTCTGGGGAGTATCGCACATGATGGGATTAGATACATCAGTCTAAGGAGTATCGCACATGATGACGGGATTAGATACATCAGTCTGGGAAGTATCACACATGATGGAATTAGATACACCGGTCTAAGGAGTATCGCACAGGATGACAGGATTAGATACACCAGTCTGGGGAGTAGCGCACATGACAGGATTAGATACACCAGTCTAAGGAGTATCACACATGATGGGATTAGATACACCAGTCTAAGGAGTATCGGACATGATGATGGAATAAGATACACCAGTCTGGGGAGTATCGCACATGACTGGATTAGGTACACCGATCTAAGGAGTATTGCACATGATGACAGGATTGGATATACCAGTCTAAAGCATAATACACCATTCTGTGGAGTATCGCATATGACGTGATTAGATACACTGGTATAAGGAGTATCGCACATGATGACCGGATTTGATATACCCGTCTGGGGAGTATCGCACATGATGATGGCAATAAATACACTGGTCTAAGGAGTAATACACCAGTCTGGGAAGTATAGCACGATTGGATTAGATACAACGGTCTAAGGAGTATCGCACATAATGACGGGATTACATACACAAGTCTGGGGAGTATTGCACATGATGATGGGATTAGAAACACCAGTCTGGGGAGTATTGCACATAATGATGGGATTAGATACACCAGTCTAAGGAGTATCGCATATGATGACAGAATTAGATACACCAGTGAAAGGTGTAATACACCAGTCTGGGGGGTATCGCATATGACGGAATTAGGTACACCGGTCTAAGACGTAATACACCAGTCTTGGGAGAATCACACTTGACAAGATTAGATACACCGGTCTAAGGAGTGTTACACATGATGGGATTAGATACACCAGTCTAAGGAGTATCGCACATGATGACCGGATTAGATACAGCAGTGAAAGGCGTAACACACCAGTCTGGGGAATATCGTTTATGACGGAATTAGATACACCAGTATAAGGAGTATGGTACATGATGACGGGATTTGATACACTGGTCTGGGGAGTATGGCACATGATGACGGGGTTACATACACTAGTCTGGGGAGTATCGCACATGAAGACGGGATTACATACACCAGTCTGGGGAGTATCACACATGATGACGGGATTTGATACATCGGTCTGGGGAGTATCGCACATAATGATGGGATTAGATACACCAGTCGAAGGAGTATCGCATATGATGACAGAATTAGATACACCAGAGAAAGGTGTAATACACCAGTCTGGGGGTATAGCATATGACGGGATTAGATACACCGGTCTAAGGCATAATACACCAGTCTTGGGAGTATCACACTTGACGAGATTAGATACACCGGTCTAAGGAGTGTCACACATGATGGGATTAGATACACCAGTCTAAGGAGTATCATACATGATGACCGGATTAGATACACCAGTGAAAGGCGTAACACCAGTCTGGGGAATATCGCTTATGACGGAATTAGATACACCAGTATAAGGAGTATGGCACATGATGACGAGATTTCATACACCGGTCTGGGGAGTATGGCACATGATGACGGGATTAGATACATCAGTCTGGGAAGTATCACACATGATGGAATTAGATACACCGGTCTAAGGAGTATCGCACAGGATGACAGGATTAGATACACCAGTCTGGGGAGTAGCGCACATGACAGGATTAGATACACCAGTCTAAGGAGTATCACACATGATGGGATTAGATACACCAGTCTAAGGAGTATCGGACATGATGATGGAATAAGATACACCAGTCTGGGGAGTATCGCACATGACTGGATTAGGTACACCGATCTAAGGAGTATTGCACATGATGACAGGATTGAATATATCAGTCTAAAGCATAATACACCATTCTGTGGAGTATCGCATATGACGTGATTAGCTACACTGGTATAAGGAGTATCGCACATGATGACGGGATTTGATACACCCGTCTGGGGAGTATCGCACATGATGATGGCAATAAAAACACTGGTCTAAGGAGTAATACACCAGTCTGGGAAGTATAGCACAATTGGATTAGATACAACGGTCTAAGGAATATCGCACATGATGACGGGATTAGATACACCAGTCTGGGGAGTAATGCACATAATGATGGGATTAGATACACCAGTCTAAGAAGTATCGCATATGATGACGGAATTAGATACACCAGTGAAAGGCGCAATACACCAGTCTGGGGGGTCTCGCATATGACGGGATTAGATACACCGGTGTAAGGAGTATCGCACATAACGACGGGATTACATACACATATAGTTACATAGTTACATAGTTTATAAGGCCGAAAAAAGACAAGCGTCCATCCAGTTCAGCCTATTTCTTGTGCACTGCAGCTATTCCGCAGCGTTGATCCAGGGGAACGCAAAAAAAAACAAAACAAAACAAAACAAAAAAAACATGCGGTATAGGCCAATTGACATCATTGAGGAAAAAATTCACTTCCCGACACCAATCTGGATTAATTAACTATCACTAAGCATAAGATGTAATTTTATTGTTCTCAAGAAAGGCGTCCAGGCCTCTCTTGAACTCATTAAGTGAGTTGGACATCAACTCACAAGTCTGGAGAGTATCGCACATGATGATGGGATTAAATACACCAGTCTGGGGAGTATCACACAGGATGACGGGATTAGATACACCGGCCTGGGGAGTATCGCACATGATGGGATTAGATACACCAGTCTGGGGAGTATCGCACATGATGGGATTAGATACACCGGTCTAAGGAGTGTCACACATGATGACCGGATTAGATACACCAGTGAAAGGCGTAACACACCAGTCTGGGGAGTATCGCATATGATGGAATTAGATACACCAGTATAAGGAGTATCACACATGATGATAGGATTAGATACACCAGTCTGGGGAGTATTGCACATAATGATGGGATTAGATACACCAGTGAAAGGTGTAATACACCACTCTGGGGGGTATAGCATATGACGGGATTAGAAACACCGGTCTAAAAAGTGTCACACATGATGGGATTAGATACACCAGTCTAAGGAGTATCGCACATGATGACGGAATTAGATACACCAGTGAAAGGTGTAATACACCAGTCTGGGGGGTATAGCATATGACGGGATTAGAAACACCGGTCTAAAAAGTGTCACACATGATGGGATTAGATACACCAGTCTAAGGAGTATCGCACATGATGACGGAATTAGATACACCAGTGAAAGGCGTAATACACCAGTCTGGGGGGTATCGCATATGACGGCATTAGATACACCGGTGTAAGGAGTATCACACATAATCACGGGATTTGATACACCCGTCTGGGGAGTATCGCACATGATGATGGCAATAAAAACACTGGTCTAAGGAGTAATACACCAGTCTGGGAAGTATAGCACAATTGGATTAGATACAACGGTCTAAGGAATATCGCACATGATGACGGGATTAGATACACCAGTCTGGGGAGTAATGCACATAATGATGGGATTAGATACACCAGTCTAAGGAGTATCGCACATGATGACCGGAGTAGATACACCAGTGAAAGGCGTAACACACCAGTCTGGGGAATATCGTTTATGACGGAATTAGATACACCAGTATAAGGAGTATGGTACATGATGACGGGATTTGATACACTGGTCTGGGGAGTATCGCACATAATGATGGGATTAGATACACCAGTCTAAGGAGTATCGCATATGATGACAGAATTAGACACACCAGTGAAAGGTGTAATACACCAGTCTGTGGGGTATCGCATATGACGGGATTAGATACACCGGTCTAAGGCGTAATACACCAGTCTTGGGAGTATCACACTTGACGAGATTAGATACACTGGTCTAAGGAGTGTCACACATGATGGGATTAGATACACCAGTCTAAGGAGTATCATACATGATGACCGGATTAGATACACCAGTGAAAGGCGTAACACCAGTCTGGGGAATATCGCTTATGACGGAATTAGATACACCAGTATAAGGAGTATGGCACATGATGACGAGATTTCATACACCGGTCTGGGGAGTATGGCACATGATGACGGGGTTACATACACCAGTCTGGGGAGTATCGCACATGATGACGGGAATACATACACCAGTCTGGGGAGTATCACACAAGATGATGGGATTAGATACATCAGTCTGGGGAAAATCGCACATGATGGGATTAGATACATCATTCTAAGGAGTATCGCACATGATGACGGGATTAGATACATCAGTCTGGGAAGTATCACACATGATGGAATTAGATACACCGGTCTAAGGAGTATCGCACAGGATGACAGGATTAGATACACCAGTCTGGGGAGTAGCGCACATGACAGGATTAGATACACCAGTCTAAGGAGTATCACACATGATGGGATTAGATACACCAGTCTAAGGAGTATCGGACATGATGATGGAATAAGATACACCAGTCTGGGGAGTATCGCACATGACTGGATTAGGTACACCGATCTAAGGAGTATTGCACATGATGACAGGATTGGATATACCAGTCTAAAGCATAATACACCATTCTGTGGAGTATCGCATATGACGTGATTAGATACACTGGTATAAGGAGTATCGCACATGATGACCGGATTTGATATACCCGTCTGGGGAGTATCGCACATGATGATGGCAATAAATACACTGGTCTAAGGAGTAATACACCAGTCTGGGAAGTATAGCACGATTGGATTAGATACAACGGTCTAAGAAGTATCGCACATAATGACGGGATTACATACACAAGTCTGGGGAGTATTGCACATGATGATGGGATTAGAAACACCAGTCTGGGGAGTATTGCACATAATGATGGGATTAGATACACCAGTCTAAGGAGTATCGCATATGATGACAGAATTAGATACACCAGTGAAAGGTGTAATACACCAGTCTGGGGGGTATCGCATATGACGGGATTAGAAACACCGGTCTAAGGCGTAATACACCAGTCTTGGGAGTATCACACTTGACAAGATTAGATACACCGGTCTAAGGAGTGTCACACATGATGGGATTAGATACACCAGTCTAAGGAGTATCGCACATGATGACCGGATTAGATACACCAGTGAAAGGCGTAACACACCAGTCTGGGGAGTATCGCTTATGACGGAATTAGAAACACCAGTATAAGGAGTATGGCACATGATGACGGGATTTGATACACCGGTCTGGGGAGTATGGCACATGATGACGGGGTTACATACACCAGTCTGGGGAGTATCGCACATGATGACGGGATTACATACACCAGTCTGGGGAGTATCACACATGATGACGGGATTTGATACATCGGTCTGGGGAGTATCGCACAAGATGATGGGATTAGATACACCAGTCAGGGGAGTATCGCACATGATGACCGGATTAGATACACCAGTGAAAGGCGTAACACACCAATCTGGGGAGTATCGCATATGATGGAATTAGATACACCAGTATAAGGAGTATGGCACATGATGATAGGATTAGATACACCAGTCTAAGGAGTATCGCATATGATGACGGAATTAGATACACCAGTGAAAGGTGTAATACACCAGTCTGGGGGGTATAGCATATGACGGGATTAGAAACACCGGTCTAAGGAGTGTCACACATGATGGGATTAGATACACCAGTCTAAGGAGTATCACACATGATGACCGGATTAGATACACCAGTGAAAGGCGTAACACACCAGTCTGGGGAGTATCGCTTATGACGGAATTAGATACACCAGTATAAGGAGTATGGCACATGATGACGGGATTTGATAAACCGATCTGGGGAGTATGGCACATGATGACGGGGTTACATACACCAGTCTGGGGATTATCGCACATGATGACGGGATTACATACACCAGTCTGGGGAGTATCACACATGATGATGGGATTTGATACATCGGTCTGGAGAGCATCGCACAAGATGATGGGATTAGATACACCAGTCTCGGGAGTATCGCACATGATGGGATTAGATACACCAGTCTAAGGAGTATCGCACATGATGACGGGAATAGATACATCGGTCTGGGGAGTATCGCACATAATGGGATTAGATACACCAGTCTGGGGAATATCGTACATGATAACTGAATTAGATACACCAGTCTAAGGAGTATCGCACATGATGACGGTATTGGATACACCAGTCTGGGGAGAATTGCACATGATGACGGGATTAGATACACCGGTCTAAGGCATAATACACCAGTCTTGGGAGTATCACACTTGGCGAGATTAGATACACCGGTCTAAGGAGTGTCACACATGATGGGATTAGATACACCAGTCTAAGGAGTATCGCACATGATGACCGGATTAGATACACCAGTGAAAGGCGTAACACACCAGTCTGGGGAGTATTGCATATGATGGAATTAGATACACCAGTATAAGGAGTATCGCACATGATGGCCGGATTTGATACACCGGTCTGGGGAGTATCGCACATGATGACGGGATTACATACACCAGTCTGGGGAGTATCGCACATGATGATGGGATTAGATACACCAGTCTGGGGAGTATTGCACATAATGATGGGATTAGATACACCAGTCTAAGGAGTATCGCATATGATGACGGAATTATATACACCAGCGAAAGGTGTAATACACCAGTCTGGGGGGTATCGCATATGACGGGATTAGATACACTGGTGTAAGGAGTATCGCACATAATGACGGGATTTGATACACCCGTCTGGGGAGTATCGCACATGATGATGGAAATAAATACACTGGTCTAAGGAGTAATACACCAGTCTGGAAAGTATAGCACGATTGGATTAGATACAACGGTCTAAGGAATATCACACATGATGACGGGATTAGATACACCAGTCTGGGGAGTATCGCACATGATGACGGAATTAGATACATCGGTCTGGGGAGTATCGCACAAGATGATGGGACTAGATACACCAGTCTAAGGAGTATCGCACATGATGACAAGATTAGATACATCGGTCTGGGGAGTATCGTACATGATAATGGGATTAGATACACCAGTCTGGGAAGTATCACACATGATAACTGAAATAGATACACCAGTCTGGGGAGTATTGCACATGATGACGGGATTAGATACATCGGTCTAGGGTGTATCACAAATGATGTTGAGATTAAATACACCAGTATGGGGAGTATAACAAAGGATGACGGGATTAGATACACCTGTCTCGGGAGTATCGCACATTATGGGATTAGATACACCAGTCTAAGGAGTATCGCACATGATGACGGTATTTCTATACACCAGTCTGGGGAGAATTGCACATGATGAAGGGATTAGATACACCGGTCTAAGGCGTAATACACCAGTCTTGGGAGTATCACACTTGACGAGATTAGATACACCGGTCTAAGGAGTGTCACACATGATGGGATTAGATACACCAGTCTAAGGAGTATCGCACATGATGACCGGATTAGATACATCAGTGAAAGGCGTAAGACACCAGTCTGGGGAGTATCGAATATAAAAAATTAGATACACCAGTATAAGGAGTATCGCACATGATGACTGGATTTGATACACCGGTCTGGAGAATATTGCACATGATGATGGGAATAAATACACTGGTCTAAGGAGTAATACACCAGTCTGGGAAGTATAGCACGATTGGATTAGATACAACGGTCTAAGGAATATCGCACATGATGACAAGATTAGATACACTGGTCTGGGGTGTAATACACCAGTCTGTGGAGTATTGCACATGATGACGGAATTAGATACATCGGTCTGGGGAGTATCGCAGAAGATAGGATTAGATACACCAGTATGGGGAGTATCACACATAATGGGAATAGATACACCAGTCTAAGGAGTATCGCACATGATAATGGGATTAGATATCCCAGTCTAAGGCGTAATACACCAGTTTTGGGAGTATCACATTTGACAAGATTAGATACACCGGCCTAAGGAGTATCGCACATGATGATAGGATTAGATACACCGGTCTGGGGAGTATCGCACATGATTACAGGATTAGATACATCAGTCTGGGAAGCATTGCATATGATGACGGGATTAGATACACCGGTTTAAGGCATAATACACCACTCTGGGGAGTATCACACATGATGGGATTAGATACACCAGTCTAAGGTTTATCGCATATGATGACGGGATTAGATACACCAGTCTGAGGAGTATCGCACATGATGACTTTATTAGATACATCAGTCTGGGGAGAATTGCACATGATGACGGGATTAGATACACCGGTCTAAGGCGTAATACACCAGTCTTGGGAGTATCACACTTGATGAGATAAGATACACCAGTCTAAGGAGTATCGCACATGATGACCGGATTAGATACACCAGTGAAAGGCGTAACACACCAGTCTGGGGAGTATTGCATATGACGGAATTAGATACACCAGTATAAGTAGTATCGCACATGATGACGGGATTTGATACACCGGTCTGGGGAGTATCGCACATGATGACGGGATTACATACACCAGTCTGGGGAGTATCGCACATGATGGGATTAGATACACCAGTCTGGGGAGTATTGCACATAATGATGGGATTAGATACACCAGTCTAAGGAGTATCGCATATGATGACGGAATTAGATACACCAGGGAAAGGTGTAATACACCAGTCTGGGGAGTATTGCATATGACGGGATTAGATACACCGGTCTAAGGCGTAATACACCAGTCCTGGGAGTATCACACTTGACAAGATTAGATACACCGGTCTAAGGAGTGTCACACATGATGGGATTAGATACACCAGTCTAAGGAGTATCGCACATGATGACGGGATTAGATACACCAGTGAAAGGCGTAACACACCAGTCTGGGGAGTATTGCATATGACGGAATTAGATACACAAGTATAAGGAGTATCACACATGATGATGGGATTTGATACACCGGTCTGGGGAGTATCGCACATGATGACGGAATTAGATACATTGGTCTGGGGAGTATCGCACAAGATGATGGGATTAGATACACCAGTCTGGGGAGTATCGCACATGATGGGATTAGATACACTAGTCTGGGGAATATTGCACATGATAACTGAATTAGATACACCAGTCTGGGGAGTATGGCACATGACAGGTTTAGATACATCAGTCTAGGGTGTATCGCAAATGATGATGGGATTAAATACACTAGTCTGGGGAGTATCGCACATGATGGGATTAGATACACCAGTATGGGGAGTATCGCACATGATGGGATTAGATACACCAGTCTAAGGAGTATCGTACATGATGACATTATTAGATACACCGGTCTAAGGCGTAATACACCAGTCTTGGGAGTATCACACTTGACGAGATTAGATACACCGGTCTAAGGAGTGTCACACATGATGGGATTAGATACACCAGTCTAAGGAGTATCGCACATGATGACCGGATTAGATACACCAGTGAAAGGAGTAACACACCAGTCTGGGGAGTATCGCATATGATGGAATTAGATACACCAGTATAAGGAGTATCGCACATGATGGCCGGATTTGATACACCCGTCTGGGGAGTATCGCACATGATGACGGGATTACATACACCAGTCTGGGGAGTATCGCACATGATGATGGGATTAGATACACCAGTCTAAGCAGTATCTCATATGATGACGGAATTAGATACACCAGTGAAAGGCGTAATACACCAGTCTGGGGGGTATCGCATATGACGGGATTAGATACACCGGTCTAAGGAGTATCGCACATAATGACGGGATTTGATACACCCGTCTGGGGAGTATCGCACATGATGATGGAAATAAATACACTGGTCAAAGGAGTAATACACCAGTCTGGGAAGTATAGCACGATTGGATTAGATACAACGGTCTAAGGAGTATCGCACATAATGACGGGATTTGATACACCCGTCTGGGGAGTATCGCACATGATGACGGAATTAGATACATCGGTCTGGGGAGTATCGCACAAGATGATGGGATTAGATACACCAGTCTAAGGAGTATCGCACATGATGACAGGATTAGATACATCGGTCTGGGGAGTATCGTACATGATAATGGGATTAGATACACCAGTCTGGGGAGTATCACACATGATAACAATTAGATACACCAGTCTGGGGAGTATTGCACATGATGACGGGATTAGATACATCGGTCTAGGGTGTATCGCAAATGATGTTGAGATTAAATACACCAGTATGGGGAGTATCACACAGGATGACGGGATTAGATACACCTGTCTGGGGAGAATTGCACATGATGAAGGGATTAGATACACCGGTCTAAGGCGTAATACACCAGTCTTGGGAGTATCACACTTGACGAGATTAGATACACCGGTCTAAGGAGTGTCACACATGATGGGATTAGATACACCAGTCTAAGGAGTATCGCACATGATGACCGGATTAGATACATCAGTGAAAGGCGTAACACACCAGTCTGGGGAGTATCAAATATAACGGAATTAGATACACCAGTATAAGGAGTATCGCACATGATGACTGGATTTGATACACCGGTCTGGGGAATATCGCACATGATGATGGGAATAAATACACTGGTCTAAGGAGTAATACACCAGTCTGGGAAGTATAGCACGATTGGATTAGATACAATGGTCTAAGGAATATCGCAGATGATGACAAGATTAGATACACTGGTCTGGGGTGTAATACACCAGTCTGGGGAGTATTGCACATGATGACGGAATTAGATACATCAGTCTGGGGAGTATCGCAGAAGATGATAGGATTAGATACACCAGTATGAGGAGTAGCACACATAATGGGAATAGATACACCAGTCTAAGGAGTATCGCACATGATAATGGGATTAGATACCCCAGTCTAAGGTGTAATACACCAGTTTTGGGAGTATCACATTTGACAAGATTAGATACACCGGCCTAAGGAGTATCGCACATGATAGGATTAGATACACCGGTCTGGGGAGTATCGCACATGATTACGGGATTAGGTACATCAGTCTGGGGAGTATTGCACATGATGGGATTTCATACACCGGTTTAAGGCGTAATACACCAGTCTGGGGAGTATCACACATGATGGGATTAGATAAACCGGTCTAAGGAGTATCGCACAGGATGACAAGATTAGATACACTGGTCTGGGGAGTAGCGCACGTGACAGGATTAGATACACCAGTCTAAGGAGTATCTCACATGATGGGATTAGATACACCATTCTAAGGAGTATCGCATATGATGACGGAATTAGATACATCAGTCTTGGGAGTATCGGACATGACGATGGAATAAGATACACCAGTCTGGGGAGTATCGCACATGACGGGATTAAGTACACCGGTCTAAGGAGTATTGCACATGACGACGGGATTAGATACACCAGTGAAAGGCGTAATACACCAGTCTGGGGGGTATCGCATATGACGGGATTAGATACACCGGTATAAGGAGCATCGCACATGATCACGGAATTAGATACACCGTTTTAAGGTGTATCGCACATGATGACAGGATTGGATACACCAGTCTAAAGCGTAATACACCATTCTGTGCAGTATGACACATGACGGGATTATTTACACTGGTATAAGGAGTTTCGCACATGATGATGGGATTAGATACACCAGTCTGGGGAGTATTGCACATGACGGGATTAGATACACCGGTCTAAGGCGTAATATACCAGTCTTGGGAGTATCACACTTGACGAGATTCGATACACCAGCCTAAGGTGTATCACACATGATGATGGGATTAGATACACCGGTCTGGGGAGTATCGCACATGATTATGGGATTAGATACACCAGTCTGTGGAGTATTGCACATGATGATGGGATTAGATACACCAGTTTAAGGCGTAATACATCAGTCTGGGGAGTATCACACATGATGAGATTAGATACACCGGTCTAAGGAGCATCACACATGATGATGGGATTAGATACACCGGTCTGGGGAGTATCGAACATCATGACGGAATATTTGATCATGTTTAAGACATGTGATTGCCAATATGCGGGTTGTACCTCCAACTCCTTGAAAGTTAGAATTAGATGCTAAATGTTCTGCGGCAACTAATCATTTTTCCACCGAACATAATGGGATTATTTCCTCTTGTGTGGTTACAGGGATAGTATTTCTTAAAAAGTCTCTTAGGGGCCAGAATCACCATAGGAAATTATTACACAGAGAATCCTGGTGGATCTATGAACTAAATACTAGGTTTCCTCTGGGTATGAACTTGAGACATGATCTTATCTAGCATTACGAATATTTTTTTTTTCTTTTATTGTATTTTGCTTCACCATTGTTTTTATTGCTAACACAAGTGTTTCTTTTAAAAAAAAAATCCTGTTCAGGATTGGTGATGCTTGATCACGTATTTAGTCAGTATATGACTTAATACGCCGAACAACACGTTTTCAATGCATTTTCATTAAAAGTGTTTTTAAGAAGCAGGAATTACTTCTTTCTACTGGTATTTCTCCCTGTGACACTGCTTTTTTATGGGCGTGGAACTTCTAAGATGGGTGAGCTGACTTTTTCTATATATTTTTCCTAAAAATTTGGGGTGCAGGCAATTATCTTCTTAAGTCACATGCTAAGTGAAAGGAAGTCCACCTGTGTGCAATCTAAGTGTCATATTGTCTGTCAGTATATACACACCTTTTCTGAAAGGCCACAGAGGCTCCAACAACATCAAGCAAGAAGCATCACTAACAAAACAACACTATGAAGACTATGGAGCTCACACAGAGGCAAAGTTGTTGAGAAGTACAAGTCAGGGTTGAGTTATAAAAGAAATATCCCAATCTCTGATGACCTCTGGAGCACTATCAAATATAGTATCTTCAAAGCGCATGATACAAGATCCTGCCAAGAGGGGGCCGCCCAGCAAAACTCTCAATCCGGGCAAGGAGGGCATTAATCAGAGAGGCAGCACAGAGACCAAAAGTAACTCTGAAGGAGCTGCTGAGTTCCCAAGCAGAGTATCTGCCCATACGACCACTATAAGCTGTATGTGAGGAGCTAGCCTTGTTCTAAAGACTATTAAACCAATGCACATGGAGCAATGTCCACGGCTCTGAGACGTAGACTTTTTCCAGCACGGAGCACCGGTTATGTCGATCTTATTATTGTCTTTTATTAGAGATTTCCTGGCTGTGTTCTATTAATGTTCTGCTTGCTCGTCAGTTTATGCGCACTAATTTCACTTATAAAGTGTCCAACATTCCTTTAATCTCGTTAGTATCTCAGGGGACCTTAAAGGGGTTGTCCACTACTTTATATCGCTCCCACCATGTATCCCCCCGGCGCCCCTAAGACTTATTGTAAATACCTTCTGTTGCTGATAATGCCTGTGAGCGACACTATCACTGGCCGCTCACAGGCTTCACGTGACCCATCTGCTGATATCGCGACAAGTGCTGGCAGCAGCCGGGGGTCTTGAGGCTGAGTTTTGCCTCACTTGTTGTGACGTCAGAGCGGGGTCAAGTGATGCCTGTGAGCGGCCGATAGCGCCGCTCACAGGCATTATCAGCAACAGAAGGTACTTACAACAAGTCTTAGGTGGCCTGGGGGGATACATTGGGGGGGGGATAAAGTACTGGACATCTTCTTTAAGCCATTGTTCTCTCAGCCACTAGGCCCATTGTGTGCATGGGGATAGTAGTCTCAGAGGAGCAGTCATCGCAGGGGGTCTCACATGTAGTCACCAGTGATGGGCTTCTGGAAGATTTTTCATTCTTGCAGCTAAAAAGCAAATGTCTGAAGGGAAGAGGTGGAACACTTCTGCCCATTCAGGGGGCTGATCCCAGGGAGGTAAAAAAGAGAAGCCACATGTTTTAGTCAGAGAGTTGGTAGAATGACATCGAAGGGAGCGGATCTAGGCTAAGATCCTGTATTGAAGGTCTATGGAGTTTTGGAGATCAGTTACCTACTGGACTGCATAAACATGTTACAGTTGTGGGATCTGTCATTTGGATTTAAACTCTTTTAAAGGACTGTTGCCACTGGATACCTGTGCTTCCATCGTTTTATCGGTCTTCTAGAGGATCGTGGAATGTGAATACAGACCATACTGGCTGGGAATACGAAATCTCTGGGACAACCAAAAGTTGGGAGAAAGTGAGTATCGCCTGGAACAAAGGCAATGGAATTACCGTCCCAGTGAGGGGATCTTGTTGACAGAGACATTTGTATTTTGGCCATTTACCTGGAGGAGTTGTAAAACCTTGATGTAAGGAATAAAATAATGTTGCATTGTTAACCTGCCTAGGTGATTATTTACAATCCACAACTTCAGATCTTCACACTGTAAGCTCCATAGACGTGGCGATTATGGAAAAGTGGCCAGAAAAAAAAAGCATTTACTTGCAAACAAAAACTGTAAGGCTCATTTTGAGTTTGACAAAAGACATGTGGAAGAATCCTCAAATGTATGGAGGAAGGTGCTGGTTTAGATGAGACCAAAACTGAACTTTTTGGCCCACAATGTAAATGCTATGTCTAGGGCCAAACCAACACAGCTCATCACCCCTAGAACACCATCCCCACAGTGAAGCATGGTGGTGGCAGCATTATGCTGTGGGGATGTTTTTACGCAGCAGAGAAAGGGCAAATGGTCCGAGTTGAGAAGATGGATGGTGTGAAATATTCTTGAGCAAAAACTGTTTAATTCTGTCAGTGATTTGAGGTTCACAGACAATGACAAGGCAATGGTCCAAAGCTTACTGCTCAAGTAACACTTGAGTGGATTAAGGGAAAATGTGTATGTGTTTTGGGGTGGCCTATTCAAAGCCCACACCTTAATTCAATTGAGAATCTGTAGTCGGACTTGAAGATTCCTGTTCACCAGAGGAAACTATCTATCTAACTTGAAGGAGCTAAAGCAGTTTTTCCTTGAGGAATGTGCAAAAATCCAAGTGGCCAGTTGTGGAAAGCTCATATAGTCTTATCCAAAGCGATTTGCAGCTGTGATTGCCACAAAAGGAGGCTCTACAAAGTACTTTCTTTAGGGAAGTGAATAGTTATGCATATTAAAATTTTTAGTTACTTTGTCCTATTTGTTGTTTGCTTGACAAAACAAAAATCAAATGTTCAGTTGTAGACATATTCCTTAAATGAACTGATGCAAGCCCTCAATAAAGATAAACTGTGAAATTCAAGTTTGTGAAGTAGCAAAACACACGGAAAATGCCAAGAGGGTACTTTTGCAAGCCACTGTATATGCCTCCCAACCTTCCCCAGTGATGTCTATGCCCCTAAGCTTTACTTAGTGATGTATATGTCCCCCAACCCTCCTAGTGATGGTCTATGACCCCTAGCCCTCCCAAGTGATATATATGCCTCCCATCTTTACCCAGTGATGTCTATGCCCACCAGCTCATTCCAGTGATGTATATGCCACCAGCCCTCCTCAGTGATGTACAGTGGATTGCAAATGTATTCAACCCCCTTTGCATTTTTCGTGCTTTGCTACCTCACAGCATGGAATTTCTCTGTTTTTTGAGGGTTTGCATCAGTTCATGTAAAGAACATGCTTACAACTGTGAACATTTATTTTTCTTTTTATTGTGAAGCAAACAACAAATAGGACAAACTTTTTGAAAAACTTCAGTATGCATAACTATTCACCCCCCTAAAGTCAGTACTTTGTAAAGCTACATTTTGCAGCAATTACAGCTGCATGCCACTTTGGATAAGTGCCTATGAGCTTTCCACATCTTGCCACTAGAATTTTTGCCCATTCCTCAAGCATAACTACTTCAGATCCTTCAAGTTAGATAGATTTTCCTTGTGAACAGCAATCTTCAAGGTAGACTACAGATTCTCAATTGGATTAAGATCAAAAACATTTACACATTTTCCCTTAAACCACTCAAATGTTGCTTTAGAAGTATGCTTTGGGTCATTGCCTTGTTCGAAGGGGAACCTCCGTCCCAGTCTCAAATCAGTGACATACAAACAGGTTTTGCTTAAGAATATCTATGTATTTTGCACCATCCATCTTCCCCTTGACTCGGACCATTTTCCCTCTCCCTGCTGCTGAAAAACATCCCCACATCATGCTGCTGCCACCAGCATGTTTCACTGTGGGGGTGATGTTCTTGGGGTGATGAGCTGTGTTAGTTTGGCACCAGACCTAGCGTTTACCTTGTTGGCTACAAAGTTCAATTTTGGCCTCCTCTGACCAAAATACCTCCTTGTATACATTTGGGGAATCTACCACGTCTTTTGGAAAGCTTAAAATGAGTCTGCCCATTGTTCCATAAATGCAAGGCTCATTGTGGTCATATGGCCAGATAGGAAAGGGATATTCAGCAAAATGATCTCCAATAAAAAAACCATATTTATTGCAATGACTAAGGATTAATATCCAAAACGCGTCTGCTACTGAACTGTTCTCCCATGCTTGAGATGGCTGCGACCTAAAACTGCATCTTGGCGATATGGAATATTTTAAATGAATTAATAAATATGGTTTTTATTGGAGATCGTTTTGCTGGATATCCCTTTCCTGCTGATCATTCCTCTACGTGACTCAGTGGATCCGTGCATATGGTCTAATAGAGGATGAGCTGACTTCTTTTTTCTACCTCCTTTCATATGGCCAGATACTCCATTCTCTGTTTGGGAACTCTGCAGCTCCTTCAGGATTGCCTTTGCCCTCTGTGCTGCCTCTCTGATTAATGCCCTCTCCGTCCAGGCTGAGAGTTTTGTCAGGCAGACCTCTCTTGGCAGGTTTGTTCTGATACAAATTTCTTTCCACTTGATGGTAATGGATTTGATGGTGCTCCGGGGTCATCAGAGATAGTGACATATTTTTTTTTTTTTTATAACCCAACCATGACATGTACTTCTCAACAACTTTGTCCCTGACTTACTTGGATATCTATTAGGAGTTTTTCATGGTGTTGTTTGGTTAGTGGTGCCTTTTGCTTAATGGTGTTGCAGCTTCTGTGGCCTTTCAGAAAAGGTGTGCATATATACTGACAGATCATGTGACCCTTAGGCTATGTGCCCACGATGCAGAAATGCTCAGGATTTTTCCTGCCAGGGACATGCGGATGTGAAGCGTTTTCACATGCATTTCTAAATGCGGGTTGACAAGCGCTTTCCAAGCGTTTTTAGCATCACTTGGAAAGTGCTTGTCAACTTGGTCACACTATATAAATCCATGCAAACGGCATGGATTTATATAGTGTGACCGTAAGAATGTTAAAAAATAAATCTATACTTAACTTCTGATGGCCCCCGCAGTCTTGCTTCGCTAAGTCTTGGTTGCGGGCAGATCGCGGTACACTGCACTAGGACCTGCCGTCACATGACTATGACGTCAGCGTAGGTCCTTCAGTCCATCGCGAGCTGCCGGCAAAGGAGGACAAGCACTGCAGGGGCCGTCAGAAGGTAAATAGAATATGTATTTTTTATTTTATTCTTTTTTTTACAGGTACAATGGTACCCAGGTCTGGAGCAGAATCTCCTCTCCTCCAGACCTTGGTACCATCCGCACATTGAACCGCGTGATATCCGCTTGTGCAGATGCAGTGATGCGGATGTCACGCGGTCCAATGCAAGTCAATGTCGGTGATTACGCTGCGTGTCCGCAAAATTAATGGACATGCTGCGGACTTTTGAGCGCAGCACAAACGCTGCGTAAAAATCCGCAGCATGGGCATTGACATTGCGGCTTGTCATTGGGGACCATGGGGGGCGGATTACCAAGCGTTTAAGCTACGTAAATTCCACAGCATAAACGCTTGAAAAACGCATAGTGGGCAAGCAGCCTTAGATTGCTCACTTCCTTTCACTAAGCATGTGACTTATGAAGTTAAAGGGAACCTGTCACTAGTTTTGTCCTATATGAATCTTAAACTATCCCTTTATGCAGCACTTCATAAATGCTTATACAAGCCGCTGACTCCCCCTGTAGACCCGCCAAAACCCTTTTTAAATTCTACTGCGCTGCATGGTAATCCTTTTGGTCGGGTCCGATGGGCGATTTTTTGGGCCTCTCCATCCCTCCTCCCGGCTGCTGCTCGCCATCCTCCTTCTTTAATCGATGTGGACGACGCCTCACGTCATCCATACTGCTGGAAGAAATCTTGCGCCTGCAAATAGAAATCGCGGTTCGCGCCTGCGCAGTATGCTTTGCCCTACTGCGGTCGCATGTGCACTTATGCGTTCAGCTGTGACCACAGTAGGATAAAGCATTGAGCACAGGCGCGAACCACGATTTCTGTGAGTGCAGGCATATACATGAATGTGGAGGCATAGACATCACTGAGGGGCATAGCCATCACTGGTGGGTGCTGGGGGCCTAGACTTCATTGGGGGGCAGAGACATCAATGAGGGGGGGGCTGGGAGTCATATGAATCACTGGGGTATATGTATATGCACACCAGCCCTCCCTAATGATGTCTATGCTCTCCAGGCCCCCTCCCCCCAGTGATGTATTTGCCCCCAGTGATGTATATGCTTCCCAGCCCTCCCCAGTGATTTATATGCCTCCCAGCCCTTAACAGTGATGCCAATGGAGAGGAGATTCTACGGTAATGCAGCACTTTGTCTTGCAACTTTCAAAGTCTCTCTCTACTCCCTCGTGGCTTTTTATTTTTGTAAAACACTTTCTCAACTAGTCTCTTACTTTATTTTCTATAAACCATGCAGGGCCATGTGTGAGTGAAGGAAATATCATACACTTTATTAAGAATCAGATTCTTAATTTTTCACAGTCAAGTTGTAACAGTTGTTCAAACTGCACCCAGTTCCCACGGTCAAATGGTGTACAGGCAATTTAATTTAGTTGCCACAATCAGGTAGTATATAACTAATCGGCAGATAAAAGTTTCGGCAATGGATTTCTTGACACAAGCAGATGTAAGAACTCACAACAACTCATTAAATAACAGTGGATGAACATACTAGTTGCTGTATAAAGTATGTAGACTGCATGGGAATCATTAAAGGGAACCTGTTAACTAATTTGTGCTGTCTAAATCATGGGCAGCATGAATCAGAGCCTGGCAGCACGATAAAAACCACGTGTTTATCTATGGAACTTTGGTGACTCTCCCCGCCGACTTATCACAATGATGCTCCAAGGAATTGAGAGGACTCTTCCTATGTACACACAGGAGAGACCTGCCAATCAGGAAGGTTGCAGGGAACAGTGAAAATAAGAGCCAATCGAGATTTTCTTTATGAGTGAATCAGTGAAAATATATATATATACACACACACAGACACACACTACTGCTACAGACATTATATAAGACATATTATATATATTACACACACTCACACACATATATATAAAATAGAATATACACGTATTCTATTTTCCCACTTACAGTAGGGCAGTAGGGCAGCCTGATGACCAGTCTTGAATTAAAAATCATGCACACTCTTGAAAAAAAAAATGTTTTTTACAGGACCTGTTGACAGAAAAAGAAAGATGTTTCAATCAATAAATACTCTTGGCTCTTGCAATCAAGTCACGTCTGGTAATTTACACAGATAAAAAAATATAATATTAAGAGAATTAAGTCAGTCTAAAAAGCTTTTCTCACCAATTGCTAATGACGCTAAGAGGTTAAATAGACAGCTTGGTGAACATCAACGACAGGTAAACTCAATGGAACATGGTAAAAAAGGATCCAGCACTTTACACAAGCCCATTCCTTCTGAAATGATGCTCTCTCTACCTGTCTATAATCAGCAATGACATTCCAAACTCAGGCATGTGCCTGATGTACGCCAACACAGTGGGGTGGGGGTGAGGTATTGCTTTACATTTTTTATGTATCATCCTAACAACCCTTTGAACATGTGTAATAAAGGAGAGGACTGGAAATAACATTTTCATAAAAGAGAAGGAATTTGAAATTTCCAATTAATCAAGAGATTTCAAACCAGGACTTAAATTGTAAAAGTCAACTTCTAGATCATTATTACGATAAGAATATATATATATATATATATATATTCTTATTGTAGTAATGATCTATACATACATACACAGTGGCTACGGAAAGTATTCAGACCCCTTTACATTTTTCACTCTTTGTTTCATTGCAGCCATTTGGTAAATTCTAAAAAGTTCATTTTTTTCTCATTAAAGTACACTCAGCACCCCATCTTGACTGAATATAAACCAGAAATGTAGAAATTTCTGAAATATCTGAAATATCACATGGTCATAATTATTCAGACCCTTTGCTCAGTATTGAGTAGAAGCACCCTTTTGAGCTAGTAAAGCCAAAATGCCTTTTTGGCAATGATGCAACAAGTTTTTCACACCTGTATTTGGGGATCTTCTGCCATTCTTCCTTGCAGATCCTCTCCAGTTCCGTCAGGTTGGATGGTGAACTTTGGTGGACAGCCATTTTCAGGTCTCTCCAGAGATGCTCAATTGGGTTTAGGTCAGGGCTCTGGCTGGACCAGTCAAGAATGGTTACAGAGTTGTTCTGAAGCCACTCCTTTGTTATTTTAGCTGTGTGATTAGGGTCATTTTCTTGTTGGAATGTGAACCTTCGGCAAAGTCTGAGGTCCAGAGCACTCTGGAAGAGGTTTTCATCCAGGATATATCTGGACTTGGCCGCATTCATGTTTCCTTCAATTGCAAGCAGTCGTCCTGTCTCTGCAGCTGAAAAACACCCCCATAGCATGATGCTTCCACCACCATGTTTCACTATTGGGATTGTATTGGGCAGGTGATGAGCAGTGCCTGGTTTTCTCCACACATACCGCTTAGAATTATCACCAAAAAGTTCTAGCTTCGTCTCATCAGACCAGAGAATCTTACTTCTCATAGTCTGGGAGTCCTTCATGTATTTTTGAGCAAACTGTATGCGGGATTTCATATGTCTTGCACTGAGGAGAGGCTCTGCCATAAAGGCCCGACTGGTGGAGGGCTGCAGTGATAGTTGACTTTGTGGATCTTTCGCCCATCTCCCTACAGCATCTCTGAAGCTCAGCCACAGTGATCTTGGGGTTCTTCTTTACCTCTTTCACAAAGGCTCTTCTCCCATGATTGCTCAGTTTGGCTGGACGGCCAGGTCTAGGAAGACTTCTGGTGGTCCCAAACTTCTTCCATTTAAGGATTATGGAAGCCACTGTGCTCTTGGGAACCTTGAGTAATGCAGAAATTCTTTTGTAACCTTGGCCAGATCTGTGCCTTGCCACAATTCTGTCTTTGAGCTCCTTGGGCAGTTCCTTTGAGCTCATGATTCTCATTTGATCTGACATGCACTGTGAGCTGTGAGGTTTTATATAGACAGGTGTGTGCCTTTCCAAATCAAGTCATATCAGTTTAATTAAACACAGCTGGACTCCAGTGAAGGAGTAGAACCATCTCAAGGAGGATCACAAGGAAATGGACAGCATGTGACTTAAATAGGAGTGTCTGAGCAAAGGGTCTGAATACTTATGACCATGTGATATTTCAGTTTTTCTTTTTTAATAAATTTGCAAACATTTCTACATTTCTGTTTTTTTAAGTCAAGATGGAATGCAGAGTGTACTTTAATGAGAAAAAAAATGAACTTTTTAGAATTTACCAAATGGCTGCAATGAAGCAAAGTGTGAAAAATGTAAAGGGGTCTGAATATTTTCCGTGCCAACTGTATATACAAACGTGGTCAAAATTGTTGGTACCCCTCGTTTAATGAAAGAAACACCCACAATGGTCACAGAAATAACTTGAATTATTGGAGGACACCCTATCAAAGCTAAAGGAAGTGGGAGACAGACTTGGGAGAGATAAACGACGATAGGTGGGAGTCTATTCTAGAATATATACCCAAGTTATCCATGAGTGAGCCTGGGAGAATGTCACAGCTGTATGTGATCCACAGGATGTATAGAACCCCTGGTATGTTATTTAAAGCAGGGTTGAAGTCTAACTCCGACTGCCCAAGGTGCTCGCAAACTCAGGCAGACATACTGCATATGCTTTGGCATTGTCCTAGATTGTCCTCCTTTCGGATCGTAGTGTTGAACCGTATTGGAATGGCGTATAGGTGTATCGTCCCTAGGGACCCACTGACATGTATATTAGGGTACGTTGAGGAAATAAAAATAAACAACTTGACCAAAATAGCAATTGCGAGATTACTGTTTATTGCCAGAAAATTGATTGCAAAATATTGGATTAGAGAGGAGCCCCCGTCCAGACTCAAATTCATTGCCCAAACGAACTATATAATTCAACTTGAAAAAAGTATTTACACCAAGAGGAATAAGCAGGAATACTTCCATAAATTATGGCAGCCATGGTTGGATAGGATTAATTAGAGTACACCTATATATACTACTGTAGAGTAAAACTCTTGGTAAACTGTATGGCGGAGTGGAAAGGGAAGAAGGAAAGAAGAAAAGGGGAAGAGAAGGAAAGGGAGTAGGGGGAGGAAAGAGAAGGAGTAAAGTAGAGAAGAAAAGGAAAGGAAAGAAGGGAGGGATAAAAAAAGAGGTTGAAAGGTCTCCATGGGGGCGGGGTAAGGGAAGGGGGGGACTTACTGTAACATTGTAAAATGAGTATTGTCATGTAATATCTGTTTCAAGTTTTGTTATGTTTAATAAAAATTTATCTGATTAAAAAGAAAAAAGATATGTGGGACTGCCAACCTCCCTGGACGCGGCCGCAGGAGGAAAATTGATGACAAATCAAAGAGACGGATAATACGAATGGTAACAAAAGAGTGCAGGAAAACTTCTAAAGCAATTAAAGGTGAACTTCAAGCTCAAGGAACATCAGATCGCACCATTCGTCGTTGTTTGATCCAAAGTGGATTTCATGGGAGTCGACGAAGCTGAACATCATTGTTGAAAAAACAATCATAAAAAAGCCAGACTGGAATTTTCCAAACTACATGTTGACAAGCCACAAAGCTTCTGGAAGAATGTCCCATGGACAGATGAAACAAAAATGGAAGTTTTTGGTAAGGCACATCAGCTCTATGTTCACAGAGGAAAAAATGAAGCATATCAAGAAAAGACCACTGACCCTACTGTGAAACATGGTGGAGGCTCTGTTATGTTCTGGGGCTGCTTTGCTGCATCAGGCACAAGGTGACTTGAATCTGTGCAGGGTACAATGAAATCTCAAGACTATCAAGGGATTCTAGAGAGATATGTGCTGCCCAGTGTCAGAAAGCTTGGTCTCAGTCGCAGGTCATGGGTCTTGCAACAGGATAATGATCCAGAACACTCAGCTAAAAACACCCAAGAATGGCTAAGAGGAAAACATTGGACTATTCTGAAGTGGCCTTCTATGATTCCTGACCTAAATCCTATCGAGCATATTTGGAAAGAGCTGAAGCATGCCGTCTGGAAAGGGCAACCTTCAAATAGACAACTGGAGCAGTTTGCTCATGAGGAATGGGCCAAAATACCTGCCGAGAGGTGCAGAAGTGTCATTGACAGTTACCGGAATCGTTTGATTGCAGTGATTGCCTCAAAAGGTTGTTCAACAAAATATTAAGTTAAGAGTATCATCATTTCTGTCCAGGCCTATTTCATGAGTTTAAGTGTGTTTATATATATATATATATATATATATATATATATATATATAAATTTTTACATGTACAGTATATTCCGTGCTTACCATAAATGAGTAAACACCATTTGAAAAGTAAGAATTTCATCAATGTCATATTGAATACAAGAGCAATTTCCAAAATGTTGACAAGACTGTGTTTCACAGAACATTTTTTAACCGAAAACAAGAAACTAAGGTTAGTAATATAAGTTTCATTACAAAATCTTTAGTTGTACTCAAATTAGTTCATGCAAAAATGAATGCACTCCACATTAAAACTACTACATATATTATTTTATATGACTTTTGTGATTTCTACAGAAAGCACCAAATTTTCTAGGAGTGGAATGAACAAGTGGTCGACATATTGCAAAGGGACTGTCAGGAAAGTTAAAACTAATCACTACAAGACAGTGTTAAGAATCATGGCATGTTAAAGTGCAGTACTTACCTAACCTAAAGTATCAGGTGCATCGCCCTCAGATTTGTCATGTACAGTGGCTTCAAAAGTATTTACCCCCCCTTGACTTTTTATCTATTTTGTTACATTACAATCTGTGTTTAAATATTTATGTAATTCAATTTGTGAGCGATGCATCAGCACTAAATAGTCTAAATTGGTGAAGTTAAGTGAGAAAAATAAAAAATAAATACATTTATGGGATTAAATAACTAAAATTGGCATGTGCATATGTACTCACCCTTTTTGCTATAAAGCCCCTAAAAATTTTGGTGCAAGCAATTACCTTCATAAATCACATTCTTAGTGAAAGGAAGTCCACCTGTATGCAATCTTAAGTGTTCCATGATCTGTCAGAATATACACATCTTTTCTGAAAGGCCACAGAGGCTGAAACACCATTAACCGAACAACACCATGAAGACCAAGGAGATCTCTGTTAAAGAAGTCGAAACCGGTTGTATTTTAGTTTGAAATAAAAATGATCTTTGAATCCGAATATCGAGTTCCATCATCATCCTTCAGGAAGGCATATTGATGGGAAAAATATTTACAAAGTGGTATCGCCCATGAAAGCACTGTCCAGTGCTCTCATTAGCTCCCAGATTTCTGCAGCAAACTGAATGGAAAGAGGAATGTAGTAATCCACTGATTGGATTTACATGCAGTACCTCAAGACATCAAATAGGTGAGTGGATTTATACTGAGTATACACCCTTGGAATCCAACTTCTGCACTGAGAAGCCTGCACTTCCTATTTTCTCTCCCAATAAACCCCTCTTGTTTACTAAAACTTTTGGTGCAAGCAATTAACTTCATAAATCACATTCTTAGTGAAAGGAAGTCCACCTGTATGCAATCTAAGTGTCACATGATCTGTCAGTATATACACATCTTTTCTGAAAGGCCACATAGGCTGAAACACCATTAACCGAACAACACCATGAAGACCAAGGAGATCTCCAAACAAGTCAGGGACAAAGTTGTTAAGAAGTTCAAGCCAGAGTTGGATTATAAAAAAAATATCCTACCCACTGATGATCCCCCCGAGCATCATGAAATCCATTACCATCAAATGGAAAGAACATGGTACCACAACAAACTTGCCAAGAGAGGGCCTCCTACCAAAACTCTCAGCCATGGCAAGGAGGGCATTAATCAGAAAGGCAGAACAGAGACTAAAGGTAACCCTGAAGGAGCTGCAGAGTTTCCAAGCAGAGACTGGAGTATCTGTCCATATGACCACAATAAGTCGAAAACTGAACAGAGGTGGCCTTTATGGAGGAGTGGCCAGGAAAAAAGTCTGTACTTATATAATGGTATTATTAAATGGTTAAACATCTATTTTTGATTACCATTTGCAATCTTTTTTGACTTCATGGTACATTTTACATAGAAAGTCTGTGGCTATGCACTATGTCACTTTATATGTCTCTTATCTTTTGCACAATATTGGATGTATTGAGTATTTTTTAATAATTGTTAAAATAAAAATAATTTTTTATTGTTTATATATAAAACTGCCATCTTCTCTTGTTTTTCATAGCAATAAATCGAGTAAGATTATGGGTTCTCTGGGGGTGAATCTTTGACTGCCCTATTATGTGTGTTTTGAAAGATCTGGGATTACATTCGTTAATGTATAATTTTCCGTAGCTGTATGCCCCTCCAGTGAGTGGTAATGCAAAAGTACCAGATAACAGACTGCAGTTATGTCATACGTGGTCTCTAAAGAAAGGTAAATTCATAATGGAAAATATGGTATCACTTTCAGGCTTCTGCGATCAACCAGTGATAAGTTATTCCAGAAGTTAGAGATTCTAATAAAAATATGAAGGCTGGAGCCCAGCACACATAATGTCAGCACAAGGGGCGTTTGGGCAGGTCCCCCCCTTCGGCATAAAAGACACAGCTGAAGGTGGGTTAGTATTCATTGCCGGAGGGTATAGACTCTATAAGCAAAGGATCCCATTCGATAACGGTCAAATCAAATTAAAGCGCCTCCCCTCCAGCTATACTGAATCGTCCCTGCGATCTTAATAGTAAGTCTTCTTTAATCCCTGTTTATTAGTGTTGAGCGAGCACTAAAATGCTC
This sequence comes from Phyllobates terribilis, assembly GCF_046119375.1. Classification (NCBI taxonomy): domain Eukaryota; kingdom Metazoa; phylum Chordata; class Amphibia; order Anura; family Dendrobatidae; genus Phyllobates; species Phyllobates terribilis. Next base: position 530,016 of record NW_027362982.1, read on the forward strand.
GGGTGCTCGATGCTCGGGCCGAGCTCACTGTGATACTCGGGTGCCCAATGTTAGTCTATGGGAGACCCGAGCATTTTTGCGGCGGCACCCCTGGCAGTTTGTAGAAAGCCTAAAAAGTGCCCAAAACGATAGTGACAGTGCTCAAATGACATGGGGACAGCATGGGGATAGCCCCAGGAAGCATTTATGACCCCCAGGTCACTGCTGTCAACAACGTGGTCAGAGGTATTAAGGCACTTTTACGGGCTCACAATAAAAAGTTCAAAAACGAAACTGAAACGGTTTTCCTGTTAAGGAACTTCCTTTCCAGGGTAAAGACTTGTGTATAAGGTAAAATAAATAACCAAAAACAAAAATACTCCTCCACACCTTGGGCTATGTTCACAAGTAGCATTTTTTATGCGTTTTTGCCCTTTTGTATTGCTTTCAACCGTGACAATTGCATTCACCGCAAAATGTCATTTTAACATTTTACAATCTTATCTGGCCATGTGCTGTGTGACACATGCATACAGTGCTGAAAAGACATGGGAACAGCATGGGGGAGACCCCTGGAAGCATCTCTGACACCCAGGTCACTGCCTAAAAGTGTGCCCATCAGAAGTGATCCTTGCCGCATCAGAAGCTGCAGACTTGCAACTATCCCCGTGCAAGTCCTTGTCCCAGGGCAGTGTTCAATTGTACCTCCCCCATTCCTTGCAATGCAAGCGCAAGTATGCAGCCTGCCACCCACCCACCCCCAGGCTGCAATACCATACTGCAACACGTCCTCCAGACATAGAGGATTGCGGGTCCTGGGTCAATCAGGCTTCAACACAAAGTTCAGAAGGTAGACAGCAGCAGTGGTCGGCCTCCTACACAACGAGTAAATTATTTATGATCATGATGAGGCCATCCATCTCCTTAGCTTTCTGTTCCTTGGAATGCAAGCGCATGTATGTAGTAGCGGCTAGGCCTGAGGCGGTCAGCGTTTTGGCGCATATCTTACCTCCTCCGAGGATTGGTGGATGTTTTCCTGCTACTATCCCAGTTCTATGACTCCGGTAAAACAAAGCTTCAGGTGATGAATGGTGGATGAGGTGGTGGCAAAGGAGAAAGAGCAGGAGGAACAGGGACCATTCACATTAATATCAGGCCAGTCAACCACACATGTCTTGTAGAATATGTTTCTGTACCAAAATGAGCGGTTCGGTTACACGGTTATAGGGCATACAGTAAGTGCAATGCCTACCAAAAATTTCGAGGCACTCCAATGACCCTTGGAAGTGACATTGAGGTCAGAGGGCCTTAACTAAATCGTTTTTTCCATTTATAGCAACTGGGTCTCCTGTACACTGTTGGCATAAGCAGTGAATGGAAGGCTTTCCAAAAATTATGAGGAACTGCAATGCCCCTTGAAAGAGACGTAGATTACAGCGTACTAAAAACCTTCTACCTATTATTGGGGAGTGGGTCTCCTTGAGTTTTCGCCTATGCATTGAAAATCAAAAGCTGACTAAAATTAGGAGGAAATGCAATGCTCGTTGGAAAAGTCGTGGAGGTTAGAGGTAATTAAAAACAACATTTCAATGCCCCATTGGAAGAGCTGTGGAGTTCAGAGTAGTTAAACAAGACCGTTTTAATGCCCGTTGGTAGAGTGGTGGAGGTCACAGCTGATTAAAAAGACAATATCAGTGCCCCTTGGAAGAGCTGTGGAGCTCAGAGTGGTTTAACAAGATGGTTTTAATGCCCCTTGGAAGAGCTGTGGAGTTCTGAGTGGTTTAACCAGATGGTTTTAATGCCCCTTGGAAGAGTGGTGGAGGTCACAGATGATTAAAAAGACCATATCAATGCCCCTTGGAAGAGCTGTGGAGTTCAGAGTGGTTTAACAAGACGGTTTTAATGCCCCTTGGAAGAGTGGTGGAGGTCGCATCTGATTAAAAAGACAATATCAATGCCCCTTGGAAGAGCTGTGGAGTTCAGAGTGGTTTAACAACACGGTTTTAATGCCCCTTGGGAGAGCTGTGGAGTTCCGAGTGGTTTAACCAGACGGTTTTAATGACCCTTGGAAGAGTGGTGGAGGTCGCAGATGATTAAAAAGACAATATCAATGCTCCTTGGAAGAGCTGTGGAGTTCAGAGTGGTTTAACAAGACGGTTTTAATGCCCCTTGGAAGAGCTGTGGAGTTCAGAGTGGTTTAACCAGACCGTTTTAATGCCCCTTGGAAGAGTGGTGGAGGTCGCAGCTGATTAAAAAGACAATATCAATGCCCCTTGGAAGAGCTGTGGAGTTCAAAGTGGTTTAACAAGACGGTTTTAATGCCCCTTGGAAGAGCTGTGGAGTTTTGAGTGGTTTAACCAGACGGTTTTAATGCCCCTTGGAAGAATGGTGGACGTCGCAGCTGATTAAAAAGACAATATCAATGCCCCTTGGAAGAGCTGTGGAGTTGAGAGTGGTTTAAGATGACGGTTTTAATGCCCCTTGGAAGAGCTGTGGAGTTCCGAGTGGTTTAACCAGACGGTTTTAATGCCCCTTGGTAGAGAGGTGGAGGTCGCAGCTGATTAAAAAGACAATATCAATGCCCCTTGGAAGAGCTGTGGAGTTCAGAGTGGTTTAACCAGACGGTTTTAATGCCCCTTGGAAGAGTGGTGGAGGTCGCAGTGGAATAAAAAGACAATACCAATGCGCCGTGGATGAGACGAGGAGGTCACAGTAGCTTAACAAGATGGTTTTAATGCCCCTTACAAGAGCCATGCAGTACAGCATCTTAAAAACATTATTCCCATTATTGGGGAGTGGGTCTCCCATAGTCTTTGCCTATGCCTTCCAAGCAAAAGCTGCCAAAAATTAGGATGGAGGAACTTGCAATGCTGGCAAACAAGAGCCATGCAGTACAGCATCTTAAAAACATTATTCCCATTATTGGGGAGTGGGTCTCCCATAGTCTTTGCCTATGCCTTCCAAGCAAAAGCTGCCAAAAATTAGGACGGAGGAACTTGCAATGCTGGCAAACAAGAGCCATGCAGTACAGCATTTTAAAAACATTATTTGCATTATTGGGGAGTGCGTCTCCCATAGTCTTTGCCTATACCTTCCAAGCAAAAGCTGCCAAAAATTAGGACGGAGGAACTTGCAATGCTGGCAAACAAGAGCCATGCAGTACAGCATCTTAAAAACATTATTCCCATTATTGGGGAGTGGGTCTCCCATAGTCTTTGCCTATGCCTTCCAAGCAAAAGCTGCCAAAAATTAGGACGGAGGAACTTGCAATGCTGGCAAACAAGAGCCATGCAGTACAGCATCTTAAAAACATTATTCCCATTATTGGGGAGTGGGTCTCCCATAGTCTTTGCCTATACCTTCCAAGCAAAAGCTGCCAAAAATTAGAACGGAGGAACTTGCAATGCTGGCAACACGGACCAAGGTCACCCTGGTGGTATAGTGGTGGTGGAGGCTGAGGATAAGGAGAAGAGCAAAATACAGCCGAAATGAGGAAGCGTATACCCAGGTGTGGGTGTGAAGCGGTGCATGGGAATACACCTCCCGAAATAACACAGTGGATTTGACTTTAAGTTACTCTGCTGTCATTTGGTGGTGATGAGAAGTCTGGCCCAATCCAGCCCTTGTTCATTTTGATAAGGGTCAGCTTGTCAGCATTGTCAATTGATAGGCGAGTGCGCTTATCAGTTATAATTCCCCCAGCGGCACTAAAAACACGCTCCGATAACACGCTAGCGGCAGCGCAGGTAAGGACCTCCAAGGCGTACAGAGTGAGTTCATTCCAAGTGTCCAGCTTGGATACCCAAAAATTAAAAGGCACAGAGGAATCACGGAGGACGCTGGTAGGGTCGGCAAGGTACTCCCTCACCATATTTTGAAACTTTCCACTCCTTGTGAGAGTACCCCGCGCCTCAGGGCCTGTAAGCTGGGCGAGTCTCAGAAAACTGTCCCAGAACGTTGACAGTGTTCCCCTGCCTCTGCTGGATTGGAGTTGCGTCTCTCTCGCCTGTACGCCTTGGTTGGGCAACGAACTGTGATCTCTGCCGCTAGCGTGTTCAAATGGGAATTTTTTTTTAACAGTTCTGCAGCAAGGGCTTTCTGGTACTGCCCCATTTTTGTAGACCTCTCCACCTCAGGAATAAGAGAGTGAAAGTTCTCCTTGTAGCGGGGGTCTAAAAGTGTCACCAACCAGTAATGACTGTCACCCAACATTTTGACAACGCAAAGGGTCACGGTTAAGGCAGCGTAACATAAAGTCAGCCATGCGTGCCAGACTGGTAACGGGCAAGACTTCCGTGTCCTCATCAAGATGACGACTGACTATGCACTCCTCCTCCTCCCCCTGTCCTCAGGCCACCCACGCTGAACCGACGGTATGACAGTTGTACAGGTACTATCGTCTACAGAGCATGATGCCAGCTCCTGTTCTTCCTCTTCCTCCTCTCCCTCATTTTCCCCCAATGCACGTTGGGATGAGATGAGACTGGGCTGTGTGTAAACGCCCGCTACGGCTTCTTGATCCATCTCATCATACTCTGGCTGCAATGCCTCCTCTTTAATTCTCTGCAGACAGTGTTGCAAAAGACAGACAAGTGGGATGCTGACACTAATGATTGCGTCATCGCCACTCACCATCTTGGTGGACTACTCAAAGTTTGTCAAGATGGTACATATGTAAGACATCTAGGTCCACTCCTGAGGTCGTATGTGTGGAGTCTGACCTGAATATCGACGGCCTTGTAGCAGCTGGTACTCCACAACTGCTTCTCTTCTGCTCACAAATCCTTTGCAACATGTGGAGGGTAGAGTTCCAAAGTGTGGGGACATCACACACCAGTCGGTGTGCCGGAAGCTGCAAACGCTGCTGCAACACAGCAAGGGCGGCGGAAGCTGTAGCCGACTTGTGAAAATGAGCTGACAGGCGGCGTACTTTGACGAGCAGATCTGGCAACTCGGGGTACGATTTAAGAAACAGCTGAACCACGAGGTTAAGCACACGAGCCAGGCATGGTACGTGTGTGATCTCGCCTCAGAGCTGCCACCAGGTTACGGCCATTGTCACACATGACCATGCCTGGATGTAGGTTCAGCGGTCTCAGCCACAGATCTGCCTGCTGTTTCACAGCTGTCCACAACTCACAAGCAGTGTGAGGTTTATCACCTAAGCTTATGAGTTTCAGCACAGCCTGTTGCTGCTTGGCGGAGGCAGTACTGCAGTGCTTCCAGCTTGTAAATGATGTGGTGATAGCTGAGATGGAGGCTGAGGAGGATGATGTGCAAGAGCTGTACACTGTGGGGGCAACTCTGACTGACATAGGGCCCGCAATCCTCGGTGTGGGGAGGATGTGTTCCGTCCCAAGGTCCGACTGGGTCCCGGCTTCCACTATGTTTACCCAGTGTGCCGTCAGGGAGCTGTACCGTCCCTGGCCACAAGCACTTGTCCACGTGTCCGTTGTCAGGTGGACTCTCCCAGAAACTGCGCTGTTGAGGGCACAGCAGATGTTTTGGGACACGTGCTTGTTCAGTGCGGGGATGGCACACCGGGCAAAATAGTGTCGGCTGGGGACCGAGTACCGAGGGATGGCCACCGTCATAAGGTTGCGGAAGGATTCCATCTCCACCAGTCTAAAAGGCAGCTTTTCCAACGCAAGCAGTAGGGAAATGTGCGAATATAGGACTGTTGCCTGTGGGGTGTTGGCTGCGAATTTGGGCTTTCGTGCAAAGGTCTGGGATATGGACAATTAAACGCTGCGTTGGGACATGGACGTTGATGCTGTTTCTTGAGAAACTACCATAACAAGTGAAGACTGAGAGGAGGGGGCATCTTTGCATGCAGTATTGACAGGGGATTGCCTTCCGCGCACAGCAGGGGGTTCTCTTACACGCACAACAGCGGAAGAAGCAGTGGTGACACCCGCTGACACTGATCGTGGACCCTGCGGTTCGCCCGACAAAGTCGGGTGCTTTGCTGACATGTGCCTGATCATGCTGGTGGTGGTCAAGCTGGTAGTTTTGTCACCCCTGCTGATGCTGGCATGGAAGGTGGTACAAATGGCCTTTTTGGGGTAATCAGCAGAGTCTTTAAAAAAATTCCAGACTCTGAAAGACCTACCGGTTGTACTGGCAACGTCCCTCGTGTTGGTGTTACGGGGAACGGTTGCCTGCCTTCTGTCTGCAGCCACCACACTGCTTCTTCCTGCCTGTTGGGGTACTTGGCCTCCCTCTCCCTGTGTGCTGCTGGCCTCGCTCTGCGTGTCCTCCTGCCATGTTGGGTCAGTTACTAGATCATCCACCACCTCCTCCTCTTCCGCACCACGATCTTCTTCCTCACTTCGTGGCAACTGTGTTTCATCATCGTCCACCTCTTGTGACAAATTGCCAGTGTCACCTTCCTGTGGCCATGGCTGTTCAAATATTTGGGCATCGCTACATGGGATCTCCTCTTCCACCACTTCAAGACGAGCAGGCGAGTGAAACCAATATGGAAATGGACCAGTGAACAGCTCTTCAGAGTGTCCAACTGTGGGATCAGTTGTTGTCTGACAACACTCGGCATGATGGGAGGAAGGAGCACTCGGCATGATGGGAGGAAGGAGCATCAGGGTGAGGAGGAGTATGCGGTCGAGACTCACGGCTACTAAAACTTGACCGTGTGGAAGACAGACCGGAGGTGGTGGTGCCCAGGTAACTGGAAGTATTATCTGCTATCCAATTAATAACCTGTTCACACTGATCAGTTCGCAATACTGGTGTTGTTGTGTGCTTCACTAGTAATTCGGTCAAGAAGTGGGAACGAGAAGATGTGGCGGTTGGTTGTGGCACATTTTCACCTTGGCCACGGCCCCGTCCTCTGCACGCACCATCACCAGAACGTCCAGTTCCACGTCCCTAGCCACGCGCCTTGCCCATTGTAAATGAAGTAAAATAGCTTACACTCGCACTATCAATGGAAAAGGGTAATAAAAAGGAAATTAGAACTGTGGAAGAGGAAAACCACAGTTCTATTTCTCTGGCCTACACCAGAATCTTTCAAACAGATATATTTGTGTCTGAACAATCACGGAGACATTATTACTGTTTTTCTTTATGGAAAAAATACCAAAAGCTGGATAATACAGAGATTTGAACCGTGGAACTGCAAAACCACAGTTCTAATTTACTGGCGTATACCAGACTTTTTAAAATAGATATATTTGTGGCTGTACAGTGAGCGACACACTCAAACTGTTTTTTTTTATGTAAAAAAGACCCAAAAGTGGATAATACAGAGATTTGAATTGTGGAACTGCAAAACCACAGTTATAGTTATGTGGGGTACACCAGAATCTTTCAAACAGATATATGTGTGTCTGAAAAATCAGGGAGACACTATTACTGTTTTTCTTTACGGAAAAAATACCAAAAGCTGGATAATATAGAGATTTGAACCGTGGAACTGCAAAACCACAGTTGTAATTTACTGGCGTATACCAGATTTTTTAAAATAGATATATTTGTGGCTGTACACTCACAGACGCACTTTTTTTTTTTGGTGGGGGGCACCAAAAGGTTAATAAGACGGGTATTTGTACAGTCTGACGGAGGAAAAAAAAAGAAAGAGGATTTAGATTAAAAAAAAAGGATTTTTCCTGGCCCCCGAGACCTGGAGCTAAGTCTAGCAATTTGAGCAGCAGGAGCACACAGGACTGTAATGCAGCGTTTGCTGGTATAGCCACTGCGTCTTCTATACAGCCTGCCTGCCTGATATCTGGGATAGATATTAGTCCTGAGAAGAACTGTTTTTTTGACTTGGCAGGCTTTAGAGACCCTACACTAACTATTTTGCAGTATATATCTCTCCCTAAATCAGCAGCAGTGACTCTACACTGTCTGATCCCGGCCGTCTGTGTCCAAGATGGCGGCGCCCGGTTTTAAATACTCAAGGTGATGCTGTGCGGCCAGCCAATCAATGTAATGCCCATAACCAACATGGCTGCGGCATTACAGTGACTGGCTGGCAATCCCTGCATGTTCACTGGCTCTATAAAGAGTGTCAAACATGCAGGGCGGAGACCCGAACTCCCGCCCGAGTAACCGGGAAATGCTCGGTGCTCGCCGAACATCCCGAGTAGCGTGATGCTCGGGCGAGTACCGAGCAGTGTCGAGCATCGCTCAACACTACTGTTTATTTTATTTGTGTAACTGTATATTCTGTACTGTAAATGTATCCTTTTGTAAAACCTTTTGTATATTTTTTAAAACATTGCCTACCTTTTGGTTTAAATATATAATTTAATAGTTCTGTTTCTTTTGTTCTGTAATTCTTCCCTTTCCCCAAAGCCATACGCTACCAGAAAGCAGGTGTCCGATCAGGCCTGTATTATATTTCAAAAGCTGGTCGGTGGTGGCAGCGAATAATCATAAGTGGGCTATCGTGAAGTTGGCAGTGACCGTACTGGGGTGTATACACATATTCCATATGTTGGAATCCGGAGGTGTATATGCCATACGTTCACTGTGCGCTTGCCGATACCTACATAGTGAGTAATTAAAATCGTGTGCACGCGAATCCCTGCTCAATAATGACAGAGTGACTGTAGCGGTGAAATATTGTGTGATCTCCCCGATGTCGTTCCTGACAAATTGGTAGCAAGTGGTGGGATATTACAGAACATCAGTGGCTGGATTGAGCAATCACTCCTGTCACTGAAAACTGGCATGGTTCTTGCGAGAATTCTGTGCAGAGTTTTAAGAAATCAAACTCAGTGTTTTATTTTTTTTTTAATTGGGACATTACTGTACGTGTAGAAGTTGCATCCCCTTCCTTCTCTAGTTTTTCTGTCCTTTTATTTGGCAATGATGGCTACATGTGGAGAGCCCTGGTACCACCAGCAGGTCAAAGGCCACTATCACTGTCCTCTGAGGCAGATTGACCCCACGGGCAAAACCAAGGCCCAAATGATTGCTGAACTGTAGCAAGGTGCCACAGAGCCAGTCCGACAGCAGAGCCCTGATAATGGGGAGGCCAGCCAAGGCCCGGATGGCGCTGCTGCAGGGGTCCCACCTGTGATTGCCTGCCATACCCGTAGCCAGGGTAGTGTGGACCCCCCCGGATTCAGAAGGAGCCATTCATCCTGCAGATCCGTGAGTCCAACAATGCCCTGTTCGTAGCATTTTCCTGTAATGGAAAAGGATGGGGACTTGGACACATTTCTGTGAGGATTTGAAAAGATCTACAGACCTGGTACGTGGTAGGTGCCCCATATCTAGCACAGCTCCAGGGATAATGAAAAAGGATGGGGAGAAACACAGGGATCATAGGGAAAACGGTCCCGTGCCGCCGACCGGTGTCACGACTGAATGTGACATGGCCAGTCGTACCTGCCCCATAACTAGCATGGCTCCCCAGGTAACCATGAGGGGTGAATAGGTAGGCCCCACAACCGGGCAAGGTAAAAGAAATGTGTGTCCCACTGTCTGTCAGGAGTATGGGAGGAAGGTACCCATAGCCTGTCACAGTTGTGTGGGAAAAATGTATCCCGAACTGGTCACGGTGATCGGAAAGCAGGATCCCCTGTCGGTCAGAGTGGTGGGCAAGTTGGGTCTACGGCTTGTTGGATCAGCAGGAAGGGTGGGCTGTGAGGTAGGCTTAAAGGGCGATCAGTAAATCGGCCCCTACGCTACCTCAAAGAGGGGCAGAAGTCATAGAAAATATTAATAAATTATTAAGGATTTCTCTCTCTCCCCTGAAATTCCTCCTCGCCTATGCTATTTGTCAAAGGACCAAAAGCTGACACTCTACAGAGCTGTCTGTATGCAAATTAGCACACACATGAGAAATGGCTAAGAGGCAGATGCCAGTACAAATAGAGGTGGCAAATTCAATTAACATGCGAGTGTGTTTTCCAGTGGAACCGACCTGCGATAAATCTACATCTAGGTGATGAGGTTGTATTTCCAGAACTTCAGAAGAATTCAACAGAAATCTTCAGTCTGGCCGTCACCGGTGCAAAATATGGAATATCTGAGATTCTATACATCCGATAATCATGGAACCCATATTTTTAGTGGCACGGTCAGCTAAGGAACAAGATGTATAATTTTCCATAGCTGTATGCCCCTCCAGTGAGCAAAAGTACCAGATAACAGACCACAGCTATGTCATGCGTGACAAAAAGAAAGGTAAATTTGCAATGGAAAATATGGTATCACTTTCGGGCTTCTGCGATCAACCAGCGATAAGTTATCCCAGAAGTTAGAGATTGTAATAAAAATGTGAAGGCTTGAGCCCAGCCCACATGATGTCACCACAAGGGGGCAGGTCTCCATCTTCGGTATAAAAGACACAGCCGAAGGTGGGTCAGTATTCATTGCCGGGGACTATAGATTCTATAAGCAAATGATCACATTCGGTAATGGTCAAATCAAACTGGAATGCCTCCCCTTCAGCTATACTGAATCATCACTGCTATCTTTATAGTAAGTCTTCTTTAATCCCTGTTTATTTTATTTGTGTAACTGTATATTCTGTACTGCAAATGTCTCCTTTTGTATATTTTTTATAAACACTGCCTCCCTTTTAGATTAAATATAAAATTTAATTGTTGTTTCTTTTGTTCTGTAATTGTTCCCTCCCCCAAAGAAATACGCTACCAGAAAGCAGGCGTCCGATCAGGCCTGTATTATATTTCAAAAGCTGGTCGGTGGTGGCAGAGAGTAATCATAAGTAGGCTATCGTAAAGCTGGCAGTGACTGTACTGGTGTGTATACGCATATTCCATACGTTGGAATCCGGAGGTGTGTATTCCATACGCTCACTGTGCCCTTGCTGATACCAACGTAGTGAGTAATCGGAATTGTGTGCGCACAAATCCCTGCTCAATCCTGACCGAGTGACGGTAGCAGTGAGATATTGTGTGATCTAGCCCGTGTCGTCTATGTCATTCCTGACAATCCCCGTCAGAAACGGCCCATCTCACGCATACTTCCTGGTAGCCGTGAATCTCCGATCTGACACCTCCGAAGCTTCTGTGATGTTCTGTCACTGGCGCACACGTCTGAGAACCGTACCGCCGCAACCTGTTCCCGTTCTGTCGAACAACGTCACCTGGGTGATGAACCTTGACTGACGTCGCTCGTGGCTTCAAGGCTTGGCCGTCGACGTCTGGGCTGGCCAGATACACGGCACCTTTCATCATGATTGGAGCTCCGGACGCTGTTGTTGCTCCTCTTGTCTCGCTCTTTGGCGGCAGAATCACCTCAGAACTTGCACATGTGCTGTTTTTCTCCTCAGCTCATTTCCCTGACAACGCTGTCCACAGAAGCCTAATCAAATGCCTCACCTCTGCCATGCCTCCATGCTGTTCTGGTTCCACAGTGTCTTGTCTCCTTACACTCCTCCCTTCTTTTATCTCGTCAGTCCCTGGGCAAGGGAAGTTTACAAATGTGTGTTGCTTCTTTAAGGGTAGTCCAACTTCTGCCAAGAACTGCACACATTCCTGAGCTTTCTGTTGGATTTGCGTCCAGATTAAGTCATCTTTTACGTACCGACTAGGAGGAATGCCTGCATTGGCTCGTTCTGTCCTGCTCGATTCTCGAAATAGAGATTATTCTGAGAGATCGAAGGTTCTAGTCGGTTCACTGGGCGTCGGTCCCGGTAGTTCCGTCGGTACATTGATCCACCCTTCATCAACAGTAACTGTTTCTAGAGGGGTCTTCAGGCGGAGCACCTTTTCCCGTTTTTCCGCCTCAGAAAGGCATGGGCAGATCATATTTCTGTGCAACACTCGCGTCGGGGGAACTCTCTTCACCTTCCGGTCAAATAGGGCTATTTGGGTGGACTCTCCTCACAATTCGATAGGGCACTTCTTCCCACTGGTAATCTAACTTAGGCTATGTGCCCACGATGCAGAAATGCTCAGGATTTTTTCCTGAGAGTTTCTGCATCTCCCTGGCAGAAAAAAACGCATGCGGATTGTACATGCGTTTTCCTGCCAGGGACATGTGGAAGTGAAGCGTTCTTCACTTGCATTTCCGCATGCGGGTTGACAAGCGCTTTCCAAGCGATTTTAGCATCACTTGGAAAGTGCTTTGTCAACTTGGTCACACTATATAAATCCACGCAAACGGCATGGATTTATATACTGTGACCCGAGAGAATGTCAAAAAATAAAAAAATTATGTATACTTCCGATGGCCCCCAGTGTCCTGCTTCCCTCCGTCCCGGCTGCCGGCAGCGGTACACTGAAGGACCTGCCGACGTCAGAGTCGCGTGACCTGTCACGTGACTATGACGTCAGCGCAGGTCCTTCATTCCATCGCGAATTGCTGTCAAGAAAGGAGGAGCGCATCGGGGGCCGCCAGAAGGTAAGTATGTATTTATTTTTTATTTTATTCTTTTTTTACAGTTCTCAATGGTACCCAGGTCCGGAGGAGAGTCTCCTCTTCTCTAGACCTGGGTACCATCCGCACATTAGAACGCATGGAATGAGCATCTACTTATACAGTGATGCGTAATCCATGCGGTCTAATGCAAGTCAATGGCGGCGAAAACGCAGCACTTCCGCAAAATAATTGGTAGTGCTGCGTTTTTTTCCGCAATGATAATCCGCAGCGGAAATTTCCGCAGCATGTGCACAGCACATGCGGATTATCATTGGGGAACATGGCAGGCCTTCTACCATGCAGTTTTTAAGCATTTTTGCAGCGTTTTTGCCGCTGCGGAAACGCTTAAAAACGCATCGTGGGCACACAGCCTTATTCTTGGGTCGCTTGGCTCGTATTAACACCTGCTCTCCTGCCCGAAGGGGTTCTTCCTGTGTTGGACTTTTAACGTGGTATACTATCTCCTTAAGTCTCTTTTCCACCAAGCGTCTCATCATTTGAAGTCAATGAGGATGTCCCTGAACCCAGGTAGTTGGGTGACTTCCCGGATATTCATCTCTAGTCCTAATTCGGTAATTTTTCAACCACCTTGCCCAAACAGTATTGTGTAAGGTGTGTATCCAGTGGTCGCATGAACTTGATTGTTATACACCCACCAGCTCGGAGACAGTCAGGCCACGTCATTTTCTGATCTTCCAGTGTTTATCACAGTTGTAACAGAGTTCTATTGAAGCATTCGCAAGCTCCATTTCCCTGTCGGTGGTATGGTGTGGTCCGGTATTTGTCTATACCAAAGAGACGGTGCACTTCCTCCATTGTTTTCCCTTGGAAGCAGACTCCTTGATTTGAATGAATTCTCACCCATACACACGGATGAAATCTCGGTAAATTGCTTTGGCCGCTGTTTCTGCTGTCTGATCTTGAGTCCGAGTGACCACAGCGAACTTTGCGAAGTGGTCGGTCGTTACCAAACAATGCTCATAACCGTTGTAGGATGTTTAGATTATCAAGTAATCCACCATCAATACTTCCAATGGGGCAGACGTCTTTATAGTTTGGACTGGGGCTCTTTGTTCTGGAGACTTGGTTAACTCACACTGACGGCACCTTTGACAGGCTTCTTCCACTGTCTGTCGCAGCCGAGGCCAGTACACTAATCGCTGCAGCCATCGAAAAGTCTTTTCAGTGCTCAAATGGGGCCCCTGTTCATGAGTTTCCTTTGCCAGACTCATCGCCATTTCTTCAGAGATCACCACTTGCCAGGTGATGTCTATCTACCGAGGCAGCTGAATCCTTCGACACAGCAGACCATTCTTCATGACAAGTCGTTCCCATTGGCCTAAGATCTGCAACATACTAGCTGATAGAAACGTTCTTAACTTCCGATCAGGTTTCTGCCCAAAGGTAACCCACTTCCTCAGCTCCGCAAGTTCAGGATTGGACTGCTAGAGATAAATCCACTCATCCCTTGGGCATCCCAGGACCTGGGCGGGTTTACGCCAGGGCTGTGGAGTCGGAGTTAGTTTTGGTTGGAGTCGGAGTCGGTAGAAATGTACCGACTCTGACTCCAGCTTTAAAAAAAATGTATTAATATTTCAGAATTGAACTTTCATATGAATTTTATAAATGTTACTCAAATATATATGTTCTATCAAACTATGAACAACAGTGATAAGCAGTTCTGCTGGAGATAGAGACATTTCTTACTTCTTGTGTGTCACTGTTCTCCACTGCCCTTATCTAATCTTATACTTGGTTAACCTCATGCTGCCCCAACCCCCCTACTTACAGTGTATGAAACTGAAAGTGAAAATGTGTTGCAAATTCTTAGTAGTAAAGCTCCTCCTCTAGACTAGATGTTTACTAGGTGTGCGTCTTCCAAGCATCTCACAGCTGCTACTCAGAAGAGGAAGACTGTAAGAAGTATTATCCTTTCAACAAACTTTGCATCAGTTAACTGTGAGTACATGAGGAATAACAGTATTACTGACCACTATATCAGTTGTATGACCTGGCAATAATTTTGTACAATTGTTTTTAGGAAAAACAATTGTCGTTTGGATTGTGAATGCAGAATTAAAAACCTGAGAATGTCAAAGAAGCGTCACATTAAATCAGCTGTATTTGAACATTTCACCATCACTCAAGATAGAAAACATTATGTCTGTCAGTGTATGACAAATGATCCAGACGAAAACAAATGCTGTGAAGCCAAGATCAGTGCATATTCAGGCAAAGATAAAAATGCTCCTACCAGAGCTTCTAATCTAAAGAGACATTTACAGCGCTTTCATCCAAAAGTACTGAAAGCAGTGGATGAGAAAGACTGCATCCAAACCAATGAACCAGTGCCCAGCTCTTCCAGCCAAACAAAGGAGCAGAGAACTTTGCAGCCATCAGTTGCAAGATATTTTGTCAGTGACAAAGTTACTGTGACAATGACAGTAGATACATTTAAAAAACAGATCATAGAGTTTGTTGTAAAGGATAGTGTGCCTATTTCATTATTTTCATGACCAGCTTTTATGTGTCTGAATGGGGAAATGGCCCGCAAGCTTGGTGTTTCTCTGGAGAGAGTGAGTATTAGAAAATTAGTAATCAAAGAAGCTTTTAAACAAAAGGAAGAACTTAAAAAAACTCTCAAGGGACCCTTTCTGTTTCTTAAAATGGATGCCTGCACACGTCACAGAGTGAACTATTTTGCCATCAATGTCCGATTTGTTTGTGACAAAAATGAAATAGTTACCAAGACATTGGCAGTAAAAGACACCAAAGCTCATCACACCAGTGAGTTTCTCCAGGTCTTGGTGGAAAAGGTTCTGCAAGACTATGAACTTAAACATGAGCAAGTTCTTTCTGTCGTAACTGACAATGCTTCAAATATGATAAGTACTATTAAGCTAATGAATGAGAGTAATGATGGTGACCAGCAGCTAGAAGAACATTCTGGGTCCACAGACACAGAAATGTTTGAAATAGAGGAAAACAGTATTGTAACTGAGGAGCAAACTGAAGTTGCTTCAAATGAACAGCAACATGATAGTTTAGATGATCTTGTTGAAACTGTGTCAATACGTTCTTTCATTCATCACATGCGCTGTGTTGTGCATACGCTACAGCTGGCTATAAGAGACAGTCTGCAAGAAGGA
Organism: Phyllobates terribilis; assembly: GCF_046119375.1. Taxonomy (NCBI): domain Eukaryota; kingdom Metazoa; phylum Chordata; class Amphibia; order Anura; family Dendrobatidae; genus Phyllobates; species Phyllobates terribilis. The sequence continues at coordinate 545,507 of NW_027362982.1, forward strand.
CATGCTGCTGCACTGATTGGCAAGGTGAGAAAATTGGCTACTGTTGCCAGAACCCCTAAAGTTGACTCAATTTTGAAGAGACGTGCTGGAAGAGGGGCAATTATTGATTAAGCCACATGATGGGGCAGTACTTACTTAATGATTCAGCGCTTGGTTGAACTGAAAACCTTTCTTGTAGACATGGCTAACCCTCAACTGACGCTAAATGAAAGTCAGTGGAATCAGGTGACTGAGCTGGAAAAATTGCTAGAGCACCCATTTACAGTGACTAAAAAATTACAAGCAGAGGACTTAACTCCAGGTATTTTCTTAAAGGAGTGGAAGAATCTGATGTTTCGCCTGTCCCAAAGAGGAGGGTTAATTGCAAGTGGCACTGCTACATCAATGAAACAGAGAGAGGAGCTACTATTACAAAATAACATTCTTTTGGCAGCTGTTTATGTAGACCCAATGCATCGGATTTTTCTAGATGATCAACAGCTAACTAAAGGAAAAGAAGCTCTTTTTAAAATAGCAGGATGAAAGGGTTGCAGGACAGTCAGGAGGAACAAGAAGAATTTGGTCGTCCTGCCACATCTTCACCCTCATCATCAACTGATGAAGAATTTAATTTCGAAAAATATTTGGATCACAAGGAGCGTGCAAAGCGTTCCAGCATAGAAGAAGAGTCATCCCCATCAAAGAACACAGCCAGTACATTTCAGCAGAATTTTTCACGTGCACTAAAAGAAATTGAGAAATTTGACCGTTCATCAAAAATAACAGTGCAACAAGCGATTCCTCTGTATCCTGACCTTGTCAGAGACGTTGCCCGAGTGGTTACTGCTTTGCCACCAACCCAAGTTAGTGTAGAGAGGTTGTTCTCTGCTCTCAAAATAATTAGATCAGATTTGAGGTCATCCATGAAGGAGGATCTGACAGAGGCAATACTTTTTCTGAGGACAAATTTATAGATTTCTTCTTATTAACTGCATAACAGTGTTTATTGCATATTTACTTACAAGAGTTTAGAAAAGTTTATAAAAGTTATTTGCTATATTCTAATTGTATTCTAATAAATATAGTTTTTGCTCTAAGTGGTCTGATTACTTATATGATGGTGAGAAACAGATTAAGCACGATGTTAATATTTTACAACAGTAAATTTATTGTTATGAATTGGCCATTTATGAAGGAGTCGGAGTCGGAGCCGGAGTCGGAGTCGGAACCTGATAAAATCCAGGAGTCGGAGTCGCAACTGTGGCTTACCGACTCCACAGCCCTGGTTTATGCTCCCCTTCTTTTTCTTGAGCAGCCATCACGTCGGCTGCGAAATGAGTGAAATCCGTGTTCTCGTCGCCTTCTAGATCTTCATCTGTGTCTCCCTTTGGACTTATTGAAGTGACTTGAGACAAATATCGGCATGGGTATTCTGAGCTTTTGACCAATACGCGATTCTGCACTGGTACTTGGATATTCTGGCAACCCACCTTTGTTCCAGCGCTCCTAACTTTGCATTTTTGCGATGAGCAAGGGGATTGTTATCGGTTCTCACCTGAACCTCTGACCCTGAGAAATCGTTAACAACCTTTTCAGCTCTAACTTGAATAAACTGTAGTTATCAGGGTTCCTTTCAGTTTCTCTCAGTGACCAACTAGCATATACAGTCACCCGTTCTTTGCCTTCTTGAATTTGCACTAATACTGCTCCTAAGCAGTACAGACTTCCATTGTGTATAGTAAGAAGGGTTGGGAGAAGTCACCATAGGCCGATATGGGAGCATTGGTTAATGCTATATTCAGGGCACAAAAGGCTTCTTGCTGTCGGCGCCCTCACTGAATTGCCCGTTGTCTATGTTCCCCAGCTGATCCTCTCAGAAGCTTGTGGTGAGGGGTCGCTATTTTGGCAAAATCTTTGATGAATCTTCGATAGTAGCCAGCCAGGCCCAGGAACGCTCTTAGCTCTCTTATATTAGTCGGAATGGGCCAGTTCTGTACAGCCAACACTTTTTCTTGGGTGGGGTAGACCCCAGCACAGAAGACTGTGCCCCAGATACTCAATCTCCCTCTGGAACAAGTGAAATTTCAAAGTATTAATCTTCAGCCCAAGCTTTTGAATCCTCTCTAACACTTGTTCTAACCGACGGAGATGTTCCTCGAAGGTGAAAAATAATACAATGTCATCCAGATAGATTAAGGTCACTTTTAAATTGATCTCTCCATCAACCATTGAAAAGTTCCAGGTGTGTTAGTTAGGCCAAAGGGCATCTGGTTGAACTCATATAGACCCATGGGGAGGATGAAGGTAGTCTTCAATCGACCCTTATCGGCTGTCACGGCACAGCTGCCGAGTGCACAGGGTTCAGGGGCTCCTACCCTGACCCTAACACTAGGGGGCGCCCTAGCTTGCCCTATTCCACAGGATACCTCTGAAGATGAGAATGCCGTGGCATCCACCCTCTCCCTAACTCTTGAGTTAGCCCTCCGATTGATCTCCTCCCCCACCTGGGGAAGAGGGGCGCTTCTGTGCACCGAAGTACACCCACCAGACAAACAGGGCAACACAGAAAGGGGTAAACAGAAAACTCCAGGCACACAAAATATTCTCTCACATATAACAGAGGGAATCAGCGGGGTGTGAAGGTAGGGTGAATGAACCAAAATGGAAAAGGAATAACCACACATACGAACCAAACACCAGTCACAAGTAGTTCCTCCAAAACTCCTTTTCATAAACTCCACTCTCCACTAGCCATGCAGCAAGATGCTAGCTCTGACAAAGAACAGAGTCAGAGTCCAGATTATAAAGGGAGAGTGAGTGATTAACCGAGCTCAGCTGTGAACAGGGAAATCCAAGATGGCCGCTTAACCCCTGTTCTGCCAAAAGAAAGCAACACATTTAAAATGAAGGAGAAGTGCTTCTTCTCAAAGCAGCAGTAGGAGCCATCTGACTCTGAGGTCTTCTGGATCCAAACTGTCATGGTAACCCCGTGACGTCGGCCATAGGAACTTGCCAGTAGCCGCTGGCCAGATTGAGGGAGGAGAAATATTAAACCTTTTCCTAAATCAGACAGGGACTCTTCAATCCGTGTCAGGGGATAGGAATCCCACATCGTACAAGCGTTCAACCGTCCCATTCTTCTTCCGAACTAGTACAATGGGTGCAGCCCAAGGGCTCTGACTTTCTCAAATTACTCCATTTCGTAACATATGGGACAAGAGGTCTTTCACTTATTGATACATTCGTGGCGGAATCTGACGGTATCTCTCTCTAATGAGAGCAGTGTCCCCCATAGGTATCTCATGCTGGATAGCCTCAGTGCACCCGAAATAGTCTTCACGACGAGCGAACACCCCGTGATAACGCTGCAGTAGGCCCTCGATTTGTTCTGCTTGCTCTGGGGAAAATTCTGTAAGGTCAGCCTTCATCTGTTCTAGGAGAGAGCAACCAACCCATGCTCCCCTTTCTTTTATTCCCTTAGTGAGAGACACTGATAGGGATCTCCTTCCAGGGGTGTTAAGTCAATAGAGTCTAGTTTGGGAAGATCCTCTGGCATTAAGTTCACCTGGGCGATTTCTTTCTGAGGGTTCAACTATAAATTTATTTTGCTCAAGTTAACGCAGCATACTGGCACATGCCTGTGCCGCACTGGGGTGAGAGTTCAGGTGACCAAGAGCCCAGGTTTTGTCACCTTCTATGGGCTCAATTTGCAACTTCACCCCCTCGATAGGTACACAAGCCCTTACAGGGAGGGTGAGTGTAGTTTGTCCAATGGGTAGAGTCATGTCAGCCTCTGGAGGCATAATCACTTTGCCAAGAAGCTGAGAGGTGTCTGGTAAGTTCTGGACCTGACTCCCTTGGATGAGTTATTGAAAAACACTTTGTCTAACGTGACGCCTGGTTACGCGATTCCAGTTGCCTCTTTATGACTCACCAATCAGGAACTCCCCTACTTCCTTTAGGCTATTCATTTTCAATGTCACTATGGGCCCGGGGATTATTCGGCCTTTCACCAACACAATCCTTTTCTTTCCTAATTTTCATCCACACATACAGACAGTCATCCACATCACCCCAGCCACTGGAATGGGGAGCTGGTTGGCAGCTACTAGTCTAATATTCATCCCCTTATTGGACCAGCTGACTGCAGGGAAGTGAGCGTGGAAGTATTCTTCAGCCACAGTGGTCACCCCATGTCCATTAAACATTGAATGCGTTTCCCATCAAATCCGGCCCAAATCATGGGCCTTTCAGAGACAATGTTTTCGGAGCCTTCCTCCCCTTCTCCTGGGACATGGTACCCCACGGTGTGCTCCTCAACTGTGGGGCTCCTTAGTTTAAAGGATGCCCCCTTCTTCCTTGGCTCCGGCTTGGGCACTCTCAGGATATATGTCCTCAGCCACCACAGTTCCAACATTCAACTCTTTGCTCTTCCTTCCGGTGACGGGTCTAAGACAAGGAATGTGCGGGTATAGCATCCTCTCCTTGGTCCTTCTTTTATATATCTGAGGGGCCATCCCTTGGCAAGTTACTAGAGGCTCCTTTGAGATTGTGTAACTCTCCTCGAATATTTCTAATATCCTGACGAAATTCTCGTGCCCAGTCAGGTTCCCTGTTAGCCTCCGAGGCGGTAGCTACCTGGTGACTCTAGACCATACCCATCAAGGCGGGTGCCTCTTTTTCTCGAACTTGTGCCTCAGCCCCGTTTCCAAGAAAGTCATGTCCGGATTAGTCAGTTACTGCTCCTTCAGAGCCTGTCGCAGGTAGGGTTCCCTTAGTCCGGCAACAAATTGATCCCACAGTACTTCGTCTAAGGATCCCAGCCCTTGAAATTCCTCTTCTTGGCGATATGGGCCGTCACCTCCCGCAGAGCAATTGCCTCACTTTCCCCTTGAATTTATTTAAATAAGCGCATGGGTAAGTTACCAAGGTCAGTAGTGTCACTGTGCATAAGGGCTAGCTCTGCCTGCGTGGCTGGAGTCATAGGGTACATGCTGATCATCATCTGCAGTCTCTCCACCCAATCCCTCAACTCTATATTATTCCCCGCGAATTTTGGGAAGTTACTGAGCAGGGCCCCTAGGGCAATACTTCTCCTGACATGTCCCCCATCACCCTGTCCCGCCATTTCCGCACTGGAATGTTGCATCCTGCCGAATACGCCAAATATAGTGCAGTCAAACAACTAATATAAACTGTAAAATGTTTTATATGGTAACAATTTCTTTACAACATTTGACAGTAAAATTAGCAGCCAATCACATAACAGAATAAATTATCAGAGTACACTAGAATTCAGGGGTTGGTAGTTTCAAATGATCTACTGGAGGAAAGGGGAACTATATTAACTATAGTGGGCAAGAGGCAGTCTTTTAAAGCTTTGGCAATACTCTGTTCCTATCACAACTCGTTGTCCCTTTGCCCCGTAACTTCCTATCCACTTTTGCAATGCCGCTCTGGCGTCTGCTGGTCCTCGAATGACTGTCTTTCCCTCTATCTGTGACTGGTACCATATGTCCCTGTAAGCGGTAATGGCCTGTTTTGTGTATCCTTCTTGGTCGTCGACCTGACCATGAATCTCCAATCTGACAACTCCGAAGCTTTTGCGACGTCTTGTCACTGCCGCACACGTCTGAGAACTGTGCTACCACAACCTGTTCCCGTTCTGTTGACAGACGTCACCCGTATGAAGAATCTTGACTGGCATCGCTCGAGTCTTCACCGTCGACTTCTCGGCTGGGAACCTTTACTGGCATCACTTGGGTCTTCGAGGCTTGAACGTCGACGTCTGTCCTGGGCGGATACGTGGCACCTTTCTTCCTGACAGGAGCTCCGGACGCTACTGTTGCTCCTCCCGTCTCTCTCTTCAGTGTCATAATCACCTCAAAACTTGTACACGTGCTGTTTTTCTCTTCAGCTCATTTTCCTGACAATGCTGTCCCCAGAGACCTGATCAAACTCCTCCCCTCTGCCAAACCTCCATGCTGTTCTGGTACCAGTGTCTTGTCTCTTCACACACAAAAAAAAATTGCATATCATGTGGGAGACTCCTCAAATGTATGGAAGAAGGTGCAGTGGTCAGATGAGACCAAAATAGAACTTTTTGGCCACCAAGGTAAATGCTATGTCTGGCACCAAACCAACACAGCTCATCAACCCAAGAACACCGCGCTGAAGAATAGTGGTCGCAACATCATGCTGTGGGGATGTTTTTCAGCAGCAGAGACATTGAAAATGGTCCGAGTCTGGGGTAAGGTGGATGGCGCTAAATACAGGAATATTCTTCAGCAAAACCTGTTTCAGTCTGTCAGTGATTTGAGACTGGGAAGGAGGTTAGCCTTCCAAAAAGACAACGACCCAAAGCATACTGCTAAAGCAACACTCAAGTGGTTTAAGGGGAAATGTGTAAATGTTTTGCAGTGGCCTAGTGAAAGCTCAGACCTTAATCCAATTGAGAATCTGTAGTCAGACTTGAAGATTAGTGTTCATCATAGGAAACCACCTGACTTGAAGGAACTGGAGCACTTTTGCCTTGAGTAATGGGCAAAATTCCCAGTGACAAGATAAAGAAAGCTCAGAGACTTATCCAAAGTGACTTTCAGCTGTAATTGCAGCAAAAGGAGGCTCTACAAAGTAGTCACTTTAGGGGGGTGAATAGTTATGCACACTGAAGTTTTCAGGTATTTTGTCCTATATGTTGTTTTCTTCACAATAAAAAGAAAACCAAATGTTCACATTTGTAGGCATGTTATTTATATAAACTTATGCAAACCCTTAAAAAAAAATCTGTGAAATTCCATGTTAGGTAGCAAAACACGAAGGGGGGTGAATACTTCCAAAAGCCACTGTATATAGTTTTTTTTATGTTTGGCTGCTGTCATGCTGTCACACACTAAAAGACGCATCGTTTTGCAAAATAAAGTTTTTGCATCGCCATATTTTGAGAGCTATCATTTTCACGCCGACAGAGTCATGTGAGGGCTCTATTTTTGCGGGACAAGTTGATGTTTTTATTGGTACCATTTTTTAGCTTATAACATTTTTTGATCGCTTTCTATTATGATTTTTGGGAGGCAGAATTAACAAAAAAGAGTAATTCAGAAATTGTTTTTTGGGCGGTTTTATTTAATGGCGTTCACAGTGTGGTAAAAGTGATAACATTTCTTTATTCTTCTCTTCGGGTCAGTACGATTACAGCGATACCACATTTATATAATTTTTTATGTTTTGTCACTTCTTCACAATAAAAACTATTTTATAGAAAAAATATTGTTTTTGCATCGCTTTATTCTGAGAGCTATAACTTTTTTATTTTTTTCACTGATGAGGCTGTATGTTGGCTTGTTTTTTGAAGGGCAAGGTTGTATTTTCAGCGATACTCTTTTTAGTAACATTGGTCTTTTTGACTGTGTTTTATTCCACTTTTTTTCCACCGGTATGATGAAAAACCATAGTTTTTTGCCACTTTTTTTTTTACAGTGTTCACTGAAAAGGTTAACTAGTGAGACAGTTTTGTAGATCAAATCGTTCCAGACGTGGCAATACTAAATGTGCTTATTTTTTTGTTTTTGCATCATGCATTGCAATGTATGAGACCTGTGTGATTACACAGGCAGAACCACTGTTATAACCAGTCTATGGCTGGGTGTAACAGGCCACTGTACATGGCACACCAGGTGGTTATTGTTTGACATCTGGGTGCCGTGACAACCATCGACTCCCCTTGATTTTGTCACGGGGGTGCCAATGGGATTTAGAGAGGGAGCCGCTTCCCTCTCACAACCTTTCAAATGTTGCGATCGCTCTCAATCGTGGCATCTGGAGGGATAATGAGCCTAGGTCTGTGCTGGCACCGTCCCTGGCTCTCATTGCAGGAGCTCGGTTGTTAGCTGCGTCAAGCTCCTGCGGGGATCATGTGGGAGGTGCTGATATTTTAATACTTCCTGCATGATCATATTGTGATAGGTCAGTCACATTGACTGACCAAACACAGCGCTCTGAGCATGGGGACCACCGGCATAGGTCCCCGCACCTCTTCCCGTGCTGCTCAGCTGTTAGCATGTTACTGTCACAGCATGTTTACACGCATTGACAGTTTTAAATCACAATGGACATAGCACGTCACGATGTGGAAACTGCTCATGACATGCTATGTCTGCCATTGGTCGTAAAGGGGTTAAACAAACCGCCAATACTGTGTTTTGTTGCTCTGGTCCCTGTTGTGTGGATTCAGCAGTGACGCTACGTCGACAGCCCTGCAGCTAATCACTCCGCTCAGCAGGTCTGCGAATGTAAATGGCAGAAGCTGCGGAGTTTAGTATTGTTTGGGTGCAGCGCTGTTGACATTATGCCGATGCTGCAGCTAAACAGAGAGAGGGGTAGTGGGGAAGACTCAGTATATAACCCAGTAAGAGCAAGCAAAGCTAGCGTGCAAAAGATTGCTGAAAGAGGACAATCCCTTCAACCCCTTCATCCCAGGGTGATTTTCCGTTTTCACCTCCACCTTTTCCAAGAGCCATAACTCCTTTCTATTCCAACAAAATAGAAGTATGATGGCTTGTTTTTTGTTTGGTGAGTTGTACTTTTAAATTACATCATTCATTTTATCATGTGATGCACTGGAAAGCAGAGAAAAAAAATGAAAGTGTGCTGAGTTGCAAAAAAATTGCAATACCAAAATTGTTTTTTGGGTTTACCATGTACACTAAAGTATGTAGTAAAACGGACCAGGCAGTATGATTCTCCAAGTCAGTCGGAGTATGCAGATACCACATACAGTGGTGGCCAAAAGTATTGGCACCCCTGCAATTCTGTCAGATAATACTCCGTTTCTTCCTGAAAATGATTGCAATCACAAATTCTTTGGTATTATTATCTTCATTTAATTTGCCTAAAATGAAAAAAACACAAAAAGAATTGTCCTAAAGCCAAATTGGATACAATTCCACACCAAACCTAAAAAAGGGGGTGGACAAAAGTATTGGCACTGTTTGAAAAATCATGAGATGCTTCTCTAATTCGTGTAATTAACAGCACCTGTAACTTACCTGTGGCACCTAACAGGTGTTGGCAATAACTAAATCACACTTGCAGCCAGTTAACATGGATTAAAGTTGACTCAACCTCTGTCCTGTGTCCTTGTGTGTACCACATTGAGCATGGAGAAAAGAAAGAAGACCAAAGAACTGTCTGAGGACTTGAGAAACCAAATTGTGAGGAAGCATGAGCAATCTCAAGGCTACAAGTCCATCTCCAAAGACCTGAATGTTCCTGTGTCTTCCGTGCGCAGTGTCATCAAGAAGTGTAAAGCCCATGGGACTGTGGCTAACCTCCCTAGATGTGGACGGAAAAGAAAAATTGACGAGAGATTTCAACGCAAGATTGTGCAGATGGTGGATAAAGAACCTCGACTAACATCCAAACAAGTTCAAGCTGCCCTGCAGTCCGAGGGTACAACAGTGTCAACCCGTACTATCCGTCGGCGTCTGAATGAAAAGGGACTGTATGGTAGGATACCCAGGAAGACCCCACTTCTTACCCCGAGACATAAAAAAGCCGGGCTGGAGTTTGCCAAAACTTACCTGAGAAAGCCTAAAACGTTTTGGAAGAATGTTCTCTGGTCAGATGAGACAAAAGTAGAGCTTTTTGGGAAAAAGCATCAACATAGAGTGTACAGGAAAAAAAAAGAGCCATTCAAAGAAAAGAACACGGTCTCTACAGTCAAACATGGCAGAGGTTCCCTGATGTTTTGGGGTTGCTTTGCTGCCTCTGGCACTGGACTGCTTGACCGTGTGCATGGCATTATGCAGTCTGAAGACTACCAACAAATTTTGCAGCATAATGTAGGGCCCAGTGTGAGAAAGCTGGGTCTCCCTCAGAGGTCATGGGTCTTACAGCAGGACAATGACCCAAAACACACTTCCAAAAGCACTATAAAATGGTTTGAGAGAAAGCACTGGAGACTTCTAAGGTAGCCAGCAATGAGTCCAGACCTGAATCCCATAGAACACCTGTGGAGAGATCTCAAAATGGCAGTTTGGAGAAGGCACCCTTCAAATATCAGGGACCTGGAGCAGTTTGCCAAAGAAGAATGGTCTGCAATTCCAGCAGAGCATTGTAAGAAACTCATTGATGGTTACCGGAAGCGGTTGTTCGCAGTTATTTTGGCTAAAGGTTGTGCAACCAAGTATTAGGCTGAGGGTGCCAATACTTTTGTCTGGCCCATTTTTGGAGTTTTGTGTGAAATGATCAATGATTTGATTTTTGCTTCATTTTCTATTGTGTTTTTTCCTTGCAAGCAAATTAAATGAAGATAATAATACCAAAGAATTTGTGATTGCAATCATTTTCAGGAAGAAACTGAGTATTATCTGACAGAATTGCAGGGGTGCCAATACTTTTGGCCACCACTGTATGCGGGGCTGGTGCCACCATCCGGCGAACCCAGGAAATGCTGGGGTAATTGGACAAACGGGGAGGCCAACTCGCTGTCGGCATGGAGAATAACTACCGCAGTAGCAGTTGTGATTGCCTGGGCCCAGCTGGTGAGGAGCCCGCCAACATCAGCAAATATTTTAGCTAGATGTGCATCCTTGGACGCACATTCAACTGAAGTGTAGTGTAGCGAACAGACCCATTGGGTCCGTGCGCAGCAAAACACACTGCCAGCCAATCAGAGGTAAGCAGCTGACGTTGGCGTGCACGTGACCGGGGTCGCATGGGGTCAACTTTTATATATTTTCTTAATATTTTTAAAAACTTTTTTTTACACTTTGTTCATGCTTCAATAGTCTTCTGGGGAGACTAGAATCATCACTTGTCAGATCTCCTCTGCTACACATAGGCGATGAGCAGATTTGCTCACTTGCTATGAGCGCCGACCATTGGGAGAGATTGACAGCGGCATTTAACTGGTTAACAGCTGCGGGTGGATCGTGATTTCACCCGTGGCTGTTGTGGGCACATGTCAGTTGTATAGATCAGCTGACATGTGCCTGGAAAAGTGCGGGCTCAGTGTTGGAGCCCGCGCTGAGCAGGGGTTATGATATCAGGCGTACTATTATGTCTGACGTCATAAAGTGGTTAATATATGGAACACTATAGGCTGTTCATTATACTGTATGGGTGACTATGAGTTGCGCATTATACTACATTGATAAAAAAAAATATGAAAATGGGCTGTGAAAATGGGCTGTGCATTATACTATATGGATTACTATTGGTTTCGCATTATACAACAAGGAAGACTATAGGATGAGCATTATACTCCATGGATAACTATGGGATGAGCATTATACTCCATGGTTGACTATGGGATGAGCATTATACTCCATGAATGACTATTGGCTGTGTATTATACTACATACATGGATGACTATGGGCTGTGCATTGCACTGCTATATTGATGACATTTTTTTATTTAAATGGTGAAAAAAAATATGAAATTTTTAAGACAAAATTTTGCTTTTGTCGCCATTTTCCCAAGACCTATAGCATTTTTATTTTTTGTGATATGGAGCTATATGAGGGGCTATCATTTGTGCCTTGAGCTGACATTATATTGATACTATTTTGGGATAGATACAATGTTTTGATCGTTCTTTACAGCATTTTATTGCAATGTTGTGGCGGCCCAAAAAAAAGTAATTCTGGACTTTCAACTTTTTTCTCGTTACGTTATTTACAAATCTGATTAGCTTACTTTATATTTTTTATTTGTTTTATTTTGAATGGAGCAAAAGGGGGTGTTTTGAACTTTTGGTTTTCATTTTTTTATTACTTTTTAAAACAGTTTTTTTTTTTTACTTTTTACTGGCTTCAATAGTCCCCTTAGGAGACTTTGAAGCTGTGATCATCCGATCGCCTGTGCTACACATAGAAGGGCTTTAGCCCTGCTAAGTGTAGTTGAAATCACCATCTCTTATGAATGCCGAATCTTCGGCAGACCCCTGGCTCTCATGACAACCCATCGGCGCCCCGTGATCACGTGACAGGAGTGTTGATGGGTGGGTCTTGTGACACACTTCTAGACATTGTGTGTTAAATGCTGCTGTCAGTGATTAACAGCCGCATGTGGATGTCGCATGAGCAGGGAAAGATGCGGGCTCAGCATCGGAGCCCGTATCAAAGGAAGGGACACGACTTTGGAAGTACCAATATTTCCAAGGTTGTGAGGGGGTTATACCTTCTACTAAATTTAGGTCATTATAATTTAGGACTAATTATGAATATATCTGAAATTTGATGAAAATTTGAAAAAATTGAATTTGTATACCTTTAAAACAGTCAGTTCACATAAAATAGTTAATAGATAACTTTTACAGAATTAAACCTACAGTACATTTAAGACCATGTCCAGCATTTAGTCAGTATTTTACATCAGTAAGCCAAAATCAGGAACGGAACAATAAGGCCACGTGTATTTTTTTTGTGTGCGTTATTTAACATGCGCTTTTGACACTGTCTCTGTGTCTTTAAATTATTCATATACTTAGGTGCGGATTACATGTGTTTTTGATGCGTTTCCGCTCTGTAAATGCACATGTGCATTTTTTACCTGCGGATTTTCCGAATCTAGCGTTAAGTTTATGAGGAAAATCTGCACAGAAACCTCAGCGTACCCTCAAGAGAAATTGACATGTTGCGCATTTGAAAAATGGACCGCAGGTCAGTTTACACAACGTAAAGAAGAAGCACAGTGGGCGTGTGATTTCTAGAAATCCCATCCACTTTGCTGGAACTGTAAGATGTTGCGTTTAAGATGCAGGGAAAATGCGCAGTGTCAAAAACGCAATAAAAGCTCATCGTGGGAACGTAGCCCGATAGAAACACGCAACACTTCTGCATTTTTCACCCACTCCTGATTTTGGCTTACCAATACTGATGTAAAATACTGAACATGTGAACGTAGCCTAAATCTCCACACACACTACAACAAGACCCCTGTGAGATGAACTAAACACAAAACAAACCAAATGGGACAAGAACCAGTTAAGGCTATTTGCACAAGCGTCTTTTTCAGCTACATTCTGCCCAGAATCCGCTTGAAAAAGTGCCACATAGGCATCCCATAAAATGAGCATTGTGCACAGTAATGTATTGTGATTGCTGGCCACGTTATGCCTTATTTCACTTCTTTTAACTGTTTCAGGGTTCGTAAACCCTGAAGCGGTTAGAAAAAGTAACATGTTCAATCTTTGGGCGGCTTCTTTTGGGAAGCTGCCATGCTCTATATTCAGAGTACAAATTGAAAACCGCCAGTGAAACTGCTTTAGGAAAACAATTGCAGGCGTTATCATGAAGTGGCTTCAATTGGGAATATGTGGCAGCTGCGATGCTGTGTGCACATACCCTAATACTGGATTTGTCAAATAAAAAAAAAAGATTGTAATAATAATATAAGAGGCCAAACTAAAAAGATAAGCATCAGGGGGAAGTTCTGAAAATATGGTAGCAAACAAAGGGGAACAAAAGTCTCCCTGATACAAGAGGCATCCCCCCCCTCCACATTTTGTAGCCATCGGTTTACAATAGTAATGTGGCACTAGCAACACTAGGAAATTAATTAGCATATATTATCAATATAATTGTACATGTCATAAGAAATACTGAAAGTCACACAGTGTAATAATGTTAGATATAACTAAGATAATACCACAATCATGAAACCAAGAGCTCAGAGATGATCCCAGAAATAAAGGACCTTTATATAGATACAATATATTACTTGACAGTTAAACAGCGTAAAGAGCAACAAGCCTACTGTGAGACAGTGAGTGGAATTATATGCGAGGACTGGTATGTATCCCCCAGGATGTGCTTAAAAGCATATTGAATCGCTGGAGAGCATAGTAATCACAGTTACTATACAAAATAAAAGTGTGGACTGGGTCAAGTTATTTGACCAAGTCAGTTTAGGAAAACCTGTATTGGGCTTTTATTTTTGGAGAGATCTGTAGGATGGTAGTGGGACGGATCTCTCCCTCCATTCTGGACCGTACAAATGGCCCATGGTCATGTTTTTTATTTAAACCTGCAGTTAAGTTTTGGATTTCACATGAAGCAGAACTGAAGGCACTGTGGATGTATGACTGGATATGTGAAGCTAGCACAGACCAGAGCCAGCAACGTGGGCATCAATGATGGCACCCGAGAACCTTACGGGGATGCAAGTGCTAGCAGCACTGGGCTTTATTGAAGTGTTCCCAGCTGCTAATCGGACGTGAGCAATTTCATGTGTGCAGTATTTGGACAATAAAGGACATTTTACTTAACTTGCCTAGGTCACTGTCTCACTAAATTTTCTGGTGGAAACACTGCTGCCTTACATATGGTGGAGAATGCGAGCAGTGTGAATTGAGACATACCCCGAAGAAAACTGCGTGTCGGTAATCAAGGCTGCAAAATTACAAATCAGGCCCGTGGAAAATATGTAGGAACTACTAAAGAACTTGGTCCTCCCCCAGCAGCAGCAGCTGCAGTTTAAGTGGCAACAACAGGAGCAGCACCAACAGCAACAGCTGTACCAGTAGAACCAGACGAACAATCTGATTCTGCAACAGACTGTGGCCCTGCGAGAGACTGCCAACCCTGGTTCGTCTTGAGGCCTGGGACATCGTCAGGTCGACACTGAGGAAGATGAGTCCAGAGGACGACATAGAAGCTTTCCTCACCATGTTTGAATGCTCAGCGAAGTGGGAGAGCTTGCCAATTTTCCAGTGGGCTGAAGTGGTGACTCCGTTCCTGATGCGAGACTCCCAGCCAGGAACGGAGGTACTTTAACCTCCGCCAGGAGGATGGCCAGAACTATGGGAAACTCAAAGGTGAGATCCTTGCCCGTATGGAAGTTAATACATATGTATGGGAACACCTTGAGTACCAGTGGTCATTTGTGGAAACCAGCCCAGCTTGGCGTTTGATTTGTTACAGTTACAGTAAAAAATGGCTCCAGCCTGAGACCTTGAGCCCAGCCTAGATGGTAGAGAGGGTAGTAGTCGACCAGTTGGTGCGACCTTCGCCAGTAGCCATACAGCGCTTGGCGTGACAAGGGGACCCATGAAGTCTATATCAGGTGGCCTGATCTAGGGTAAGGTGGCCACACACGACTTTGTACGAGATTCTGCCCCACTGCAAATATCATGCCGGGCCCTACGAGCCCAGAAACATGTGAAAGGGATACGATTCTCTGCTGCGGTTAGTCTGGACCATGCCACAATTGAGGGGGAAGAGTCCAGTATACCCTAAACCGATCTCGCTGACCAGAAGTCCCACTGCTATCAGGTGCTGGCTGTGCCAAGGGCCAGGACATGTGGTGGCTGCCAACTTCTCCCTGACTGCAGAGCCCAATGACTGCGGGTTTACTCAACAGTTATCTATATATGCCTAGACAAGCAATGAGGGGAATGCTGGGGTCATCAGATGGTCTCTGTCCTTGAAAAAATTTAGTTTTTCAGTGGAACATCGAGCTAGGAAGTCACAAAGCAATGTGGATGCCCTGTCACGGGCACCCTGCTCACAGGTGTTCAACCCCACAAGTTACAACAGAGGGGTGGGTGGTAGGATAATGAGGGGAAGCAAATGCGAGGGCCATTATGTATTCACCAAAATGTGCTAAAAAGCATACTGAACCGCTGGAGTACATACTAATCACAGCCACGGCTGTTGTTATCATGCAAAGTAAAAGTAAGTGTGGACTGGGTGAAGTTATTTGACCAAGTCAGTTTAGGAAAACCAGTATTAAAAATACAGTTTAGTCCAATTCCATTCAGCTAAAATATTACTTCAGACACAAATTTTACCCTGCACAATTTATTATGCAATTTATCCTGTAAGCAGCATTGCAAAAATAATAGCAGTCCAATACGACTAACCAGATTAATCACTGTTTTTGGCATAAATTATATTACCACATGTCAAACAATTTACCAGTTGCTGCAGTAGATTCTAAGAAAACCAACAGACTCAGCCTTCATGATCTGCATGTTTTGGAGTCTGTGTATTTGAATAATTAATTGTAGGGGTGTGTGTTCAAAATAATAGCAGATCAATTAGTGAGGTCAATTAGTGAGGTCAATCATTCTGTGAAGAAACAGGTGTGAATCAGATGGCCCTTATTTAAGGGTGAAGCCAGCACATGTTGTACATGCATTTCTCCTTGAAAGTCTGAGAAATATGATTCGTTTAAAGCATTGTTCAGAAGAACAGTGTACTTTGATTAAAAAGTTGATTGGAGAGGGTAAAACTTATAAAGAAGTGCAGACAATGATAAGCTGTTCAGCTAAAATGCTCTCCAATGCTTTAAAATGGAAAGCAAAAACAGAGAGATGTGGAAGAAAGTAGAAGACAACCATTTGCAAGGATCTAAGAATAGCCAGAATGGCAAAGGCACAACCAGTGATCAGCCCCAGGATGATCAAAGACAGTCTCCAGTTAACTGTGAATACTGTGACAGAAGATGCATGTGTGAAACTAATCTCTTAGCAAGAAGTCCTCGAATGTCCCACTGTTAAAAAAAAGACGTACTGAAGAGGATACAATTTGCCAAAGAACTCATCAACTGGCCTAAAGAGAAATGGAGAAACATTTTGTGGACTGATGAAAGTAAAATTGTTCTTTTTGGGTCCAAGGGCAGCAGACAGTTCACTTCAGATAGTGAAGCATGGTGGTGCAAACATCATGATATGGGCATGTCTCTCTTACTATGGTGCTGGACCTATTTACCGCATACCAGGGATCATGGACCAGTTTGTAAATATTAAAATACTTGAAGAGGTCATGCTGCCTTACGCTGAAGAGGATATGCCCTTGAAATGGGTGTTTCAACAAGACAACAACCCTCAATACACCAGTAAACAAGCAAAATCTTGGTTCCAGTCCAACAAATTGGAGGTTATGGAGTGGCCAGCCCAATCCCCGGACCTTAATCCGATAGAATACTTGTGGGGTGACATAAAAAATGCAGTTTCTGAGGCAAAGCCAACAAATGCCAAAAAATTGTGGGATGTAGTCAAAGCATCCTGGGCTGGAATAACAGTTGACAGGTCCCAGAAGTTCGTTGACTCTATGCAACATAGATATGAAGCAGTTCCAAAAAAACTGTGGGTATACAACTAAATTTTAGGTCAGTGATCCACAGGAATGCTAAATCTTCAAAAAAGAGTACATATTGTGAGTTTGTAAAGACAAATGTAGACACTGCTATTATTTTGAACAGCCCAATGTTCATTTTTTTTGTTATTTTCTGTAAAGTAGTTAAAAGTTATATACATTTCTCTTCATGTTTTGAATTAGAAAACAGTGTGCAATGTTTCCAATGAATCGAAATAAAAACTAGTATGAAGTTTTTGTGCTTAACTCATGTTTTTGAACTCTGCTATTATTTTGAACACTACTGTATAGGTCATTAAGGGTATACAATTAACTTTCAAAGTTTCATATTTTTCAAAATTTTCTGAAACTTTGAAATATTTTCATGAATAACAACAAAACATACTGATCTAAATTTACCAGTACCAGGTACAATGTGTTACAAAAACAGGATTTTTGGTTACTGACCGTAAAATCTGTTTCTCAGAGCCTTCATTGGGGGACACAGGAAACCATGGGTGTATGTTGCTGCCACTAGAAGGCTGACACTATGCTGGGGAGGAGCTATTTTTTTGTGCATTGTACACCCCACCAACTGCCATTAAGTTAATCAGTTTGTATACAAGCAGTAGGAGAAGCAACATTAAACAGAGAGGAATACAAGAAAAAAATAAACTGTAACATAACAATAAAAGTTAGTAAAGCTGTCAAAATGGGGGGGTGCTATGTCCCCCAATGAAGACTCTGAGAAACAGATTTTACGGTGAGTAACCAAAAATCCTGCTTTCTCTATTGATTCATTGGGGGACACAGGAAACCATGGGATGTCCCAAACCGGTCCCTGGCGAGGGAAACAACAGAAAGAAACTCCATTCAGGTTGGAGAACTAACCACTGTCACCTGCAGGATTCTCCTACCTAGGGTGGCATCTGCTGAAGAATAGGTATGAAACCTGTAAAACTTGGTGAACGTGTGGATGGAGGACCAGGTTGCCGCTTTGCAAAGCTGTTGTCACAGCTGTGTCAGGTTTGACAGACAGTCATTCTGGATCCAGCTATAGAAAGTCTCTGTACTTGCCCTTGCAGACATCTTCTTGATCCTTCCATCATCGGAGGACCCAGCGGTGATCTCCACCTTCTGCTGCTAATTGACACACCTTTGCTGGATCTTTAACCCCTTTCCGACGTGGTCAGTAATAGCACGCACCACATCGGAAAGGCCGGTTCAGCGGGGGCTCCGGCGCTGAGCCCACGCTGAACCGGGCACATGTCAGCTGATTTATACAGCTGACATGTGCCCACAACAGCCGCGGGTGGAATCGCGATCCACCCGCGGCTGTTAACCAGTTAAATGCCGCTGTCAATCTCTGACAGCGGGATTTAACTTGCACTTACAGGAAGCATGTCCTAAGCCCCGCCCATCGGTGACCCCGTCACGTAACCGTGGGTCACCGATGGATTGGCATGTCTCAATTGCTTTGAGCGCCACCCAGTGGTTGGCACTCATAGCAAGTGAGCATTTCTGCTACATAGAGGCGATCTGCTCATGCCAAATTCTTCTGGAAGAGGATAGTAAGTGCAGAGACTTGGCCCTTCAAGGAGCTGACAGCAAGTCGTGCGTCAAGCCCAGCCTGAAGGAAGGCCAAAATTGCCAGAAGGGCGAATGTCATAGGTGCGTTGTGATTAATCTCACAATGGAAAAAGGCCGTCTGATAGTATACTCGAGACGATGATGGCTTCCATACCCAGATCATCGTCTGAACAACTCGTTCTGAAAATCCAGATGCTCTTAGGACCAGGGTTTCAACAGCCAAGCCGTCAAATCTAGCAACCGAGAATTTCCGGTGGGAGATGGGGCCCTAGGAAAGCAGAGGTGATCTGTCCTGGAGCTTCCAAGGGGCATCTGCGAGAAGACTGACGACCTCTACATACAAGGACCTCGTGGGCCAATCCGGAGCGATCATGATGACCGACACCCCTTCTTCTTTGATCTTCAACAGTCTGGGAAGAAGGGAAAGAGGCGGGAACAGATAAGGAAGTGCAAATTGCAACCAGGGTTTCGACAGCACATCGACTCCCACCATGAGGGGGTCGTGGGACCTGGAGATGAACTGCGGCACCTTCGTGTTAAACCAGGACACCATGAGATCTACAACCGAAGTGCCCCTCCTCAGGCAAATCTCAAGGAAGACGTCCTGATGTAGAGACCATACCATCGCGACTGAGAAAATCGGCGGACCAGTTCTCGACGCCGGGGATATGCACTGCGGATATTGCCGGCACCCTGCTATCAGCACAGAGAAGGATCTTGGAGACTTCGGATAATGCCAAAGGACTCAGAGTCTCTCCCTGGTGGTTGACATATGCCACCACCGTGGCATTGTCTGTCTGAACTCGGACTGGTAGGCCTCCGAGAAGGTCCTGCAGTGACGAAGGAACAATGGAATGGCTCTGATCTCTAGAATATTGATCGGCAGAGTGGACTCCTCCTGCGACCAATGTCCCTGGACAGCAATGATGTGGAGTACCGCTCCCCAGTCAAGGAGGCTGGCATCTGTAGTCACCACTTGCCAGTGAACGGGGAGAAAGAATCGACCCTGATTAATAAGAGGGGAACACAGTCACCAGTTCAGAGACATCCTGACCCGGGACGAGATCCGAACTGGACGGTCAAGGGAGAGAAATGATCTGTTCCATTAGGAAAGGATGGCGTGCGGAAGTGGTCTGTTGCGGAACTGCTCAAAAGGAATCGCTACCAACACCTCCACCATCCTCCCCAGGACCGCCATAGCCGAGCAGAGCGATAAAGGTTGAGGGGTCTGAAGAGAGCTACCAATCGGCTGGTGCGCGGTGAATAGGATGCCGAGGAAGATCAGGCGCTGGGTAGGAACAAGACAAGATTTTTTCCTGTTTACAAGTCACCCGAGTCGAGACAGTGTATTAAGAGCAATGGAAAGACTCTCCTGGGCGAGGGAGAAGGATGGAACCTTGACGAGAATGTCTCAAGGTAAGGAATGATCACTAGGCCACTGACCTGAAGGACCATTACCACTGCCATTATCTTTGTGAAAAGTGTGAGCTGTAGAAAGGCCGAATGGCAGGGTGACGAACTGGAAGTGGTCCTGAAGTACCGCAAAGCGCAGGAATCTCTGATCCACTGGGAAGATAGGGACATGGAGGTAGGTGTCTTGGATGTCTATAGAGCACAGGAACTCTTGCAACTCCATGGAAGCTATTACTGAACGAATGGTGAAGACAAACCCTTCTGTTCAGTAATTTTAAATCCAGGATGGGACAAACTGACCAGTCCTTCTTTGGAACCACAAAGAGTCTCGAATAAAAGCCTGTGAAACGTTCCTGAATTGGAATAGGAATGATGACCCCTGATTTGAGGAGAGAGGCAACGGCTTCCAAAAAAACCAAGGACCAGAGATGGATCCCTTGGGGAGCGGGATTCGAAGTAATCTCAGGGCCACAAAACAAAATCTGTCTTGTATCCTGAAGATACAACTTCTCTGACCCAGGCGTCCTCAATGGAAGCTAGCCAGATGTCCTTGAAATACATGAGACGACCGCCCAACCTGTGGGAATCCCTGGGTGGTAGTGAGTAAAGCGGAGGAGAACATGCCAGGCTGGGCCGTGGAGGATCTGCCTTGAAAGGGGTTGGTTTAAAGGAAACCCTTTTCCTCTCCTGACGTGCCTGCTGCCTCTCCCAGCTTGAGGGCTCATCCGTGGATGAAAGGGCCGAAAAGACCAAAGCTTACGTTTCGGAGGAGGACGTCGGGGTTTGGCCAGAGGAAGGAGAGAGCTTGTCCCTACCATGGCGTCCTTAATAATCTGGTCCAGCTTGGTACTAAATAGCTGCGATCCCTGGAAAGGCAGATTGGTAAGGGACTTCTTAGATGTCAAGTCCACTTGCCACGCCTTTAGCTAAATGGTTCTGCGGATGGCCACTACATTACTGGCCACTTGAGCGGCACATGAAGCGGTGTAAAAGGAGGAAGATACCACGTATTTTCCCACATGAGATATCTGATCCGCCAAATCAGCTAACTCCTCAGCCCGAGCTCCAGTGAGGATGACTTGACGGAGTTGTTTAGCCCATGCAGAGATGGATTTTGAAACCCATGTAGTGGCAAAGGCAGTGCACAACATGGAAGATGCTGCTTCAAAGGCTGATTTGGAAAACTACTCTATGAGCCTGTCATGGGAGTCCTTGAGGGATGCCCCGTCCGTAACGGGAAGACCCATGGGGGATGTGGTCCAGTTTTCAGTAACGTCAGAGGCAAAGGGGTACAGGATGCCGAGACGCTTCCCTCTCTGGAAGCATCTAGTCGGGTAGATTCCTTTTGAGCAGCGAATAAGTTAGGGGTTGGTCTAGACCATCAAAAACAAAACTGGCTGTTCAGCGGCTTCCGTAGCGGTATCCTTAATGTTAAAGGTCTGGTTAACAGCTACAATAAGGCTCTGAACTATGTCCCACTTGTTAGAGGCCTGGTCATAGTCCATGTCAGAGTCAGGTTCGGTAAACGTATCCGAGTCTGGCTCGACAGGTGAGTCAGGGGATGAGGACCGGGAAGAAGCTGCCCGCCGGGAAGGACCAGGGGGAGTGTGGGAGAGAGAGGAGGACCTGGAACGGCTTTCCTGCCTAGATCTCTTACAGCCGAAATTGGTAGGCTTAGCCGGAGGTTCCTGTGATTCATTGGCAGTGGTAGAAGCAGGCGTAGCTAATCTGTATAATACAGATACCAGGGTCTGAGATACAATCTGTCACGGACCTTACCAGGGTAACAGGGAAGTCGCCCACCCATGATAGGGGGAAGACCCACTCCGGACGCAATGGGACCTCTGGGGTAGCAGGAGCGGGAGTAATGTTGCAGTTCTGAAAGAGGAAAGAAAACTGACCCGAAGGGAGACTGCATTTACATAAAGAACAGACAAATTCAGTTACCAGAGTAGTAGAGGCCGGAGGGCGAGAGTGCTCTCCTTTAGACTTAGACATGATAAAAGAGACGGCAGAGTCACTAACTAATGCCAGAGGTCAGGGGACAGGTAAAGATTTGCTGAGGAGAGTGCCAGTTTGCAGAGCAGAGCTTACCCACAGAAGTGATGAGGTCCTGAAGTCTGCTGCTAGTAGTCTGAGGAGAGGATGTACCAGGAAGGAACTGCTGAAGATACTCCTGGAGAAGGGAGGGCTCAGGGCGACCGGAGGAAAGCGCCTGTCACAAGCTGTCTGGATGTCGGCAAATAGGGGCAGCAGGATGAAGCAGGAGAAAGAGGAGGTAAAAAGGCACGCAGATTCCGCGCCACTGGGAAGGGGACTTGACCGAGGCAGACAGAGAAGCCCACTCAATGAGGCCGGATAAGGGCGGAGCTAACCACAGACAGAGAAAAGCCCGCTTGAGGGGACAGGGAAGGGGAGGAGCTAAACACTGCAACTAGGCCACACTGAAGCCAGAGCCTAAATTAGAAAGTGAGGCCGGCGAAGAGGGGGGTTGCGGCATGAAGGCTGTAAAAGACGTTGCAAGGAGCCTAGAGTCCCATTTAACATGCCCAGATACAGCCTGCTGCAGGGGAAACACAAATAAACAGGGCCCCTGTAGAGATAAATGCACAAAGTTCAGACTAACGTGCCCGGGTAGGCACAATGTAACAGTACACAATAACAATAAAATCAGCCCCATGCCTATGGAATCTTCTTTCTTCTTTCTATCGAACTTTGTCTTCTCTTAGCCTCTGGAATGGGAACCTGATGGAGAGCGAAAAAGAAGTACCTCTCCATCCCTGAAGATGTAGAGGGATCAAAAGATGTCCAGGCTTCATTGGGTTGTAGGACGTCCACCGCTCCTGAAACTGTCAAGCTCTGGTAGACAACCGGGCAGGAGAGAGGGGCGAGGAACGACGATTGGATCACCTGAACACATTGTAAGGGGTTGGGGTCCTAGCCGATAGTCATGAGGAAATGGAGTGGCAGTTCACACCATACTCATAGCCTTTAAATGGGAGTACAGTGTGACCGTCGCACACTGTATCCCTCCAGAGCTAATCTAGGAGAAGAGCCTTCTGAAGAAGAGGGAGACACTACTGGAAAACTACGAAACTCGAGGTAAATCTGGGTCTAGTAATATATCAGTGTCCACCTCCTACTGACACTAAACTAAACTGATTAACTTAATGCCAGTCAGTGGGGTGTACATTGCTGGGGAGAAGCTAACTTTTTTGTGCATAGTGTCAGCCTCCTAGTGGCAGCAGCATACACCCATGGTTTCCTGGGTCACCTAATGAAGCGAAAGAGAAAAGAAAATCACAATCTCAGTATCACTGGCAGAAGCATTTTACAGTTATTACCACATAAACTGACGTGTTAGACTTGAATAATGGGGCTGTCAGGAAGGTTAATACTTATTACCACAAGACAAGGTTAGGAGACATGGAATGGTAACGTGCAGTACATACCTGACAAATCAAGAGTCATGCTCTTCTTATGCTAAATAGTAATTAGAGGAAATACTGATTAGTCAGGGTAATACAATAATGTATGTAACATGAAAATAGGTGATATATTTATGCATGTTTAAATGTAATTTTTTTTGCAGTGCTCAGCAAAAAGTGACCACAACCCCTTCAAAAAGTAGGATTTTAACTAATACCTCACTGAACACAAGAACAATTTCCAAAATGCTGACAAGACGGGGTTTCACAGAACATTTTTTTTGACCCATAAAGCATAAAGGTAAGGTTAATATTATAACTTTCATTGCGAACTCTTCAGTTTTCCCACATTAGTTGATGCAAAAATGTATACACCCCACATCAAAACTACTACATCTAGTATTTTGTATGACCTCTATATTGTTAAGGACAGCACCAAGTCTTCTAGACATGGAACGAATAAGTTGGTGACATATTGTAACATCTATCTTTTTCTATTCTTATAGAAGGACCTTTTTAGAGCCTGAATGTAGAGCGATTCTTAACTTGTCTTTTTAGAATTCCCCCACAGCTGTTCAGGTTGGGTTCAGACAGTCACAGGGGTACAGTGGGGCAATCATATTGAATTGGGGGTGTGGAGCCAACACATTTTGTGGGCAGCATTCTGTGCATATGGTGGCTTTGTGAGGAGGGAGCTGTTTGGTATCATACCTTGTGTGTGTCTGGGGGAGAACTTTGAGGAATGATACTGTATGTATGGGGTACCATAAAATGTGTAGGGTGAACAGTAGTCATCCTGCCATGGGGGCATCCTACTATGTGTATGGTGGCTGTGATGGCTATTATACTGTGCGTGGGAGGGAGCTTTGGGGCATGGACGATATAAAAATTAATAAATTATATGGTTTTGATTGGCTGCTCGAAGTAAGAGCACGTTACAATAAGCTCTAATAATAGTGGCAGTTGATCAACATGCTTGTGATCAATAGCAAGCAGTCAAAATTAATATAATAATAACTTTGCTTAATATTTCTACTAATATTCTTAAATTCAGTGTGTTGGTTTAACCCTGCACAACAGTCACAGTCTCTTATGTGAGCCCTTGAGAAAACTAATTGCCGACCCCAGATCCATGCTCTATTGAAGGGAATCTGTCAGCAGGTTTTTACTATGTAATTTGAGGACAGCAGGAGATAGAGGCTGAAACACAGAATTCAAGGATGTGTCACTTGTCAAACTGCATGCAGTTATTTGCTAACTGTGAAGGGTTTATCACTAAGCCATTGTTTATATGTATCCTTTATAAAAGACATAAAAATTTGGAATAAATAAAATAAGGACATACCGCATGAATGATACAAATGTTCCACAATGCTGTAGATTAGAAAAAAGCACATTACTACATGCATGTGCAAAATATTAACTACAATAAAAAAATTAAAAAAGAAAACTGTTATAGAGTAAAACAATAGTACTGAAATTTACATTAAAGGGAAACTTTTAAGTGAAACAACGCAATTAACCTGCACATATGGAGATAATCTGTAGGTTAATACAATTCTGAACCTGCCCTGCGCCGACACTTAGACCCCCCAAATTAAATTTCCCCCGGTAGTGATTAGATTTCAGTCATGGGGGTGGCACCAACATTGGTTCAGTCACTGCTCTGATTAATAAAGTTAATGAATAAAGTTAATTTCCTCCCAGCTGCAGGGGTCTAAATGCCGGCGCCAGGCAGGTTCAGAAAGCAAGGATATTTTATTAGACAGAGGACAGCCCCTTGCTAATATGTTCCAAAGAGAAGAAAAACTAACAGCATCAAAAGGGTTCCCTATAAAGGAATGCTCATATACAGTACCAATAATAAGTTTGAACATAAATAATATTCCTTTATTTTATTGAAATGTGCTCATTGTAGATTCAGACTGAAGGCAGCAAAATCACGAAGGAACACAAATGGAAACTAGGAGTAAAGAAATACACTTAAAACAAACCAGGATATGTGTTAAACCTTTAGGCTATGTGCCAACAATGCAGAACTGATGCAGATTTTTCCTGAGCGTTTCTGCCTCTCCCTGGCAGAAAAAAAGCATGCGGATTTTACTTGTGTTTTTTCTGCCAGGGAGAAGCGTTTTTGCATGCGTTTTTTCAAGCGCTTTTCCAAGCGATTTTGAGCATCACTTGGATAAAATGCTTGACAAGTTGGTTGCACAATATAAATCCATGCAACTGGCATGGATTTATATTGTGTGACCAACTTATGCTGCTTTAAATGCAGCATGAATAGTAAAAAAAATGAATTAAAATGTAAAAAAACAAAACAAAAAAAAAACCATTACACTTACCTCTCTGGTGGCCCCCGGTCTCCTCTCTGGTGGCGCCCTCGGTCATCGGCATCCCACGGTGTTCTCAAAGGACCTGCGTTGACGTCATTTAGTCAGCTGACAGGTCACGCGACCGTCGACGTCAGCGGTCGCGTGACCATCACATGACTAAATGACGTCACCGCAGGTCCTTTGAGAACACTACGGGACGCCGAGGACAGAGCACGCCACCGGAGAGGAGACCGGGGGCCACCGGAGAGGTAAGTATAATGTTTTTTTTTAATTCTCTTTTTACTATTAGTACCCGAGTCTGGAGGAAAGTTTCCTCTTTTCCAGACCCGGGTACCATCCGCGCATTGAACCGCACAACACACCGCAATTACGCACAATAAATGGTTGTGCTGCGGATATTTCCACAATGATAATCCGCATCAGAAATTTCTGCAGCACATGCGGATTATCATTGGGAAACATGGCAGACAACTTAACAAGCGTTTTTAATGCGTTTTTGTGGCGGAAATGCAGCCACGGAAACGCATTAAATCCGCATCGTGGGCACACAGCCTTATACATCCTCGGCATTGTCTCAAGCAGCTTCTAACTCAAAATGGCAGCAGTGGTAAATGAAGCTTGCTTAGACTGAACAATTCAGCCCTTCATAAGCCAGCACATACTTTGGTTTGTTTCACATGTGCTTTTTTACACTTTGTTTCAATATGTGTCCTTTTGTGGATTTGGTGTCTTAGGCTATATGCCCACAATGCTGAATTTTTCCTGAGCGTTTCTGCCTCTCCCTGGTAGAAAAAAAACGCATGCGGATTTTACATGCGTTTTTTCTGCCAGGGAGAAGCGTTTTTGCATGCATTTTATCATGTGTTTTTTCAAGCGCTTTTCCAAGCGATTTTGAGCATCACTTGGAAAAGTGCTTGCAACTGGCATTGATTTATATTGATTTATATTGTGTCACCAACTTATGCTGCTTTAAATGCAGCATCAATAGTAAAAAAAAAAGAATTAAAATATAAATATAAAATATAAAAAATAAAAAAATAACATTATACTTTTTACCTCTCCGTTGCATCCTTTGTCCTCGGCGTCCTGAAATGACCTGTGGTCGTCATTTAGTCAGCTGACAGGTCACGCGACCGCTGACGTCAGAGGTCGCGTGATCATCACATAACTAAATTACGTCACCGCAGGTCCTTTCAGAACACCGCGGGACGCCGAGGACAGAAGACGCCACCGGAGAGGAGACTGGGGACCACCAAAGAGGTAACTTTAATGTTTTTTTTTTATTTATTTTTTACGTTTTAATTCTTTTTTTACTAATGGTACCCGGGTCTGGAGGAGAGTCTCCTTTTCACCAGACCCAGGTACCATCCGCGCATTGAACCGCATAACATCTGCAAGTATGTATGTATGCAGTTCAATGCAAGTCAATGGCGGCGATTTTGCACAATAACTGGTTGTGCTGCGGATTTTTATGCAATGATAATCCGCAGCGGAAATTTCCGCAGCATGTGCACAGCACATGCGGATTATCATTGGGAAGCATGGAAGACAACTTAACAAGCGTTTTTAATGTGTTTTCGCGGTGGAAACGCCGTCGCGGAAAAGCTTTGAATCCGCATCTTGGGCACACAGCCTTAAGTCTAAATCTACAATGAGTACTTTCCAATAAAAAAAGGAAAACCATTGCATAAAAAGGATTCTTCAAACTTTTGATTAGTACTGAGCTTAACCCTTTCATGACACGACGTGACGTATAGGGAAGTCGTATGTTGTGTCTCTCCCTTTGATGAGGCTCCGGCGCTGAGCCTTGATCTTTTCAGGCACATGACAGCTGATCTGATCAGCAGTCATGTGTCTCTAACAGAAGCGGGTGTAATCGTGATCCACACGCGGCTGTTAACATGTTAAATGTTGGTGTCAACCTCTGACAGCGGCATTTAACATGCCCGGGCTGGAAGCGCGTCAATGGCTACGGCCATCGGCGCACCTGTCACATGATCGCGGGGCGCCCATGGGTTGGCCTGCCAACACGGGTTTTGTAGAAGACTGCAGGTTGTCTGCTATGAGCGCCACCCAGTGGCCAGCGTTCATAGTATATGAGCATTTCTGCTACACATAGCAAGGCTGAAACCCTAATATGTTCAGCACAAGCAATCGGATAACCGCAGTTGAAGTCTCCCAAGAAAAGTAAAGATTTCCAAAAATATTTAAAAAAATTAAAGCCATATAAAGTTCAAATCGACACCCTTTTGCGCCATTCAAAATAAAACTATATAAAAAAAAACAAAAAACACATATTTGTGATATACGTATCGGCAGGTTCAGAAATGCCCGATCTATCAAAATATAAAAATAATTAATCCGATCGGTAAACGGCATAATGAGTAAAAAATTCAAAACGCCTGAATTAAATTTTTTTGGTCGCCTCAACATTGCAATAAAAGGGGATCAAAACATTGTATGTACCCCAAAATGGTATCAATAAAAACGTCAGCTCAGGCCACAAAAAATAAAGCCCAAAATCCGGAAAAATGGAGACGCTACGGGACTCAGAAATGGCGACATTTTTGTTTTTTTTACCAACTTTGGATTTTTTTTCACCACTTACACAAATAAGAACCTATACATGTTTGGTATCTGTGAACTCGTAAAGACATGTAGAATAATAATGGCAGATCACTTTTAGAATTTAGCTAGCATGGTAAAAAAACCACAATTGTGGAATTGCACTTATTTAAAAAAAAAAAAACTTTGGCACTAGGAATTTTTTCCCTGTTTTCCAGTACACTATATGGTAAATTCAATGATGTTTTTCAAAAGTACAACTTCCTCAAAATACAAGCCCTCACATGGCTATATTGAGGGAAAAATAAAAAAGTTATTGCTCTGGGAAGAAAGGGAACAAAAATCAAAAATGAAAACAAAGCAGAAAATTGCCCGGGAGTGAAGGGGTTAAAGGGAAATGGACACATGCTGCCTAATCCGTGGGCAGCATATCTCCATCACTGACTGAATGAACTCAGCCATGTATATTTTACTCTGAAAAGCTGTGTTCTTAGGTTCCCTTTAAGTACAGTACCAAACAGAGAAAAACAAACTTTTACTAGCCACTCGCATCCCTGACATGACAGGCCTTTGCCTATGAGCGCGTACAGCCCTGAATAAGAGCATATAGCCAAAATAGATAGCACAGCACCTGGCTTAGCCCTAGAATGGTCCAGCTGTGCAAAACAGCATATATATGGCTAGAAAAGACACTATCACTTTGCTTTATGCATATTATGTTAATATTAACTTTTACTTTAAGTTAAGTTTAAGTTGAATTCAAAAGTTATATAAATTGTTAATCTTTTATTTCTATTATTCTATGTTGTCAAAATTACTTACAACTCTGAATCTTCCACGACACAGATGAACTTGCGGGGGGGGATGTCTTTACACCCACATGATTTACTGCAGAAACATACAAATCAAGGTCTCTTTTAGTATTAAAAACAAAATAAAAATAACATTTTAACTAATAAAACCATCATGGTGGGGGCATTGTCCTAGCAAATGTGGAGTGAAGACGTGTTCATTGTTCTCCTGGGCCCTAATCCACAACTAATCAGATTGCATTTTACCTAACCAGATGGGTGGCAAAAGAGAAGATAGACACCTACACCATCACAAGACACTACAATTACCATGGAAGGCAGCATCCACCAATTCCTTACTGATACCTCAGATTGCGCTCCTAGATTCAGATGCAGACAGTTCAAGGTTCTGGAGTGTCCATCTCAGTCTCCTGACCTCAATATCATTGAGCCACTCTGGGGAGATCTGAAGCGCACATTTCATGCTAGACAGCCCAGGAATTTACAGGAACTGGAGGCTTTTTGCCAAGAAGAATGGGCAGCTTTACCATGTGAGAACATAAAGAATCTCATCCACAACTACCACAAAAGACTTCAAGCAGTCATTGATGTTAGAGGGGGCAAATCACGGTATTAAGAACTGGGTTATGTGAACTTTTGATCAGGGTCATTTGGATGTTTTTGGTTGTCATTAAGATTTAAAAAGAGAAAACACAGTAGTTTGACAATAAATGGCTTCACCCAACCAATGATGAATTTATGTATCAATGGGGTATTTAAGTACTGATGGTGATGCTTGTGGAATACTGATGGAATGTTCTGGTGATGTATTCATTTAACGATGATCGTTCTGTTGATGCCTTCCCTCATTAAAAATAAAAGAACAATTTAAAATATTTGGTATGTCCACATCCACAAAAGTCTTATTTTGTGCTTACTTTGCCTCTACAGCCTCTTCCTCAATTACTGGCCTTTTTCTTTTTTTCTGTTGCCTTCCTAAAATATATAACAAAACTGATTATGATTCTCATTCATCTCCATATTTACACATTGTCAAAAGCAGCAGTCTCCACCTCTCACCATTGGAAGAAGCAGAACCTATTACACACCATATGGATAAACCTATTGAGACACATACACATTACTCCCAGAGATGCTTTTATGGCATTCCTTTTTAAATCCAGGGTCATTAATATGGAGTTGATCTCCCTTTGCAGGTAATAAAGCTTCCACTCTTTTGGAAGGCTTTCTTAAAAAAAAAATTGGGAATATTTCTATGTTGACTTTTATCCACTCTTCTAGAAGAGCATTTATCAGGTCAGTCGCTGATGTTGGACAGGAGGACCTGGCTTGCAATCTCTAGCTCATCTGATAGAGGTATCTGATGGAGTTGAGGTTAATCAAGTTCTTCCACATCAAACTCATCCAACTATGGCTTATTTGGACTTTCATGAACTGCCTTAAGACAACATATTACAGCAACATGCTGAATTCAGTGAGCTCTTTAGAACAAGCCATTCTTTCACAAATGTTTGCAGAGGCAGACTACATGTTTAGGTGCTGGATTTTATATACCCGTGCCATTGGGACCAAAAGAGAAAACCTGAATTCAATGATTAAGAGGTGACTTTCCATCCTTGTCCATACACTGTAAGGGCTCTTTCACACGTCAGTGTGTCCGGTACGTGTGGTGTCAGTTTCCACACATACCCAAGACACCAAATGAATGGGTCTACGCAAATGTCAGTGTGTTTCCACGGACCGTGTGTCCGAGTGACACACACGTAGACATGTCTGTTTTTGGCCAGCAGCTTGGATCACATGGACCCATTCAAGTCAATGGGTCTGTAAACACATACGGCACACGGATGCTATCCGTATGACACGTACCGGAGCCTGGGATCAGCGGTACAGTTAGCGCTGTTCCCAAGTGTCGGGTGCTGAATGCTGCCCTCATCATTGTTCCCTGCTTGCACTGCGATCAGCACCAGCAGGGACAATGATGAATAGTAGTATTCTGCTCCCACAGTGTCCAACTGTAAAATAAAAAAAACTTATACTCACCTGTCCTAGGTGTCCCCCTGCTGTAATCCATGCGAATGATCACACGCGGAGAATGACGTGCTGCAGCGAGCGGGCCCCGGAGCTGCGCTCAGTAAGTGACAGGACACCGCTTGATGAGCTCAGCAGAGGTCCGGTGCCCTCTTGCTGCAGGAGCCATTTTCCCCGGCTCCTCTGTGTGAGCGGTTGCATGGATTACAGCAGTGGACACTTAGGACAGATGTGTATAAGTTTTTTTTTGTTTAATTCTCATTTCTACAGTTGGACACTGCGGGAGCAGACACTTCTATTCTCAAAATTGTCCCTGCTGGTGCTGATCACAGCGCAAGCAGGGAACTATGATGAAGGCAGAGTTCAGCACCCACCCGGTGCTTGGGAACAGGGCTAACTGTACACTGATTCCCCAGCCCCTGTACGTGTGATCCACACACGGACACAGATATCTCCGGTACTGGTGTTTCTGGTACCGGAAATATCAAGACATGTGAAAGAGCCCTAAAGCCTCCTTCACATGTACGTGTTTCCGGTACATGTGGCATCCGGTTTCACATGCACCGGAGACAAGTATCCACACATACCTATTATAATCTATGGTGATCTTCGTATGACCAGTCCATTTTCTCCCGGCTGCATGGATGACAAGGGCCAATACAAGTTTATGGCTCTGTGTAAAACATCCTTGTAACATCTTTGTGCTGTACATGTTTAACATTGCAAAGTATAGGAGAAGCTTTTGAATTGATATTTCTGAAGTCATAGTGGAAAAAAAATGGGTGGCACACGGATGGAACACTGATCCAAAATACTGATGACAATGGTACCAGTATTATATGGATGTGTTAAGGGGGCCTTAGTCAAAGGAATCTATTACACATGTCATCCTTCGAATAACAAACCCTGAACAGGAGGTTGCAACGAGGTAGACATAGAGCTTTTTCCCAGGATAGTGTAACTTTGTCTTTTACTCCATTTCTAATAAGAGCCATAAACTTTTTATATTTCAACATAGCTGCAAGAGGGCTTGTTATTTGCAGAACACCATTTATTTATGAAATAAGTGGAAACGGTGAGGAGAAAAACACTAGTTCCACAAATTCTTATTTGGAGTTTTGCATTAGCTCTGCTCACTTTGTGGTAATGTGGTGGTGATCTGTTAACTTTGTTCTATGGGTCAGTATGGTTACGGGATACCAAATCTATATATTCTTCTTTTGATTTACTACTTAAAAATAAAATAAAACCAATTACAAAAACAATTTGGCTTTGTCGACAATTTTCTGACAGCCATAATTTTTTAAAAAGTGGGCATCCGGCAATCAAGATAACCCTTCGGAAATCTGCGTCCATACTGCACGGTGGGCACATGGTCAATAGAACTGATGGCCACCATGTTGAAGTCTTTTACATGCCACTATCACACTTTAAAGAAGTAAAACTGATGTGAACAGAGACAACTGTAAGGCTAGGTACACACTCTGTTTGTGCTTGACATTGGCCACAGTCAGGATGGGTGTCATCCATCAGCTATAGGGGCGCACTGCAAGGAAAACATACTGTATAGCATACGTTTCTCTGCCGTGGGCTTCTGTGTAGAAAGGCACAGCCCACTGTGATTTGCTTTTCCAGTTTTTTTGCCAAGTTTTTAATTTATTTTTTAACGGTGTTCACTGAAGGGGTTAACTTCAGTTTTATAGATCAGGTCATTTCGACGATAACAAATGTGTACTTTTATTTTTGTTTTTATATAAATATAGTTATTTATTGGCATGTTTATTATTTTTATTTTGTAATTTTTTTTTTAGATTTTTACAATTTTTTACTTTTTTTTTTTTACTTTGTCCTATAGGATTTTAATTTTTATTACTCTAGATTACTGGTACAACACATTTCAATGCTCCAGCACTGCAATACATTATACCTGTCAGTGTTAGGCAATGTTCACATATTGCGTTTTTGATTCATGTTTTTTATGCAAATTAACCTCTTCACCCCCTGGCCATTTTCAATTTTTGTGCTTTCTTTTTGCTCCCCTTCTTTCTAGAGCCTTAACTTTTTTTATTTTTCTGGCAATATGGCCGTGTGAGGACTTATTTTTTTGCAGGACGAGTTGTACTTTTCAACAACACCATTGATTTTACCCTATAATTTACTGAAAAACAGGAAAAAAAACGTCCAAGTGTGGTGAAATTCCAAAAAAAGTGCAATTCCACAACTGTTTTTTTTTTTTTTTTATCTACCATGCTCACTAAATGTTAAAACTAATCAGCCATTATGATTCTCCAGGTCATTACAAGTTTGCAGATACAAAACATATGTAGGTTCGCATTTATTTAAAGGGGTACTCTGGGGAGATAAAAAAAATGTGTACTGTTCCTGCACTCATACACTATAAAGACAAAATGGTCAGTGCAGTTTAATTATCTTTATAACCCTTGCAATTCCACGTGACAGAATCTGCTCCTGACCACTCACCCTTCCCATCCGGGTCATTACATGATACACAAGTGTTCAGCCCCCCCCCCCCCCCCCCGTAAGGAACAGCCACCCTGAGAAGAGGGGACATGGCCTGTTCCAGTGCTGTTCAGAGCTCCAGCGCCATGATATCTGTTTGGTTAGTTCAAAAATATGGGGCATGCTCCCTTCTAGCAGGGCTGTGGAGTCGGGAGTCGGTGCCCATTTTGGTGGAGTCGGAATCCGTATAAAATGGACCGACTCCAACTCCTAAAATGTATAATAAATTGGGTACAGTAGTTCAATGCAGTTTGTGGGGAATATTTTTTCATAAGAATTTGGGAAAGTTATGAAATGTCCTATAAATGTCTGTCCTATTCCCCATCTAAGGGTCTAGACTTTTAGCTGAGATTAATCTGTGATACAGTAAATTTATCACTTAAATATGAGCCATGCATGAGGGAGTTGGTGTCATGGAAATTGAGGAGTCAGAGGTTTGGCAAACCGACTCCACAGTCCTACCTTCTAGTAGCAGTCATGTCAACAAGAAGATGCAAACACATGCTCGGCTGTACAACAGGAAAAAATGGACCCCAAAATTTAAAAATTTGTTATGCAATTTATCCTGAGTACACCGATACCCCATATGTGGGGGAAATCCACTGTTTTGGAGCACGGCATGGCTCGGAAGGGAAGCATCGCCATTTGATTTTTTTGGATGTAAAATTTCCTTGAATAATTAGCAGACGCCATGTCGTGTTTGGGGAGCCCCTGATGTGCCTAAACATGGGAAACAACCCACAAGTGACACCATTTTGGAAACTAGACCCCTTAAGGAACTTATCTAGATGTGTGGTGAGCACTTTGAACCCCAAGTGTTTTACAAAAGTTTATAACGTAGAGCCGTGAAAATAAAAAAATCTCTTTTTTTCAACAAAAATTATCTCCTGAGTACGCTGAGGCCTCCATATGTTGGGTAAAACTATTGTTTGGCCACACGGCAGGGCTCAGAAAGGAAGACGTATAATTTTGGAATGCACATTTTGATGGAATGGTCTGTGTGTGTCATATCGTGTTTGGAGAGCCCCTGATGTGCTTAAACCAGGGCTGTGGAGTCGGTAAGCCAAACCTTGGACTTTGACTCCTCAATTTCCATGACACCAACTCCGACTCCATGACTCTGACTCCCTCATACATTGCTCATGTTTAATTGATAAATTTACTGTAGCACAGATTCATCTCAGCTAAAAGTCTAGACCCTGAGATCAGGAATAGGACATTCATAGGACATTTCATAACTTTCCCAAATTCTTGTGAAAAAATATTCCCCACAAACTGTATTGAACTACTGCACCCAATTTATTATATATTTTCGGAGTCGGTCCATTTTATACCAACTCCACAGCCCTGGCTTAAACAGTGGAAAACCCCCACAAGTGACCCCATTTTGGAAGCTAGACCCTTTAAGGAACGTATCTAGATGTATAGTGAGCACTTTGAACCCCAAGTGTTTTACAAAAGTTTATAATGTAGAGCCATGAAAATAAAAACAAAAACACTTTTTTTGAACAAAAATAATCTTTTAGGCCCCATTTTTTTTATCTTCATAAGGATAACATGAGAAATTGAACCCCAAAAGTTGTTGAGCCATTTCTCCTGAGTACGCTGATGCCCCCATATGTGGGGTAAAACTATTGAAGGGCACACGGCAGGGCTCAGAAAGGAAGAAGAGAAATTTTGGAATGCACACTTTGATGGAATAGTCTGCAGGTGTCATATTGCGTTTGGAAAGCCCCTGATGTGCTTTAACAGTGGAAAAACCATACAAATTACCCCATTTTGGAAACTAGACACAAGGAATAAATCTAGATGTGTGGTGAGCACAGGTGCATCACAGAATTTTACAACATGGATGTGTAAAAATAAAAAAATATATACAGTAGTTTCCCCACAAAAAATTTGTTTTAGCCCCCAATATTTTCATTTTCACAAGGATAGCAGGGAAAATGAACTCATCTAGCGGTGCAGTGAGCATGTTGACACCACATGTGCCTTACAGAAATTTACCCCATTGGGCGGTGAAGAAAGAATAATTACATTTTTCACCACCAAAGTTTTGTTTTAGATTTTACATTTTCACACAGGAAAATGGGTAAAAATGGCACCAAAATTTGTCCCACAATTTATGCTGAATGTGGAAATACCCCATATGTGGCTGTACAGTACTGCTTAGCCACATCGTGAGACTCCGGAGGGAAGGAGCGCTATTTGCCTCCTGGAGCGCAGATTTTGCTAGAATAGTTTGCAGACTCCATTAACAGAGACCCTAAGTGCTAAAAGAGCAGAATCTCCCCTCAAGTGACTCCATTTTGGAAATTATACCCCTTTGAGAATTTATGTACAGGTGTGGGGAGGATTTTATCTACATGGGTGTTTTCCAGAAACAAGCAGCAGTGGATGCTGCTGACTGAAAATTGCAAACTGCCATTGTAGTGACCAGTACGTTACGCCTAGCTTGTGCTTCTGGAGACATGCACCCGTAAATTAGGCGGGCTCTTGTCGCAAAAGTAGTGCCAAACATGTGGATGCTAACTGCGATTTAGGCACACTGTGGGGCTCAAAAGGGAGGTGGGCATTTGTATTTGGGAGCACAGAATTTACTGAATTTCTTTTGGGGGCAAGAGCCATTTCGCTTTTCCAGAGCTTTTGTGCTACTAATAACGTGGAAGCCCCCTATATTTCCGTTAACAGATGATGGACCCGAGTGGGTACTTGCTTTTTTCGTGGATTGAGCCAAAGCTTTTATTGTGATCCAAAATGTTATGTAAAATGTTCCCATTTATCCTGTGCTCTAAGCTCAGCAGTGATATCGGGGTTTCCATTTAAATCTAAGAGTGACTTAATTCAGATGAAACTCCAGAGGGATCCATTCATTATAATGAGGCAGCAGAGTTACTCTGGACCCTGTCTGGCCTCTGTTTAGCAGTGTCCTTTTTTTTCAGAGGTGAATAAAACTATGGCCGACGGCACTTTTTTATGCACACCTAATAAAAAAGACGGACATCGTGGGATTACAGGCCACACGGCGTCCACAGGGTCTCCATTTGCCTCATTATAGGAAATCTTCCGCCGGTTGTTCCGTCTGAATCACGTATTTCAGAGATTTACACAGGAAGCACTGTGAGTGCTCAGCACAGGATAAATGTGAGCCGAGCCTTACTGCAATCCTTGGGAGGCAGAAGGAACAAATCAGCAGCAGGTGAAGAATTGGCTTAATTTATTTTTTACGCTATTCCTTGTGCGGTGTAAGTGATTAGACGACTTTATTCTTCAGGTCGGTGCGATTACAGCGATACCAGATTTATAATGGGTTTTTATGTTTGGCAGCTGTCACACACTAAAAGTGCTTTTTTTTCCTCCAAACACTAGTTTCTCCAAACACTAGTTTTTGCAGAGCCATATTTTGAGAGCTATAATTTTTTCATATTTCGGCTGACAGAGTCAAGGTAACGATTTTAGCGGTAACATTTTTATTTACATTTGTCTTTTTGATCGCGTTTTATTCCACTTTTTCTTCAGCGGCATGATGATAAAACACCTTTTTTTTCCTTCATTTTTTTTATTTTTTTTTACCGTGTTCACTAAAGGGGTAAATAGTGGGATTGTTTCATAGGTCAGGTCATTCCTGACGAGGCATAATATTTATGGGTACTACGCCAGATGACCTGGCCCCCACAGTCACCAGACCTGAACCCAATCGAGATGGTTTGGGGTGAGCTGGATAGCAGAGTGAAGGCAAAAGGGCCAACAAGTGCTAAGCATCTCTGGGAACTCCTTCAAGATTGTTGGAAGACCATTTCCGGTGACTACCACTTGAAGCTCATCAAGAGAATGCCAAGAGTGTGCAAAGCAGTCATCAAAGCAAAAGGTGGCTACTTTGAAGAACCTAGAATATGACATATTTTCAGTTATTTCACACTTTTTTGTTAAGTATATAATTCCACATGTGTTAATTCATAGTTTTGATGCCTTCAGTGTGAATGTACAATTTTCAAAGTCATGAAAATACAGAAAAATCTTTAAATGAGAAGGTGTGTCCAAACTTTTGGTCTGTACTGTATATGTTACATTTTTGAAGAACTGGGGGAAAGAGATTCAGTGGCCAAGAATTAATCTGAACCCAATCAAGACACCTATGGGGAATTCTGAAGAGACAAGTTAAAGAGGTTGTTCCATGAACAGAAGTTCATTTTAATCAATAGATTTTGAAATAATTATAATTTCCACAATTAGATGTGTTTAAAAAAAAGGTTTCTGTGCTGAGATAATCTTATAAATGTGCCCCTGCTGTGTACTATGTAATGGCTGTGTCTGACCGTGCAGGAACATGATCTGATCATACTACATCTCCTGGGCAAGGGGGTTGAAAAAAAGTGAACAGACATTACAGCAGGGGACCACAGATGATTCTTTCTTTGAAGTATAACATTGTTTAAGAACAGGCAGGGAAATGTTTTATCTCACAAAAAGAATCAGCTGTGAACCCACGCTGTAATGTCTGTATACTCTTTTGCTCCCCCCACCCCCTGCCCAAGAGATGTGGCATTATCAGACTATGTCTCTGTATGGTCGGTGAGACATGGCCATTACACAGTACACAACAGGGGCACATTTATAAGATCTCAGCAAAGAAACATTTTATTTAAACACATCCGATTGTGGAACTTATTATTCCAAAATCTATTGATTAAAATGTACTTTTGTTTATGTGAAAAACCCCTTTAAGCATCACTCTCATCCATCATCCAGGCTCTAAAAGAGGTTGTTCTTGAAAAAAGGGAAGAGATAGA
Source organism: Phyllobates terribilis (assembly GCF_046119375.1). Lineage (NCBI taxonomy): Eukaryota > Metazoa > Chordata > Amphibia > Anura > Dendrobatidae > Phyllobates > Phyllobates terribilis. Next base: position 584,056 of record NW_027362982.1, read on the forward strand.
TGTTGCAATATGTCACCAACTTGTTCATTCCATGCCTAGAAAACTTGGTGTTGTCCTTAAAAGTCATGAAGCTCATACCAAATACTAGATGTAGTAGTTTTTGATGTGGGGTGTATACATTTTTGCATTAACTAATTTGAGAAAAACTGAAGATTTTGTAAGAAAAGTCATAAGTTCATACTTTAACTGCTGGCTACAGCAAGCTCCAGGGATAAAAGCTGGGAGGTAGCACAGGTGCAAAATACTGGTGAACAACCACTCACACCGACCATTCATAGGGAAAGGGGTGAATGATTAGAATTCTAGATGCATGTGAATAAAACCTGCATAATGTGCCAGTCACACAGATACGTGTAGTGCACCACGCCGGCTTATTATGTATAAGTGCGCCAACCATCCTATTTTCCCCACCAACACTACAGAGCCTGGTTGTATCCTGCAAAGATTAAAAATATTAGAGTTAATGGTTTATATTTTGAGCAAAATATGCAAGTTTGTAACCTGTGTCATAGGTCCCCATTTTCTTGTGAGTTCCTACACTAAAATTACAAGCAATTCACTGAAAAGGACATTAAATCCCCCAAAACTGTAAGAGCAAAAAGCAGCCTAATTTACCAATACTTGATCACAATACTAATGCATTAAGGATGTAGCTGACCACCATGATAAAAAGACAGAGCACTACACATACAAAGGGCCAGACTGGCCATTAGACGGGTCGGTACAGCCGTGGGCCACACTGTCTGGTACACTGTTAACAATATCAGCTTCCTGTGGATGCTGATACTGATAAGGACACGTTCACACTAGGTTTTTTTTCAGCTTTTTTTTAATGAAAATTTTCAGCTGTGTTTTACAGTACCAGCAAAGTTTAAGATTTCAGAAATCTCATGCACACACCTTGGTTTTTGTGTCATCAGTATTTTGTGCTTTGCATGTTTTTTTGTTGTACAATAGAGCAAAAAACGCCTCGTGTGAACACAGACATCAGGCTTTGCTGCATTTTTAGTGAAAAAAAATCAAGTACAACAGTATGTGAAACTCATTTATTTTTGTGTTTTTCCCAAGTTTACCATCTTGTCTTGGTCACCTGAGATTACAATTTGGATTAGTACAGTTTAATTAAATTTTTGATGTTTACAACAATAAACATTGGTTGAGCCAGGTGTGTGATTGAACAATACCTGAGCAACTCAATGGCAGACCATAGTTTGAAAATAAATAGTGTCCTATAAACTCAATGCACTGCCAGTGTCTTAAGTAAACTATTCCTGAACAATTAACCTCCCTCAACTGTTATATTTGTAATTCGGGTTAATATAGTTTCACATATATTTTGCATTGGTGACATGTGTTCATGCTTCTGTGATGAAAGCAAAGCTGAATTTTGGGATCTTGAAAAACGCACCAAAACTGGAGTTTTTGACGCAGCTTCTTTCCTGCCAAGAGATCAGGTTTTGCTGCAGAGAAAAATGCTGAAAAAACGCCTAGTGTGAACATACCCTAACAGTTGTGATTGAGCATAGAGCTACTATATTAGTGCCACATCGCTTACTGTTAGGCCACAGGATACCTCTGGCCAGCTGGAGGCCGGCACCGCACAGGGGATATCAGGCTGTGCGGTGACATCACTGCATCACGCCATGCGCATTCACTGAGACACAGGTTAGAAGAGGGGACAGAGACTCGGGACTGTGGAGAACAATCCTACTATATAGTGGACCATGTGGGACTATCATACTGTATGAGGGCTGTGTGATGCCTTTATACTGTATACTGTATTGGGAGGCCCAACATAATGTTAAGCTAACAGATGGATTAGAGAAGGCACAGCGCGCCAGCTTCAGCAATCAAATGTACTCGCGTCTTTCACTTCCGAATCACATCTGGGTGACATCAGCAGCGTAATCAGATCAGCGGCACCGCAGAGGTGCATACAACGTCGGTGGTAAGTGCTTCAGTGAAGCCGGATAGAAGATTTGTTGTAATAGGGTGGGGAGGGATTTGAGGAGAAAGTATGGGGAGCGATCAGAGTTGGGTGCAGACACAGTATGGAGAGCAAGGGGGGATGGGTGCTGACAGTATGGGGAGCGAGGAAGGGGAGATGGGTACAGACACAGTATTGGGAGCAAGAGAGGGAGGGATGGTGTCATGTATTCCACAGGGACGACACCGGGGAGATCACGCAATACCTCACCGTGCCGTCACTATCAGGATTTTGCCAGGGATCCGCGAGCACACGGCCCCACTACTCACTACGGAGGTATCGGCAAGCAACCAGTGGGCATATGGCGTCACACCTCTGGATTCCAGCGCATGGAATATGTGTTTACGCCCTCCATACGATCACTGTCAGCTTCACAATAGCCCAATTATTAATATTATTGGCTGCCACCACCGGCCGAGTTTGAAATATAATACAGGCCTGGCCAAACGCCTGCGTTCTGGTAGCATATAGCTTCGGGGGAGGGAGCGATTACAGGACAAAAGAAACAGAAATATTTATATTTAATCCAAAAGGGAGGCAGTGTTTAGGAAAAATATATACAAGGATGTTATAAAGGAGACATTTATAGTACAGAATAGACAGTTACATAAAATAGGATTACAGAAGAAACTTATTATAGAGTTCGCAGAGACGAATAAGTATAGCTGTAGGGGGGGCTCCCAGATTTGATTTGAGCGTTATCTAAAGCAATCTGTTGCTTATAGTCTCTATACCCACTTGGCAAAGAACATTGATCAATCTTCCGTCGGCTCTCTTGTGTCGAAGGGGAAGATCGGCCCACACACCCCTGTGATGACATCATATGGGCTCGGGCTCCACCCTTCATGTTTGTATTTAAAACCTGCTTTTGGGATAACTTATCGCTTGTTGATCACAGAAGCTTGCAAACGACGCCATTTTTTCCGTTATGATTTTAGCTTCATTTAGAGACCACACATGGCGCAGTTTCGATCCGTTATTCTGGTGCTTTTGCGCTACAGCTCCACGGAGGGGTTTATGGCTATGCAAAAATAAGCATATTATTCCTTGGCTGACCCTGCCACTAAAAATATAGGTTCCGTTATTATCGGACGTATGGAACTTTAGTTATTCCGTATTTCGTATCGGAGTCAAAAATCCTGCAGTTTGTGGTTGGGGAATTGTCTTAATTATTGTAAGTGCGTTTGATGCCTAACGAGCCATTTCCTCTCTCCTTCCATCTCTGCCCATCTGCTGGAGGTGTCTACTTCGCAGGTCTGTGCTAAGAGGAACTGCATTCGTATGTTAAATAGAATAGGCTATTGAGATTCTTGTACTGTTATTGGCATACAGACAGCTGCGTGGAGTGTCAGCTCTTGTCTCGTGACAAATAGGGGATAAGGGACTGGTGAGGGGGGCTTCAGGGGGAGAAGGAAAATTTTCAATATCTCTCAATATTTCCCTGACAGATGGTTACAGACACAGTATGGTGAGATAAAGTGTGGGAATGGGTGCGGACACAGTATGGGGTGCAAGTAGACAAAATAGACACCGAGGGGATAAATATGTGAGGAGACAGTATGAGGAAGGGGGGAAAAATGTGTGCAGAGACTATTGAGAGGAATAGTGTGTGGGGGCAGTATAAAGAAAGGGCAGCATGGGAGTACAGTGTGCCGAGGATGGGGAATGTGATGAGGGGCACAGTGTAGAGACTGGGCACTATAGGGGAGACAGTGTGAGAGGACAGTGTGAAGAGGGGGCCCAGTATATACAGTATAGGAGAGGGGAAATGAAGGGCAAGTACCATAAGGAGGACAGTGTGTGGAAGTCATATTTTGTTCAGGGAACACAGTGAGAGGCAATTATTTATTGAGGGACTCAGCATAGGGCAGTTATTTTTATTCAGGAACATTATAATCACGCTACTATTTTTATGGGCATTGTGTGGTGATGTACTGCACAAGACCGGAGAAGATGGAAGTCTACAAAGACAAAGTGTGGATGAGAAAAGTCAATATAGCGTCTGAACAAGATGAAGAATAGAGAATGATTTCAATCAGAGACAATGTACCTGGACGTAAATGTTTGTATGTGATACTAATTCTCATCAGTACTGTGGTTTCAGCATGGTCCGCAGCCTGATGATGATTTATAACAACAACTCCCAGCATCATCTTACCATTGTTAAGGATATACTGGGAGTTTAGGTTCATGCGATAAAAATGATACAAATGTGTATGGATCTGATCTGACATTACTATTAATGTACCATGAACTGATGCCGGTTTTGGTGATGTAGTTCTGTGCTGATGGTGGTTCTGGTGCTGAATTCATGAATGAAAAGTGGTTCTGGTGATGTATCAATGGTGGTCCTGGTGATGTATTTATGTACTGCTAGTCATTATGGTAATGAATTTCTGTATTGCTGGTGGTTCTGGTGATGTATATCTGTACTGATGAGGTTTGTGATGGTGTGTTTCTGTATGGATGTCGGTTCTACTGATGCATTTCTGTACTGATAGTGATTTTATTGATGTATTATTGTGCTGTTATTGAATTTGATCGTGTACACATGTAATAATCCATGACTTGTATGATTACGTGATACATGTCTATATTAATAAAGCATTGTGTTTGACAAATTATAGGTTACTATATTTTTATTTATGTTAGGAGCATTAAAAGGGTTGTCTAAGTTTGTAATGAAAGTATGCAGTTACTCTACGTGACTGCAGACTTCTGAATTCCCACAGTGAGCACTGCAACCTAACTGGATTCTCTGATGCCATCGGTGAGAGCAGGAAGTCAAGAGACCACATGTATGCGATTTACATACATGCAATCATGTGCCAACTAGACATGCATGGCCTCGCTAAATTAAAATTAATTGAGTGAGGCTGGACACATCTAGTCGGAATCTGGTTGGAAGTTTGCAAACACTGCGTTTGTATGACCGTACACTCTTGCCGCAATCATGGAAGAATCCTAAAAGTGTGCAGTACACGCATTGTGAGAATTCAGAAGCCTGTTGTCACCTAGAATGACTGCCCCGTAGCATTCCAATCCTAAAAGCGTGTAATATACTCACTGTCAACTCAGCTTGCTAGTTCCAGAAGTCATCACATGGCCAATTCACTCAAGCGATTTGCATACTTACGGTCAAGTGAAATCTAGCGTTTCTGGTTGCTGCTCTCAGTTTTTCACTGAACATTGAGAATTAGGAAGAGCAGCTAGTTGGCACATGATTGTAAGTGTGTAAGTCGCATATGAATGAACGGTCACATGACGACTACTCAAACCGCATGAGGAAGGGGGGTTGCGCCAAACTGAATTCTTGCTCCCAGTGTGGAAAACCTAGATGTCAGGGACAAGATAATAGAACAGCACAAAGCTGGAATGGGCTACAAAACCATAAGTAAGACACTGGATGTGAAGGAGACAACTGTTGGTGCAATAGTAAGAAAATGGAAGAAATAAAAAATGACTGTCAATCGACATCCATCTGGGGCACCATGCAAAATCTCACCTCGTGGGGTATCCTTGATCATGAAGAAGGTGAGAGATCAGCCTAAAACTACACGTGGGGAACTTGTTAATTATCTCAAGGCAGCTGGGACCACAGTCACCGAAAATTACGCCTTAAAGGTTTAAAATCCTGCAGTGCCCGCAAGGTCCACCTGCTCAAGAAGGCACATGTGCAGGCCAGTCTGAAGCTTGCGAATGAACACCTGGATGATTCTGTGAGTTATTGGGAGAAGGTGCTGTGGTCAGATGAGACAAAAGTTGAGCTCTTTGGCATTAACTCAACTCGCCGTGTTTGGAGGAAGAAGGATAAGTATAACCCTGAGAACATCGTCCCAGTCGTGAAGCATGGTGGGCGAAACATTATACTTTGTAGGTGCTTTTCTGCAAAAGGGGACATGACGACTGCACCATACTGAAGGGAAGATGGATGGGGTCATGTATCGCAAGATTTTGGCCAACAACCTCCTTCCCTCAGTAACAGCACTGAAGATGGGTCGTGGCTGGATCTTCCAGCAAGACAATGACACAAAACATACAGCCAAGGCAACAAAGGGGTGGCTCAAAAAGAAGCACATTAAGGTCATGGAGTGGCCTAGCCAGTCTCCAGACCTTAATCCCATACAAAACTTATGGAGGGAGTTGAAGCTCCGAATTGCCAAGCGACAGCCTCAAAATCTTAATTATTTAGAGATGATCTGAAAAGAGGAGTGGTCCAAAATTCCTTCTGACATGTGCAAACCTCATCATCAACTACAAAAAACATCTGACTGCTGTGCTTGCCAACAGGGTTTTTGCCACCAATTATTAAGTGTTGTGAGCGCAGCACAGAAGCCGGGGAGAGACAGGAGGCAGAGGCACAGCCTCTATATAGCAAGGAGGAGAGTACAACAGCTGAGCAACTTGTAACAGGAATGGATAGGAGGCAAATCGATGATAGATGGACAAATGGAGAGGATTTGGAGACAAATTACAGGCAGGGATTGTCTCCCTGTCAGAGATATGAGTCCATGGATAGTGACTGTTAACAGGAAAAGAGCATCCAGGAACTGTCAGTAGCAGTCACAGACTACTATTCCAATATAAAAGCTTGCTACTCCAGCCAAATAACAATGGCATAGAGGAGTTTATAATTAATGGAGAGATATGCGTTTCTTTATAAGGGATTAAACTTCCCATCTATGCTTCCCCTTAAATATGTCCAGATGAGGAACAATCATAATCAAAGGATCATAACTCCTACCCTTAAGATAATGAAGAGACCTTTAAAAGGCTGTCTGCCACCTGTCAATCACATGAATCTAATAAAAAAAATGAGAATAGCTATCAGGAGATGAGTTCTCAAGAGCGCATTAACACAGAGGATTTAACCCTCAACTGGTGAGGTGGGGTTTGGCACACCCCAGTGAATTTTTGATCGGCTGCCACGTTTCATAATGCCCTCGGATTGAATCATCAAAGTATTACATTTTCCGATACTTGCGGGTGTCAAAAATTTGTTATACTCATGTGTAATCAATCGCCAATAAGAAAACGATTAAAACTAATGTGATCTTTGCATTTTCAGTAAAAATAAGAGATTTCTAAACACTGGGGTATTGGAAACCCCACCACCAGTTGCGTGACAAAAACCCCACCTCACCAGTTGAGGGTTAAATCTCCAAGAGAGAAAGAAAGAATCTGCAACCTTACGAACCAATGGTCTAAATTATACTAACACATCCTCTACATCTTCTTACCATAGAAGCAATAGCTTTGTCTCAATTCAATCTGAATACCCCTTAGACACGTCAGATGCAAGCTCTGAAAACTCAAAAGGCATCCAATCACAAAATAATTATAACGAGTCTAATGGTCATCAGTCATTTCAGGTCCTTAATAATTATTTCATTAAGAACATACACGCTACCAACGCACCTGTAACAGAAGAGTTTGAGGAGAATTTGCAATGCTCTACTTCAATCCCTTGAATGTCGCCCCACCCCAACTCAAGTTAATATTTTAGACAGGTACTTGACTAACCCAGAAGGTAATTTTCTTCACAAAACTACGACCGCAATAGACAAAGTTACCCTTATTCAAGCAATGCCATGAGAGACATTCATTAAGGATATATTAATGGAGGTCAATAGCCCTGATTCACATACCGTATTTTTCAGACCATAAGATGCAGTTTTTTTCCCCAAAATTTGGAAGGAAAGTGGGGTGTGTCTTATGGTCCGAACAGTACTTTACCGTTGGTGGTGGAGCGGGGATCGCAGGGTCCTCCGGCGGCGGCAGAGGTGAGATGCGGCTGGAGCCGGGGCCTGTACCTCTGCTGGTGTCCGGCGGTGAGGTAGAGGAGCCGGGGGCTCTGCCGGGCTGTGAGCGATGTCCTGCAGTGCGGCAGAGCACGGTGTACGGCTTCCGGGGGCGGCGGCCATCTTCCCAAGGCCGTAATCCACGGGAAAATGGCCGCCGGCGCATGCGCCGACCCGGAGCTCCGGCGTCCATTTTCCTGCAGATCACAGCCTCAGGACGCCGGAAACCGCACACGCTGCTCTGCCGCATCTCCGGAAACCACTCACAGCCCGACAGAGGCCCCGGCTCCTCTGCATCACCACCGGACACCAGCAGAGGTACAGGCCCCAGTCCACTGGCCCCAGGCCACAGGTCCAGGCCCGTCCACAAGCCCCAGTCCACAGGCCAGGCCCCAGTCCACAGGCCAGGCCAGGCCCCAGTCCACAGGTCCAGGCCCCAGGCCCGTCCACAAGCCCCAGGCCCGTCCCCAGTCCACAGGCCAGGCCAGGCCCCAGTCCACAGGCCAGGCCAGGCCCCAACCAGACACCGGCATCTCACCTCTTCTGCTGCCGCCGAGTTCCTGAGGCAGGAAATGGAGGGACCTGCGATCCTGCTCCACCCCCCCCCCCCCAAGGTAAGATACCTAATCAGAGTATAAGACGGACCCCATCTTATAAAAATTATTTTTTTCCTATTTTACACCCCAAAATTTGGGGTGCGTCTTATGGTCCAGTGCGTCTTATAGTTCGAAAAATACGGTAGTTTAGTTACATCCTCTGAAATTACAAAAATGAAAGTAAGAATCGATAAGGTAGTATCTTAGTAAACAACACAAAATCATTCGGAGATGGTGAGCTCAATTAATTCTTTACAAAAAGGTCTCATCTTTTAAAGCTAAGATGTCTAATCTTGAAGACATTTCTAGAAGGAACAATTTAAAATAAGAAGCATTCCTAAATCAGTCCAACCAATTAAATTAGATAGCTATATCACCAAAATACTAGCTCAACTAATTTCAAACATATGCAAAGATAAGACAGTCGCCAAGGTCTATAGGATTGCAAAGCCTCATTACATCTCTCCCGATATTCCAAGAGACGTTAAAGTAAACTTCTACTCCTTTTTAACAAGAAATACCACTATCAATGATGTGGAACTCAAAAACTATAGGCCCATTATGATTTCATCTCTTTATAGATCTATCAAGAGCCACTCTACAAGCTAGGAAATCTGTCTAACAAACTACAAAATAACTACTTTGTGTAGCATCGGCATCTCTGCCCTCTGCCAGGCAGAGATGTCGTCCCCCTTACCGCCGCGCTCCTACCCCGGCGTCTTGAGGCTCCCCTGCTGTTGCAGTCGGTACGCGCAGCTTCCTGGGCACTGTGCTTAAGGCGCGCGCACTCCTTCCCTCTTAAAGGGGCCACGCGCGCCATCCTAAGGAGTCCCCGGCCAATGGCCGGAAGACTTCTCACATATAAGGGACCTCCTCCAAAATGGAGGTGCCCGTGCAAGGTTGTTGCTCTGTGTGCTAACTTTGCTTCAGCCCTTAGGTCCCGCTGCCAGTCTGACTACCAGTCCAGTCCGCCAGCCTGACTGCCAGTCCAGTCCGCCAGCCTGACTACCAGTCCAGTCCGCCAGCCTGACTACCAGTCCAGTCTGCCAGCCTGACTACCAGTCTAGCCCGCCAGCCTGACTACCAGTCCAGCCCGACAGTCAGCTTCCAATCCAGTCTGCCAGTCTGTCTCTCGGCTTGGCCAGTAAGCCTATCTGGAGCCTTTACCTGCTACCTGTCTCCACCAGCCGGAACACACTCCAGTCTGCCTACGGTCCAACCCGCCAGTCTGTTATGGGCTTAGCCAGTCCGCCTACCCAGAGAACTTACCAGTAACCTGTCTTGCCTGCCAGCCAGCCTACCTGGAGGCTCCGGCCTGTTACCTGCCGTGCCTACCAGCCTACCTACCTGGAGGCTCCTGCCTGTTACTTGCTGTGCCTACCAGCCAGCCTACCTGGAGGCTCCTGCCTGTTACTTGCTGTGCCTACCAGCCAGCCTACCTGGAGGCTCCTGCCTGTTACCTGCTGTGCCTACCAGCCTGCCTACCTGGAGGCTCCAGCCAGTTACCCGGGGTGTCCGCCAGTCTGTCTACCCGGACCACCCATCAGCCTGCCTGCCGTGCTCATCTGCTGTACCGGTCAGTCCCTGCCATCTGACCCATGGGAGTCACCTGCTCTCATACAAAGACTGGCCCAGAGTGGCACCTGGTCCCTCTGCTCGGTCCCTCCCTGGTTCACGGAGTCATTATGAGCCGCCGTGCGACCTTGGTCAGTCCGAGTAGATACTTAGTCACGCCCCTTTGGTCCCTCTTTGCACCGCAGCACAGAGGTTCCACCACTCGGATCCATAACACTTTGTGCGGGAATAAGCTACTGTTGGTTAGAATCAGCCACTTTGCAGGTCAATTTAGGAAGCAAGATTTACTTCCTTTTTTGCCAGTAGGACTAAATCTCCTAAGAACATTAAGGCTAAGTTCCCTCGATGCAGAAATGCTGCAGATTTTTTCCGCATCTTCCTGGCAGGGAAAAAGCATGCGGAATTTACATGCATTTTCCCTGCCATGGTAGAAGCGCTTGTCAAGCGTTTTTGCGTGCATTTCTGCATGCGGGTTATCAAGCGCTTTTCCAAGCGATTTTAGCATCACTTGGAAAAGTGCTTGACAACTTGGTCACACTATATAAATCCATGCAACCGGCATGGATTTATATAGTGTGACCAAGTTAATAGTTGAAAAAAAAAATAGTAAAAAATAAACATTATGATTACCTTGAGATGGCCCCCGGTCTTTTCTCCGGTGAGTCCGGTCTCTTGTACGGCTCGCGGTGGTCTAAGAGGATCTTTGATGACGTAATTTAGTCATGTGACAGGTAACGCGACCGCCGACGTCAGCGATCAAGTGACCTGTCACATGACTAAATTACGTCATGGAAGGTCATTTTAGACCATCGCGAGACGCTGTGGAGCCAAGACGCATCGCTATGGAGACCAGGGGCCATCGGAAGGAAAGTATAATGTTTATTCTTTATCTTAAAGTCTCCTCTTCTCCAAACCCCGGTACCATCCGCACATTGAAACGCTAAATATCCGCATGTGCACATGTAGTCATGCGGATATTAAGCGATTCAATGCAAGTCAATGGCGGCAATTACGCAGCGTGTCCACAAAATTAATGGACATGCTGAGTATTTTTCCGTAATGATAATCTGCAGCGGAAATTTCCGCAGCATGTGCACAGAATATGCGGATTATCATTGGGGACCATGGGGCACGTATTACCAAGCGTTTTCGCAGCGGAAATTCCGTGGCAAAAACGATTGAAAAACGCATAGTGGGCACGCAGCCTAAAACTGCAAAATATCTTGAAACAAATCTAATCCCAATGCTAATTATCACCAACAGGAATAAAATCCCAGTAATTTACTCAGTCATCACAGACTACATATCAGCTAACATACACTTAATCCTATGTGGTTATTTGTTTCAAACCCATCAGGATAACAGAGACTCTCATTTCAATTAAAAATCAATATTTTTTATTCATTATCCATATTAAAAAAAAGAAAAACAATTTTTTAAAAAAAAAATGACAGGGGACATCCAGAAAAGAGAGATGCAATATACACTGTGTTCCAAATTATTATGCAAATAATATTTTCTCAGATTTTCCCAAATTACCTATATGAATTGCAGTCATTGTAATTTTCCAGTCAAATAACTATTAGAGTACAATTGAAAGGTTTTTGTACAAACTGCCTATGATAACAGTATATTTAAAAAAAATAAAATACTCAAACTGCACTCAAAATGCATGTTCCAAATTATTATGCACAGCAGAGTTTTCAACCTTTTCATTTTAATAAAGAACAAAAAAATGGTCATTTTTGAAATTATAAGCATTAGCAGGTTATTACAAACTGAAATCAAACCGTTTTCAACTCAAAACTTTATTCTAGGTGATGTTACATTTTCACATAGGACCCTTTGTCCGAAAGGAGCTTCTGAACTCTCTCGTCCATTGAATTTGTCAGGTTTTAGATGGTTTCTGCTTCAATTGTTTTGCATGAGGACAGAATACCCTCCCAGAGCTGTTGCTTAGATGTGAACTGCCTGCCGCCATCATAGACACTCCTTTTGATGATGCTCCAGAGGTTCTCAATGGGGTTGAGGTCAGGGGAGCATGGGGGCCACACCATTCAAGTCCCATTCAAGAGAATGTCAAGAGTGTGCAAAGCAGTCATCAAAGCAAAAGCTGGCTACTTTGAAGAACCTAGAATATAAGACATATTTTCAGTTGTTTCACACTTTTTTGTTAATTCATAGTTTTGATGCCTTCAGTGTGAATGTACAATTTTCATAGTCATGAAAATACAGAAAAATCTTTAAATGAGAAGGTGTGTCCAAACTTTTGGTCTGTACTGTATGTATAGTGAAAAAGCAAAGAATAAGCATGGGAGCTGTGCACACGGGCGTGTGACATCACCTACTGACTTCCAGGGATGCGCTACATGTGGACCGCGTGCGTTCCACTGCGCACCACCCGGAAGTCCCTTTTGCAAACAGGTGTAGTATACACGCAAGCGATGCGCCATCAAAGCACCTTACAGCTGGCACATGATTGATGGGATAACTTCCTATGGACGCACCAGCCCCGGAAGCCTGGCCTATCATTAGATATCTTTCATCTTTTCTTACTTTCTTTTTCATACATCAGATGATGCAATTGGCTACATGGCTCTATATATACTCAAGCCCCTCAGTGGATAGACACACCCCCGGAAGAAGCTTAACAGCGAAACGGCGTAGGGGTTCTGAGAGGTAAATGCTGTCAATATGGTCAGTTTGTAGCAATTTTTAATAGGTATATTGACTACTCCATGGCACTTTGCATAGTTGTAAGCAGTTGTTTACTCTCCAACTAATGGAATGAGATTATGCAGACAATTTTTTCTAAATATAAGCACTTAGCACTTTATGATCATAGATGTAAATGTCTGACTCCCTACTTTAATATAATTAGGGTATTGCATAATTTGCACTTTGTCAAATCTGTTTACATCTGTCTATAATACTGGTTCAAATATGCATCAAGTGAATAAGGTGGTTTAGTTTTCTGCTATACAATCATGATGAATGTGACATGACCAAGCTATATATTGCATCTCTCTTTTCTGGATGTCCCCTGTCATTTTTAAAAAATTGTTTTGTTTTTCTGTTTTTTTAATATGGATAATGAATAAAAAATATTGATTTTTAATTGAAATTAGAGTCTGTGTTATCCTGGTGGGTTTGAAACAAATAACCACATAGGACTAAGTGTATAGTAATATTTTCCCAGTGTCTAGTGTTGCTTAGAATTTCTTGGACTATGTGAATAATTATGTTTGCTGTTTTCAAACAGATTGGTCCATTCAAAATACTTAAAATGGATTTAAAAGCCAGAATGAATGCCTGGCAAACTAAGGCTTCAGATCTATTCAAACAGGGAACATCCAGTGTATGGTGGAATAAAACATCCTTAGAGAATTATTATACCAAAAGAATCATCCCACGTGGCTTACGTATACAAGTGTACCCATCTTTTGATCTAAAAGACGAGACTTTGAGCAATAAATGGATTAAGGCCGCAACTTTATGCTCGCTGGATTTCATCCAGATCATCATTGAAACAAATACTAAAACCCTTGGTGACTTGGATGATGAGTTGGAGGCATTGGAGAAAACTATTCACAAGGAGATTACAGGGGAAAATTTTGAAAAACTTATGACTGATATAAATAAATGGGAAGGAGATATCAGTCAGATAAAATGTAAGAAATACCAACGAGATCTAACTGATTTTGAGAACAATAAAGTATTTCGCTGGCAGATTAAAAAACATAAAAACGTCACTAAAGTCTTCAATCAAGGTCAGTCTTATGAAAGTCCTTATCAGTCACAGACGGATGAATTTTTCATCCTCTAGTGATATTGATAGCACCAGTAGTAGGGGCTTTCATATGGACAAGGGCAAAAGACAGGAACGAAGATTTCAGGATATGTTTGCTAAGGCTGCTGGAACCAAAAAGGGAGAGAACTGTAGCACCCTGAGGACTCGGCTGCTACAGGGGTATTACACCTCAAGCCAGAGGTGTGGTATTCCACTCCCGGGTAAGGATGGAGTGTGGAACTGAGCTTAGTAGGCTGCATGCACTACATACATCCCATTTCCGGGGGACAGAACTACGGTACTCCCACTAGGTATATGTGCAGGTACGACAGCGTCTGTCCCTGGCTGGAGTGGGAAGGGGGGTGGAACATCCCAGTAGTGTAGGGGCAGATAGGGGGAGTAGTCTGGGTAAAGCTAGGAGCTCATTGGGTGCTGGTCACCTGAGCTCACACATAGAGGGAGTATATAAGATGGGCACCATCTTAGGTCAGGGCCAGTCAGTCTTTGAGAGTCAGTCAGCTCAGAGGAGCTCAGCCAGGAGGGCTGACAGGGAGCTGTGGCTCCGGCTGGGCCCAGCTCCAAGGCCAAGTCTGCAGTGAGGAAGAGAGGAGTAAGAAAGACCCAGAGAGAGAGACAGAAGGAACCCCAAGATCCCAGAATTAAGCCAGAAGGGTGAAGGGTTGGCGGACACGGGTACCGGAACCCGAACTGGTGGAGGCCACTTATCCTCAGCCAGAAACCGGAGGTCTTGGTCAAGATTTGCCACGACCCTCACCAAATCCACCAGAAAGGCACACCGAGTATAGGGTCAGGGAACCCAGAGAAGGGTTGACCACCAAGAGACCCGAGGGAGCCGGCCATAAGTGGATCCCTGGTGGGAACGGCCAGGAGGAAGAGAGAGAGAGACAGGGAAGCTCAGGACCACGCTCCGGACTGCCTGGGGGTTAGCCGAGTCCAGGACCTGGTGGACGCGGCACGGCTCGGGTGGTCACTCAAGGCCAGAGTGACCAAGGAACACCCGTGAGTAAAAACACTGAACTTGCATCTCGTGTCTCTGACTCTTCTTACTACACCATAACTACCCCCATCATCCGCACCAGCTGCCCTGAGGCCATACCCCTCCCGTTGGGGGTTATACCATCATTGCTGCACCCATACCACCGGCCTCAGCGGACTGTTCTGCAGCGGCGGCTTCAAAGCCGCACTCAACGGGTGGCGTAGTCGATCAAGTTAACATCTACTGCCTTAGACTGCCACTTAGTTTGACACCCTGGGCACGGACCGGGTCACCGCCACAAGGACTACTACCCCTATCCAGATCCGGCTCCGGGTATCCCCTGAACATGGCCCAGGGGGCGCGTCAGAACCGCTTAAGGGTAATTAACTTGTCTTCACATGTTCTATCAGAAATTCAACTCAGAGTTCTTGAAAGAGGTTTGACGTTTTCTCCTCTTCGTATTGAGACACGTTCTCGGTGGTGAGAGATGTACATCTCCTTGCTATAAAGCTAGTTTTTAAAAAATTGCATAACAAGGCCGACCATCAGAGTATGTTTTCCATCGTGGAAGAAAGGGAAGCACTTCAGATTTTGGAATCATTGGATGATGAAAATCAACTTACAAACGTTGGTAACATTCCTTCGAACCTTTTTCACAAATCCAAAAAGTTCCCCCCTCTAAGTACATGCCCAGCGGTCGATGTCTTCACCAAACTAGTTACTAATGACATTCAATCTCTTCCAAGCTGTCCCCCTGGAAGTCAAACATTAATAAAACAGGAGAGAGCAGCTGTAAAAGAATTACAATCCCTCCCCGACGTGGTATATAAACCAGCAGATACGGGGGGGAATCTGGTGGTGCGGCCCACCTATTTATACGAAAAACAAGCCCACCATCTTGCTATAAAAAAACTGGTATATAATCCGACCCCTACCTTCCACAATGAATTAATTTTCATCATGGAGAAGGCTTTGGAGAAGGGTATTATTACCCAAAAAATGTTAGATACAATTAATAACTTTCATCCAAAACTTCCCACATTGTATCTCATTCCAAAGGTCCACAAAAAGCACACTGACCCCCCGGTAGACCCATTGTTTCAGGCAATGGGGGATTATGTGAGGTAATTTCCGACGTCATTGATTATTTTTTGAAACCTATCGTATCCACCCTACCATCATTCATCCAGGACACCAAT